>NC_051316.1:21537492-22221954 GCF_015220235.1 Choloepus didactylus
ACTTTTATAATCATAGCAGATCACTGAACTTAAGGATTATCCAAGCCACTGGATACGGTTTCGTAGATAATTCAGTGTGTGAAAGTGGTTAGCTTTGTTTTGATTATTTGCTATCCTTAACATTTCTAAACTTGATGCCAGTTGGTGGCATTCTATGATGCTGGGAGTATGGTAAATTATCATCTCTGATCCACAGAATTTCGTGTTATCTAAATTCCCGGCACTTCTTCTTCCCACTGGCGTAAATGTTCTTTATTCTCAAGAAGTGCTGCCACTGTCACAGCATAGTCACAGCTTGGGTTGACTGTTACCGAGCCTGGCTCTCCAGTGGGATCAGGAGAAGGGAGGACGGGGTGGATGGTTTCTGATGGAGTGAGCCGCCCACAGAGGACAGTAAGCCGCCATCACTCCAGAGAAGCTTTGGCTACGGTGGGGCAGTGGTGCTGGTGGTGAAGTGCACACACAGTGAAAGCATCCCATGGATAGCAGCTGAGGTAGATGGTTTTCATTAACTACAAATAAAAAGTGAACTGTTCATAGATCATGCTGATTCCACCTAGTACACCAGCTCCCTCTCCTAAACTGTGAGTCAAGGACACCACCATCTTCACCAACTCTCCCCTGTATTCTCCATCACATTGGTTACCAACTCTTGTCAAATGTTCTACTAAAATAGCTCTGGACATTTCTGTATTTTAATGAAAGGTAATAAAGTATGTGGACTGTCACACAGAAATACATGTATAAATATTAATTTAAAGAAATAATTTGTAACTGAATATAAAAGAATAGGTATATCCACTCTTAGACTATAAAGGCTAAAACACATCTTATGGGAGATTAGAGCAACATGGAATTAAGTAAATGACTTCATGTTAACTAATTTTTTTCTGTAACTTTTTTTTATCTTTCTATTTAAAAAAAAAAAACAAAACAAAACAGAAAAAACAGCCATGACCAAAAAAAAAACGTTTCCTTGTCAATTCCCCCCTTTTCTTTTCCAGGGCTTTTATAGGTCTCTGTCTTCTGGCATCAAGAATAACGCAACAGTATCTCTGACTGCTTTCTCTTCATTCTAGGTCATTCTATTCCTGCTGCTCTTTCCCACCTTGGTTCTTTACTTATGTGTCTCTTAAAAAATGCTCTGCAAATTTACCTTTTTATGTTATTTTATTGGTTACTAACAATTTTTTTTTTATTTTTGGCAGAAAGAGCAAGTTAGTACCCTGTATGAAAACATCAACCTCGTGGAGTTGAGACTCATTCAGCCATATGAACACGTTATAACGAACTGTATCTGTGAGATCAAACTTCAGAGCCCGGAAATGGAAAACCTGGCCATTGCCGTGAAGAGGTATGGAAGTCATCCTTTCTAGGTGGTCCTTTAACTTGCTCTCTGACCCGTGTGGCAAATGGACTGAGCTGCGTTATCACCTTATGATAGCGCTGAGAGGGGAAGTTGATCAGGCGGTAACTTGTGGGGTCAGCCAACGGTCAGTCAGTAGATCTCTGTGATCCCATTATATCAACTATTCTAGGCCAGTAATTAGATATGTAACAATTTGAAGACATTTTCAAAAAAATCTTACATCGAGGTAATTGAACTACAGGAAATGGTCTGTCCCGAGAGGTGGGCGTAACTCCCTTTGAAGACTGGCTTTGTCGCCTATAGGTGTGTGACCCTGGGAAGGTTATTGCATTTCCCTGAGCCTCAGCTTTTGCATTTGCAAAAGGAGGATGACAATATTCATCTCCACACAGGTGGAGCAAGGCTTCTTTCCCTCTTTCTAGCCCTGCTCACCTGACCCTCCCACCTGAGCTAAAGCCAAAAACCTGTTACACCCTCACTATATAATACAGTAATTTTATCTAAGCTATAACTGGCTTACAGAGGATGGCTTACGGGTTTTAACAGCAACCCCATGTGGTAGCAGCATTTACATTGTTGCATTACCAAGTGTCAGCCTCTTTTCCCCAGCAGGACCAAACTATGGGAAAGAGAGGGTGCTTTGTCTGTCGCACATCCTGGGCGCTGTGCTGCACAGACGCTTCTCACTGCCACGTGCTTCTCCCCACTCCCAGCTGCTGCGCACCCCACCCCGCTGGTGTCTGGAACTTATAAATACACCCCTTTGATGGGTGCTGCCCTTACTGCATTGGGGGCTGGGGAGGTCGGTGCTGCAGTTTCCACTTTCTTTCAGCTCCTCTCTCTATTCTCCCCCTCAGCAAGAAGATGAAGCTGTCATAGTTGACCCTTTGAAGTCACTGAAGGGAATAAAAATGGAGAAGGGAAAATGTAGGCATGCAAGAGTTAAACTTCTCATGGGGGGTTTCTTCTGATTTCAGTTCCTGACCTCATTTGCCTTCTAGGGGTCTGCATTAGGGTAATAAAAGGTGGTCATTAGATCTCCAAATGTTGGAGAATATTCTGGAGTAAGGACCCGAACCCCAGAGTTGGCTTCCCTTAAGGGGTGACTGGCAGGCACACACGTGGATTCTTCAGATTCTCCAGTGAATTTCTATTAAAACACACACAGGTACACACAGACCCACACAATGGTATGTGGACACACACATGCACACAGCTTCTAAGGACAGTTCCATGTAAACCCAAAGGGAATAAGGGAGCAGTGTCCTTTATGTTCTCATCACTACCTCTCTCCCATGGATTAGCACGTCGCATTAGGATGAGCTGTGCTGGTGTCTTCTCCCTGAACGCCCTTCTCCTTTCAAAGCCTGTGCTCTCTGGCTGGGATCTGGAGCCTGGCTCCATTCTGAGCCAAGCAGTTTCTATTTGCCCCTCTCTCTTAGCTGTTGAAGACCTCACTTATATGTTTAAATGCTGACCTGTGATCATTCCCTTACATTCTTAGCCAAGGAACATCCTCAGCCCCGTGTATGGTTAGGAGATGGTGGAAGAGCTGCTTCTGTCTTCTCTTTGTTTGCGGGGCCCCGGGCCAGGTTATCGTGCACAGTTCCAACATGCCAAGAGTTAGGAATTGCCAGGGCAAACGCTGTTCATGGGCTCCCTGATTTACAACCGAAAAAAAAAACAAAGACAGAAAAAACAGAAAAGAACAAGAGTTGCTGAGAAATGAGAATGGCAGGGAGAACACATTCAGGGAGAGGTCCCAGATATTTTGGGGACTGGGTGGTTGTTAGAAGGACTGGCTTGAAAAAGTGGTCATAACAAACAAGAAGGAACTTCTGGCTTAGCTTTTACTGTCCCAGATTTGACAAAAAAAAATTGCTGTGGAGATATGTAATTTCTGTAGCAGGAACTTAGAAACAGAAACAAGCTGTCTTTCCAAACAGTGGTTAACATAACCTGAGGAAGTCTGTGTGTGAGGGGAAAATAAATAGGAGTAGAAAACAGTGAGAAGCTATTCAAAAATTTACTTTGGGGTCTTCCCCACTTTCCAACACTAGTTTGGAGTTTTATGTAGAAATTAAACTAATACATGAACAAATTGTGTTGTGAGGGAGCAAATAAGTTAAAGCAGGTTGGGTGGTGTAGCAGAAGCTCCTCAAACAGGAAGATGGGGGCCTATTTTTACATTTAAGCTCTGCTCTCTACCATTTATTAATAAAATGTCATTGGTCCAGGGTGAATTGGCTCTCGAGAACTCATGGTTTCTGCTTTCATGTAGCTTGTAATCTATTTGGGTGGGCAAGGCATATGCATATGACAAGCTAAATAATTAGATATGAAGCTGAAAGAAAACAATTCTGTTTTTTTCTTTTTAGGGTTTAATCTGAAAACTCCAAATGCTGTAAAGTGACACACAACTCCATACTAGACAACTGCAAAATAAAATTATCCTTGACCCCTTCTCACCTAAATATTTCCATTTCTAACTTTCTAGCAAATCAGAATGTTCTGTCTCTACAGAGAGAGATTTAATTCAGTTACTAAAAGAAACAGAAGTTTTCTAGAAAGCAACCTTATCTTAAGGGGACAAAGAGAAATAAGTATTGTTTTAGAGCTCTTCTTTCCCTTTTAATTTTAGCATATAGCATTGAAGTTTTATATAATGCAATATCAAAATTATATTTAAACTATTTTTTTGCTATGGGTTTTTTTTTTTTTTAAATTAAATTCAGTTTTATTGAAATACATTCACACACCATACAATCATCCATGGTATACAATCCGCTGTCCACAGTATGATCCACATAGTTATGCGTTCGTCACCACAATCTATCTCTGAATATTTTCTTTACATCAGAAAGAACCAGAACAAGAATAAAAAATAAAAGTGAAAAAAGAACACCCAATCATCCCCCCCATCCCACCCCATTGTCCTTTAGTTTTCATCCCCATTTCTCTACTCATCCATACACTAGATAAAGGGGGTGTGAGCCACAAGGTCTACACAATCACACACTGTCACCCCTTATAATCTACATTACTATATAATTGTCTTCAGGAGTCCAGACTGCTGGGTTGGAGTTTGGTAGTTCCAGGTATTTCCTTCTAGCTACTCCAATGCATTAAAACCAAAGACATGTTATCTATATAGTGCATAAGAATGTTCACCAGAGTGACCTCTCAACTCCATTTGAAATCTCTCAGCCACTGAAACTATTTCGTCTCATTCTGCATTCCCCTTTTGGTCAAGAAGATATTCTCAGTCCCACGATGCCAGGTCCACATTCATCCCCAGGAATCGTATTCTGCATTACCAGGGAGATTTACAGCCCTGGGAGTCGGGTCCCACATGGGGGGTAGGGCAGCGAGTTCACCTGTCGAGATGGCTCAGTTAGAGAGAGAGAGGCCACATCTGAGCAACAAAGAGGTACTCCGGGGAGACACTGAGGCACAATTATATGCAAGTTTAGACTCTCCTTTGCAGTAGCAAGCTTCATAAGAGCAAGTCCCATGATCGAGGGCTCAGCACATCAAATCGCCAGTCCCAATGTTTGTGACAACATCAACACCAGTCCAGGTGAGGATGTCCAACACATCCGCACCTTCCCCCAGATCCTCGGGGCTGGGGAGGGGGAGGCTGTAAATATGTTTTTTATTATCTGCCCAAATTACTCTGGGATGTGTCACTATTTCACTCCAGCCTACACTAACCTATCATATCTCACTTTCTATTCAAAGTTCCATGGAATTGTGGTGTTTGAACAAATCGACTGTAGAGTTGTACCGTTTAGAAAATTTAGATCCTTTCCCAAATAGATATCTATTCCCTTGGTCTCACATGGAAGTTCAAGTTTAAAACACAATCAGTTTCAACCTTTACCCTTTGGCCTGGCTTGACCTGGTCTTAACCAGACCTGCTTCATTCATATCACTAATTCAAGTCTGGGCTCTTTTTCAGCTTTTTTTTTCTTTCTTTGAACAGTGGCTGTATGCACTAATACTGACATTCATATCTGCCGAGCTCTAGCTCTGAGTTTCAGGTGTCTCAGAGATATGCATTGTTCCGGAGACCAATCAGGTTATATGCTAGGGGATCAGCATCTCAAAGTTTAGAGACAGGCATTACAATTCAGGGATAGAGTTAACTGCTGTAAGAGCTTACAATCTAGGGACTATTACAATAATTATGTCCACGTTAGGCTATGTTCTAAGATTCAATTCTGAGTTTACACATTTGTAGTTAGTCCATATTGGTGAGGCATTAAAGTGTTTGCCTTTATTTCTGGTGTACTTCACTCAAATACTGTGTACAGGACCCATTCACCTCGTGTGTCTCACAGCTTCACTCCTTCTTGTAGTTGCTCAATGTTCCACTGTATGTGTACACCACAGTACACTATTCCATTCTTAAGTCAATGTACCCTTAGGTCATCTGCACCCTTTGTAAATCATGATTACTGCCTCCATGAACACCAGGTTGCAAATGTTCATTCATGTCTCTGCTCTCAGATCTTCAAATGACATACCCCATAATGAGGATGCAGGACCTTTTGGTCTCCACATACTTAACTTTTTGTGGAACAACCACACTGACCTTCAGAAAGGCTACACCATTCTACCTGCTCATCAACAGGTAGATAGGTACATCCTTCTCACCATGTTTTCTCCCAACACTTTTACTCCTATTACGGGGTTCTTTTACATCCAGTGTGTAGCTCTGTCATGGCAGCAAATAGGATTTTTGCAATTTACTGAGCTTCCCAATGATTCGATATCTTCACCTATTCTTTGCTACAATCTAATTTAACATAATTTTATCTAATTTCATTTGTTTAATGTCTAGTTTTAACATAACTTTGCACTGAAATGGACAAATTACCAATTTCATTTTATCATGTGAAATCACTAGGGGATGTTATTTTGAATATTGCATCTCCTCATGTATATAATATGGGGCTTGAAATAGATGAGTTCTGAGTTTCCTCTTCATCTGACTAGTCTGAGAGTATAACGCGAAGGCACATGTCCTTTGGATTGCAGAGCCCAGGACAAGGCAGCCATGCAGCTGAGTGAGCTGGAAGAGGAAATGGATCAGAGGATTCAGGCAGCAGAACACAGGACACGGAAAGAAGTGAGTTTCTAGGATTGGCTCTTTCGTGGTACAAATGTTTATGAGGTACCTTTTCTATACTGGGCACTCCTCTAGGTGTCGGGGCAGGAGGAACAAGTCTGTTTTAGTGGTTGTCTCTTGGGGAATTAGGATAGAGAGAGAAGACAGATAATAAACTGGGTGATAAATAAAGTAGTTAATTTCAGACAGCAGCGGTGCCAGTGAAGACAGTAAAGCAGCGTGTGTCATTCACCCTGGCGGAGTAGAGGCTGCTCTAGGCTGGGGGTCAGAGGTCGCATTGAAGAGGTGACATGAGAGCTGGGGCCTGCAGGAGGGCAGAGCCAGCCTGCATTAGAGAAGATGGCTTGACTTGAACACACCACTCTCTCATTGCCAGTGCCCACCACCAACTTTAAATCTAGATTACAGTGGAATTAAAATCCTATCTTTGAAACATTGGAATTTTATTATGAAACACACCTTTTCTTCATATTGTAGGAACTCTTTAAAGCTGAAAATTGGATGCGGCCTCAGTGATTTCCACTGAAGAAAACAACTTCTTTCCTTGTAAAATATCTGTAGGTGATTAATGTTTACTGTAAGCAGAAAATAGACATATTTCTTCGAGTAGTTGAAGGTTAGGTTAAACATTCCATTTTTGTCTGTTCATTTGTCCCATTAACTCTGAGAGACAGAATAGATCAGAAATGCCTGAGCATTGACATTTAATAGACCTCAGGTTGAATCCTTGCTCAGTCCTTCCCTAGTTTAGATGGCACTTGAGAAATAGCCTCACCTCTGAGCCTTTTTTGTCCCATCTTTAAAATGGGATCATGCCATGTTTTAGTTTCCTGGCTGCTAAAACAAATATACAATGGACTCACTTAACAACAGGGTTTAATTGGCTTGTGGTTTCAGAGGCTAGAAGGCTTGCTTCTTCCCCAGGTTGGTATCTTTTGGCTGGCAATCTTTGGGGTTCTTTGGCTTTTCCGTCACGTGGCAATGCACGTGTCGGCGTCTTCTCCTTTCTCTTTCCGGTTCCCTCAAGTTCCATCTTCTGGCCGCTCCCCATGACTTCTCTCCCCATCTGACTTCCACTCTGCTTATGAAGGACTACATAATCTGGATTAAAATTCTCCCTGATTCAGTGGGGCCATGCCCTAACTGAAGCAACATCATGAAGAGCTCCCATTTACAGTGGGTTCACACCCACTGGAACGCAGACCAGAACCAAGAACACGTCCCCACTGGGGTTTACAGTTCAGTTCCCTCCTTCCGCCTGCCTGCTTTAAAGGAGGCTGGAGTGTGATCCTCTGTAGCAGGGGCCTAGCTCCATGCCCGAGAAGGGGTGGGCGTGCTGTGCCCGCTTCTTTCTCTTTCCCTGTGTGTTCTCGACTTCTTTCAGATGCTTTACCTGAAACTGCTTTACCACATGTTCTGGTTTGCCAATGCTACCGTTACACAAAATACCAGTAATGGATTGGCTGTTATAAAGGGAGTTTATTTGGTCACAAATTTACAATCTGAAGTCATGAAAATGTCCAAATCTAAGACATCAACATGAGTACACCTTCCCGAAGTTAGGCCAATGGCATCTGGAAAACCTCTGTTAGCTGGGAAGGCACATGGCTGGCATCTGCTGATCCTGGGTTGTGTTCCACTCCTCACTCAGCATTCCTCAAAATGCTGCTCTTGGGGCGTTTTTTCCTCTCTTAGCTTCTCTGGAGCAGACACTGGGCTAGCATCTCCCAAGTGTCAGCAAAAGACTGCTTTCGGCGGCCGTCTCCAAAATGTCTCTCTCAGCTCTCAAAAAGTCACTTTCAGCTGCTCTGAGGTCCTTTTGTTTGTGAGTTCTTTTATAGGATGTCAATCAAGACCCACCCTGAATGGGCGGGGCCATATCTCCACGGAAATAATCTAATCAAAGTTATTACCCACAGTTGGGTGGGTCACATCTCCATGGAAACATCCAGTCAAGAGTTCACACCCTCATCAAAAAGATTAATCAATCTGCCCCCACAAGATTGCAGCAAGTGATATGGCTTTTTCTGGGGGACATAATATATATACAAACCGGCACACCACACGTATGCCCCTGGGTCTCTTTGCTATCCTTTACCTCTTAATAACAAGTTTAATAACAATTTGGAAGTCAACTCAATGGTATAATTGGTTCCAGATTCATGATCCAGTTTAATGCAATAGATATCCCACTCTTCTGTCAGGACCTTCTTTTTGTGGTCTCAACACGGTGAAATCATTTTTCGCGCCTCTTTTCTCTCCATCCACTGTATTCCATCTGTTCATTCATTAAGGAAACACTTACCTAAAGCACATGTGTTAGCCTGACTTCGAATCTCGTTGCTTCTTTTGGCTAAATATCTTCCAGATCTGTTGTTGGTGATGGGGACGTTATGATGGCCCTCACTCCCATCTCACCCTTATAACTTTGTGTTTTGTTTGTTATAATGTCCTCCTGGCTGGTTTCCTTGGCTCTAGTCCAGTGGTGGTAAATCCGTGGCACCTGCACCATCACTTCCTTCCATAGCCATGGCAGACATGGCTTGGCTGGTCACTCGCTGCCTTCTTTCTTCTGGACATGGATGTGGGCTCAGCCCTGGCAGGGTCTTCCAGCCCCATCCTAGTCTCTACCCGACACCGTCTAAACACGGTCTCTCTGTTATAACCCGTCCAGGCTAACTGAAGATTTTCTAGAACTTTCCTCCAATTGGCATGGCTTGCCTCAGCCCCCAATTTGTTCTTTACTCCAGAGCTCCACCCCAGTGGCATAGAAGCTCATTGCCGTGCTTTGGCTCCAGTGGTTTTCTTTGCTTTGATGATTGTCACCCTTTTCCTTTACGCTTCCCTAAAATCTGCAAAACGTAGGAAAAGTCTCACTTTCTCCTCATCTTCTAGCACATTCACATATCCAAATAAAGACACTAATACTATTTCTATGACATCAATCAAACCTCTACCTGTGCTTACAAATCAGGTAAAAGCATTAAAATGGATTTAGTTAACTCAATTACCAAATTCCCCACCACAACTTCCAGTCTGCATGTAAAAAGGGCTGCTTTATCAAAACAAGGCCCAGGCATGGAAATTCTAGTCCAGGGTGGCCTTAGGTAAAATGCACCATCTACTCATATCCTTGGTTTGTGCTACACTGGTTTGGATTCATTTATCACATGCGACTTTGTAACTGATCGTGGATATGTTGTGTGTTTTACCATCCTCGCAGCCAGAAATGACAACTCATGTTTCTAGGGTATTTTCTATCCAGTTCTCATACAGGGCCTTATGTACAACAAATGTAAGAAAAATGTTGGCTGATGAAACCAACTGGGTTTTCAACTCTCCTTATTATCTGAAAAATAGACTATTTTAATTTTTTTTCTGTGTATTGTTCTATGCATTCATAAATTGAGATCATGTAAACCCAGAGTTTCAAGTGGGAAATCGGAGTTTACTAGGTAAGATAATTTCAAAAAGCACAACTGCTTTGAGCCCACCCTGGGTGGGTACAGTGAGCTCTTTTACCATACAGAGTCATCATCAATTTACTTACTGGCAGGATATAGACAAGACTCCGCCGAGTATCCATTTTAGATTTCTCACATATCAACTCAAATCTGTTTGCTCATCTGTAAAATGAGGCACTCTAATTTTAAGGTTCAGAAAAAGAGACTTTAAAAAGCAACAAAACAGTAAACTAAATTCAAAGCACTTAATATACAACATGGTCTTCAAAACAACTGTGAGCAAACAAAAAAAAAAAAGCTATCATTATTCTCATTTTACAAAGGAGGAAAATAAACCTCAAAATCCAAGTTACAGCTGGGAAAATTGACCCACAATGAGACAATCAGACATATTACAGTAAAATTATTGGAATTTAAAGGGAAAAATATGGGTGTCCAGGAGAAAAGACAAAGTTCCCCTGAGGGAAAGAAATGAGCCTAGCATCAGACTTTCTGACACCAAGACTTTAGGAAAGAGGACAATGGAGTAACATATTTAACATACTCAAATAAAGAAAACATGTACCAAAGACTTTATATCCAGCTGAACTGACCTTCATGTACAATCTGAACAAACTTATTGATTTGCAAGAACTCAGGGTATATAGTTGTCATAAGCTCTTCCTCAGAAATATACCAGGTAACTAGCTTTAGAAAACCAAAATGACAGAAGAGACACCAATATAAGGAGGGATGACGAGCATTATAGATGTACATGAGGATTAAAACTAAGTGATCTTATAAAGGATACAGGAAAGTATGTACTGTCTACATGCTCTGACATCATAGAAAGAGTATGATGGGAAAATTATATGAAAAACATATTAAGCTTGTTAATTTTCTTACAGATATTATCTGGAAGTAAAAAGATAATACTTCAAGTCAGATGATGGGGAAGAGAGGAGGAGGGGCAAGAAGAGGTTAATGTTAAATTTCACTATTGCACACAGCAGGGAATCTATACACTAGAAACACACACACACACACACAAAAGGCAAAAGTGGCAAAAATAAAAGTGGTATTATTTAAAAGTAACCATTAGAACAACAATACAAACCTTCCTAAATACCAGAAGATGGAAAAGATGGACAAAATATATGTATATCACAAAGCCATAAGCCAGCTTAGCGGGTACAGAATGTGTTTCGGGTGATGAAAGTTTTGCTAACAAGTGGTGGTGATGGGAGTACAACATTGTGAATGTTAATTAATGCCACTACATTGTACATTTAAAAATGGTTAAAATGGCAGATATTATAATATATGTGATACCACAATAAAAATAAATGAATTGAGGCCAAACATAGATTTTATCAAGTAATGTAAATGGGCTTAACTGGCTTATTAAATAAAAGGGTTTTCATGTGAAAGCAAAAGTCAAGTGACTAACTCAAGAGGCATATAATTTCAGAGCTGTGACAAATCTCAGCTCTTCCTGGCTCCTAGCTGTTTACAGAAGAGATGAAAGAGATGACCTATAAAGCCAGGAAAACTCTACCAAATGTACTTTAATGAAAATCTCCATCATTAAAAAATAATTATTAAATAAAACCCTGGACAGTTGAATAAAAAATTTTTTTAAAGCATAGCCATAGCCAGGTATGAGTTCTTAAGAAAACTAGTGTTACTCATGGGATTCTTTCATTTAATTCATTCAACAAATATTTACTGAGAGTGTGCATGCGATTGGGTCCTTTTCTAAGTGTCGGGGATACGAGGCTTGGATATCACTTTTCCTGTGTGCAGAGACCCAGATATATAAATGAAGTGCATGTTGGCTGAGCACTTCCCTACGTGCTAGTATTGGCTTCCTAAAATAGAAGATTAATGGAAACAATGACAGGCTTAAACTGCACTGACACCACTAGGCACTACTAAAATAATGCATCTTAGTGCCATATGATGCCAGGCACAAAACAGCAGCTCATTAAAATGCCTGGGATGGGAATGACTGTCCAAGAAAGCATTCTGTCACAGGAATGTAGCTAGTGTTTCCTATAAAAGTAACTAAAAAGCCACAGAATTCTTCTCTCCCTGCCTCTCTTATCCAGCAGAACTCTTTTGCTTTATATTAAAACGGTTTTAATCTTTCATGACATAGAAAGTTTATGGCCGCAGGAATAAGACCTGCTAGAGTCAACAGTGTAATTATCTGCACTCTTCCAAGTGTTTTCAAAATACATTCCGGTTGGGATTGCCCTAATTAAGAAACAGGCACTTTATGCTGGTGGTCTAGAGCTGTCAACAATATGGGTTAAAAGGAATTTTAAAATCTTTGCCCAAAGCATTTTTTCTATAGCAATTATTTGAAGTGTTCATACCTCAATCTAGTTTCACAAAGGATTTGATGCAGTCTCAACATCCTCCCAGTATACTGCTGACTTCTGACTCTACTTTAAAGTGACATTTATATGAGCTGAAACATGTAAAGCACTGAGAACACTGCATGACACATGGCAAGCGTGAGCTACTATTGTATTAATAGCACCATTCAAACATTCTTTTTAAAAGTTGTGAATAAGTGCGTGAGGCAAAGTGGATGACTATATTGTAATTTTCCCTGCTATTCTAGTTGAAAATGGGGAGGAATTTTGGTACATGAAGAATTCTCAGAACATTTTTAGGACATTGTGGATTCTTAAAAAAATAAATCTACAGAACAGATGAAAAGTTAATGGCATAAAATTAAACAGATCAGACTTCCTTCCTAATGGTACCCAAAACACATTTTCTCAGCAATGCTTCCTGGATCCAGTTTTAAAAATGGCCAAAGAAGAGGCAGGGTGGGGAGTCAGGATCTCAAGAAACCCATCTAACTTCAGACCTGGGTATAGAGAATTTAATAAATTATGTACCTGTTAGGGATTTACAGGGGGAAAAAGAGGGGGATTGATAAGGGGAAAAAAAAAACAGAGACCCACAAATAAGATGGAGATACTCAACCAAGCTCCAAATGTTTCAGTGATAAAATAACAAATTGCATGTTAACAGCACTGTAATTGCTCCTTTTGTTTGGTTTCTTTGTAATTACTTTAATAAATTACTCTGCCTTCCTCCCATCACTCAAGTAGGTTGTCATCCACAGGCACAATCAGTACAGATTGGGTACAATGGTGCTCACTGATAGGGAGGGGGAATGGCTGGTGCCTCCAGAGCTGTGACTCATTAGAATCCATAAAGCTTTTCTATGGAAATCAAGTATCAATGAAGCTATTGCAAGAGATTATGGCTACATAAATGCAGACCAGTTATGAATTCTCACAGGGCAACAGCACTCTCAAAAAGAGGCAAAGGCACCAATGCCTGGGAAACCACTTGATATAAGTGTTCGTCAGCTGCGAAAGAGCCGCTGCCCGAGCCTACTATTTTGCTAAAAGCTGGATAATTCCTAGCAAGTAAAGGGATTCTTGGTTCAGCACTCCCTGAACTCATCATGTGCCATTCTGCTAGGTGTTGTGGGCTGAAGGTCCCAGACTGTCGACCCTAACAAAGTTTCCATCAGCCCTTCTGGGTTCAAGAAAGAACCAAGTAATTTTTACTAGTCTCAAATATCGGTTTCCAGAAAACATAAACTGAATATAAAATAGACCTCTGTCACAAAAGACAAACAGAGCAATAAACCACTTTGTTAAAAGAGTTTGAAATCTGTACCTGGCTTTGTAATTTTGAATATTTCAATATTAGAATTATTATTAAAGTATTCTCTTACAAGAAATAAAATTTTAAAAGGTACAATAAGTGGTACTAATTGCATAAGCCAAGCTAGGTTTTACGTACTATTTTAAAAAGTCTTCTAGGGATTATTATTCAAACCAAGATCATCACAGATTGCAGTTCAGAGTCAAGTTTGTGGAAAGAACAAACAAAATAAATGTAGAATGAAAATGTTCCAGAACTTAGGAAGGAATTTATCACAAAGAAAATAGTTTCATTATTTTTTCCAAAAGGCTCAGAAAATAGAATTTAACATCTGACCCCAATTCAAATGGCCGCTGTATACTATGAAGTCCACATTTTCACAACCTTCTTTCTAGATTTTTACATCTCACTCTTGTTATATCAAGGAAAATCTCACCCAATTAAAAACAATTTTATGCTCTCAAGAGTATTGTTTTTTGGGTCCTGGCAGGAAAGAATAATTCAGGTCAATCTTAAAGGAGGCTATTGCTGGAAACCGTTTGCACATGGTGTTCGTTATGACCGATCATAGCAGAGGTCATGTGATCTCACCCTGGCCAAGACTACTCGCTACAAGACTAATGCACATAAAGGATCGCTTGTTAATATCAGCCAACCTTAGAACTGTTGAATTTTCAATGTTTTGAAGGTTAGCCAATGAATACTTCTGATATCATCATTTATACTTACTGATGACTAAAAATGGCTACTTTATGCTTTGTTTTCTGCATATTATCAGATATACTAGAAAGGATCTGAAAAATGGAATTTTCGTATTCTAATGGAACCATACCTCATTTGTATATTTCCTCAAATATACTGCCATAAAATATTATCGTACAACATATTCTAATCCCCGGAACAGTGACAAAAGAATTATTAAAACTCATGAAAAACTGGTGTATTATTCCTCCATATTTGAGTGTGATGTGATGCATAATTCGTTTATCTTTGGATCAATTCAAGATAAAAGCAGAAAAAAAAAAAAAGAAAAAGAAATGTGGTGCATTCCAAAACCAATACCCATTTGGTAAAATCCATTAACGTTATTTTTAAAAATATACAGGATACAATTCACTGTTCCAATTACCATTGTTTTACCTCCCCCTGGCAAAGCTTGTGGATCCACTCATCCTAACTGTTCTTTGTGGAGTCGTTCAGGACCCCCTGCGGCAAAAATTATTCAAACTAAATAAAGAGAATTGAAATATTTAAAAAGGAAGAATATCAGAATGTAAGGAGAAAATACCTGAGGGCCAGAAGCAGAAGAGAGGTGAGTTTTGTAATTCAAAATGAAGAGAACAAGAAACGGTATAAGAGTTCAGTTACACCAGTGCAAAAAGGGCTAACATATAAAGATAAGATAAAATGGAGATAAAAGTCAGAAAAGATACAAGAAGATGCATAAGAGAGAATTCTGCATCTTCAGCAAGTTAAGAAATGAGAACCTGTAAGGGAGCAGAGAAAAACAGTGCGGCTGTCTGGTGGGAGAGAGTAGCCCCAAGAAGAGGGTGGAAGCAGCCAGGAACCTAAAATAAAGGAAAGGCATGGAAAGCATTTTAAATTCCTTATCTGGGCGGTATATCTCACTCACTCAATTTACTTTATTTCATTATTTGTTATTTTAACACACAGCAGAGCACAGGGTAACTTTGTTCTGCTGTCCCTTCCTCGCTGAAAAACTCCACTAGTATTTCAAGTTATAACAGGCTGTTCCTACCCCTGAGCACCTTCAAGATTTTCTTTGAGGGGGAAAATAAATATCTGCTGTAAGATTATATTCATTACATATAATTCCTTGCCCAGTGCCCATTTTTAGATTCTGGCCATGCACTGGACTGTTTGTTTTCCTTTCTGACGCAGGTCAGAAGGTTTTCTGTTTTCCATTTCCCACAAGTCGGTAAAAATGGCATCCTCTTATCAGAGAAAAAATGCTATAGCCCTAGAGTTAAATATAGACTAGTTAACCAAATTAACTCATCTAGGCTGAATCCTGAGAGAGGCCTGAAAATGGAGACAAGAGATTGGGGGGACAGGAGTCTCGAGGAAGGGCAGTGTGTTTGGAGGAGGAATGGGTAGGGACAAAGAAAATAAAGTAGGCAAATAAAGGCAATAGCTAGATTTAAAATGAACACCTGCAAGAAATGAATAAAAGCAGAAAAGATCATAGCTTTATTCTAATATAGTAGAAAAATTATAGTGGATGCATAAAAAAGAAAAATGGAATAATTTCCTTCTACTTGTGGTATGCAGATATTTTAGAAAAAAAACTTATTAGACTAAAGAATAACTACCTAGATTCCTGCAAATGACAGGTTCAAATCCTAGCTAAAGGTTAACATATGACCGCTGCATACTAATTACCACCCAGAGATCACTCTGTATTTTGGAACATTCGGGGAATCAGGGGACACAACTCAACTCCCAGCTGCAGGAAGTCTTCCCTGCCTTCCAGAACATCGTTCTAATGCCCTTTGTCGTGGATTTCTCTCCCTTTAACCTCACCCTTGAAAATACTGCACGCTTAGCCTCAGCTTACTCCAACCTCTCTCTTATAGGTGTGGCAGAGGCAAACAGTGGTCCCAGGGGCCGAGAAGCGCTTCTTAAGGCCAGGAGACAGATTTAAGACACTGTAGTAGCTGGTAATTAGTATTCACTGAGAGGACTCTGAAACTCCCCTTCATTTTGTCCTCCCCACTTCCACCCTCAAAGCAAGTCAGCATTAAACTTCATTCCTTGAAAGGAAGTTCTGAATAGTGGTTCTGACTACTTCATTTTCAGGCCCTCTTCAAGACTGCTGCCCAAACTTTCAAAGTCAGCCAGCCATTCGTCTTCCCTGTGAGATCTAACACAACAGCCTTTGTCAAGTAGAAGAGGTTCAGTGAAGAATTTCCATTCTCTTGAACATAAAATCCTCAGGGTCCCCTTCACTCTTCTCATTCTCAGAAGACATGGTGGTCACATCATTCTCAGAAGCCACGGGTGCAAAAGATACAGTTACTTCCGGTTCAATGCAGTAATGACGCTGCCTAGCAATCTACAAAGATAATAGCTTCCCCTTCTTTTTTTGTGTGCATGCCACACTGAGTTTGGGAGATCTTATTTTCGGCTTAAAAAATCATAGGTAGAAGACATTTCTTTGAAATACTAAGCAAACCATAATTCTTTTTCCTTCTTGGGATATTTTATGATCTCACTGGTCACCTCACAAGCATTTCAAAAACACCTAAACCACGAGGGTTAAACAAACAAGGCGAGTTACTAGAGCAGGCTGAGGTATGCTCAGAAAAATCAAGACTGTTCAAAATGAAAACTTTTTCCATTACTCTTTAACTGAAGTACATACATCCCTTTTCTTTAAAAAAAAGAAGGGCTGAGGGTCCATTTTTCACACCCCAAATGTCTAGCTACAAACTATTATAGTCCCAGGTTGGTTCTTTTTCCCATTCTCTTCGCAGATGCCCTGTGCTATCCTCAAGTGCACTCTGCAACTTTGGTATCATCTTCATTATGATGGGCTTTGTGCATATTCTCAGACGCTGCCATGCCCATACTAAAGCAACACATCACAGAAGTTGGCAGCAAGGCTATCAGCAAGAATTTGGCTTCAGAATGAGGAATGATGCATCATACATTGTAGCAGAAGAAAAACAACACACTGCTATTTTAAATCCCTCGGTGCTATAAAAAATCGAACAAACAAAAAACCCCAGTAAAATATAATTAAGCAAAAACAACAACAAAAAGCATATCTGCTGTAACATTTGTAAAGACATTATTCACTTATTTTTAAGAGTTTTCAACAAAAGTCACTTAAGAAACAACAGGTGACTTACCTGACTTCATAATATTTACTACACCGACAAATCAAGTTTTCACTTAATACAGTTTCAGGGGAAAATAGGCAGTCTCAACTTCTGCGAAGCAACATATTGAAATTCTGAATTTAGGAAAACAAATTTCTCATTTGCTTTACAATAAATAAAATCCCTCCCAGTGTTTCAAAACTAATACACTTATTTCATCTTCTGTCTCCATTTTGAGATGGCTCTGAAGTCGAGGTGAGTGAGTGTGCTACAGTTTGTGCTACAACCACATACAGAAACCTAAGATTGGCTGATTTATTCTGAACACAGTTTTTCTTTTTTCAGAGATCCTTTAACCCTGCAATAAGAAATAATACTGGTCTAATATAATAATGGAATCCACTTAAGTCCTATTGCTTTATTTAACAAGCACGAAACAAATGTCCATCCCAGGTCATTCTTATTTCATGAAAACACAGTATGTTGATAATCATTAGGATTATCAGCCCATATTCCTATAGCACTATCCATATAAATTATATCTACGGTTTACTGTACATTTCCTGAAAACTTTATAGAAAGCTGCTACTCTATTGCGGTCAAGTACTCAGAGGCAAAAGAGATCTGTCACCAACTCCATCCCGTGCTATTTTTCAGGACCCTACCTTTTCAAACACCTCTTCGTTCTCCCTTCGTTTCCGTTTTCTGGGTCTCCGGTTCACTCGAATCCATTTCGTGACCTGAAGTTCAAAAACCATAGCGCATTTTAAGCAGGACGGCGGGTCCCGAGGGCCGCCCCTCGGCGAGAGAAAGAAACGGTCAACCGCCTCGCGACGCAACCTTCCGCGGCTTCACCTGGAGAAGCCACAGGCACCTTTCGCGGCTCGCCCGGCCGCCTCCGCGCAACGGACTCCCGGGGCGCCCGGAGTGCGCGCGGCCCCCAGACCCCCATGCTCCGGGCTGCGGCGCGCTGAGGCCGTGACCTTCGTCCCCGGGGTGCGCGCCGGAGCCCCCCAACAAGGGGCCATCTTCCCGAGCCTGTCGCGCGCCGGCGCCGGAGGCTGCGCAGCAGGGACGCGGCGCGGGACCCACCGCCCCGGGGAGGAAGGGGAGCGCAGGAACCGCCCGACCGGCCGCCACTCACCTCGGCGCTCACTTGCCGCGCGAGCCCGCACTCCGCCCCGGCCTGGCGCTCCTTCTGCAGCGGCTGCGGGGGAAGGAGACAGAGTCAAGTTTACACAGGAGCGACCCCGGCCGCCCTCCCTCGCGTCCCCACCAACTAGGCGCTGGCCTCTACCTCGCCTCGCGGGAGGCGAGCATGGAAGCGGGCGCGCCGGAGCCCACAACCCAGCGCCCGCCCGCCGGGCCGGCCCGGCGCAGAGCAGCGCGCGCTCCCGGCCCGCAACACCTAAGGCGGAGCGCAGGCGGCGGGCGGCGCGGGGACCCGGGCGGTGGCGCGGGCGGGAGGGCGGGGGCGGGGCCTGCCTTAAAGGTATAGGAGGCCGCGCTGCCCTCCCGGCAGGTCGCCTCCGCCCCCTCCCCGCCCCGCGCGCCTTTTATTTTATTGTTCTGTTTGCAGACATCTTTCTGCCTCTCTCCTGGGCCTGGCAGCGCCAGCTTTCTCCCACGCGCGGACGGGCCACGGGCGCGCACGCCTCACCTTTCCACCCCCACCCCATCCCGGGACCCTGGGGACGAACGACGGGCTTTTGTGGCCGCTGCAGGAGCGGAAGCGCTGCCCGCCCGCTGGCGAAAGGGCTCTGCAGGAGAAGCGCCCCCGCCCCCGCGGGCGGCCTGAACTCTCTCGTCGGGTCAGAAGCCTAAGTGTCCTGATGGCTTTCGCGGAGGGAAAGGAACTTTGCTAATGGAGCATTGCCCGCGAATGGATTAGACGCCATTAAGTAGGCGTTTGTCAGTGGCCCCTCCGGAATCCGGGGCGGCGGCAGGTGACCTCCCCCGGGAGAGGCCCGGAGCTGGTAAAAGCCAAGCCTCGCTCTCCGCCCGGCCGGTGGAGACACGCAGCCTTCAAACTACCCGGGACCCGGCTGAATTTAAAAACAGCCGATCTTTTTTCATAATTAGGGGGAAAGTTTCCGCTTAGTTTATAAAACTGTGCGATATCCAAGTCTTTCCACCGACCCCAAAAAGGCTTCCTTCCCGTCCACTTCAGAAGTTGGCTGAACCAGGTCCGGGTGGGGGGTGGCACTGGGTGGGGAAAGACGGGGAGTCAGGTCGCAATTGCTGATCCTGACCATCCCTTTAACTTTATGGCATTTCTTTAAAGAAAGTCTGTCTTGCCCTCTCTTTTGCTACTCCATCCTTCTTTCAAGATCAAAAGGTTTAGATGAAAGCCAAGATCAAACTCACTAAATAGAAGCAACTTTGCCATGGAGTATTTTATACAAAGAGGAGCTTCTTAATGGAGATATCAGAGTGGAAAACTTTATTTTATCCCTTCATTCCACATTCATAACTGGCCTACTTAGAACTACATTGCTGATGCACTTCTATTTCCTAAAATAAAAGTAGTCTGTTGGAATGAGGGATTCTTGACTTAGTGAGGGGATAGGGAAGGGCAATTGATGCTTAAATTGTACAGTTTCTATTTGGGTGATGGAAAAGGTTTGGTAATGGATGGTGGTGATGGTCGCCTAACATTGTGAACCTACTTAACAGCACTGAATTACATATTTGAATGTGGTTAAAAGGTGTAGTTTTAGGTTTATATCTGTTACTAGAATAAAATTTTTTTTTACAGAACTAGAGGACTGTACAACACAGTGAACCCTAATGAAAACCATGGACTATAGTTAATACTCCAATTATAATAATATTCTTTCATCAATTGAAACAAATGTACCATACTAATGCAAGGTGTTAATAATGGGGTCACGGGTGGTACATGGGAACTCTTATTTTCTGCATTTTTCTGTAAACCTACAACTTCTCTGAGAAAAAAAATTTAACTCTAGAGGGATATAAATAGATATATTAGCCATTTTGTATCAGTACCTAAGTGCTAAGAAATCCGTGTTCATTTGCTAAAGACTTTTCAATGTGTTATCGAATCTTTTTCTACATAATATAAAAATGTACAACCAGCCATGTACAATTTTTCTAAAAGAAATGCATAAAAATACTTAATGTCTTGCAAATCTTAAGTGCACATACACAAAGACATAAAAATTACAAAGGGTGAAGTGTAGTTCATAATTGCAGAGGTGCTTAATTTTAAATGGAAAGAGAACTTGGAATTAGTCAAGATCTCGAAATCAACAGAAATCTATCACTAGCAGACACTCCCTTTACCCACTAGAATTTTTTTCCTTGGGAGTTCGCCATCCCTAGCAACTTTGATATGAAGCATTCAGTATTGATGTACTAAAACAATGCTCTGCCTAAATGAACCTTTCTTAAATGTCCTCTTTGTTGATTTGTCATCAATTTTAAACATATGATCTTAGAAGAAGCACAAAACAAAATAAATCCCAACAATTCAATAACAGTAATACAGATAACTCTTGCAAATTAAATCTTATAAAGGCTTCCATGAAAATCTCTTATTACCCCTGGGTAGTGAGTACTTGCAGGCTTTTTCTCTTATAATCCTCATCTTGTAGTCAAACACACACACATCTGTTCCTAACTATCAATCCCACTGACCCACTTGTAAAATTAAGAATTGAGACCTGGGAACCCCACCTTGCTGCTACTGACACAATCTCCTTTCTTCCCTACTGCCTGAATCACAGACAACCTAACTGTCTCTGATGTAAGCTGAACCAAGTGAACATGCTGCTGTCGCTGTGCACTTCTGGTGCTTTGTTGAGTGGGTTGTAAAAGCTGTGGTCCGTTCCAAACGCCTTACTGATTGCCTTGCTTCTACGCTTCCCTGTCCTCCCACCCCCACAGCCCATCCTCCACAGAGAAGCCAGATGATATTTCCAAAAGCAATTCAAATTATATCACTTTGCTTTACTGAGAATGTGTTTCCTTCTCCTCTCTGCCTGGCTGGCTCCTGCTTACCCTCTAATTCTGAGCTTGAACAGCACTTCTTCAGCAAGGTCTTTCCTTATCCCCTCTCCAATCCAATTATGTCACCCAACTAGTCTTTCTAATAGCATCATGTTTATTCCATTTGAAGTACTTAGATTTTTTTTTAAATCTTCATTTTATTGAGATATATTCACATACCACGCAGTCATACAAAACAAATCATACATTCGATTGTTCACAGTACCATTACATAGTTGTACATTCATCACCTAAATCAATCCCTGACACCTTCATTAGCACACACACAAAAATAACAAGAATAATAATTAAAGTGAAAAAGAGCAATTGAAGTAAAAAAGAACACTGGGTACCTTTGTCTGTTTGTTTCCTTCCCGTATTTTTCTACTCATCCATCCACAAACTAGACAAAGGGGAGTGTGGTCCTTATGGCTTTCCCAATCCCATTGTCACCCCTCATAAGCTACATTTTTATACAACTGTCTTCGAGATTCATGGGTTCTGGGTTGTAGTTTGATAGTTTCAGGTATCCACCACCAGCTACCCCAATATTTTGGAACCTAAAAAGCGTTGTCTAAATTGTGCGTAAGAGTGCCCACCAGAGTGACCTCTCGGCTCCTTTTGGAATCTCTCTGCCACTGAAGCTTATTTCATTTCCTTTCACATCCCCCTTTTGGTCAAGAAGATGTTCTCCATCCCACGATGCCAGGTCTGTATTCCTCCCCGGGAGTCATATTCCACGTTGCCAGGGAGATTCACTCCCTTGGGTGTCTGATCCCACGTAGGGGGGAGGGCAGTGATTTCACCTTTCAAGTTGGCTTAGCTAGAGAGACAGGGCCACATCTGAGCAACAAAGAGGCATTCGGGAGGAGGCTCTTAGGCCTAGCCTCTCCTTTGCAGCAACAGTCTTCCCAAGGGTAAATCCTGTGGTAGAGGGCTCAACCCATCAAACCACCAGTCTCCTATGTCTGTGGTCATGTTAGCAACCATCGAGGTGGGGTAGGCCAATACCCCTGCATTCTCCGCAGGCTCCTCAAGGGGGCTCTACATATTTTTTTCCTTGTTTTTTTTTAACTTTTTTTTTTTTAATCAACTGTAGGAAAAATAAAAAAATTTTTAAAAAATACAATAAAAGAACATTTCAAAGAGATCATAACAAGG
Organism: Choloepus didactylus; assembly: GCF_015220235.1. NCBI lineage: Eukaryota > Metazoa > Chordata > Mammalia > Pilosa > Megalonychidae > Choloepus > Choloepus didactylus. Next base: position 21,560,158 of record NC_051316.1, read on the forward strand.
GAGTAAGAAAAAGACAACTAACCTAAGATAACTACTTTACTTCCAACATGTTCCTACTCTACCCCAAGAAAGTTACCTAACAGCAACATTTCTGTGAACTTGGTCCTACTATACCCATCAGAAATTAACAGACCATAGTCATTCCTGGGCATTCCCAGAATGTTAAATTTACCCATGATAGCTTATCTATTTCTTCTTGGATTATTGTTCCCTCTTCCTTAATTTCTCTCTATTGCTAGTTCCCCTACATTCTACATTATAAACCATGTTTTGCATTTTTCAACGTTCGCATTAGTGGTAGCATATAATATTTCTCTTTTTGTGCCTGGCTTATTTCGCTCAGCATTATGTCTGCAAGGTTCATCCATGTTGTCATGTTTCACGAGATCGTTCCTTCTTACTGCTGTGTACTATTCCATCATGTGTATATACCACATTTTGTTTATCCACTCATCTGTTGAAGGACATTTGGGTTGTTTCCATCTCTTGGCAATTGTGAATAATGCTGCTATGAACATTGGCGTGCAGATATCTGTTCGTGTCACTGCTTCACGATCTTCCGGGTATATACCGAGAAGTGCAATTGCTGGATCGAACAGTAACTCTATATCTAGTTTTCTAAGGAACTGCCAGACTGACTTCCAGAGTGGCTGAACCATTATACAGTCCCACCAACAATGAATAAGAGTTCCAATTTCTCCACATCCCTTCCAACATCTGTAGTTTCCTGTTTGCTTAATGGCAGCCATTCTAATCAGTGTGAGATGGTATCTCGTGGTCTTAATTTGCATCTCTCTAATAGCTAGTGAAGCTGAACATTTTTTCATGTGTTTCTTAGCCATTTGTATTTCCTCTTTGGAGAACTGTCTTTTCATATCTTTTGCCCATTTTATAATTGGGCTGTCTGTACTACTGTCATTGAGTTGTAGGATTTCTTTATATATGCAAGATATCAGTCTTTTGTCAGATACATGGTTTCCAAAAATTTTTTCCCATTGAGTTGGCTGCCTCTTTACCTTTTTGACAAATTCCTTTGAGGTACAGACACTTCTAAGCTTGAGGAGTTCCCATTTATCTATTCTTTCTTTTGTTGCTTGTGCTTTGGGTATAAAGTCTAGGAAGTGGCCACCTAATACAAGGTCTTGAAGATGTTTTCCTACATTATCTTCTAGTAGTCTTATGGTACTTTCTTTCATATTGAGATCTTTGGTCCATTTTGAGTTCATTTTTGTGTAGGGTGTGAGGTAGGGGTCCTCTTTCATTCTTTTGGATATGGATATCCAACTCTCCCAGCCCCATTTGTTGAAAAGACCATTACGACCCAGTTCAGTGACTTTGGGGGCCTTATCAAAGATCAGTCGGCCATAGATCTGGGGGTCTATCTCCGAATTCTCAATTCGATTCCATTGATCTCTATGTCTATCTCTGTGCCAGTACCATGCTGTTTTGACAACTGTGGTTTTATAATAAGCTTCAAAGTCAGGGAATCTAAGTCCTCCCACTTCCTTTTTCTTTTTTAGAGGGTCTTTAGCAATTCGAGGCATCTTCCCTTTCCAAATAAATTTGATAACTAACTTTCCCAAGTCTGCCAAGTAGGTGGTTGGAATTTTGATTGGGATTGCATTGAATCTGTAGATGAGTTTGGGTAGAATTGACATCTTAATGACAATTAAGCCTTCCTATCCATGAACATGGAATATTTTTCCATCTTTCAAGGTCCCCTTCTATTTCTTTTAGTAGAGTTATGCAGTTTTCTTTGTATAGGTCTTTTACATCTTTGGTTAAGTTTATTCCTAGGTACTTGATTTTTTTAGTTGCTATTGAAAATGGTATCTTTTTCTTGAGTTTGTTCATTTCTAGCATATAGAAACATTACTGACTTATGTGCATTAATCTTGTATCCTGCTACATTGCTAAATTTGTTTATTAGCTCTAGTAGCTGTATCGATTTCTCAGTGTCTTCCAGATATAAGATCATATCATCTGCAAACAATGACAGTTTTACTTCTTCTTTTCCAATTTGGATGCCTTTTATTTCTTTGTCTTGCCAGATTGCCCTGGCTAGCACTTCCAGCACAATGTTGATAGCGGGCATCCTTGTGTTGTTCCTGATCTTAGAGGGAAGGCTTTCAGTCTCTCACCATTGAGTTTTCCATATATGCTCTTTATCATATTGAGTAAGTTTCCTTCAATTCCTACCTTTTGAGGTGTTTTTATCAAAAATAGATGTTGGATTTTGTCAAATGCTTTTTCAACATCTATTTAGATGATCATTTGATTTTTCCCGTTTGAATTGTTAATGTGTTGTAATACATTGATTGATTTTCTTATGTTGAACCATCCTTGCATGCCTGGAATGAACCCCACTTGGTCATGTTGCATGATTTTTTTAATGTGTCTTTGGATTCGATTTGCAAGTATTTTGTTGAGGATTTTTGCGTCTATATTCATTAGGGAGATTGGCTGGTAGTTTTCCTTTCTTGTAGCATCTTTGCCTGGTTTTGGTATTAGATTGATGTTAGCTTCATAAAATGAGTTAGGTAGTGTTCCATTTTCTTCAATTTTTTTTTATTGAATTCAGTTTTATTGAAATACATTCACACACCATACAATCATCCATGATATACAATCCACTGTCCACAGTATGATAACATAGTTATGTGTTCATCACCACAATCTATCTCTGAGCATTTTCCTTACATCAGGAAGAACCAGAACAAGAATAAAAAATAAAAGTGAAAAAAGAACACCCAAATCATCCCCCCATCCCACCCCATTTGTCCTTTAGTTTTTATCCCCATTCCTCCACTCATCCATACACTAGCTAAAGGGGGTGTGATCCACAAGGTCTTCACAATCACACTGTCACCCCTTGTAATCTACATTATTATATAATTGTCTTCAGGAGTCCAGACTGCTGGGTTGGAGTTTGGTAGCTTCAGGTATTTACTTCTAGCTATTCTAATACATTAAAGCCTAAGAGGTGTTATCTATATAGTGCGTAAGAATGTCCACCAGAGTGACCTCTCGACTCCATCTGGAATCTCTCAGCCACTGAAACTATTTCGTCTCATTTTGCATCCCCCTTTTGGTCAAGAAGATACTCTCAGGCCCACAATGCCGGGTCCACATTCATCCCCGGGAGTCATACTCCGCGTTGCCAGGGAGATTTACACCCCTGGGGGTCGGGTCCCACGTAGGGGGGAGGGCAGCGAGTTCACCTGTCGAGATGGCTCAGTTAGAGAGAGAGAGGGCCACATCTGAGCAACAAAGAGGTACTCAGGGGGAGACTCTTAGGCACTATTACATACAACTTCTGAGTCTCCTTTGTGGTAATGAGCCTCATAAGGGCAAGTCCCATGCTCGAGGGCTCAGCACATCAAACCGCCAGTCCCGATGCTCGTGACAACATCAACACCAGTCCAGGTGAGGATGTCCAACACATCCGCACCTTCCCCCAGATCCTCGGGGCTGGGGAGGGGGAGGCTGTAAATATATTTTTTATTGTCTGCCCAAATTACTCTACAATGTGTCACTATTTCACTCCAGCCTATACTAACCTACTGTATCTCACTTCCTATTCAAAGTTCCATGCAATTGTGGTGTCTGAACAAATCAACTGTAGAGTTGTACCGTTTAGAAAATTTAGATCCTGTACCAAATAGGTATCTATTCCCTTGGTCTCATATGAAAGTTGAAGTTTTAAAACACAATCAGTTTCAACCTTTATACTTTAGCCTAGCTTGCCCTGGTCTTAACCAGACCTCCTTCATTCATATCACTAACTGAAGTTTGGGCACTTTTTCAGCTTTTTTTTTTTTTTTTTGACAGTGGCCGTATGCACTAATACTGACATTCATATCTGCCGAGCTCTAGCTCTGAGTTTCAGGTGTCTCAGAGATATGCATTGTTCCAGAGACCAATCAGGTTATACGCTAGGGAATCAGCATCTCAAAGTTTAGAGATAGGCCTTACAATTCAGCGATAGAGTTAACTGCTGTAAGAGCTTACAATCTAGGGACTATTACAATTATTGTGTCCAAGTTAGGCTATGTTCTAAGATTCAATTCTGAGTTTACACATTGTAGTTAGTCCGTATTGGTGAGGCATCATCCCTCTCACCATGTTTTCTCCAACACTTTTACTCCTATATATATATTTTCCTACAATTTTATAGAGTTATATTCACATACCATACATTTATCCACAGTGTACAATCAGTTGTTCATGGTATCATCATAAAGTTGTACATTTATCACCACAATCAGCACTTGAACATACTGATTACTACAAGAAAAACTTTTTTTTTTTTTAGCAATAAGAAAAAAATGATAAAAAGAAAAATAACATGTGATACAATACAATATACTAGTAAGGACAGCAAATAACACCACTACCAAGAATCCCATATTACTCCCCTATATCCCCCTCTCATATATATTTAGCATTGGCATATTGCCTTTGTTACATTTAATGGAGGTATGTTACAATGTTACTGTTGACCATAGACTCGTTTGCTTTGATTATGTTTTTTCCTGAATACCATCCCTTTTTCAAATTTCTACATGGTTGACATTCATTTGCTTTCCCACATGCAAAAACATTTTTATATTTGTATATTTAGTAACAGTCATTGGCCACTCCAGTTTTTGCCACGTTATACAGTCCCAGTCTTTATCATCTATCTTTACCTCTGGTGTCATACATTCTCCTATCCCACCTCTTTCAGCTTTACTCACAGACATCTTTGTTCAGTGTACTTACAATACCGTGCTACCATCACACAGTATTATGCTATCTATTTCTGGATCTATGCAATCAATCCTAAACATTCTGTATTCCTTCAGCATCAAATGGCTGATCTCTGCCCTCTTTCTATCTCCTGGTTGCCTGTGTTGTCAGGTTTTAACTCCCAAAGTGTTCCTTAATGTCTGTTCATATTAGTGAGACCATACAGAATCTGTCCTTTTGTTTCTGGCTAACTTCACTCAACATAATGTCCTCAAGGTTCATCCACATTATTACATGATCCATGTCTTTGTTCTGTCTTACAGCTGCATAATATTCCATCATGTGTATATACCACAGTTTGTTTATCCACTCGTCTTTTGATGGACATTTGGGCTGTTTCCATCTCTTGGCAATTGTGAATAATGCTGCAATAAACATTGGTTTACAAATGTCTGTTTGTGTCTTAAGTTTCAGTTCCTCTGAGTATATACCCAGCAATGGAATAGCTGGGTCATACGGCAAATCTATATTTAGCTTCCTGAGGAACCTCCATACTGTCTTCCAGAGTGGTTGCACCATTCTACATTCCCACCAACAATGAATAAGTGTGCCTCTTTCTCCACATCCTCTCGAGCACTTGTCATTTTCTGTTTTTTGGATAATGGCCATTCTGGTAGGTGTGAGATGATATCTCATTGTGGTTTTGATTTGCATTTCCTTAATAGCCAGTGAAGTTGAGCATTTTTTCATATGCTTTTGAGCCATTTGTATTTCCTCTTCAGAAAAATGTCTGTTCATGTCTTTTGCCCATTTTTTAATTAGATTGTTTGTCTTTCTGTTATTGAGATGCAGGATTCCTTTATATATTCGGGATATTAAACCCTTATCTGATATGTGGTTTCCAAATATCATCTCCCATTGTGTAGGTTGCTTTTTTACTTTTCTGACAAAGTCCTTTGATGTACAAAAGTGTTTAATTTTGAGGAGATCCCTTTTGTCTATTTGTTCTTGGGTTGCTCGTGCCTTGGGTGTGAGGTCTAAGAAACCACCTCCTTTCACAAGATCTTTAAGATATTGCCCTACATTTTCTTCTAAGAGTTTTATGGTCTTGGTGCTAATGTTTAGGTCTTTGATCCACTTTGAGTTAATTTTGGTATAAGGTGTGAGATGGACATCCTCTTTCATTCTCTTGGAAATGGATATCCAGTTCTCCAAACACCATTTATTGAACAGGCTGCTCTTTCCCAGTTGCTTTGGCTTCACTGCCTTATCAAAGATCAGTTGTCCATAGATGTGAGGGTCTACTTCTGAACACTCAATTCGATTCCATTGATCAGTATATCTGTCCTTATGCCAGTACCATGCTGTTTTGAGCACTGTAGCTTTGTAATATGCTTCAAAGACAGGTAGTGTGAGACCTCCCACTTCTTTCCTCTTTCTCAAGACATTTTTGGCTATTCGGGACACCTTACCCTTCCAAATAAATTTAGTTATTGGTTTTTCTATTTCTGTAAAGTAAGTTGTTGGGATTTGAATTGGTATTGCATTGAATCTGTAAATCAATTCAGGTAAAATTGCCATCTTAACTATATTTAGTCTTCCAATCCATGAACATGGTATGTTCTTCCAGTTTTTCAGGTCTTGTTTAATTTCTTTTAGCAGTTTCTTATAGTTTTCTATGTAAAGGTCTTTTGTGTCCTTGGTTAAGTTTATTCCTAAATACTTGATTCTTTTGGTTGCTATTGTAAATGGGATTTTTTTCTTGATTTCCTCCTCTTGTTGCACATTACTTGTGTATAGGAACACTACAGATTTTTGCGTGTTGATCTTGTAGCCTGCTACTTTTCTGTATTCATTGACTAGTTCTAGTAGCTTTGATGTAGGTTTTTCTGGATTTCCTACATATAGAACCATGTCATCCGCAAATAGTGAAAGTTTTACTTCTTCCTCTCCAATTTGGATGCCTTTTATTTCTTTTTCTTGCCTAATTGCTCTAGCTAGAACTTCCAGCACAATGTTGAATAACAAGGGTGATAGTGGGCATCCCTGTCTTGTTCCTGATCTTAGAGGAAAAGCTTTCTGTCTCTCCCCATTGAGTGTGATGTTAGCTGTGGGTTTTTCATATATTGCCTTTATCATATTGAAAAAGTTCCCTTGTATTCCTATCCTTTGAAGTGTTTTCATCAGGAAAGGATGTTGAATTTTGTCAAATGCCTTTTCTGCATCAATCGAGATGATCATGTGTTTCTTCTTCTTTGATTTATTGATGTGGTGTATTACATTAAGTGATTTTCTTGTGTTGAACCAGCCTTGCATACCTGGAATAAATCCCACCTGGTCATGGTGTATAATTCTTTTAATGTGCTGCTGGATTCGATTTGCAAGTATTTTGTTGAGGATTTTTGCATCTATATTCATTAAAGAAATTGGTCTATAATTTTCTTTTTTTGTAGTATCTTTGCCTGGTTTTGGTATTAGGGTGATGATGGCTTCGTAGAAAGAGTTAGGTAGCTTTCCCTCTTCTTCAATTTTTTTGAAGAGATTGAGCAGGATTGGTACTAATTCGTTCTTGAATGCTTGGTAGAATTCACATGTGAAACCATCTGGTCCTGGGCTTTTCCTTTTTGGGAGCTTTTTGATGACTGACTCAATCTCTTTACTTGTGATTGGTTTGTTGAGGTCATCTATTTCTTCTTGAGTTAATGTTGGTTGTTTATGCTTTTCTAGGAAGTTGTCCATTTTATCTAAGTTGTCTAGTTTATTAGCATATAGTAGCTCATAGTATCTTCTCATTATCTCCTTAATTTCTGCAGGGTCGGTAGTTATATTTCCTTTCCCATTTCTGATTGCATTTATTTGCATCTGCTCTCTCTTTTTTTTTTTGTTAGCCTAGCCAGTGGTCCATCGATTGTATTGATTTTTCTCAAAGAACCAACTTCTGGTTTTGTTGATTCTCTTTATTGTTTTCCTGTTCTCAATTGCATTTATTTCTGCTCTAATCTTTGTTATTTCTTCCCTTCTGCTTGCTTTGGGGTTAGTTTGCTGTTCTTTCTCTAATTGCTCCAGGTGAGCAGTTAACTCTTCAATTATTGCTCTCTCTTCTCTTTTAATATAGGCAGTTAGGGCAATAAATTTCCCTGTCAGCAACGCCTTTGCTGCATCCCATAAGTTTTGATAAGTTGTGTTTTCATTGTCATTTGCCTCGAGGTATTTACTAATTTCTCTTGTAATTTCTTCCTTTACCCACTGGTTTTCTAAGAGGGTGTTGTTTAGCCTCCATATGTTAGTGAATTTTATGACCTTCTGCCTTTTATTTATTTCCAACTTCATTCCATTGTGGTCTGAGAAAGTGTTTTGTATAATATCAATATTTTTAAATTTGTTGAGACTTGCTTTGTGACCCAACATGTGCTCTATCCTAGAAAATGTTCCATGAGCACTTGAGAAAAAAGTGTATCCTGCTGTTGTTGGATGTAGTGTTCTATAAATGTCTGTCAATTCTAGTTCGTGTATCATATAATTCAACATCTCTGTTTCTTTAGTGATCCTCTGTCTAGATGTTCTATCCATTGATGAGTGGAGTACTGAAGTCTCCAACTATAATTGTAGAGGTATCTATTTCTCCTTTCAGTGATCGCAGTGTTTGCCTCATGAATTTTGGGGCATTCTGGTTTGGTGCATAAATATTTATTACTGTTATGTTTTCTTGATGAATTGACCCTTTTATTAATATATAGTGTCCTTCTTTGTCTCTTTTAATTGTTTCGCTTTTAAAGTCTAACTTGTCTGATATTAATATAGCTACTCCCGCTTTTTTCTGGTTGTTGTTTGCATGAAATATCTTTTTCCAACCTTTCACTTTCACTCTATGTTTGTCCTTGTGTCTAAAGTGAGTTTCTTGTAGACAGCATATAGATGGGTCCTGTTTTTTAATCCATTCTGCCAGTCTGTGTCTTTTTATTGCGGAGTTTAATCCATTTACATTTAGTGTTATTACTGTAAGGGCAGTACTTTCTACTACCATTTTGTTTTTTGGAATTTATATGTCATATCTTATTTTTTCCTCTCCTTTTACCTTTCCTGATAATCTTCATTTCTGCACTCTTCTCCAACTCTCTCTCTCCTGTCTTTTCCTATCAGCCTGTAGCACTCCCTTTAGTATTTCTTGTAGTGCCGGTCTCTTATTCACAAACTCTCTCAGTGTCTGTTTGTCTGAAAATGTTTTAATCTCTCTCTCATTTCTGAAGGAAAGTTTTGCTGGATATAGAATTCTTGGTTGGCAGTTTTTCTCTTTCAGTATCTTAAATATATCATGCCACTGTCTTCTTGCCTCCATGGTTTCTGCAGAGAAATCTGTACGTAGTCATATTGACCTTCCCTTGTATGTGATGGATTGCTTTTCTCTTGCTGCTTTCAGAATCCTCTCTTTGTCTTTGACATTGGACAATCTGACCAGTAAGTGTCTTGGAGTAGGTCTATTGGGATCTACTCTATTTGGGGTACGTTGTACCTCTTGAATCTCTAATTTTCTGTCGTTTATACGAGTTGGGAAATTTTCAGTGAATATGTCTTCTATTACTCTTTCTGCCCCTTTTCCCCTCTCTTCTCCTTCTGGGATACCCATAACACGTATATTTGTGCGTTTCATGTTGTCACTCAGCTCCCTAAGACCCTGCTCATAGTTTTCCATTTTTTTCACCAACTGTTCTTTTGTGTGTATGAATTCGAATGGCCTGTGTTCCAGTTCACTGATCCTTTCTTCTGCCTGTTCAAATCTACTGTTGTGTCCCTCCATTGTATTTTTCATCTCCTCCATTGTGGCCTTCATTCCCATGTGTTCTGCCATTTGTTTTTTTAAGTTTATGAATTCTTCTTTATGGTCAGCCAGTGTCTTCTTTATATCCTTCAGCTCTTTTGCTATATCTTCCTTCATTTCATCAAATTTATTTAGCATTAGTTGCCTCCACTCCTGTGTCTCAGCTGAGCTATTAGTTTGTTCCTTTGGCTGGTCCATGTTTTCGTGTTTCCTGGTATGGCTCGTTATCTTAAGTTGTCTAGGCATCTGATTTTCTTGATTAGTTTATTTTGGAGCTTGTTTTCTGTCTTTTACCTAGTGGTTTTCTTGTTGGTTGGCTTTGTTCTCTGGCCTCTGTTATTCAGTTCAACTTATTCTAGACCTCTAACTTAGGTTCTATTTAGTGGATCAGAATTTTTCCCCTCTTGTTTTTTCTGTTTCTTGCTCTGCCTCTATGTAACCTTTTTCTGAGTGGGTCTCCTCAGATATGATCGACCCTAGTCAGATTTTCCCAGTCTAGTGAGGCCCAGGTCTCATTTGGAGGGTATGGAGTTTTTCTGAGAATGAGACCCTCGTATGAGGCCTTTAGAATTGGTGCTTTTCCTCTCCTGTCCAGCAGGTGGCGGTAGCCAGCCCGCAGCTCCCCCACCAGTGTAAGGAGGTATGGAGCCTTTAGTTCTCCTGGTGACTCTGATCCTGTCAGGGGCGTGGCTGACTGAAGCTGGAATCTGAATTCCAGGCCCTGGGGTCTGAATTCCCAGAAGAAGGACTGCCAGTTTAGCTGGACCTCCCTCCACTCTCCCAATCCTCAGAACTCCAGTTGTCTCTCAGAGGCACTATTCCCTTCTCCTCTCTCCTCTTTGGGGCCTCTCCAGGTAGAATCCTTGGTCAGCCTGAGTTGCGAATTAAAGACGGGGGTGGAGGCCTTCAGTAGTGAATACGGAATTCAAAGACACTGTGGGTACTCTGTCTCCCCCAAGCCCAGCCCAGTCCCCCAACCTGGGCTTTCCGATAGAAAATAACCACATATATTACTTTTAGATTTAAAAAAAAAAAAAAAAAGTATAAAAGAAATCAAGAAAAAGAAGAAAGAAAAAAAAAAAAAAAAAGACTCTCTTATACAAGTCTTTCCCCAGCCTGGAAGTTTTGTCAGTGTTAGAACAGAGCATTTAAAGATATGCTTTGGGCTATTGTCTGATAATTACTCTCCAGCCGCTTCAGTTCCACCCCTGCCGGGGGCTACTGAAATGCAAAAAGATAAGGGATCAGTGAGAAGCCAGAAGGGACAAAATGTAGGGGAAAAAAAAATGGCTTTTTTGGAGTCTGGGAATGGGTGCCCGCTTTTACGTGCCCCCACTTCTCGGAGCCCGGCCCTTCTTTAGCACCCCAGCTCCCAAAGTTAGTTAATTAATTTGTTGATTAATTCTGCAGTTGAGGCTGGGTTGAGCCTCCCTTCTTGCCCTCAGCAGATTGCTGTTTTTTGGTGTTTTTTTTTCCCCCTTTCAGGGAGCCGGCAGCGAGACAGTCCGTGAGGTCTGGGTGGGGAGGGGCGCCAGACCCCTGGTCTGCGGAACTTACAATGTTCGCTGTGATCTTAGCTTTTCCTCCAATTCCAAACTCGCGTCCAATGTGCGACTGGTTACTGGAGACCCCGAAAACACTGTTTCATATAGTTCTTGGGTAAAAGCCAGCTGCTCTAGGGGAGAGACGAAATTCTGCTCCTCACTACTCCGCCATCTTGCCCCGCCTCCTTTCTTCAATGTTTTGAAACAGTTTGAGTAAGATTGGTGTCAGTTCTTTCTGGAAAGTTTGGGAAATTCCCCTGTGAAGCCATCTAGCCTTGGGCATTTATTTGTGGGAAGATTTTTGATGACCGATTGGATCTCTTTGCTTGTGATGGGTTAGTTGAGGTCTTCTGTTTCTTCTCTGGTCTCCAGGAAATTGTCCATTTCCTCTACATTATCCAGTTTGTTGCCATACAGTTGTTTATAGTATCCTCTTATATTTTTTTAATTTCTTTGGGATCTGCAGTTATGTCACCTTTTTCATTCATTATTTTGTTTATATGGGTCTTCTCTCTTTTTGATTTTGTCAGTCTAGCTAGGGGCTTGTCAATCTTGTTGATCTTCTCAAAGAACCAACTTTTGGTGATATTTATCTTCTCTATTGTTTTTCTGTTCTGTGTGTCATTTATTTCTACTTTAATCCTTGTTATTTCTTTTCTTCTATTTGGTTTAGGATTGGTTTGCTGTTCATTTCCTAGCTTCTTCAGTTGATTCATTAGTTCTTTGATTTTGGCTCTTTCTTCCTTTTTAATATATGCATTTAGTGCTATAAACTTCCCCCTCAATACTGCTTTTGCTGCATCCCATAAGTTTTGGTATGTTGTGTTCTCATTTTCATTCATCTCTACATATTTAGCAATTTCTCTTGCTATTTCTTCTTTAACCCACTGATTGTTTAGGAGTGTGTTGTTTAACCTCCAGGTATTTGTGAATTTTCTAAGTCTCCGATGGTTATTGACTTCTAATTGTATTCCATTGTGGTCAGAGAATGTGCTTTGAATAATTTCAATCTTTTCAAATTTATTGCGCCTTGTTTTATGTCCCAGTATATGATCTATTCTGGAGAAAGTTCCTTGAGCACTAGAGAAGTATGTGTATCCTGGTGATTTGGGATGTAATGTTCTATATATGTCTGTTAAATCTAATTCATTTATCAGATTCTTTAGGTTTTCAATATCCTTATTGGTCTTCTGTCTGGTTGATCTATCTATACGAGAGAGTGATCTGTTGAAATCTCCCAGAATTATTGTGGAAACATCAATTGCTTCCTTTAGTTTTGCCAGTGTTTGTCTCATGTATTTTCTGGCACCTTGATTGGGTGCATAAACATTCATGATTGTTATTACTTGTTGAATTGTCCCTTTTATTAGTATATAGTGGCCTTCTTTGTCTCTCAAAACATCCCTGCATTTAAAGTCTATTTTATCTGAGATAAATGTTGCTACACCTGCTTTCTTTTGGCTGTAGCTTGCATGAAATATTTTTTCCATCCTTTCACTTTCAATTTCTTTGTGTCCCTGTGTCTAAGATGAGTCTCTTGTATGCAACATATTGATGGTCCTTTTTTTATATCCATTCTGCGAATCTATAGCTTTTAATTGGGGAGTTTAATCCATTTACATTCAATGTTATAACTGTGAAGGCATTTCTTGAATCAGCCATCTTATCCTTTGGTTTATGTTTGTCATATATATTTTTCCCCTCTCTCTATTAATATCCTTTAATGTACCCATACCTAATCTCTTTAGTGCTGAACCTTTCTCCAAGTCTCTCTCTCCTTTCTTTGTTTCTCTGTCTGTAGGGCTCCCTTTAGTATCTCCAGTAGGGCAGGTCTCTTGTTAGCAAATTCTCTCAGCATTTGTTTGTCTGTGAAAAATTTAAGCTCTCCCTCAAATTTGAAGGAGAGCTTTGCTGGATAAAGTATTCTTGGTTGGAAATTTTTCTCACTCAGAATTTTAAATACATTGTGCCACTGCCTCTTGCCTCCATGGTGGCTGCTGAGTAGTCACTACTTACTCTTATGCTGTTTCCTTTGTATGTGGTGAATTGCTTTTCTCTTGCTGCTTTCAGAACTTGCTCCTTCTCTTCCGTGTTTGACAGTATGATCAGAATATGTCTCGGAGTGAGTTTATTTGGATTTATTCTATTTGGAGTTCGCTGGGCATTTATGATTTGTGTATTTATGGTGTTTAGAAGATTTGGGAAGTTTTCCCCAACAATTTCTTTGAATACTGTTTCTAGACCTTTACCCTTTTCTTCCCTTTCTAGAACACCAAAGAGTCTTATATTCGGACGTTTTATATTATCTATCATATCCCTGAGGCGCGTTTCGATTTTTTTTTATTTTTTTCTCCATTCTTTGTTCTGTGCTTTCATTTTCCATTCTGTCGTCTTCCAGGTCACTGATTCGTTGTTCACCTTCCTCAAGTCTTGTACTATGAGTATCCAGAATCTTTTTAATTTGGTCAACATTTTCTTTAATTTCCAGAAGATCATCTATTTTTTTATTTAGTCTTGCAATGTCTTCTTTATGCTCTTCTAGGGTCTTCTTGACATCCTCTGTATCCCATACTATGGTCTCGCTGTTCATCTTTAGTTCTTTGCTTAGTTGCTCTAGGAACTGTGTCTCTTCTGATTTTCTGATTTGGGTGTTTGGGCTTGGGTTATCCATATCGTCTGGTTTTTTCATATGCTTTAGAATTTTCTGTTGCTTTTGGCGTCTTGGCATTTGCTTAACTTGATAGGGTTTTTTTAGGATTTGTAGACCAACTGAAGTCCTTATCTCTAACTTATCAGATCTACAGCTTTGTGGAGTACACTTTCTCTAACTAACCAGCAGGTGGCATCCACGAGCCACCTGTTCTCCACAAGCCAGTTCTCCCCTGCTTTGCCTGTGTGGTGAGTGGGGGAGTGAGTCTTGTGGGGTCAATTGGTGTACCAAGCTTGCGTGTGTAGTTGGTGTTGCCCGCCCTGTATATGTGGCGTGTGTGTCTGGGCAGTCAGGGAGGGGGGGTGGCTCTAACAATCAAATCTCCCTGGTGTTCCTGGAGTTTTAAAGCTGCTGCAATAGTCTGCTCCTTCAGTTCAGTCCTGCCACAGTTTGTCTCTGCCACTGACCCACAAGTCCTTGGTATTGGCGTTATGGCCCCTGAGACTTGCGAGTGGGTCCCTCTTCCAGGCCGTGCACCCCCTGGTCCTCTGTGGAGAGATGACTGGACTATGTCACAGGTGAGTTATGTCCCCCCTGGGCGGTTCTGGGCTGCTGGGCTGTGTAGGGAGGCTTCCAGTCTGCTGAAATGATGGCTGAATGGGGCTTTGTTAATTCACACTGCTCCACCTTCCCAACTCTGGGACAACCAGCCGAAGGTGCAGGGAAGGCTAATGTTCACGCCCAGTTTTGTGGTGTGTGCGTGTTATTTGAAGCACTTCTGTCACACTGGGTTGTCCAGGGCAGCTCTGGGCTATGGGGCTGGCGATGGGCAGGAGTGTTTCCTGTCCACCAGGATGGTGGCTGTGAGTGGACACCCCCCTTTTCTTGGGAAGTTGTGGTGTTTAGTGAATTTTCTCAGCCACTGGATTACTGCCTTTTGTCTCCGAGCTCTCTTAGTTCTGCTCTTGTCTTGATCTGCCCAAATTTCAAGTCTTTGAGGCTTTCTGTATTGGGCTTCTTAGAGTAATTGTTTTACAAACATAAAAAAAAAACATTAAAAAAAAAAAAAAAAAAAAGCCCTCCTGGCAGATCTAATGGGTTATTGAAATGCTAAGAGACAAAGCAATTAGGGCCATTAAGGAAAGATCCAGGAGGCAGAGAGATCAGTTTTTCTTCGGGATTTGCATATGAGCCTCAGGGCCTGAGCTCTGCCCTTCCCCTGTCTATGTTCACCAGAACTTGAAAAAGCATCCGCTTTTATTTTGGAATTTTTCTTGCTGTTTTTTGCTATGCCTGTCTCCTCTCTGCTGGGCTGGCTGCTCTCAGAGTCTCTGGTGTCTGGTCTCAGTCTATCTATGGTTGGAGTTTGGATCAGTAGAATGAGTTTCCGATAAGAGCTGCCACTGCAGTTCTCCCTTCTCCTTCCCGGCACTGATGGCCCCTCCTCCCACGGGACTGAGCCTGGCAGGGAGGGGCGCGGGTCCGCTGGCTGCAAAAACTTACTGATGTCACTGATCTCACCAGTTTGACATGTTCATGAGTGTTGTATGAAGTATGCCCAAAGTCAAATTGCTCTGTGGTGTCCAGTCCACGCAGTTCCTGGCTTTCTACCTACTTTCCTGGAGGAGCAACTAAAACATACAGCTCACCAATCCGCCATCTTGCCCCACCTCCTGAAGTACGTACATTTTATAGCTATTTTTTATAATTAATTTATTTAATGTCTGTCCCCCCAAGTGGCCTGTAAACTCCAGGAAGGCAGAGATCCTTTTTCTTTTGTTCTTGATTTTTGTCCAGTCACTAAAAATACTGTTTGGCACATAGTAGGCACTCAATAAATATGCTACATAAATGAATGGGAAAATAAAGGAATGAATGAACAAATGGCATTGACATTTCAAGGGGGGGTGTTTTAAGATAAAGATCTTTCTTTATCTAATTAACTCTGAAATACCTTAATTTGTAAACAGCACAAAATTGTGCATTTCAAAAAAAAGAGAGACCAGGAGATATCAGTTACATTGGCAAGGTAGCTCTAAAATGACACACACACCCCTTTTTTTAAATGAAAGTAGAAATGAGAAATAATAGTTCCTAATTCCCTCATAGATTAATCACTAGGATTATATTCCAAAATGCCGCAAGGAGCTGCATTTAGCATATCACTGCAGGACGTTGGAAAAACATTAACACGTATTGATTGTGTTCAATACAACCTTAAGAAATTTCTCCTTTTGTCTATCTAAATCTCCCTTTCCTCATGGGGTAACACAAGTGAAGTTAGGATGTGGAGAAACTTATAAATTTTTTAAATTCTGGCAATTCAGAATGTGGCGGAAGTGCTTTAAAGCTTTTATAATCAGATGGTTTCTATTTCTTTAAAAATGCCTCATTCTAGAAGAGAAGCAAGTTTTGAAAGGAAGTTTTTCCAAGGAACTTTCTTGTCAAAGTAGTTTATAATAGCTGAAGACAACTGCAGAGTCTGACAAAAATACCATGGTGTTAAAATAAAAGCATTATTTAACGTAGTTGCTGGATATTACTTTTGAAGGGAAAATCTTTTTTTCCATTTTCTTCTCTCTTTTTTTTTTAGTCCCAGAGGTGATTACTTCTTTCACTGGAAAAAGACAGTGATACCACTTTCATATTGCTAGTAGGGGTACATTCTCTCATTTTCCTTCTATCTCAGGAATGAGGTGAAAGAGGAGAGGTTCACCTTTCTAGTCAACTAAAAGTCCTGAAAAGCAAACAAGGGAAGCTTTTTTTCTTTTAATTTTTATTGGAATTGTTCAGATACCAGACAATTATCCAAAGATCCAAAGTGTACAATCATTTGCCCCTGGTACCCTCATACAGCTGTGCATCCATCACCACACTTAATTTCTGTTCAATTTTCAGAACCTTTCCATTACTCCAGACAAGAAATAAAGTGAAAGATGGAAAAACAAAGGAAAAAAAAAAAGAAAAAGAAAAGGAAACTCAAATCCTCCCATATCCCTAACCAACCCCCCTCAATTGTTGACTCGTAGTGTTGGTATAGTACATTTGTTACTGTTTATGAAAGAATGCTGAAATACTACAAACTGTAGTATATAGTTTGCAATAGGTATATATTTCTTCCCTATATGCCCCTCTATTGTTAACTTCTAGTTGTATTGTCATACATTTATTCTGGTTCATGGAAGAGTTTTCTAATATTTGTACAGTTAATCATGGACATTGCCCACCATAGGATTCCATTTTATAAATTCCCATCTTTTGATCTCCAACTTTCCTTCTGGTAACATATATGACTCTGAGCTTCCCGTTTCCACCTTATTCATGCACCATTCGGCACTGTTAATTATTCTCACATCTTGCTGCTGACACCTCTGTTCATTTCCAAACATTTAAGTTCATCCTAGTTCAACATTCTGCTTATACTAAGCAACCACTCCCCATTCTTAAGCCTTGCCCTATATCTTGGTACCTTATATTTCATGTCTATGAGTTTACATAATACAATTAGTCCTTATCAGTGAGACCCTGCAATAACTATCCGTATGTATCTGGCTTATTTCACTCAGTATATTGCCCTTGAGGTTTTGTCATCAACCCATTTTTTTTTTTTTTTAAGATGGTTTTGTTCACACACCATACATTCCATTCTAAGTAAACAATCAATGGTTCTCTGTATGGTCACATCTTTATGTGTTCACCACCTTCACCACTATATAAGGGCATCTACATTTCTTCCACAAGGCAGGAGGGAGCATCAAAGAAGGTAAAGAGGGAAAAGAAAGAGGAATAAAATGGCAGCTAGGAAGTAGCAAAAGGAAAAGTAACCTTAAATCAAAGTAGGGTAAAGAGTCAGACAACATCACCAATGTCAAGTGTCTAACATGCCTCCCCTATCCCCCCCCTCTTATTTGCATTTACTTTGGTATATCACCTTTGTTACATTAAAGGAAGCATAATACAATGATTCTGTTAGTTACAGTCTCTAGTTTATGCTGATTGCATCCCTCCCCCAATGCCTCCCCATTTTTAACACCTTGCAAGGTTGACATTTGCTTGTTCTCCCTCGTAAAAACGTATTTGTACATTTTATCATAATTGCTGAACACTCTAGACTTCACCAAGCTACACAGTCCCAGTCTTTATCTTTCCTCCTTTCTTTTGGTGTCTCACATGCTCCCAACCTTCCTGTCTCAACCATATACATAGCTATCTTTGTTCAGGGTACTTACATTGCTGGGCTACCATCTCCCAAAATTGTGTTCCAAACCGCGCACTTCTGTCTTCTATCACTCTGTAGTGCTCCCTTTAGTATTTCCTGTAGGGCAAGTGTCTTGTTCACCAAGTCTCTCATTATCTGTTTGTCGGAAAATATTTTGAGCTCTCCCTCATATTTGAAGGACAGCTTTGCTGGATATAGGATTCTTGGTTGGTGGTTTTTCTCTTTCAGTATCTTAAATATATCACACCACTTCCTTCGTGCCTCCATGGTTTCTGCTGAGATCGGCACATAGTCTTATTAAGCTTCCTTTGTATGTGATGGATTGCTTTTCTCTTGCTGCTTTCAGGATTCTCTCTTTGTCTTTGACATTTGATAATCTGATTATTAAGTGTCTTTGCATAGGTCTATTCAGATCTATCCTGTTTGGAGTACGCTGCGCTTCTTGGATCTGTAATTTTAAGTCTTTCATAAGAGATAGGAAATTTTCATTGATTATTTCCTCTATTATTGCCTCTGCCCCTTTTCCCTTCTCTTCTCCTTCTGGGACACCAATGATACATAGATTGTTGTACTCCGTTTCATCTTTAAGTTCCCAGAGACGTTGCTTATTTTTTTCATTCTTTTCTCCATCTGCTCCTTTGCGTGTAGGCTTTCAGGTGTTTTATTCTCCAGTTCTTGAGTGTTTTCTTCTGCCTCGTGAGATCTGCTGTTGTATGTTTCCATTGTGTCTTTCATCTCTTGTGTTGTGCCTTTCGTTTCCATATATTCTACTGGTTGTTTTTTTGAACTTTCCTTTTCTGCCTTATATATGCCCAGTGTTTTCTTTACAGCCTCTATCTCTTTTGTGAAATATTCTCTAAACTTTTTGAATTGATTTAACATTAGTTGTTTAAATTCCTGTATCTCAGTTGAAGTGTACGTTTGTTCCTTTGACTGGGTCATAGCTTTGTTTTTCTTAGTGTAAGTTGTAGTTTTCTGTTGTCTAGGTATCTGACCTCCTAGGCCACCCCAATGAGGTTTTCCCAGATGAGAACAGGCTCAGGTCACAGAATGAAGTAATATTTCAGTATCTTGTTTCCCTGGTGGCTTTTCTTAGAGGATTGAGACACCTGTGCTTTTCTGCCTGGCAAATCCAGCTGTCAGCCTGTCACTGCCTGTGTAAGAGGGTGTGGCCTGTGGCTCTCCTTCCCCAGGCTTTGGGGTCTGGTTCTGGAAACACTGAAAGATGGGCAGTAGAACTGGGCCCCTCCCTTTCCTCTTGTGAAGCTAAGCCCCCTCCAGAGATGTCATCTGCATATCAATAAGTTCCTTGTTTCTGTGACTCTGCTGATCAAAGTGTTTTGATTTTAAAATGGCAGAGGCTGTCTTTACTGCAAAACGCTGCGGGCTGAGAACCGCTGAGGTTTTCTCCAGAGAGAGAGAAAGGGACAGAAAAACTCCAAGGTTCACCCGTCAGCCAGAGATAGCACCCGATCCTCTGGGCTCCCCATCCTGAGACAGATATGTCCCCTGACTCTCCCAGGGTCAACTGTCACCAAAAGCCTCTGTCTGCTTGTTGAAGATTTGCTGTCTGTATTGAGCATTTAACATTAAAACCTCACTTGGAGCTGGGCTGAGAGAGTGCATGGCGCGGCTTCCGTGAGGGAGGGGCCCTCGGTTCTCGGCTCATGGCTCTCAGCACAGGTCCACAGTTTTACTTACAGATTTTATGCTGCGATCTCGGGCATTCCTCCCAATTCAGGTTGGTGGATGATGAGTGGACAGTCACATTTGTCTCCCTGCTGTTATTCCAGGTTATTTACTAGTTTTTTGGTCATTTATGAATTGTTCCAGGGGGGACTAACAGTCTTCCACTCCTCTCTATGCTGCCATTTTGAGGCTGAGTTTCCAAGGGAAGCTTTTTAATTATCCCAAACAGCCTCAGATGGCAAACGACTCTCCCTGGGCCACAGCAGGGGGGAATATCCCCTATAAGAAGCCAAACGACCTTTTAACACCAAACAAGGTAGCGAGTTCCAGAGTTTTCAGTGGTTTCAGAGGACTTGATCACCTACATAAGTTTAGGGTGAATTTAAATCTACACAGTTCTGAAAATAAAATCTAGGTTAGTTTAATAAAGTTGTAAATAACAAGTAAGGGTTAGGGGTAAAGTTATCAAAATGCTTGTGTCTTTAAATTTTCCTCTGTCATTTTTAAATGTCACAGACTTTTATTTTACATTTTTAGCTGATTTTTCAAAAATGTATATACAATTTCTGTTACTGCCCATTTTGTCTCTGTGTTAGAGTGAACAACTAGTTTCTTTCTGAAGAGGATTTTGGCCCTGGCAAATGGACCTCTTAGTGGAAGTCCTTATAAAGTACAGTTCTCAAAAAAGGAAATCAATCCCACGCTTGGCTCAGTGGATTGCTGAAGCTTATGGCTGTAAGTGAACTCCCTCACAGAACTTCTTTCTCTCAGTCATCACAACCCTGAACTTACTGTTGCCCAAAGACTCTCACAGAGCTTGACTGAGGAAGCAATATTTAATATACTCACACCTTCCATTCCTTGAACCCCTCTGAGAATCTGATAAAGGCTAGTGGTCCTATCAGCTCCCTAGGGTAAAAAAAAAAAAAAATACATCTAGAGAGCACACGCACATTTAACTTTCAGGAGGTTCACAAATTTTTCTGATGCCCCTACTCCTACCCTAGATACTCTAAAATCCCTTCTTAGACAAAGCCGGACCACCGCACAGCTGGCACGGCACCGCATCTTATTGGTCCTCTGTGAAATTCCTTTCATTGCATTACGTTCTGGTAAGAAGCCATCAACCTTTATTGAGGTGCATTATAAGAAACAACTCCATGAAATCCACCGCAGTGTTTACCGTAAGGATGTTTTCAGAGTGTTCTTTATTGCATTAGATAGTAATTTCTGTGCAGACCCACAGGAAAATCTTCTCCCTGGTATCAACATCAGGAATAACTGGACTTGGGCAACTGGTATTTGTTATTGCAGGAACACTGCAATTTATCCTTTTCTCTCTTCTAGAAAGCTTAAGAGCTCTGTGACCCTATTTTAGCCATACATAGGA
This sequence comes from Choloepus didactylus, assembly GCF_015220235.1. NCBI lineage: Eukaryota > Metazoa > Chordata > Mammalia > Pilosa > Megalonychidae > Choloepus > Choloepus didactylus. The sequence goes on from NC_051316.1 coordinate 21,581,197, forward strand.
ACTTCAGGGTGGGCATTCTGTAGGATAATATAATTCCTGGCCCCATCTTATTTTCTTACCATTATTTTTACTTTGCCCCATTTTTCTTATTTTTAATTTACTTTTATCATGCAGTAGTTAGCTACTTCAGAAGCTGCCTTAACTTCCTTTGGACAAGGAAGGGCAGGAGTAAAGTATGCTTGGTTTCTTCTTTCTTTCTTTCATTTTCTTTTGCCTTTTTTGGGGAGTGGAGAAGGGGGAGGGGATGTCTGGGAAAACTATATAATCCCAATATTTCTCAACACATTTAGAAGTGAAGTGTAGAAGATACAGCCATATGATTATACCCTACTTATATAATAAAAAAATAAAAAAAAGAACTGTTAAAAAATAAAACAAACATAATGCTATAGAAATATCACACAGCATTATTATAAAAATGCTTAACAACCAAGGATTTTATCTCTTTTTTTCTACTAAAACAAGAAGAAATGGGCACAGATTGCAGGAAGAAGAATATTAACTGGACTTGTGGACAGGTTATTCACTTAACATATTGAGTGCCACCTACAAAACAAGAGCACTAGACTTTGTGAACACAGAAATGAATAAGACACCTTCCCTGTCCTTGCAGACCTTGTGTGGCAAGGCACTAAGCTAGCATAATATAAGAAATGTGCACACAGCTTGTCTGGCCTGGGACCCAGGCTCTGCCATGTATTAACTGGTTGACCTCTCTAAGCCTCCTTTCTCATAGATTCATGAAGATCAAATGACACATGTAATGTGCTTAGGACAGGAAGAAGTTGTTATTTATCAATCCCTAGCCCATTAAAACCAAGAAGCATCACACCATCATTAGAAGCTGGACAGAAAGAGTACTGACACCAAAAAACAGTACTAAAGAACCACATATATCAGAAACCATAGAACCTTAGATGGCGTAAAAAACGAGTGGCCAATTTTGTACAGAACCGTATAGTTTACAAAGTGCTTCCATCTACAGACTGTTCTGTTTGTTCTTCACATAGCCCCATTTTAAGGATGAAGAAACTGAGTCTCAAAGAATTTCTGTAACTTTAGTATCTCACATTGCTTGACCTTTAGATCTCCTGACTGGGAATTTAGTGCTCTTTCTACTCCAGCAGGTGAGTTTCAAGAACATCTAATGTAACCATATCACTTGAAAATACTTGCTTCTTATGTGGATCAGATAAATCCAGATCAAAACACTCCCATACTATAAAAGTCTATGGAGAGGCGGGGCAAGATGGCAGACTGGTGAGCTGTATGTTTTAGTTACTCCTCCAGGAAAGTAGGTAGAAAGCCAGGAACTGCGTGGACTGGACACCACAGAGCAATCTGACTTTGGGCATACTTCATACAACACTCATGAAAACGTGGAACTGCTGAGATCAGCGAAATCTGTAAGTTTTTGCGGCCAGGGTACCCGCGCCCCTCCCTGCCAGGCTCAGTCCCAGGGGAGGAGGGGCTGTCAGCTCCGGGAAGGAGAAGGGAGAACTGCAGTGGCAGCCGTTATCGGAAACTCATTCTACTGATTCAAACTCCAACCATAGACAGACTGAGACCAGACACCAGAGAATCTGAGAGCAGCCAGCCCAGCAGAGAGGAGACAGGCACAGAAAAAAAACAACACGAAAAACTCCAAAATAAAAGCGGAGGATTTTTGGAGTTCTGGTGAACATAGAAAGGGGAAGGGCCCTGAGGCGCATATGCAAATCCTGAAGAAAAGCTGATCTCTCTGCCCTCTGGACCTTTCCTTAATGGCCCTGGTTGCTTTGTCTCTTAGCATTTCAATAACCCATTAGATCTCTGAGGAGGGCCCGTTTTTTTTGTTTGTTTGTTTGTTTTTTTTTTAATCATTTTTTCTTTTTCTAAAACAATTACTCTAAGAAGCCCAATACAGAAAGCTTCAAAGACTTGCTATTTGGGCAGGTCAAGTCAAGAGCAGAACTAGGAGAGCTCTGAGACAAAATGCAATAATCCAGTGACTGAGAAAATTCACTAAACACCACAACTTCCCAAGAAAACGGGGGTGTCCGCTCACAGCCATCATCCTGGTGGACAGGAAACACTCCTGCCCATCGCCAGCCCCATAGCCCAGAACTGCCCCGGACAACCCAGTGTGACGGAAGTGCTTCAAATAACAGGCACACACCACAAAACTGGGCGTGGACATTAGCCTTCCCTGCAACCTCAGCTGATTGTCCCAGAATTGGGAAGGTAGAGCAGTGAGAATTAACAAAGCCCCATTCAGCCATCATTTCAGCAGACTGGGAGCCTCCCTACACAGCCCAGCAGCCCAGAACTGCCCTGGGGGGACGGCACTCACCTGTGACATAGCACAGTCATCCCTCAACAGAGGACCCGGGGTGCACGGCCTGGAAGAGGGACCCACTTGCAAGTCTCAGGAGCCATACGCCAATACCAAGGACTTGTGGGTCAGTGGCAGAGACAAACTGTGGCAGGACTGAACTGAGGGATTAGACTATTGCAGCAGCTTTAAAACTCTAGGAACACCAGGGAGATTTGATTGTTAGAGCCACCCCCCCCTCCCTGACTGCCCAGAAACACGCCCCATATACAGGGCAGGCAACACCAACTACACACGCAAGCTTGGTACACCAATTGGACCCCACAAGACTCACTCCCCCACTCACCAAAAAGGCTAAGCAGGGGAGAACTGGCTTGTGGAGAACAGGTGGCTCGTGGACGCCACCTGCTGGTTAGTTAGAGAAAGTGTACTCCACGAAGCTGTAGATCTGATAAATTAGAGATAAGGACTTCAATTGGTCTACAAATCCTAAAAGAACCCTATCAAGGTCAGCAAATGCCACGAGGCCAAAAACAACAGAAAATTATAAAGCATATGAAAAAACCAGACGATATGGATAACCCAAGCCCAAGCACCCAAATCAAAAGACCAGAAGAGACACAGCACCTAGAGCAACTACTCAAAGAACTAAAGATTAACAATGAGACCATAGTACGGGAGATAAAGGAAATCAAGAAGACCCTAGAAGAGCATAAAGAAGACATTGCAAGACTAAATAAAAAAAATGGATGATCTTATGGAAATTAAAGAAACTGTTGATCAAATTAAAAAGATTCTGGACACTCATAGTACAAGACTAGAGGAAGTTGAACAACGAATCAGTGACCTCGAAGATGACAGAATGCAAAATGAAAGCATAAAAGAAAGAATGGGGAAAAAAATTGAAAAACTCGAAATGGACCTCAGGGATATGATAGATAATATGAAACGTCCGAATATAAGACTCATTGGTGTCCCAGAAGGGGAAGAAAAGGGTAAAGGTCTAGGAAGAGTATTCAAAGAAATTGTTGGGGAAAACTTCCCAAATCTTCTAAACAACATAAATACACAAACCATAAATGCTCAGCGAACTCCAAATAGAATAAATCCAAAAAAACCCACTCCGAGACATATACTGATCACACTATCAAACACAGAAGAGAAAGAGCAAGTTCTGAAAGCAGCAAGAGAAAAGCAATTCACCACATAACAAAGGAAACAGCATAAGACTAAGTAGTGACTACTCAGCAGCCACCATCAAGGCAAGAAGGCAGTGGCACGATATATTTAAAATTCTGAGTGAGAAAAATTTCCAGCCAAGAATACTTTATCCAGCAAAGCTCTCCTTCAAATTTGAGGGAGAGCTTAAATTTTTCACAGAAAAACAAATGCTGAGAGAATTTGCTAACAAGAGACCTGCCCTACTGGAGATACTCAAGGGAGCCCTACAGACAGAGAAACAAAGAAAGGACAGAGAGACTTGGAGAAAGGTTCAGTACTAAAGAGATTCGGTATGGGTACAATAAAGGATATTAATAGACAGAGGGGAAAAATGTGACAAACATAAACCAAAGGATAAGATGGCTGATTCAAGAAATGCCTTCACGGTTATAACGTTGAATGTAAATAGATTAAACTCCCCAATTAAAAGATATAGATTCACAGAATGGATCAAAAAAAATGAACCATCAATATGTTGCATACAAGAGACTCATCTTAGACACAGGGACACAAAGAAACTGAAAGTGAAAGGATGGAAAAAAATATTTCATGCAAGCTACAGCCAAAAGAAAGCAGGTATAGCAATATTAATCTCAGATAAAATAGACTTCAAATGCAGGGATGTTTTGAGAGACAAAGAAGGCCACTATGTACTAATAAAAGGGGCAATTCAGCAAGAAGAAATAACAATCGTAAATGTCTATGCACCCAACCAAGGTGCCACAAAATACATGAGAGAAACACTGGCAAAACTAAAGGAAGCAATTGATGTTTCCACAATAATTGTGGGAGACTTCAACACATCACTCTCTCCTATAGATAGATCAACCAGACAGAAGACCAATAAGGAAATTGAAAACCTAAACAATCTGATAAATGAATTAGATTTAACAGACATATACAGGACATTACATCCCAAATCACCAGGATATACATACTTTTCTAGTGCTCATGGAACTTTCTCCAGAATAGATCATATGCTGGGACATAAAACAAGCCTCAATAAATTTAAAAAGGTTGAAATTATTCAAAGCACATTCTCTGACCACAATGGAATACAATTAGAAGTCAATAACCATCAGAGACTTAGAAAATTCACAAATACCTAGAGGTTAAACAACACACTCCTAAACAATCAGTGGGTTAAAGAAGAAATAGAAAGAGAAATTGCTAAATATATAGAGACAAATGAAAATGAGAACACAACATACCAAAACCTATGGGATGCAGCAAAAGCAGTGCTAAGGGGGAAATTTATAGCACTAAACGCATATATTAAAAAGGAAGAGGAGGCGGGGCAAGATGGCAGACTGGTGAGCTGTATGTTTTAGTTACTCCTCCAGGAAAGTAGGTAAAAAGCCAGGAACTGCGTGGACTGGACACCACAGAGCAATCTGTCTTTGGGCATACTTCATACAACACTCATGAAAACGTGGAACTGCTGAGATCAGCGAAATCTGTAAGTTTTTGCGGCCAGGGGACCCGCGCCCCTCCCTGCCAGGCTCAGTCCCGGGGGAGGAGGGGCTGTCAGCTCCAGGAAGGAGAAGGGAGATTTGCAGTGGCTGCTCTTACCGGAAACTCATTCTACTGATTCAAACTCCAACCATAGATAGACTGAGGCCAGACACCAGAGACTCTGAGAGCAGCCAGCCCAGCAGAGAGGAGACAGGCATAGAAAAAAAACAACACGAAAAACTCCAAAATAAAAGCAGAGGATTTTTGGAGTTCTGGTGAACACAGAAAGGGGAAGGGCGGAGATCAGGCCTTGAGGCGCATATGCAAATCCCGAAGCAAGGCTGATTTCTCTGCCCTGGGCACTTTTCCTTAATGGCCCTGGTTGCTTTGTCTATTAGCATTTCAATAACCCATTAGATCTCTGAGGAGGGCCGTTTTTTTTTTTTTTGTTTTTTTTTTTTTTTTAAAATCCTTTTTGCTTTTTCTAAAACAATTACTCTAAGAAGCTCAATACAGAAAGCTTCAAAGAATTGAAATTTGGGCACGTCAAGTCAAGAGCAGAACTCAGAGAGCTCTGAGACAAAAGGCAATAATCCAGTGGCTGAGAAAATTCACTAAACAACACAACTTCCCAAGAAAAGGGGGGTGTCTGCTCACAGCCACCATCCTGGTGGACAGGAAACACTCCTGCCCATCGCCAGCCCCATAGCCCAGAGCTGCCCCAGACAACCCAGTGTGACGGAAGTGCTTCAAATAACAGGCACACACCACAAAACTGGGCGTGGACATTAGCCTTCCCTGCAACCTCAGCTGAATGTCCCAGAGCTGGGAAGGGGGAGCAGTGTGAATTAACAGAGCCCCATTCAGCCATCATTTGAGCAGACTGGGAGCCTCCCAACACAGCCAAGCAGCCCAGAACTGCCCTGGGGGGACGGCACTCACCTGCGACATAGCACAGTCATCCCTCAACAGAGGACCCGGGGTGCACAGCCTGGAAGAGGGGCCCACTTGCAAGTCTCAGGAGCCATACGCCAATACCAAAGACTTGTGGGTCAGTGGCAGAGACAAACTGTGGCAGGACTGAACTGAAGGATTAGACTATTGCAGTAGCTTTAAAACTCTAGGATCATCAGGGAGATTTGATTGTTAGGGCCACCCCCCCTCCCCGACTGCCCAGAAACACGCCCCACATACAGGGCAGGCAACACCAACTACACACGCAAGCTTGGGACACCAATTGGGCCCCACAAGACTCACTCCCCCACTCACCAAAAAGGCTAAGCAGGGGAGATCTGGCTTGTGGAGAACAGGTGTCTTGTGGACGGCACCTGCTGGTTAGTTAGAGAAAGTGTACTCCACGAAGCTGTAGATCTGATAAATTAGAGATAAGGACTTCAACTGGTCTACAAACCCTAAAAGAACCCTATCAAGGTCAGCAAATGCCACGAGGCCAAAAACAACAGAAAATTATAAAGCATATGAAAAAACCAGACGATATGGATAACCCAAGCCCAAGCACCCAAATCAAAAGACCAGAAGAGACACACCTAGAGCAGCTACTCAAAGAACTAAAGATGAACAATGAGACCCTAGTACGGGATATGAAGGAAATCAAGAAGACCCTAGAAGAGCATAAAGAAGACATTGCAAGACTAAATAAAAAAATGGATGATCTTATGGAAATTAAAGAAACTGTTGACCAAATTAAAAAGATTCTGGACACTCATAGTACAAGACTAGAGGAAGTTGAACAACGAATCAGTGACCTGGAAGATGACAGAATGGAAAATGAAAACATAAAAGAAAGAATGGGGAAAAAAATTGAAAAACTCGAAATGGACCTCAGGGATATGATAGATAATATGAAACGTCCGAATATAAGACTCATTGGTGTCCCAGAAGGGGAAGAAAAGGGTAAAGGTCTAGGAAGAGTATTCAAAGAAATTGTTGGGGAAAACTTCCCAAATCTTCTAAACAACATAAATACACAAATCATAAATGCTCAGCGAACTCCAAATAGAATAAATCCAAAAAAACCCACTCCGAGACATATACTGATCACACTGTCAAACATAGAAGAGAAGGAGCAAGTTCTGAAAGCAGCAAGAGAAAAGCAATTCACCACATACAAAGGAAACAGCATAAGACTAAGTAGTGACTACTCAGCAGCCACCATGGAGGCAAGAAGGCAGTGGCACGATATATTTAAAATTCTGAGTGAGAGGAATTTCCAGCCAAGAATACTTTATCCAGCAAAGCTCTCCTTCAAATTTGAGGGAGAGCTTAAATTTTTCACAGACAAAGAAATGCTGAGAGAATTTGCTAACAAGAGACCTGCCCTACTGGAGATACTAAAGGGAGCCCTACAGACAGAGAAACAAAGACAGGACAGAGAGACTTGGAGAAAGGTTCAGTACTAAAGAGATTCGGTATGGGTACAATAAAGGATATTAATAGAGAGAGGGAAAAATATGGCAAACATAATCCAAAGGATAAGATGGCCGATTCAAGAAATGCCTTCACGGTTTTAACGTTGAATGTAAATGGATTAAACTCCCCAATTAAAAGATATAGATTCGCAGAATGGATCAAAAAAAATGAACCATCAATATGTTGCATACAAGAGACTCATCTTAGACACAGGGACACAAAGAAACTGAAAGTGAAAGGATGGAAAAAAATATTTCATGCAAGCTACAGCCAAAAGAAAGCAGGTGTAGCAATATTAATCTCAGATAAAATAGACTTCAAATGCAGGGATGTTTTGAGAGACAAAGAAGGCCACTACATACTAATAAAAGGGGCAATTCAGCAAGAAGAAATAACAATCGTAAATGTCTATGCACCCAATCAAGGTGCCACAAAATACATGAGAGAAACATTGGCAAAACTAAAGGAAGCAATTGATGTTTCCACAATAATTGTGGGAGACTTCAACACATCACTCTCTCCTATAGATAGATCAACCAGACAGAAGACCAATAAGGAAATTGAAAACCTAAACAATCTGATAAATGAATTAGATTTAACAGACATCTACAGGACATTACATCCCAAATCAACAGGATACACATACTTTTCTAGTGCTCACGGAACTTTCTCCAGAATAGATCATATGCTGGGACATAAAACAAGCCTCAATAAATTTAAAAAGATTGAAATTATTCAAAGCACATTCTCTGACCACAATGGAATACAATTAGAAGTCAATAACCATCAGAGACTTAGAAAATTCACAAATACCTGGAGGTTAAACAACACACTCCTAAACAATCAGTGGGTTAAAGAAGAAATAGCAAGAGAAATTGCTAAATATATAGAGACGAATGAAAATGAGAACACAACATACCAAAACCTATGGGATGCAGCAAAAGCAGTGCTAAGGGGGAAATTTATAGCACTAAACGCATATATTAAAAAGGAAGAAAGAGCCAAAATCAAAGAACTAATGGATCAACTGAAGAAGCTAGAAAATGAACAGCAAACCAATCCTAAACCAAGTAGAAGAAAAGAAATAACAAGGATTAAAGCAGAAATAAATGACATAGAGAACAAAAAAACAATAGAAAGGATAAATATCACCAAAAGTTGGTTCTTTGAGAAGATCAACAAGATTGACAAGCCCCTAGCTAGACTGACAAAATCAAAAAGAGAGAAGAGCCATATAAACAAAATAATGAATGAAAAAGGTGATATAACTGCAGATCCTGAAGAAATTAAAAAAATTATAAGAGGATATTATGAACAACTGTATGGCAACAAACTGGATAATGTAGAAGAAATGGACAATTTCCTGGAAACATATGAACAACCTAGACTGACCAGAGAAGAAATAGAAGACCTCAACCAACCCATCACAAGCAAAGAGATCCAATCAGTCATCAAAAATCTTCCCACAAATAAATGCCCAGGGCCAGATGGCTTCACAGGGGAATTCTACCAAACTTTCCAGAAAGAACTGACACCAATCTTACTCAAACTCTTTCAAAACATTGAAAAAAATGGAACACTACCTAATTCATTTTATGAAGCTAACATCAATCTAATACCAAAACCAGGCAAAGATGCTACAAAAAAGGAAAACTACCGGCCAATCTCCCTAATGAATATAGATGCAAAAATCCTCAACAAAATACTTGCAAATCGAATCCAAAGACACATTAAAAAAATCATACACCATGACCAAGTGGGGTTCATTCCAGGCATGCAAGGATGGTTCAACATAAGAAAAACAATCAATGTATTACAACACATTAAAAACTCGAAGGGAAAAATCAATTGATCATCTCAATAGATGCTGAAAAAGCATTTGACAAATCCAACATCCCTTTTTGATAAAAACACTTCAAAAGGTAGGAATTGAAGGAAACTTCCTCAACATGATAAAGAGCATATATGAAAAACCCACAGCCAGCATAGTACTCAATGGTGAGAGACTGAAAGCCTTCCCTCTAAGATCAGGAACAAGACAAGGATGCCCGCTGTCACCACTGTTATTCAACATTGTGCTGGAAGTGCTAGCCAGGGCAATCCGGCAAGACAAAGAAATAAAAGGCATCCAAATTGGAAAAGAAGAAGTAAAACTGTCATTGTTTGCAGATGATATGATCTTATATCTAGAAAACCCTGAGAAATCAACGATACACCTACTAGAGCTAATAAACAAATTTAGCAAAGTAGCGGGATACAAGATTAATGCACATAAGTCAGTAATGTTTCTATATGCTAGAAATGAACAAACTGAAGAGACACTCAAGAAAAAGATACCATTTTCAATAGCAACTAAAAAATCAAGTACCTAGGAATAAACTTAACCAAAGATGTAAAAGACCTATACAAAGAAAACTACATAACTCTACTAAAAGAAATAGAAGGGGACCTTAAAAGATGGAAAAATATTCCATGTTCATGGATAGGAAGGCTAAATGTCATTAAGATGTCAATTCTACCCAAACTCATCTACAGATTCATGCAATCCCAATCAAAATTCCAACAACCTACTTTGCAGACTTGGAAAAGCTAGTTATCAAATTTATTTGGAAAGGGAAGATGCCTCGAATTGCTAAAGACACTCTAAAAAAGAAAAACGAAGTGGGAGGACTTACACTCCCTGACTTTGAAGCTTATTATAAAGCCACAGTTGCCAAAACAGCATGGTACTGGCACAAAGATAGACATATAGATCAATGGAATCGAATTGAGAATTCAGAGATAGACCCTCAGATCTATGGCCGACTGATCTTTGATAAGGCCCCCAAAGTCACCGAACTGAGCCATAATGGTCTTTTCAACAAATGGGGCTGGGAGAGTTGGATATCCATATCCAAAAGAATGAAAGAGGACCCCTACCTCACCCCCTACACAAAAATTAACTCAAAATGGACCAAAGATCTCAATATAAAAGAAAGTACCATAAAACTCCTAGAAGATAATGTAGGAAAACATCTTCAAGACCTTGTATTAGGAGGCCACTTCCTAGACTTTACACCCAAAGCACAAGCAACAAAAGAGAAAATAGATAAATGGGAACTCCTCAAGCTTAGAAGTTTCTGCACCTCAAAGGAATTTCTCAAAAAGGTAAAGAGGCAGCCAACTCAATGGGAAAAAATTTTTGGAAACCATGTATCTGACAAAAGACTGATATCTTGCATATACAAAGAAATCCTACAACTCAATGACAATAGTACAGACAGCCCAATTATAAAATGGGCAAAAGATATGAAAAGACAGTTCTCTGAAGAGGAAATACAAATGGCCAAGAAACACATGAAAAAATGTTCAGCTTCACTAGCTATTAGAGAGATGCAAATTAAGACCACAATGAGATACCATCTAACACCGGTTAGAATGGCTGCCATTAAACAAACAGGAAACTACAAATGCTGGAGGGGATGTGGAGAAATTGGAACTCTTATTCATTGTTGGTGGGACTGTATAATGGTTCAGCCACTCTGGAAGTCAGTCTGGCAGTTCCTTAGAAAACTAGAGATAGAGCTACCATTCGATCCAGCGATTGCACTTCTCGGGATATACCCGGAAGATCGGAAAGCAGTGACACGAACAGATATCTGCACGCCAATGTTCATAGCAGCATTATTCACAATTGCCAAGAGATGGAAACAACCCAAATGTCCATCAACAGATGAGTGGACAAATAAAATGTGGTATATACACACGATGGAATACTACGCGGCAGTAAGAAGGAACGATCTGGTGAAACATATGACAACATGGATGAACCTTGAAGACATAATGCTGAGCGAAATAAGCCAGGCACAAAAAGAGAAATATTATATGCTACCACTAATGTGAACTTTGAAAAATGTAAAACAAATGGTTTATAATGTAGAATGTAGGGGAACTAGCAGTAGAGAGCAATTAAGGAAGGGGGAACAATAATCCAAGAAGAACAGATAAGCTATTTAACGTTCTGGGGATGCCCAGAAATGACTATGGTCTGTTAATTTCTGATGGATGTAGTAGGAACAAGTTCACTGAAATGTTGCTATAGTATGTAACTTTCTTGGGGTAAAGTAGGAACATGTTGGAAGTTAAGCAGTTATCTTAGGTTAGTTGTCTTTTTCTTACTCCCTTGCTATGGTCTCTTTGAAATGTTCTTTTATTGTATGTTTGTTTTCTTTTTAACTTTTTTTTTCATACAGTTGATTTGAAAAAAGAAGGGAAAGTTAAAAAAAAAAAAAAAGAAAAAAGACAAACAAGGAAAAAAAAAAAAACGATGTAGTGCCCCCTTGAGGAGCCTGTGGAGAATGCAGGGGTATTCGCCTACCCCACCTCCATGGTTGCTAACATGACCACAGACATAGGGGACTGGTGGTTTGATGGGTTGAGCCCTCTACCATAAGTTTTACCCTTGGGAAGACGGTTGCTGCAAAGGAGAGGCTAGGCCTCCCTGTACTTGTGCCTAAGAGTCTCCTCCTGAATGCCTCTTTGTTGCTCAGATGTGGCCCTCTCTCTCTGGCTAAGCCAACTTGAAAGGTGAAATCACTGCCCTCCCCCCTACGTGGGATCAGACACCCAGGGAAGTGAATCTCCCTGGCAACGTGGAATATGACTCCCGGGGAGGAATGTAGACCCGGCATCGTGGGATGGAGAACATCTTCTTGACCAAAAGGGGGATGTGAAAGGAAATGAAATAAGCTTCAGTGGCAGAGAGATTCCAAAATGAGCCGAGAGATCACTCTGGTGGGCACTCTTACGCACACTTTAGACAACCTTTTTTAGGTTCTAAAGAATTGGGGTAGCTGGTGGTGGATACCTGAAACTATTAAATTACAACCCAGAACCCATGAATCTCGAAGACAGTTGTATAAAAATGTAGCTTATGAGGGGTGACAGTGGGATTGGGAATGCCATAAGGACCAAACTCTACTTTGTCTAGTTTATGGATCGATGTGTAGAAAAGTAGGGGAAGCAAACAAACAGACAAAGGTACCTAGTGTTCTTTTTTACTTCAATTGCTCTTTTTCACTCTAATTATTATTCTTGTTATTTTTGTGTGTGTGCTAATGAAGGTGTCAGGGATTGATTTAGGTGATGAATGTACAACTATGTAATGGTACTGGAAACAATCGAAAGTACAATTTGTTTTGTATGACTGCGTGGTATGTGAATGTATCTCAATAAAATGATGATTAAAAAAAAAATAAAATAAAATAAAATACAGGAAAAAAAAAAAAAAAAAAAAAAAGGAAGAAAGAGCCAAAATCAAAGAACTAATGGATCAACTGAAGAAGCTAGAAAATGAACAGCAAACCAATCCTAAACGAAGTAGAAGAAAAGAAATAACAAGGATTAAAGCAGAAATAAATGACATAGAGAACAAAAAAACAATAGAGAGGATAAATATCAGCAAAAGTTGTTTCTTTGAGAAGATCAACAAGATTGACAAGCCCCTAGCTAGACTGACAAAATCAAAAAGAGAGAAGACCCATATAAACAAAATAATGAATGAAAAAGGTGACATAACTGCAGATCCTGAAGAAATTAAAAAAATTATAAGAGGATACTATGAACAACTGTATGGCAACAAACTGGATAATGTAGAAGAAATGGACAATTTCCTGGAAACATATGAACAACCTAGACTGACCAGAGAAGAAATAGAAGACCTCAACCAACCCATCACAAGCAAAGAGATCCAATCAGTCATCAAAAATCTTCCCACAAATAAATGCCCAGGGCCAGATGGCTTCACAGGGGAATTCTACCAAACTTTCCAGAAAGAACTGACACCAGTCTTACTCAAACTCTTTCAAAACATTGAAGAAAATGGAACACTACCTAACTCATTTTATGAAGCTAACATCAATCTAATACCAAAACCAGGCAAAGATGTTACAAAAAAGGAAAAGTACCGGCCAATCTCCCTAATGAATATAGATGCAAAAATCCTCAACAAAATACTTGCAAATCGAATCCAAAGACACATTAAAAAAATCATACACCATGACCAAGTGGGGTTCATTCCAGGCATGCAAGGATGGTTCAACATAAGAAAATCAATCAATGTATTACAACACATTAACAAGTCAAAAGGGAAAAATCAATTGATCATCTCAATAGATGCTGAAAAAGCATTTGACAAAATCCAACATCCGTTTTTGATAAAAACACTTCAAAAGGTAGGAATTGAAGGAAACTTCCTCAACATGATAAAGAGCATATATGAAAAACCCACAGCCAGCATAGTACTCAATGGTGAGAGACTGAAAGCCTTCCCTCTAAGATCAGGAACAAGACAAGGATGCCCGCTGTCACCACTGTTATTCAACATTGTGCTGGAAGTGCTAGCCAGGGCAATCCGGCAAGACAAAGAAATAAAAGGCATCCAAATTGGAAAAGAAGAAGTAAACTGTCATTGTTTGCAGATGATATGATCTTATATCTAGAAAACCCTGAGAAATCGACGATACAGCTACTAGAGCTAATAAACAAATTTAGCAACATAGCGGGATACAAGGTTAATGCACATAAGTCAGTAATGTTTCTATATGCTAGAAATGAACAAACTGAAGAGACACTCAAGAAAAAGATACCATTTTCAATAGCAACTAAAAAAATCAAGTACCTAGGAATCAACTTAACCAAAGATGTAAAAGACCTATACAAAGAAAACTACATAACTCTACTAAAAGAAATAGAAGGGGACCTTAAAAGATGGAAAAATATTCCATGTTCATGGATAGGAAGACTAAATGTCATTAAGATGTCAATTCTACCCAAACTCATCTACAGATTCAATGCAATCCCGATCAAAATTCCAACAACCTACTTTGCAGACTTGGAAAAGCTAGTTATCAAATTTATTTGGAAAGGGAAGATGCCTCGAATTGCTAAAGACACTCTAAAAAAGAAAAACGAAGTGGGAGGACTTACACTCCCTGACTTTGAAGCTTATTATAAAGCCACAGTTGCCAAAACAGCACGGTACTGGCACAAAGATAGACATATAGATCAATGGAATCGAATTGAGAATTCGGAGACAGACCCTCAGATCTATGGCCGACTGATCTTTGATAAGGCCCCCAAAGTCACCGAACTGAGTCATAATGGTCTTTTCAACAAATGGGGCTGGGAGAGTTGGATATCCATATCCAAAAGAATGAAAGAGGACCCCTACCTCACCCCCTACACAAAAATTAACTCAAAATGGACCAAAGATCTCAATATAAAAGAAAGTAGCATAAAACTCCTAGAAGATAATGTAGGAAAACATCTTCAAGACCTTGTATTAGGCGGCCACTTCCTAGACTTTACACCCAAAGCACAAGCAACAAAAGAGAAAATAGATAAATGGGAACTCCTCAAGCTTAGAAGTTTCTGCACCTCAAAGGAATTTCTCAAAAAGGTAAAGAGGCAGCCAACTCAATGGGAAAAAATTTTTGGAAACCATGTATCTGACAAAAGACTGATATCTTGCATATATAAAGAAATCCTACAACTCAATGACAATAGTACAGTCGGCCCAATTATAAAATGGGCAAAAGATATGAAAAGACAGTTCTCTGAAGAGGAAATACAAATGGCCAAGAAACACATGAAAAAATGTTCAGCTTCACTAGCTATTAGAGAGATGCAAATTAAGACCACAATGAGATACCATCTAACACCGGTTAGAATGGCTGCCATTAAACAAACAGGAAACTACAAATGCTGGAGGGGATGTGGAGAAATTGGAACTCTTATTCACTGTTGGTGGGACTGTATAATGGTTCAGCCACTCTGGAAGTCAGTCTGGCAGTTCCTTAGAAAACTAGATATAGAGTTACCATTCGATCCAGCGATTGCACTTCTCGGTATATACCCGGAAGATCGGAAAGCAGTGACACGAACAGATATCTGCACGCCAATGTTCATAGCAGCATTATTCACAATTGCCAAAAGATGGAAACAACCCAAATGTCCTTCAACAGATGAGTGGATAAATAAAATGTGGTATATACACACGATGGAATACTACGCGGCAGTAAGAAGGAACGATCTCGTGAAACATATGACAGCATGGATGAACCTTGAGGACATAATGCTAAGCGAAATAAGCCAGGCACAAAAAGAGAAATATTATATGCTACCACTAATGTGAACTTTGAAAAATGTAAAACAAATGGCTTATAATGTAGAATGTAGGGGACTAGCAATAGAGAGCAATTAAGGAAGGGGGAACAATAATCCAAGAAGAACAGATAAGCTATTTAACGTTCTGGGGATGCCCAGGAATGACTATGGTCTGTTAATTTCTGATGGATATAGTAGGAGCAAGTTCACAGAAATGTTGCTATATTAGGTAACTTTCTTGGGGTAAAGTAGGAACATGTTGGAAGTTAAGCAGATACCTTACGTTAGTTTCTTTTTCTTACTCCCTTGTTATGGTCTCTTTGAAATGTTCTTTTATTGTATGTTTGTTTTCTTTTTAACTTTTTTTTCATACAGTTGATTTAAAAAAGAAGGGAAAGTTAAAAAAAAAAAAAAACAAGGAAAAAAAAAAAGATGTAGTGCCCCCTTGAGGAGCTTGTGGAGAATGCAGGGGTATTCGCCTACCCCACCTCCATCCTCCATGGTTGCTAACATGAGCACAGACATAGGGGACTGGTGGTTTGATGGGTTGGGCCCTCTACCACAGGTTTTACCCTTGGGAAGACGGTTGCTGCAAAGGAGAGGCTAGGCCTCCCTATGGTTGTGCCTAAGAGCCTCCTCCCGAATGCCTCTTTGTTGCTCAGATGTGGCCCTGTCTCTGTAGCTAAGCCAACTTGACAGGTGAAATCACTGCCCTCCCCCCTACGTGGGATCAGACACCCAGGGGAGTGAATCTCCCTGGCAACGTGGAATATGACTCCCGGGGAGGAATGTAGACCCGTCATCGTGGGACGGAGAACATCTTCTTGACCAAAAGGGGGATGTGAAAGGAAATGAAATAAGCTTCAGTGGCAGAGAGAATCCAAAAGGAGCCGAGAGGTCACTCTGGTGGGCACTCTTACGCACACTTTAGACAACCCTTTTTAGGTTCCAAAGAATTGGGGTAGCTGGTGGTGGATACCTGAAACTATCAAACTACAACCCAGAACCCATGAATCTCGAAGACAGTTGTATAAAAATGTAGCTTATGAGGGGTGACAATGGGATTGGGAAAGCCATAAGGACCACACTCCACTTTGTCTAGTTTATGGATGGATGAGTAGAAAAATAGGGGGAGGAAACAAACAGACAAAGGTACCCAGTGTTCTTTTTTACTTCAATTGCTCTTTTTCACTCTAATTATTATTCTTGTTATTCTTGTGTGTGTGCTAATGAAGGTGTCAGGGATTGATTTGGGTGATGAATGTACAACTATGTAATGGTACTGTGAACAATCGAAAGTACGATTTGTTTTGTATGACTGCGTGGTATATGAATATATCTCAATAAAATGAAGATAAAAAAAAAAAAAAGTCTATGGAAACAGCCATTCTAGAAAATGGATATTAATATAGCCACCCTCAACAACTGTAGGACTGCAATTCTTTATAGTATAGGAGTTTTATATTCACAGACATTATCACCTTAAAGAGTTGTCACAGGTGAAATATAAAATTATGTTGGGGGCTTTAATCAATGGTTTCCAACCTTGATTTCTTATTAGAATCACTAGGGGGAAGTTTGAAAACTCCCAACACCCAGGCTTCAGTCCAGACCATTTAGAGTCAAATCTCTGAGGGTAGGTGCCAGGCTTCAGTGGTTTTAAAATCACCCCTTGCCCCAACTGATTCCAATGTGCAGTCAGGGTTGAGAACCACTAGTCTACATCATTTTAACAATGACCCACCTCTAACAGGTTACTATGAGAAAATTCCAGATGTATGGGGGACACATCCGAATTTCAAGGTCATTGCCACAGAAGATAACCAGTTACTATGTACTTTTACAGTAAGTCCCTTTGGCTCATGGCAGGCACAATCCTAGGCTGGAGGGGCTGATATTTAGGGATAAACTTTTGGGTGAGGTAAATTATGCACATGCATTCACAAAGGACTAAAAAGAGGTGGGAGGTCTCAGCACTGTACCAGAGTGGATAGACATTTGACTTTCTATGGTTTCTTCCAGGTTCATGGCTAATACTAGTCTGGATCCTGAGTGAAAAGAACATAGATGATGAATTGGAAATACCACCTTCATTACCCAACATTCCAGATCAGCACTAAAAGGGGTGCTTTTAAAACCACTGAAGCCTGGCACCTACCCTCAGAGATTTGACTCTAAATGGTCTGGACTGAAGCCTGGGTCACTGAGTGGGTGTGGCACCTGTAAGTTTGTACACATGGGCATGTCAGTATTCCCAGGAGCCTTACAAGGACAGGGTCTGCATCAGGAGTCTGTGACCCAGCAGGTCTATTTTTTAAAACCCTGGCACTCAGACTGGGTTGCCTGTCATCTGACCTCCCAAAGGAACCCAATGAAGTGACAATTATAAACAAGAGGAATGGGATCAGCCTACCTCTATTAAGAAGTAAAATCACACACACACAGAGTAAGGAAAGCAAAACCCATCACATTACAGGAGGAATGGGGGTGGCTATATCCCCAATATAAATAATACATGAGTGGAAATTATTTTCCACTCGCTGTAGGAGCCACACTGGTTAAAGGCAGGGGGCTCTGGTTTCCAGAAAGTTTTTCCACCAGAAATTTAGATCCATACAAGGAGGTATTCCAAGAAAACAATGGGGAGGGCCTGAATTAATTGGCTGTTACTCTCTTTACTTTTCATAGGATGTTTGCTGGAGCAGATTAAATCAGTGTTTAATGCTACAGAGGCCCAGCTGTGTCCGTATTAGGAGAGCCTGAGCTCACATCTCTCTTTCTCTCTCTAAAAAAAAAAGACTTGTCCTCCCTTCCCTCCCTTCACTACACTTCCACCCCCTCCATGTGTAGGTGAGAGAGTGGGAGCTAGGGAATGTGAACTTGATCCAGCATTGATCAGCCAAGCAGCAAACTCTCATTGTTCTCAAGATACCAAACATAACTTCTTTCGACTAGGGATAAACCCAGCCACTCTGTACATAACACAGCTTTTGTGCTCAGCCGTTCGGATAGATGGAAAAAAACCACAAAGAACACTCGGGCTTTATTAGACTTATCTTAAACATCTCCTAATATGCACAATTCAAGAATCCACCCAGTTAATTGATATTCATATTAGTATTAGGTATGGGAGAATTCTTGAAACTAACAATCTTCTGGTCATTTCTGACTGTTTTATAAAATTATTGATTTCAACTTAGAGTGTAAATACTATGGTCTCTTTCTGCTTTGCCTTCTTTTAGTGCACTCCTTGTTTTCACTGCTTGCTCTCTGAGGTTCAAGGGTGTTGGAAATCATCTTAATGTACAACCAAAAATACTGCTGCTGTTTTCAAGTGCTGTCCTATGAATCTGGCTCAACTGTCTCAGTGCAAAGCCACGGTGTAATGGGAAGTGCACAGTTTAGAATGCAGATCTAGGGACCACCTGTCCTAGCCACACAGAAGCTATGTGACCCTCAGGCATGTCACACATGAACCAGGGAAATGGAGAGGATGCCACCCATCACGCAGAGCTGGGGTAAGGAAGAAATGAGACAGTGAGAGACACAAAGTAGAACCATAAATGTTAATTCCCTCTTCTTTCCTCTCAACTACAAAGGCCCGCCTGGTATTTTGAACCTGAGTTAAACCTTTCATAGGTCTTAAAATAACAGAGTTATGACATCATATTAAGAGCCTCCCCTGACGCCCATGCAGTCGCTGTGCCACTGGGTGGAGCCTGCAGAGATATGGCACATCCGGGCCACTGCAAACAAGCACACATCCCTTCCCAACAACGAATGGAGGCCACGATGAAGCAAATTCTCTGTTGTATGCCTTATTATAAAGGAGATAATTCCAGTTTTAGTACCGTCTCACTCAAAACAATAAGCCTGCTGTTGTTACAAGAAGACATAAAATGAAATCGGATGTTTCTACGTTGTTCTGTACCAGCATGACCAGGTACCATAAGCAAAAATATTTAAAACCCTAAAAGTAACCACATGCATTTGAAACCAAAGCTATACTTAAGAACTTGGGCTTTACGTTAGACTGATAATGGTTTTCAGTTTCCTTATCTATAAAATGGGTGTGATAATGGTGTCTTATTGAGTTGTGACTTGCAGAAGCTATTGCATACAATACAATTAGCATAGAACCTACTCAATAAAAAGATAGCCTTTTATTTCATCCTGGTGTTGTAATATGTTCTAATATCCACTGGACGAGACAGGAGGATTAAATTTTAAAATACACTTCTGTAGAGAGTTACATAACCTATATGTTCTTGAATTTTCCCATTTACAGAGTAATTGATCAGAAGCATTTGTGCAAAACCTAGGCAGATGTCCCTCCATTATAAAATCTAACATAGTGATGGAGAAATACAATTTGAAGAGGGACGGCCCGGTGAGAATTCAGGAGACACCGACTTTGTAATAAATACAATCAAGGAAGGTCTACAAGCAAAGTCTATTTTTGCCCTGGCTGCATGGAATCAAAAATGACTGCTTGCACAATCAAGGAAAATAGGAATAGAAAGAAAATGGGATAAAGCACTTGGAGAAAAGGCAGAGGAACCACCTGTCATAGGAGGTGATGTCTCCTCCCCAGAGAAATGAGACCACAGGGATGAAGGAGGTTATCTACAGCTGAATCCCATTATCACTTGTTGCCCTGGAGTCTTAGTCCCAAATTCTGATGTATTGACTTTGGCCTCCCTTCCATGCATTTTCATGCCAATGAAGTTGCTGAAATTAAAGAAGAATTGAATTGTGAAGCTTTTTGGCATAAATAATGTCATATTGTACAGTCTGGGCTAATAACAACCAGGATGCCCTTTAATGCACTTAAGAAAAACCATCTGATCTATGTATCCCTCAATGTGGTTTGAAATTTCCCTCGGCCTACAAAGGAAAATATTTTTAGCATGTAGCACACTTTGTAACAGACAAATAAATGCACTGGAAATATAATTTTAGGAAAGCATCTGGGTTTGATCACTTCTTGTTCAACCTAAACCCCAAATAGATTCTACTTTCTCAATGTAAGGAACACTGAAACCTTTTGCTACAAGCTCTGCAGCAAACACCACAGAAATTTCTCATAAACATTTCTTTTTTTTTTTTTTTAATCATCATTTTATTGAGATATATTCACATACCACGCAGTCATACAAAACAAATTGTACTTTTGATTGTTTACAGTACCATTACATAGTTGCACATTCATCACCTAAATCAATCCCTGACACCTTCATTAGCACACACACAAAAATAACAAGAATAATAATTAGAGTGAAAAAGAGCAATTGAAGTAAAAAAGAACACTGGGTACCTTTGTCTGTTTGTTTCCTTCCCCTATTTTTCTACTCATCCATCCATAAACTAGACAAAGTGGAGTTTGGTCCTTATGGCATTCCCAATCCCACTGTCACCCCTCATAAGCTACATTTTTATACAACTGTCTTCGAGATTCATGGGTTCTGGGTTGTAGTTTAATAGTTTCAGGTATCCACCACCAGCTACCCCAATTCTTTAGAACCTAAAAAAGGTTGTCTAAAGTGTGCGTAAGAGTGCCCACCAGAGTGATCTCTCGGCTCGTTTTGGAATCTCTCTGCCACTGAAGCTTATTTCATTTCCTTTCACATCCCCCTTTTGGTCAAGAAGATGTTCTCCATCCCACGATGCCGGGTCTACATTCCTCCCCGGGAGTCATATTCCACGTTGCCAGGGAGATTCACTTCCCTGGGTGTCTGATCCCACGTAGGGGGGAGGGCAGTGATTTCACCTTTCAAGTTGGCTTAGCCAGAGAGAGAGGGCCACATCTGAGCAACAAAGAGGCATTCAGGAGGAGACTCTTAGGCACAAATACAGGGAGGCCTAGCCTCTCCTTTGCAGCAACCGTCTTTCCAAGGGTAAAACTTATGGTAGAGGGCTCAACCCATCAAACCACCAGTCCCCTATGTCTGTGGTCATGTTAGCAACCATGGAGGTGGGGTAGGCGAATACCCCTGCATTCTCCACAGGCTCCTCAAGGGGGCACTACATCTTTTTTTTTTTTTTCCTTGTTTGTCTTTTTTCTTTCTTTTTTTTTTTTAACTTTCCCTTCTTTTTTAAATCAACTGTATGAAAAAAAAAGTTAAAAAGAAAACAAACATACAATAAAAGAACATTTCAAAGAGACCATAACAAGGGAGTAAGAAACAGACAACTAACCTAAGATAACTGCTTAACTTCCAACATGTTCCTACTTTACCCCAAGAAAGTTACATAATATAGCAACATTTCAGTGAACTTGTTCCTACTACATCCATCAGAAATTCACAGACCATAGTCATTTCTGGGCATCCCCAGAACGTTAAATAGCTTATCTGTTCTTCTTGGATTATTGTTCCCCCTTCCTTAATTGCTCTCTACTGCTAGTTCCCCTACATTCTACATTATAAACCATTTGTTTTACATTTTTCAAAGTTCACATTAGTGGTAGCATATAATATTTGTCTTTTTGTGCCTGGCTTATTTCGCTCAGCATTATGTCTTCAAGGTTCATCCATGTTGTCATATGTTTCACCAGATCGTTCCTTCTTACTGCCGCGTAGCATTCCATCGTGTGTATATACCACATTTTATTTATCCACTCATCTGTTGAAGGACATTTGGGTTGTTTCCATCTCTTGGCAATTGTGAATAATGCTGCTATGAACATTGGCGTGCAGATATCTGTTCGTGTCACTGCTTTCCGATCTTCCGGGTATATACCGAGAAGTGCAATCGCTGGATCGAATGGTAGCTCTATATCTAGTTTTCTAAGGAACTGCCAGACTGACTTCCAGAGTGGCTGAACCATTATACAGTCCCACCAACAATGAATAAGAGTTCCAATTTCTCCACATCCCCTCCAGCATTTGTAGTTTCCTGTTTGTTTAATGGCAGCCATTCTAACCGGTGTTAGATGGTATCTCATTGTGGTCTTAATTTGCATCTCTCTAATAGCTAGTGAAGCTGAACATTTTTTCATGTGTTTCTTGGCCATTTGTATTTCCTCTTCAGAGAACTGTCTTTTCATATCTTTTGCCCATTTTATAATTGGGCTGTCTGTACTATTGTCATTGAGTTGTAGGATTTCTTTGTATATGCAAGATATCAGTCTTTTGTCAGATACACGGTTTCCAAAAATTTTTTCCCATTGAGTTGGCTGCCTCTTTACCTTTTTGAGAAATTCCTTTGAGGTGCAGAAACTTCTAAGCTTGAGGAGTTCCCATTTATCTATTTTCTCTTTTGTTGCTTGTGCTTTGGGTGTAAAGTCTAGGAAGTGGCCTCCTAATACAAGGTCTTGAAGATGTTTTCCTACATTATCTTCTAGGAGTTTAATGGTACTTTCTTTTATATTGAGATCTTTGGTCCATTTTGAGTTAATTTTTGTGTAGGGGGTGAGGTAGTGGTCCTCGTTCATTCTTTTGGATATGGATATCTAACTCTCCCAGCCCCATTTGTTGAAAAGACCATTATGGCTCAGTTCGGTGACTTTGGGGGCCTTATCAAAGATCAGTCGGCCATAGATCTGAGGGTCTATCTCTGAATTCTCAATTCGATTCCATTGATCTATATGTCTATCTTTGTGCCAGTACCATGCTGTTTTGGCAACTGTGGCTTTATAATAAGCTTCAAAGTCAGGGAGTGTAAGTCCTCCCACTTCGTTTTTCTTTTTTAGAGTGTCTTTAGCAATTCGAGGCATCTTCCCTTTCCAAATAAATTTGATAACTAGCTTTTCCAAGTCTGCAAAGTAGGTTGTTGGAATTTTGATTGGGATTGCATTGAATCTGTAGATGAGTTTGGGTAGAACTGACATCTTAATGACATTTAGTCTTCCTATCCATGAACATGGAATATTTTTCCATCTTTTAAGGTCCCCTTCTATTTCTTTTAGTAGAGTTATGTAGTTTTCTTTGTATAGGTCTTTTACATCTTTGGTTAAGTTGATTCCTAGGTACTTGATTTTTTTAGTTGCTATTGAAAATGGTATCTTTTTCTTGAGTGTCTCTTCAGTTTGTTCATTTCTAGCATATAGAAACATTACTGACTTATGTGCATTAACCTTGTATCCCGCTACTTTGCTAAATTTGTTTATTAGCTCTAGTAGCTGTATCGTCGATTTCTCAGGGTTTTCTAGATATAAGATCATATCATCTGCAAACAATGACAGTTTTACTGCTTCTTTTCCAATTTGGATGCCTTTTATTTGTTTGTCTTGCCGGATTGCCCTGGCTAGCACTTCCAGCACAATGTTGAATAACAGTGGTGACAGCGGGCATCCTTGTCTTGTTCCTGATCTTAGAGGGAAGGCTTTCAGTCTCTCACCATTGAGTACTATGCTGGCTGTGGGTTTTTCATATATGCTCTTTATCATGTTGAGGAAGTTTCCTTCAATTCCTACCTTTTGAAGTGTTTTTATCAAAAAGGGATGTTGGATTTTGTCAAATGCTTTTTCAGCATCTATTGAGATGATCAATTGATTTTTCCCTTTCGAGTTTTTAATGTGTTGTAATACATTGATTGTTTTTCTTATGTTGAACCATCCTTGCATGCCTGGAATGAACCCCACTTGGTCATGGTGTATGATTTTTTTAATGTGTCTTTGGATTCGATTTGCAAGTATTTTGTTGAGGATTTTTGCATCTATATTCATTAGGGAGATTGGCCGGTAGTTTTCCTGTTTTGTAGCATCTTTGCCTGGTTTTGGTATTAGATTGATGTTAGCTTCATAAAATGAGTTAGGTAGTGTTCCATTTTTTTCAATGTTTTGAAAGAGTTTGAGTAAGATTGGTGTCAGTTCTTTCTGGAAAGTTTGGTAGAATTCCCCTGTGAAGCCATCTGGCCCTGGGCATTTATTTGTGGGAAGATTTTTGATGACTGATTGGATCTCTTTGCTTGTGATGGGTTGGTTGAGGTCTTCTATTTCTTCTCTGGTCAGTCTAGGTTGTTCATATGTTTCCAGGAAATTGTCCATTTCTTCTACATTATCCAGTTTGTTGCCATACAGTTGTTCATAATATCCTCTTATAATTTTTTTAATTTCTTCAGGATCTGCAGTTATGTCACCTTTTTCATTCATTATTTTGTTTATATGGGTCTTCTCTCTTTTTGATTTTGTCAGTCTAGCTAGGGGCTTGTCAATCTTGTTGATCTTCTCAAAGAACCAACTTTTGGTGATATTTATCCTCTCTATTGTTTTTTTGTTCTCTATGTCATTTATTTCTGCTTTAATCCTTGTTATTTCTTTTCTTGTACTTGGTTTAGGATTGGTTTGCTGTTCATTTTCTAGCTTCTTCAGTTGATCCATTAGTTCTTTGATTTTGGCTCTTTCTTCCTTTTTAATATATGCATTTAGTGCTATAAATTTCCCCCTTAGCACTGCTTTTGCTGCATCCCATAGGTTTTGGTATGTTGTATTCTCATTTTCATTCGTCTCTATATATTTAGCAATTTCTCTTGCTATTTCTTCTTTAACCCACTGATTGTTTAGGAGTGTGTTGTTTAACCTCCAGGTATTTGTGAATTTTCTAAGTCTCTGATGGTTATTGACTTCTAATTGTATTCCATTGTGGTCAGAGAATGTGCTTTGAATAATTTCAACCTTTTTAAATTTATTGAGGCTTGTTTTATGTCCCAGCATATGATCTATTCTGGAGAAAGTTCCATGAGCAGTAGAAAAGTATGTGTATCCTGGTGATTTGGGATGTAATGTCCTGTATATGTCTGTTAAATCTAATTCATTTATCAGATTGTTTAGGTTTTCAATTTCCTTATTGGTCTTCTGTCTGGTTGATCTATCTATAGGAGAGAGTGATGTGTTGAAGTCTCCCACAATTATTGTGGAAACATCAATTGCTTCCTTTAGTTTTGCCAGTGTTTCTCTCATGTATTTTGTGGCACCTTGATTGGGTGCATAGACATTTACGATTGTTATTTCTTCTTGCTGAATTGCCCCTTTTATTAGTATGTAGTGGCCTTCTTTGTCTCTCAAAACATCCCTGCATTTGAAGTCTATTTTATCTGAGATTAATATTGCTACACCTGCTTTCTTTTGGCTGTAGCTTGCATGAAATATTTTTTTCCATCCTTTCACTTTCAGTTTCTTTGTGTCCCTGTGTCTAAGATGAGTCTCTTGTATGCAACATATTGATGGTTCATTTTTTTGATCCATTCTGCGAATCTATATCTTTTAATTGGGGAGTTTAATCCATTTACATTCAACTTTAAAACCGTGAAGGCATTTCTTGAATCGGCCATCTTATCCTTTGGATTATGTTTGCCATATTTTTCCCTCTCTCTATTAATATCCTTTATTGTACCCATACCGAATCTCTTTAGTACTGAACCTTTCTCCAAGTCTCTCTGTCCTGTCTTTGTTTCTCTGTCTGTAGGGCTCCCTTTAGTATCTCCAGTAGGGCAGGTCTCTTGTTAGCAAATTCTCTCAGCATTTCTTTGTCTGTGAAAAATTTAAGCTCTCCCTCAAATTTGAAGGAGAGCTTTGCTGGATAAAGTATTCTTGGCTGGAAATTTTTCTCACTCAGGATTTTAAATATATCGTGCCACTGCCTTCTTGCCTCCATGGTGGCTGCTGAGTAGTCACTACTTAGTCTTATGCTGTTTCCTTTGTATGTGGTGAATTGCTTTTCTCTTGCTGCTTTCAGAACTTGCTCCTTCTCTTCTATGTTTGACAGTGTGATCAGTATATGTCTCGGAGTGGGTTTTTTTGGATTTATTCTATTTGGAGTTCGCTGAGCATTTATGATTTGTGTATTTATGTTGTTTAGAAGATTTGGGAAGTTTTCCCCAACAATTTCTTTGAATACTCTTCCTAGACCTTTACCCTTTTCTTCCCCTTCTGGGACACCAATGAGTCTTATATTCGGACGTTTCATATTATCTATCATATCCCTGAGGTCCATTCGAGTGTTTCAATTTTTTTTCCCCATTCTTTCTTTTATGCTTTCATTTTCCATTCTGTCATCTTCCAGGTCACTGATTCGTTGTTCAACTTCCTCTAGTCTTGTACTATGAGTGTCCAGAATCTTTTTAATTTGGTCAACAGTTTCTTTAATTTCCATAAGATCATCCATTTTTTTATTTAGTCTTGCAATGTCTTCTTTATGCTCTTCTAGGGTCTTCTTGATTTCCTTCATATCCCGTACTATGGTCTCATTGTTCATCTTTAGTTCTTTGAGTAGCTGCTCTAGGTGCTGTGTCTCTTCTGGTCTTTTGATTTGGGTGCTTGGGCTTGGGTTATCCATATCGTCTGGTTTTTTCATATGCTTTATAATTTTCTGTTGTTTTTGGCCTCGTGGCATTTGCTGAACTTGATAGGGTTCTTTTAGGGTTTGTAGACCTATTGAAGTCCTTATCTCTAATTTATCAGATCTACAGCTTCGTGGAGTACACTTTCTCTAACTAACCAGCAGGTGGCGTCCACGAGCCACCTGTTCTCCACAAGCCAGATCTCCCCTGCTTAGCCTTTTTGGTGAGTGGGGGAGTGAGTCTTGTGGGGCCCAATTGGTGTACCAAGCTTGCGTGTGTAGTTGGTGTTGCCTGCCCTGTATGTGGGGCGTGTTTCTGGGCAGTCGGGGAGGGGGGGTGGCCCTAACAATCAAATCTCCCTGATGATCCTAGAGTTTTAAAGCTCCTGCAATAGTCTAATCTTTCAGTTCAGTCCTGGCACAGTTTGTCTCTGCCACTGACCCACAAGTCTTTGGTATTGGCGTATGGCTCCTGAGACTTGCAAGTGGGCCCCTCTTCCAGGCCGTGCACCCTGGGTCCTCTGTTGAGGGATGACTGTGCTATGTCACAGGTGAGTGCCATCCCCCCAGGGCAGTTCTGGGCTGCTGGGCTGTGTAGGGAGGCTCCCAGTCTGCTCAAATGATGGCTGAATGGGGCTTTGTTAATTCACACTGCTCCACCTTCCCAGCTCTGGGACATTCAGCTGAGGTTGCAGGGAAGGCTAATGTCCACGCCCAGTTTTGTGGTGTGTGCCTGTTATTTGAAGCACTTCCGTCACACTGGGTTGTCTGGGGCAGCTCTGGGCTATGGGGCTGGCGATGGGCAGGAGTGTTTCCTGTCCACCAGGATGGTGGCTGTGAGCGGACACCCCCCTTTTCTTGGGAAGTTGTGTTGTTTAGTGAATTTTCTCAGCCACTGGATTATTGCCTTTTGTCTCAGAGCTCTCTTAGTTCTGCTGTTGACTTGACGTGCCCAAATTGCAATTCTTTGAAGCTTTCTGTATTGAGCTTCTTAGAGTAATTGTTTTAGAAAAAGCAAAAAGGATTTTAAAAAAAAAAAAAAAAAAAAAAAAAAAAAACGGCCCTCCTCAGAGATCTAATGGGTTATTGAAATGCTAATAGACAAAGCAACCAGGGCCATTAAGGAAAGGTGCACAGGGCAGAGAGATCAGCTTTGCTTCGGGATTTGCATATGCGCCTCAAGGCCTGAGCTCCGCCCTTCCCCTTTCTGTGTTCACCAGAACTCCAAAAATCCTCCGCTTTTATTTTGGAGTTTTTCTTGTTGTTTTTTTTCTATGCCTGTCTCCTCTCTGCTGGGCTGGCTGCTCTCAGAGTCTCTGGTGTCTGGTCTCAGTCTATCTATGGTTGGAGTTTGAATCAGTAGAATGAGTTTTTGATAAGAGCAGCCACTGCACTTCTCCCTTCTCCTTCCCGGAGCTGACAGCCCCTCCTCCCACGGGACTGAGCCTGGCAGGGAGGGGGGCGGGTCCCCTGGCCGCAAAAACTTACAGATTTCGCTGATCTCAGCAGTTCCACGTTTTCATGAATGTTGTATGAAGTATGCCCAAAGACAGATTGCTCTGTGGTGTCCAGTCCACGCAGTTCCTGGCTTTTTACCTACTTTCCTGGAGGAGTAACTAAAACTTACAGCTCACCAGTCTGCCATCTTGCCCCGCCTCCTCTCATAAACATTTCATTAACGGATTTGTTTGTTTTTCTATATTTTTTTTAAGCAGCAAATACTCTGATGATTTCAAAGTAAAAGCAGCATAAAAAATGTGGTGCGCCTTCTGGAGCATTTGGCTCCAATGTCTTCCCCACCTTCAAAAGTCAGCCTTGAAGTCCCTGGAATTTTTCCCCAAGGTTATTTGGGCAACTGACCTAAACCAGTACTTCTTTTTATGTCTCAAAATATATCCCGGAAATAACAACTGCCACTGTCAAAGGTAAAACTGACCTATTTATTGATCTGCAGCACTCTCAGGTCATTAACAACCCTAGAAAAATGCTTTTTCACCTCCTATTGGTCAAGCAGGCTAATATCTGTGAATAATTAATTTGATTTGGGAGTAAACATCTATTCTTCGGTGATCAGCCAGCACAAATGCTCCTGCAGATAGGTTATTTATTAAGATTTCTCCCAATAATCTCTCTAATAGCCATGTCCCAGTGGGTGAGAAAATAAAGGCACAAACAGGTTTCTTAAGTGTGAATCTGTAAAACACCACTCAGGACAAAAACATATAAAAACCCTCCCAATATAACCCCAAACTAAGGGCAGGTTTTAGATCTGAGGGCATTTCAACAAATTGCCAGAGAGGAGAGGAAGATGCTCAAAAAAAACAAAACCCAGAAAACAATAAATCCTGACTTTCCTTTTGATAGAGGTGAACAGGCCCACCTGGGGCCCAGGACACAGTGTGGTACCAGGCAGCCTGTAATGACCCCAGTTCCCCCCATGCCAGCTCCCCAAATTCCTTAGAGAAGTTAAGTGGCTTGTCCAAGGCCACACAGCTTAGTGGTGGTAGAACTGACTCCAAAGCTGCATTTCCTGTATTAATGACCATTTCCCTCTAATAGATAATTAGGCTTGTTGAATGAAACGTCATGATAATGGGCCCTGGCCAAACATTAGTTTATATATATAACCTGACGGGCTCTCGGCCTCCACCCAGCCTCCACTCTTGTACATTAACCTCAAAATAATGCAGCCTCACATTTCAAGTGATCAAATTGGTTAGGCCCCATGTACAGTGTTACAGGGGTGATTATACTTAAGATCAAAAGCAGAAAATACTGAGCTTGTAAAGGTCCAGGCTGGAAGACTGACCTGGGAGGACAAGGTTTTCTGCTTGACAACTCTCGGAACATATTCATTGCCAAGCTCCAATAAATAACGGACAGCTGCCCCGCAGAGGCGTGTGACAAGAACGCTGTCATTTTTCAAACCACACATTTGGATCTGGGCAGTTGGACAATCATTGACCGTCACCACTGACCTGTGACATCCTTGCTGGCTGGCCGCCACCAGCCTGTGCTACCTGACGCTCTCACGCTGTGGTTCAGCAGAGAACACACTGAGGGCGAAAGCCAGGGACTCTAGTTAAGAGTTTGCTTTTGAGAGCAAATAAGAAGATATGGCAAACATCTCTTAAATGCTTTAGAAGGTGTACACAAAGACACTTCCTATTTGGCCAACTGTTTTCTCTTGTTTGCTTGTTTTGAGTGACCTATATTTATTCTCTAAGTTAGTTTCCATCTCAAGGGAGGAATAACCGTATCTTTCCAAAGGCAAATATCTAAACAGTCTCTACACACACACACACACACACACACACACACACACATTTACACCAAAAACCACACCTATTCTTCAATGAAATAAAGCCCACTATTTCCTATGCAGAACATTTAGGCCAGATACACAAGCCATCATTTAGAAATATCTAAATAGAAGAGAGAACTGTATACACATAAAACATATTTGTGAAAAGTCCTAGAAAGTAAGGTTCCCATTACTGCACACACAAAGCACATTTTTAGCCACTAAAGGACAGTTTCAGGAAAAAGAACAGCCATTAATTATATTAAAAATCATGGCTCAGGGCTCTCTGTTGTATTCATTTATTATGTACTCATTGGTCTTTTTAAAAACTTAGGCACTGAAATGACCAAGCCGGGTTGGATTAAAAGCAACACTGCTGCCCAAGGTGGAAGTAACCCAAATGTCAATCCACAGATAAATGGATAAACAAAATGTGGTATATCCATACAATGGAATATGATACGGCCATAAAAAGGAATGACATTCTGATGCTTGCTACAATATGGATGAATCTTGAGGATGTCATTTTGAGTGAAATAAGTCAGAGACCAAGGGACAGATATTATATGATTCCACTTATATGAAATAACTGGAATATGCAAACTCATGGCAACGGAAAGTAGAGTACAGGTTACCAGGGGCTGGGGGAAGGGGAAAGGGGAGTTAATGCATAATGGGTGTAGGATCTCTCTCTGGGGTGCTGTGAAAGTTCTGGTAATAGATGATGGTTAGGGTAGCAGAACATTGCAATGAATTATATGCTTAGGAGTGGTTGAGATTGGAAATTTTACGTTGCATATATATTTCCACAATTAAAAAAAAAAGCAATATGGCTAAAAATTACAAAATGCTTTAGTCTAATGGACTGAAGATTGAGTCATGCGTTTAAGCCCCAGATCTGCCACCTGCTTCTACCTAGAGTTCTAAGTTTGGGCAAATCACTAAATCTTTCCTGTGGCTCCCCTCCCCCCCCAAGAGGAAGAAGATGAGTTGTCCTTTAAAACTTGTTCATAACAAATGATTCTACAACAGACTGAAAGTGATGCAATACCAGAAAAGATTTCTTTAACCATGAGGCAAAAGAAGCCATATCCACCCATATATACCATATGCAGAAATTAAATATTAATCTACTTTGTATTCCATAATACCAGTCCACAGAGGAGAAGAAGGAAAAGCCCTGTGTTCTAAAGCAGTGAAGCGCTTCTCATAGCATTCCTTGTGAGCAGGGTGCTCTGACAGCAGATGCTGTCACTAAGTCTCATGATCTCTTGGGAGGGCCACCTTAATGGTTACGATCTGAAAATTAAGATGTCCAATGAGGCTGTGCAACATCCACCAACCAAGATTCCATGTAAGTATGTTCATATGTGAACAACTTAAACAAGTGTTAGTTGTCAGGGCTGTGCCCTCCAGGTGTGGAAAGAGCACAATACAAATATAAAACAATCTGCCTTTAATGAAGAGTTGACCAGACTGTGTCTGCAGCCTAATAAAAGAAGAGAGAATAGATAGAAGAGAGAATAGGAGCAGTTCTTCTTTAAAAAAAAAAAAAATCAGATATTTTTCTATTGATACAATGGTTTATATTCTGAGGTTGACATCTTTGTCCAAAATCTTCAAATTTACATTGCTCCATCTTTCTAAAGATCTCTGTGAAATAAAGCTCCCTTACAATGAAATCCTATTAAATAGTGTCTCTCCTAATAAGGGATGCAATAATCCTTGAGTGGATCTCTCTGTGGGCCTGAAGAGGGCCCACCAGACTTTGCACCTGGAGGACAATCACACTGGTCCCCTTTCACAATGAATTGGATGACTCATGACTGAGTAGGACTGCTTCCAAACATGCTGTTTTCTAAGACTTAGCATCCCAGCCAAACATGGCAAATTTGGGAGGTCAAACGCTATGGTTCCTTCCAGGTCTCTGGGGGCAGAGGCCCCTTGTATGTTTGTTGGACTATATTCAGTGGTTGGCTTGCAGGTGCCCCTCAAAGAGCTCATGGCCAGGGCCTGTGCCCTTTCAGCTCTGTATCCTCACTGCCCAACACAATGGTGGCAGATTGGTGGAAAGAAAACCAAATCTCAAAGCCAAATATTTCGATCTCTTTGAAAGAATACACAACTGAAGGACTGTCAGAATTTAGATTGTACTTACAAAAGAAGGACACAGATTTATAAAATGGATAAGAATGTATTCCAGATGTGGCATAATTATGAATTATATCAGCCAGTCCCAGCACTACCTATGGAGATTCTGACTCAGGTAGGTACGGAGTCAGTGGGATCTGTAGTTTTAAACAGGCTTTCAGGTGATTCTGATGCATGACCAGGTCTCAGCCTACCAGATGGCCTTGAGGACCTCTAACCTAAGCCCACAAAGCTATGCTTCCAGAGAGTTCCCAGCCTTATCTCTTTATTAAAACCCATGTGTACAAAGGCCACAACTAACCTACCACTGTCTCCATCAGCTGGACCGAGTCAAACAGACATTTCAAAACTAGCGGCTTCTGCTTCCTTTTCCTTTTGGTTCAAAGGGCAGGATGGCAGGTTTACCTTTAGTCACCAAGCAAATATTGCATTTCTCTCCACAGTGTCACACCCTGAACATGGATGTATCCATCTGAGACAGTCCAGAAATTTTATTCTTTTTAAAGAAAAATGTTCTCAAATGCTCTCTATTCCAACTAAGAAAGCCATCTTCACATGCCTTCCCCTGAGCTCACTTGAAAAACAGATGCCCAAGCTTCAGTCCCACTCAACTTCTGCAGTGTTCTCCCTCCTCACTCAGCAGAACATGGACACATTAGCTGCGCTACATGATTTTGTGCTCATTTTACGTGGCTTATTCTTTGGAGGGTGCCTGTAGATGTTCCTGAGCCCTTTGTATGAACTCTTCAGGTAGACACCACTGGTCATCAGATATTTAATGACATTTTTAGAAGTATCCATTTTAAACGAATAGCCTCTAGACATGGCCATTCACATGTTAAAAAATCAGCGTAACCTTTCCTCTCACTCCAAAAGTCTCCTTGGACCTGTGCTGAGGGGAAAGACGTGGACTTACTTCCAGACAGTCTTCTTTCCACACAAGGTTGTCGGCCCACCTGCACATGTACCTAAGAGTCACTCAAATCCTATCACTGCTTCTCCTCCAAACCTTCGGTGGCTCTTGGGCTCCTGAATCTTGTGTGAACTCCACTAATCACATTTGAGTCTCTGTGTCCTCTGGGTGCATTCTGCCTTACTAATTAGCCCCCTTTGCAAATCCCGCTTTCTGTGCAAAACACACAATAAACTCATCGCTAACAAGGGAAATGGAGAGGGGCAACAGCACTGCTCCAAATTATGATCAAGATACATTTGCCCAGTGTATTTTACCCCTAAAAAATAACAGCTTTCACCTTTTTATTATTCAGGGATGGAATGGCCTTGATTAGAGTATGGTAGGGATAGGGGTGTGGGAGGGAGCTGAGTGGGAGACTGACCGGGAGGGGTCCTTGGCCCCACCCCCTAAGCCAGGTAAACTGCCTCCATTTCCCTGGTATTGGGGCATTACTCTCGGGGTCTTATTTGTGGTTATGACAAACTAGTTAATCAGCCAACCACTCACTGAGAATTGTTCCTCCTCGATGTGCTCAAACAGGCATACTGTTTCCTACCTGCCAGAAATGGACCTTCTTCACAATTTCCACCTATCTACATTCTCTCCTTTGAGACCTGCTCAATCCTCTCTGCTTCCACACCCTGGAAAGGACCTCTTTCTTCTCAACTCCTCATGGTTAGTTTTTCTCCACTTATTGCATTCTGCCTTAGGTTCCTTATGTGTGTATCTATTTTTTCTAACAAATTATTAAGCATCTGGAGGGCAAGGTCTGTGTTTCATCTTTGACTAACCCACAGTCCCTCAAAGAGAAGAGATGTACGGTCTATACTCATGGAAGGAAGTGGAGAAGGAAGGGAAAACACTGGACTTGGAGATGTGGTTTCACATCCTGGAGGTAGCTTCCTCCACCTGGTCTCCCATGCTTGACAGTTCTCCTATAGAAGCTAAGTAGGCTTCTATAGATATCTATAGATGGCTATCTATCTTTCTAAGATTCTGCTACAAAGGAAATCTTCAAGGGCGAGGAGACATTTTTAATTGTTCTTATTCACATGGAGCCTAGTCTGAGATTCAGATTTGTCAGGGATTAAATCATGCCCCCTACAAAAGACATGTTCAAGTCCTAACTCCCAGTCCTGTAGATGTGAACCCATTTGTACATAGGACCTTTGAAGATGTCACCAGTTCAGGTGAGGCCAAACTGAATGAGGATGGGCCTTAATCCAATGTGGCTGATGTCCTTATAAGGAAGGGAAATTGAAAATGGAAGAAGAAACTAGAGGAGAAGACAGATGAGGAGAGAGAGATCACCAAGTGATAGAGGCAGAGATGCATCCACAAGCCAAGGAGCCCCACAGATTGCGGCAGGTCAGCTCCAGAATGCTACACACTACGGGAGAAAGCATGGCCTGGAGGTACCTTAATCTTGACCTCTAGCCAACAAACTATGAGTCAATAAATTCCTGTGGTTTAAGCCAACCAGTGTGTGGTATTTGTCACAGCAGACCTGGCAAACTAAGATAAGATTCTTGCTGGAAATCAGGTTTTGAAAGGGAGAGAAAAGGACAAAGACACAAAGCTTTCATTTGGGGAAATCAAAGAAAAACATCTCTTATGTCATCATGATGACTTGTGCTCTGAAGAGGTCAACAGATTTGGACAGTGTCAAATTAGATGTCCCCAATAATACACAACACCCACCAAAGAACATGAGCAAACCTTCAGTTACCTACTACTCTCTGGGAGAATAGAACCTTCCCACATTTCTCTCTCTCATACCACCAGACACAACTTTTAATTTTTGTGGGCTAGAAAATAACAATAACAATAACAATAACAATAATAATAATAATAATAATAATAATAATAATAATATACCCAAAGCATATTCATCCTAGGGGAATAAAATACAATGAGGTTGGCTTGGGTAATTTATATTGGCCATTGTGAAGGAAATTCACAAGGAATGTGGAACTGGTCAGAGAGATATTAGAAAGATGCATGAAGCCACAGGAGCCCAAAATAAGGAAAAATAGGCTAAAAATAAAAAAATAGTAAAATCTCTTATTTCTTGTGACTCTGCTGACTGACACCAAAGAAGGTATTCAACATATCTCTAAGAATCCTTGACAAGATGTTGTGTCCCTTCGAAAATGTGAGCTGAACCACTGCACAGAAAATGACAGCCAAATTTTTGCAGCCCAAAAAGCACACCATATCATGGCAACTGCTATTATTGATATTAAAGAACCAAGAATCTCGTAGCACATATAATTTTAAAAATATAATTTCTCTGGAATTTTCAAAATAACCACTGTCAGTTTTCTTGACTGACCATTAAGTGTAGAATTCTTAAAGACACCACTAGAATTGAGCATCCAGTGCGCCTTAAAATTATGTTGATAATATTACATAAAATGTGCTAAAAGAAGACTGTAAACCATTCTATTAAACCATCTGGCTCTATGCTAACAGCACATTGTGGCTCCAATGACATAAAGTCTCTTGCATCATATATTATCAGGTTTCTTCAATTTTGTGATTGCAGCATTTTCCCTCTAGGTTTTCCATCCTTTGCTTGTGTGGTCTTTGGCTTGTTGCAGGTGTTTGCTGGGAAAGAAGTGGCATTTTCCCAAGATGACAAAACAACCTGCTGTTCTAGAGTCTGGGATTCAGGGACGAGTCTGGGAAATTCAGTTGATTCCTGCCTATTTCCAGGACACATTATGTGGTTGGCTACATCATCCATCTTTTCTGTCAGCTTCCCTGTCACTGCTGCCAGTGATTCTTGCATTTGGGGGCTGATAAGCACTTCCCCCAAAGAGTACACGGATGCCCAGGAAGGCTGTGGAGTTCACATGAGTGAGCTTGCCTGTCAGCACCTCGGGAAACAGGTCGCCTGGGAGCTGAAATTAAGTGCTGAAGCTATGTTGTTTAATTAGCTGATGCCCTTCTGAACACCTACTGTGAATGCAGCACTGTGACCTGCTGCATTACCTGTGGATTATAATCATGCTGCTGGATAATCATGCAAATGGAAAAAGGGGTCTATGGACCAGCCAGTGCTATCTGTGTCAATTCATTTGACAAAAATACAGATGATTTCAGTCATACCTATTGGGTGGGTGATTTTAAGCATGATGCACTTGGATTCGAATTCAACTAACACAGCTTTAGAGCAGCACTATTCAATAGGAATGTAATGTGTGCCTCGTTTGTTTCAAATTTCCCAGTAGCCACATTTAAAGACTAAAAAGTAACAAGTAAAATTAAATTTAGTGATATATTTTATTTAATGCAATGCATCCAAAATATTAGGATTTCAACAGGTGTTCTAGTTTGCTAATGTTGCTGGAATGCAAAATACCAGAAATGGACTGGCTTTTATAAAGGGGGTTTATTCGGTTACAAAATTACAGTCCTAAGGCCATAAAAATGTCCAAACTAAGGCATCAGCAACAGAGTAACTTCACTGAAGGATGGCAGATGGTGTCCAGAAAACCTCTGTAAGCTGGGAAGGCACGTGGCTGGCATCTGCTCTGGGGTTCTGGTTTCAAAATGGCTTTCTCCCAGAATGTTTCTCTCTAAGCATCTGGGGGTGTTCTCTTAGTTTATCCCGGGGCATACTCTGGGCTTCATCTCGTAGCTTAACATCTCCAAATGTCCTTCTGTCTGCATCCTCAAACATCTCCAGTGTCAGCGTCAGCAGCCATCTGGGCCTATGTGGCTCTTTTAAAGGACTCCAGTAAACTAATCAAGACCCATGCTAAATGGACATGGCCAGAACTCCACGGAAATGATCTAATCAACAGGTCACACCCTAATCAAAGTGTCACTCACACTTGGGTGAATCACATCTCCATGGAAACACTCAATCAAAAGGTTTCAGCTTAACACTACTATGTCTGCCCCCCATAAGACTGCATTAAAGAACATGGCATTTTGGGGGACATAATACATTCAAACCAGCACAACAGGTAACCAATATTAAAAAAAAAATTACTGACATACTTAACCTCTTTTTAGTGGACTACAGCTTCTACAGATGATGTGTATGTTATACTCATAGCACATCTCACCTTGTATGCTAAATTTTAACCTGAAATGCTTGGTCTGTATTTAGAGTTCATAAAATTTACAGGTGCAAAGTAGATTCACTCACCTACTCAAGCTGTTCTAAACAATGACGGAATCAAGTATTCGTTTTTACAGTTAACAACAAATTAAAATTAAATGAAATTAAATATTCAACCCCTCAGGTGCACTAGATGGATTTCAAGTGCTAAATAACCACACATATCTAGTGGCTACCGTATTAGACAGCACAGCCCCCAAGCATCTATGTGCAAGGCCCCAAATGAATGTACACTACAACAGGTAGTGCAACGATGAGACAGACGTAATCCTTGTTCTCTGGGGGTAGTGGGGATGGCATGAGAGGCATATGCAAATAGCAGTAATGTGAAGCAGGTTATGATAAATGCTAAATACAGAGAAAGGAAAGTATTCCAAGGAGTACAAAAAGCCCATGCAAAGCAAGGCTAGAAGTTAAAGCTCACAAATATTACAAGCCTGGTAGTTATGATTGGGCACGTGCCCAGGAGCAGAGGGAAATAAGGTTAAAAAAGTAGCTTGGGCCGGTACTGCTCTTACCCTCAAACAACAGGCCAACGAGCTTGTTCTAAACGTATTGCAATGGGGGCAAGGCTTTGGTGAGGAGACTAGATCTGAGCTATATTTTGATAAGATATTTTTCGCATGGATGTAAATGATGCATGGAAAGGAGAAGAGCCTGGACGCTAAAAGGCCAATTAGCTACTGCACGAGTCCAAGCAAAATACAATGAAAAATGGTGGAGGCACTAGGAAAGGAAAAAAAAAAACTCAGCAATTTGATAAGTATGAGCATAAGGACCTCAGGACTTAGCAATTGATTGCATGGGGGGAAGAGATCAAAGAAAGGGAGGACTTGGAGTGTAGCAACTAAAATATGGACGTACAGAAGAAAGGCTCAAGAGAGAAAAGTTATTTCTAGTTTTTGCACATAAATGTCTTAAAAGAGACTTGGCCCACTCAGCAAGTGAATTCACTAACTTCCTCCCTACGTGGGATGTGACTCCCAGGGGTGTGAATCCCCCTGGCAATGTGACTCCTGGAGATGAGCCTGGACCCAGCACAATAGGATTGAGAGGATCTCTTGACCAAAAAGGGGAAGAGAGATGAAGCAAAGTTAGCGTTCCAGTGGCTGAGAGATTTCAAAAGGAGTAGAGAGGTCACTCGGGAGGGTATTCTATGCACTATATAGATATCACCTTTTAGTTCTTAGTGTGTTGTAATGGCTAGAAGGAAATATCTGAAGCTGTCAAACTGCAACCCAGTGACCTTGATTCTTGAAAACGATTGTATAACTATGAAGATTGCACAGTGTGACAGTGTGACTGTGAAAACCTTGTGGCTCACACTCCCTTTATCCAGTATATGGACAGGTGAGTGGAAAAATGGAGACAAAAATTAGATGAAGAATAGGGTGGGGTGGAGGGGATGGAAAGATTTAGGTGTTCTTTTTTTTAATTTTTAATTTGGAGTAAGGAAAACATTCAAAAATTGATTCTTGTGATGAACATACAACTGTACGATGGTGCTGTGAATGACTGTACACTGGATGACTCTAGGGTGTGTGAATATAACTCAATTAAACTGTATTAAAAAAGTAAATGAACAATGGGGAGAGAAGGGGAATGGGACGTTTTGGATAATTTTAATTTTTATTTTTTGGAGTAATGAAAATGTTCAAAGTTTGACTGTGGTGATGAAAGTGCAACTATATGATGATACTGTGAACAACTGATGGTACACTTTGAATGACTATGTTATGTGATTATAGCTCAATAAAATTGCATTTAAAAAAAGTCTTGGGATATTTGTTCTTGTGTGGTGGCAGGGAGGGAGACATGAAAAGAAATAAAAATTTATTTATAGACATGTAGGCAGGTAGGCTGGTGACCACCTTTGCCACTATACAAGGAAAATGTTCCCAAGAATAAAGCTATCACAAAAGGAAGCAAAACTGAGAAATGGCCAGAGATCTCTGACAACAGTTGAGTTCCCAAATCAAGCCATGAATGAAGTTAGGTGCTCCCATTATTTGAGTCAATAATTTCTCTTGTTTGCTGAACTTACTTTGATGCCAGTTTCTGTCACTTGCAATTGACAATCCATTGCACGAGGCATAAATGCGGAGTGACCATTACAAGTACAAGCTGTATTACCAAATGGACCCTGTCTTGCTCTCCAGTGTAACCCCCTCACTTAGTGCAAAGGTTGGTGTGATGGTTAGGTTCATATGTCAACTTGGCCAGGTGATGGTGCCTAGGTGTCTGGTCAAGCAAGCACTGGCCTAACCATTACTGCAAGGACATTTGAAGGCTGGTTAATAAACCAGAAGTCTGGTTTATTAAATCATCAGTCAACAGGCTGCAGCTGTGACTGATTACATCAACGAGGGGCATCTTCCACAATGAGAGAATGCAATCAGCTGGATTTAATCCAATCAGTTGAAGGCTTTTAAGCAAGACAGATAGAGGACTTACTTCTTCTTTGGCTGACCAGCAAAGCATTTCCTGAGGAGTTATCAAAGTTGCCAGTTCATTTCCTGAGGATTTCATCAAATATCTTCATTGGACTTGCCAGTTTGCTGCCTGCCCTACAGAATTTGGACTCGTGCATCCCCAAAGTCGTGTGAGACACTTTTATAAAATCTTATATTTATAGATATCTCTTGTTGATTCTGTTTCCCTAGAGAACCCTAACCAATACTCTTCTGCATGTCTCATCACTATGGAAATTAATTTTATACAGGGAGCTAAAAGGACACAGACCCATGTCTGCATGTCCTCTGTATTTGTACGAGTGAGTTTGGTATTTCCCTGTTCACTACGAAAACCCAGGCTTGACCAGCCCTCAGGGGCCTCCCGTGTGTCTGGGGCAGCAAGTTGTGTTGCTTTCTGGCTGGGGAGTTCCTTACTGGACTCATACACCCTACAAGGCAACTCTGAGTTTCAGTGGTCCATCTCCAGGCTCTGTGAGCTATGAACGTGGTCACACTTAGTAACCACAGCAGGGGAGGGACTATGCTGGATGGTCCAGCAGGATGCTGGTTAGAGAAACAAGCCACATTTACAGCTGAGAGTGACAGATTAGTTCTCTTTGCATTGAGGTAAAGAGAAATAAACATGGGCTTTGAGCAGAAACAGTATTGCACATGCCTGTATCTTTACACTATGACAAAGATGGGAGTTGATTATTAGCTGTATCTGCTGTGTCTTTCAACCTGAAGCTCATCGGGAGAAATGTCTCTCTCTCGGCTCTTGTCTTCAGCCTATTAAGATTGTAGAAGATAGCCTTATACTGGTGCCTCTAAAGGAAAGCACTTAGCCCCAGCAACTTTCACATGAACTAAATTAAATGACAGGCCCACAGAGGTACTAGCTAGGTGTTGGGAATTTCAGAGTTCAGGGACTGAAATGCAAAACGCTCTTGTTCTGGAATGCAGCTTACAAACATACTGTGTGGATTTTTAAATTTTAGTAATTAACATCTTCAAACTCTCTATGTGCGGCTGTAAATAATGTGCATCTCAAAGCTTTGCACAAGGGTACCGATTTTCTTGATCACAACAAGTTGTTTGTGCTTGGGCAAATAGCAAAGATTGCTTCTGTGACATTTACCGAATGAGTCTTCCCCAGCTCTGTAGGGGAAGAAACAGAGCTTGGATTAAAACAAACATGCAAACATGCACATGCAAACCTAATAATTGGTGGGCAAAGAAAGAACTAGTAGTTGTTGATAAAGTTGGATTATCACCTGAGCAAGGGACTCCCCAGGGTGCTCTTTAAACAGGGAGGCTGGAGCTGGTATTTGTCTGGATTTCCTTCCACTCAGGCATCCCAAAAGCATACTTTGATTTTTTTTTTTCATACTTTGGTCTCATTAAACATCAGCATCTTTTAGATTTCACACTGAAGAGCTCTAAAACGCAACTCCTTATAGACCCCCTCTGCCTTGTGCCCTTCCACATCCCCAGACAAAACACCTGCTCCTTCTGTTTATCTAACACTCCTTTGGAGTATAACTGAGTGGCCAAGAAAGAAAGGTTGGGTTCATGCTGGACTCCTTTATTCAACCTCACAACCAATCAACAGTCAAGGCTTATTATCTGTGGCAGCTCTGAAAGATCCTTCAGATCTGTTCATTACTCTCAAACCCCATTGCCATCTTCCCTGCTATGGGCCAGCTCTCAAGATCTCTTGCCTGAACTGCTCAATTGGTTTCTAATTGGTCTCCTGGCTTCTGGTCTTCTCCACCCCATCTGTCTCTCTCACTGCCACTCAAGAGGTATCTTTCCAATCCGATGATGGCCCTGCTGTACTTGAAGCCCTCAGTGGTCCCTCTGATTGATGAGACCTTTCGCTGTGCACCCAGAACTCTGAACCTCACTACGGTGCCTTTCACACTGAGTCATAATGACCTAATTCATATGTGTCTCCAAAAGTCAACCAGGAGCTCCCCGAGGACCGTGCCTGGGACTTATCTCCCCTCTGTGTTCCTCAGTGTGCAGCCTAAAGCTTGCTATGAGAGGTGCTCAACAGAGAATGTTAAATTAATCCAAGCAAGAAGGTGAGTCAAAGGCAGCATGACACAGAGAGTACGGGCCTCTGAACGCCGAGTGGCTGATGTGATCTGAAAAACCCTGCCTGCTTCAGCACAGCCCACATGCCTAACAGATGTGCCCGAGGATCACTTTGCAGCAGGGGCCAAAGATTAGAGGCTCTGAGGGGTAGGTGTGAGGCCTTTGGAGACCTCAATAAAATTGGTACAATATGTTGCATAGGTAAGAGGGTACACAGTCTGTTTTAATAGCTGAACTACATTCTAGTTAACAGGAGCAAAGATGTTTGAGTTTGAAAATATATTCTGGTATACTTGCTGAAACAGATTCATTATAGGAATGAAATTGCTTTATGCTTTAGGGAGAATTTTTTTAAGAAGCTTAGCCCTGCTAGCCAAAATCTGAAGCAAACCAGGAGAGGCATTTTATCAAAAAGACTTGTGGTTGGTGGTTGGTGGTCGGTGTCCGAAACAGGGATGCTGTTCTTAACTTCCACAATTACAACAAAAGCCTCTTTGCGGCCCTACAGTCTGTAGCATATAATGGAGCCTCAAAAAATATTGACAATGATAGGATCCAGGACCCCAGAGCCAGAGGCTCAGGGATCATCCAAATGAACCTCATAATTTTATTAGGAAGAGGGTGAAAAGAAAGACCTCCACAGCTTAAAAAAAAATGCACATTGTTACATCAATGAAAATTATTATGTTTGTGCCCTAAGAAGTTCTTCTGAAAGAATGCACAGTTATTCCAGAGACATGGACTTTGGTAACAGCCTAAGGAGGTTCCATCAATTCTCTTTTTTCCCTCTTTTTTTCTGTTTTAGTTCCTAACGAAACTGCTCCATTCTATCAGGGAACTCAAAAAGTTATTCCAGGGCAGGGAGGAAAGAAAAGACAGAAAGACATCTTCCAGGTAAACTGTTGTTCTTGACCTTAGGGATAATGGCCACACCTGATGTGATTTTTGCACGAAGAAACCCACATGCCTGCTTAAAAAGAACGAATGACAAATCTGAAACATTTCAGACCTTCCAAGACAAGTCACACTTCCTTTGAGCAGCCTACTGAAAAGTTAACTCTCTTGGCCAACTTCTAGGGCCCCCCGCCCTCTCCCTTCAACATCAAAAGGCGAGAATATGAAGAGAGAGAAACAAAGGAACTTGTCAAATAATATGGGTGTGTTAGTTTTGTGCAATGGACTGGCTTGCTTTATGCATGTGTGAGTTTCCACCTTATTAAAAATACAAACCTAACAATAACACTTGCAACTGCTGAAGCACAAATTTTGGGTGGAAGGAAAGACAGGAGATGAGAAGAACTGGGTTGGAACCAAGCTCATTTAAGCCATGACCGACATCCTGAACGTCCTCCAGCCTAAAAACAGACACCTCCAAGGATGAGACTCTCCTTCCTTCCAAGCATCCTGCTCATACTGATGATGGCAGTGAAAAGGGCATGGGATAGAGACAGATAGACCTACTTCTGAAGGACCCTCTCTTGCTAATGAAACTTCTTTTGGCCTCAGTTTCCTCATTTGTTAACACAGCAGGTAAGAGTGTAAGCTGCTTGGGCTCAAATCCCAGCCCAGCCACATACAACTTGTGAGATCCAGGTGAGGTATTTAGCCCTCTTATTGATAAAGCAGAGATAAAGGCATAACATAATAAAGTTAGGTTGTTCTGAGGATTAACAGAGTGCCTGCACAAATTTTAAAGATGCTGAAAAAGAGATCAGACTTTAATTAGAGAGATGAACAAAATGCACTTGGTTAGGACTAAAGTAAACCAGACTAAAGGGAAAAGGATATTGACTGTGTTTTAAAACTTCAACTTCTAAGTGAGACCAAAGGAAGAAATGTTTACTTGGTGTAAATCTATATTTTTTATAGCATGCTATATAATTTAACTTGTATGGTCAGTTTATTCAAACACCATAATTACAGGGAACCTTGAATAGGGAGTGAGATCTGGTTGGTTTGTACAGGTTAGTGTGAAGCTCCAATACATCCCAGAGTAATCTGGACAGAGAATAAAAATGTATTTGCAAAGCCCCCTTGAGGGACTGGGGAAAAACTGGGAATATTAAACTTCCCTACCTGGGGAACTCCTGATATTTTCACAAGCACTGGGGACTAGCATTGCAGTAGGCCAAGTCCTCAATCTTTAGGATTGCCCTTAGGAAGCTTGTTACTGTAAAGGAGAGGCTAAGCCTACTTATAATTGTGCCTTACAGTCTCCCCTGGAGAACCTCTTTGGTTGCTCAGATGTGGCCACTCTCTCTAAGCCAAACTGTAGGTATACTCACTGTCCTCCCCTCTATGTGGGACATAATTCCCAGGGGTGTAAATCTCCCTGGCAACAAAGGACATGACTCCCGGGGATGAGCCTGGACCTGGCATTGTGGGATTGAGAAAGTCTTTTTGACCAAAAGGGGAAAGAGAATGAAACAAAATAAAGTTTCAGTGGCTGAAAGATTTCAAGTAGAGGTGAGAGGTCATCCTGGAGGTTATTCTTACAGATTAGATATTC
The DNA here is from genome assembly GCF_015220235.1 of Choloepus didactylus. Classification (NCBI taxonomy): domain Eukaryota; kingdom Metazoa; phylum Chordata; class Mammalia; order Pilosa; family Megalonychidae; genus Choloepus; species Choloepus didactylus. The sequence continues at coordinate 21,625,648 of NC_051316.1, forward strand.
ATTTTTAGTTTTTAGTGTATTGGAATAGCTAGAAGGAAATACCTGAAACTGTTGAACTGCAACCCAATAGCCTTGATTCTTGAAAACAACTGTATAACTATATAGCTTATATGGTGTGACTGTGTGATTGTGAAAACCTTATGGCTCACACTCCCTTTACCCCATGTATGGACAGACAAGTAGAACAATGGGGACAAAAAGTAAATGAATAATGGGGGTAGGGTGGGGGGGTGGGGGTATGTTTTGGGTGTAGGATATATGATAAAACACGAAAGATGAAAAACAGAAAATGGAAGAAAAGTATTCTAAGATTCTTCTAACATTTGTGAAGTGATAAAATATTACTTGAAGGTATACTATAATAAGTTAAAAATCAAAAGAAGAAAAAAGGAAGAATCAGCCTGGAAAAATAGTTAACGAATACTTATAATGGTATAAAATAAATTATATTTGGTGCCACATTATCTTGCCTGGGCTAGTTATAAGTTCCCCTTTTGAGTGACCACCCCAATTAACCCCTGCCTTGGGTGTAACAGAAACTAGCAAGCCATGTGCCTCTTTATGGATTGAATGATAAGAACCGTCCTCAGTGTCCCCAAAAGACCCTTACCACTTCTGCTCTTTGTGCTGCAAAGTTTAAAGCTGCCAATCCCCAGCATCCATGGGAAAACCCCACCTCCCTTTCATGAGCCATAATAAAGACAAGGGCTGGAGACACAGATGCATTCCCCCTCCATCCTCCATTGACCTCAGTGGGAACCTAGGTTAGGTAAGCCCCAGTCCCCTACTACCCTCATTCTTTTCTCTGTCCTCCAGGCCATTTGATCTAATAAAGCTGTTGTTGCTTGCATTTCTGTCAGACTATCTGTGCTGAGCCTTCTATCTTGGAGCTTGCCCTTATGAAGCTTGTTACCACAAAGGATGAGCTAAGCATGCTTGTGATTATGCCTAAGAGTCTCCTCCTGAGTATCTCTTTGTTGCTCAGATGTGGCCCTCTCTCTCTAGCTAAGCCAACTCAACAGGTGAATTCACTGTCCTCCCTGCTATGTAGACCTGACTCCCAGGGGTATAAATCTCCCTGGCAACACAGGATATGACTCCCAGGGATGAACCTGGACTCAGCATCATGGGATTGAGAACTCTTCTTAAATAAAAGGGGGATGCAAAATGAAACAAAATAAAGTTTCAGTGGCTGAGAGACTTCAAATGGAGTCGAGAGGTCACTCTGGTGGGCATTCTTATGCACTATATAGATAACCCTTTTTAATTTTTAAAAATATTGAAAATATCAAACTGCAACGCGGTAGCCTTGACTCTTGAAGCTGACTGTATAACAATGTAGCTTATAAGGGGTAACAGTATGATTGTGAAAACCTTGTGGATCACATTCCCTGTATCCAGTGTATGGATGAATGAGTAGAAAAATGGGGACAAAAACTAAATGAAAAATAGGGTGGGATGAGGGTATGATTTGGGTGTGGGGAGTCTATGCTATGACCAGCATGGCCTGTTGCATGTATATCAACAATTCAGGGCAAGTCAAATAAAATTTATAAAAGATGCAACACAGATGTACATTACTAATATCTCCAACACCTTTGTTAAAAATGTATAATTCCTCCCAAACCTTGACTATCTTCAAGCCTACCCAGGAACTTGTCTCATGACTAAGTTCCACAACCAGTGGAGACTGGCTTTGCCAGAACTCCCAATTACTAGTCATAGTACTAGTTTTAAAGGTGATTACAATACCCTTATTTAGACTGATCATTTGAACCAGAATGAACAGCTTAAGTATGACTTTAAATAACTTAACTACTCTTAAAAAAATGATGCTGAAGCATCACAGGGAGGACTGTAATGGTGTAAAATAAATTATATTTGGTGCCTCATCATTTTGCCTACCTAGTCATAAGTCCCTCCTTTGAGCTATCACTCCAGCTAATCCTGCCTAGGCATAACCACAAATAGCATAGCATGTACCTTCATAAACTATGGATGACAAAAGCCATCCTCAGTTTCCCCAAACAACCCTTGCCACTTCTGCCCTTTGAACGTCATAGCTTAAAGTGGCCAATCCCCAACAATTGTGGGAAAACCCCACTCTTCCTCAAAGGGTCACAATAAAAGTGAGGGCCAGGGACCCACATGGGCTTCTCCCCCTTCCTGCACTGACCCTAGTGGGAACCTAAGTTAGATAAGCCCCAGTCCCCTGAGCCACCCTCATCTCACCTCTCCCCATCCAGGCCCTCTGATCAATTAAATGTGTCGTGTCACGCATTCTCAATTCCTTGGCTATGTGTGTTTGCATCTCATCACCGGTAGAACTTTCACAAAACATCCCAAGCAATACTCATATGGTACATTTCAAGTCAACCATATCAATAGTAACATTAAGCAAATGAACAGTCTAATTATAATCTGTCCAATTAAAAGACAGATTGACAGCAAGGCGCAACTACATGATGTCTACAAGACTCAATTATATCATGTCCATAAGAAATCCACTTTAACTATAAAAACACGGATAAGTTATGGGTAAAAGTAACAGGAAAGAAAAAGATACCATGCAAACAGTAATAAAAAGAAAATCTCAGTGCTATATTAATATCAGATAAAGGAAAATGACACTATATAATTTTCATAAACACTGATATAAAAAATGACAGTACCGAGACAGATGGGGCAAGATGGCAGAGTGGTGAAGTGTGAGTTTTAGTTACTCCTCTGGAGTAGCTGGTAGATAGCCAGGAACTTTGTGGAATAGACAACTCAGAGAAATCTGTGTTCAGTCATGCATCATACAACAGTCTCGAACACATGGAGGGAGCTTCAACCCAGCCCCAGTTGCAGAACTAACAAATTCAAATTGCTGAACAAAGACTAACCTTAGATAAACTGAGACCAGACACCAGAGAATCTGGGAGCAGGCAGCCTGGCAGATACGAAACAGGGCTAGCAAAACAACAAAATAAAACAAAACAGAGACTTTTGGAGCTGTGGGGTGAACATAATAAGGAGCAGGGCTTGGCTCCAACAGAATCAGGCACATATGCAAACCCCAGAAGCCAGGGTCCTTCTCTGAAAAGCCGATTTTTCTGGTTTCTTGTTTACTCTGCAATTGCCCTCCAACTCCTTATCTTTTTGCTTTTCAATAGCCTATCAGAACTCCTGTCTCAACCCCACCCACCTGCAAGGCTGGTGGTGTCTCAGAGTAACTATCCAGTAGGTAGAGGTAATAAGACTAAAGAGCTTTTCTTTAATACTGGGCCTTTCTTTTCCTTTTTTCTTTTTTGACCTTTTTTCTCTCTCTCTTTTTTTTTTTTAAATAACTATTCTAAGTAGCCCATTACAGAAAGCCTCAAAGAACTGCAATTGGCCCCTGGACCCAAGAGCTAAGAGCAGAGCTAAGATAGCTCTGAGAGACAAAGCAGTAAGTCTAGTAAGGGAGACAATTCCCTAAAGGGCATAACTCCCCAAAGAAAAGGGAGGCGTGGTCCAGTTCCAGTGGCAGCCATCCTTCAGGGAACTCGGACACCAGGGGCTGGAATTCAGAAATCATCTTCAATCAGTCATGCCCCTGAACAGTCAGGTTCCTCTGGAGAACTTAAGGCTCCACAACTCCTTACACTGGTGGGGGAACTGTGAGCTGGCAAGCTTCACCTGCTGGACAGGACAGGAAAAGCAGAGTCTAAAGGCTTCACAGGAGGGTTTTCCTGAGGGAAACTCCATATGCTTCTCCAGAGACCTGGGCCTCTCTGGACTGGGAAAACCTGACAGGGGTTGCCCATATCTGAGGAGACCCTCTCTCAAAAAGGCTACACAGAGGCAGAGCAAGAAACAGAAAAACAAGAGGTGAAAAACTCTGATCAACTAAATGGAACCTAAGTTAGAGGTCGGAATTTATCACAGAATTATTGACAATAGTCAAGAGATGGAAACACTCCAAATGTCCATCAATGGATGAGTGGATAAACAAACTGTGGTACATACACACAATGGAACATTATGCAGGTGTAAGACAGAACAAAGACACAGAGGATATAATAACATGGATAAATCTTGAGGATGTTATTGAGCAACATTAGCCAGAAACAAAAGGACAAATACTGCATGGTCTCACTAATATGAACTAACATTAATGAGCAAACTTTGAGAGTTAAAAGCTTATAATGCAGGCTATCAGCAGATAGAAAGAGAGTAGAGATTGGGCATTTGATGCTGAAGAAGTACAGAATGTTCAGCAGAATTTACTGTATGATCCAAAAATAGCATAATACTGTGATGCTAGCACAATATTTTAAGTACACTGAATAAAGATGTCTGAATAAAGCTAAAAGAGGTTGGCTAGGGCCATGAATGACACGTGAGGTAATGATAGAAGATAAAGACTATGACTGTTTAACTTAGGAAAAACTGGAGCACTGAATGATTGTGACTAAATGTACAAATGCATGTGGGAGAACAAATGAATGTCAACCATGCAGAGTGTTGGAAAGGGGATGGTATTGGGGAAATATATAATCAAAGAAAACTGGAATCTATGGTCAACAGTAATAGTGTAATATGTTTCCATTAAATGTAACACAGGCAGTATACCAAAGCTAAATGTGTACCAGAAGGGAATATAAGGGAGGGTTACGGGACTCTTGGTAGTGGTGTTGTTTTCTGACCCTATTATCCTATTCTATTGTAAGATATTTTTTTTTTATTATCTTTTTTATTATTCGTTAAAAAAACTTTTTTCACAGTAATTAATACATTCAAGTGCTGACTGTTGAGATAAACACAAGTATATGATGGTACTGTGAACAACTGATTGTACTCTGTGGATATGTGAATATAGCTCTACAAAATTTTAGGAAAAAATATAAACAGGGATAAAAGTGCTGGAGAAACGTAGGCGGGGCAAGATGGCAGACTGGTGAGCTGTATGTTTTAGTTACTCCTCCAGGAAAGTAGGTAAAAAGCCAGGAACTGCGTGGACTGGACACCACAGAGCAATCTGTCTTTGGGCATACTTCATACAACACCCATGAAAACGTGGAACTGCTGAGATCAGCGAAATCTGTAAGTTTTTGCGGCCAGGGGACCCGCGCCCCTCCCTGCCAGGCTCAGTCCCGGGGGAGGAGGGGCTGTCAGCTCCAGGAAGGAGAAGGGAGAATTGCAGTGGCTGCTCTTATCGGAAACTCATTCTACTGATTCAAACTCCAACCATAGATAGACTGAGACCAGACACCAGAGACTCTGAGAGCAGCCAGCCCAGCAGAGAGGAGACAGGCATAGAAAAAAAACAACACGAAAAACTCCAAAATAAAAGCAGAGGATTTTTGGAGTTCTGGTGAACACAGAAAGGGGAAGGGCGGAGATCAGGCCTTGAGGCGCATATGCAAATCCCGAAGCAAGGCTGATCTCTCTGCCCTGTGCACCTTTCCTTAATGGCCCTGGTTGCTTTGTCTATTAGCATTTCAATAACCCATTAGATCTCTGAGGAGGGCCGTTTTTTTTTTTTTTTTTTTTTTTTTTTTTTTTTTTAAATCCTTTTTGCTTTTTCTAAAACAATTACTCTAAGAAGCTCAATACAGAAAGCTTCAAAGAATTGAAATTTGGGCACGTCAAGTCAAGAGCAGAACTAAGAGAGCTCTGAGACAAAAGGCAATAATCCAGTGGCTGAGAAAATTCACTAAACAACACAACTTCCCAAGAAAAGGGGGGTGTCCGCTCACAGCCACTATCCTGGTGGACAGGAAACACTCCTGCCCATCGCCAGCCCCATAGCCCAGAGCTGCCCCAGACAACCCAGTGTGACGGAAGTGCTTCAAATAACAGGCACACACCACAAAACTGGGCGTGGACATTAGCCTTCCCTGCAACCTCAGCTGAATGTCCCAGAGCTGGGAAGGGGGAGCAGTGTGAATTAACAGAGCCCCATTCAGCCATCATTTGAGCAGACTGGGAGCCTCCCAACACAGCCCAGCAGCCCAGAACTGCCCTGGGGGGACGGCACTCACCTGTGACATAGCACAGTCATCCCTCAACAGAGGACCCGGGGTGCACAGCCTGGAAGAGGGGCCCACTTGCAAGTCTCAGGAGCCATACGCCAATACCAAAGACTTGTGGGTCAGTGGCAGAGACAAACTGTGGCAGGACTGAACTGAAGGATTAGACTATTCCAGTAGCTTTAAAACTCTAGGATCATCAGGGAGATTTGATTGTTAGGGCCACCCCCCCTCCCCGACTGCCCAGAAACACGCCCCACATACAGGGCAGGCAACACCAACTACACACGCAAGCTTGGTACACCAATTGGGCCCCACAAGACTCACTCCCCCACTCACCAAAAAGGCTAAGCAGGGGAGATCTGGCTTGTGGAGAACAGGTGGCTCGTGGACGCCACCTGCTGGTTAGTTAGAGAAAGTGTACTCCACGAAGCTGTAGATCTGATAAATTAGAGATAAGGACTTCAATAGGTCTACAAACCCTAAAAGAACCCTATCAAGTTCAGCAAATGCCACGAGGAGAAAAACAACAGAAAATTATAAAGCATATGAAAAAACCAGACGATATGGATAACCCAAGCCCAAGCACCCAAATCAAAAGACCAGAAGAGACACACCTAGAGCAGCTACTCAAAGAACTAAAGATGAACAATGAGACCCTAGTACGGGATATGAAGGAAATCAAGAAGACCCTAGAAGAGCATAAAGAAGACATTGCAAGACTAAATAAAAAAATGGATGATCTTATGGAAATTAAAGAAACTGTTGACCAAATTAAAAAGATTCTGGACACTCATAGTACAAGACTAGAGGAAGTTGAACAACGAATCAGTGACCTGGAAGATGACAGAATGGAAAATGAAAGCATAAAAGAAAGAATGGGGAAAAAAATTGAAAAACTCGAAATGGACCTCAGGGATATGATAGATAATATGAAACGTCCGAATATAAGACTCATTGGTGTCCCAGAAGGGGAAGAAAAGGGTAAAGGTCTAGGAAGAGTATTCAAAGAAATTGTTGGGGAAAACTTCCCAAATCTTCTAAACAACATAAATACACAAATCATAAATGCTCAGCGAACTCCAAATAGAATAAATCCAAAAAAACCCACTCCGAGACATATACTGATCACACTGTCAAACATAGAAGAGAAGGAGCAAGTTCTGAAAGCAGCAAGAGAAAAGCAATTCACCACATACAAAGGAAACAGCATAAGACTAAGTAGTGACTACTCAGCAGCCACCATGGAGGCAAGAAGGCAGTGGCACGATATATTTAAAATTCTGAGTGAGAGGAATTTCCAGCCAAGAATACTTTATCCAGCAAAGCTCTCCTTCAAATTTGAGGGAGAGCTTAAATTTTTCACAGACAAAGAAATGCTGAGAGAATTTGCTAACAAGAGACCTGCCCTACTGGAGATACTAAAGGGAGCCCTACAGACAGAGAAACAAAGACAGGACAGAGAGACTTGGAGAAAGGTTCAGTACTAAAGAGATTCGGTATGGGTACAATAAAGGATATTAATAGAGAGAGGGAAAAATATGGCAAACATAATCCAAAGGATAAGATGGCCGATTCAAGAAATGCCTTCACGGTTTTAACGTTGAATGTAAATGGATTAAACTCCCCAATTAAAAGATATAGATTCGCAGAATGGATCAAAAAAAATGAACCATCAATATGTTGCATACAAGAGACTCATCTTAGACACAGGGACACAAAGAAACTGAAAGTGAAAGGATGGAAAAAAATATTTCATGCAAGCTACAGCCAAAAGAAAGCAGGTGTAGCAATATTAATCTCAGATAAAATAGACTTCAAATGCAGGGATGTTTTGAGAGACAAAGAAGGCCACTACATACTAATAAAAGGGGCAATTCAGCAAGAAGAAATAACAATCGTAAATGTCTATGCACCCAATCAAGGTGCCACAAAATACATGAGAGAAACATTGGCAAAACTAAAGGAAGCAATTGATGTTTCCACAATAATTGTGGGAGACTTCAACACATCACTCTCTCCTATAGATAGATCAACCAGACAGAAGACCAATAAGGAAATTGAAAACCTAAACAATCTGATAAATGAATTAGATTTAACAGACATCTACAGGACATTACATCCCAAATCACCAGGATACACATACTTTTCTAGTGCTCACGGAACTTTCTCCAGAATAGATCATATGCTGGGACATAAAACAAGCCTCAATAAATTTAAAAAGATTGAAATTATTCAAAGCACATTCTCTGACCACAATGGAATACAATTAGAAGTCAATAACCATCAGAGACTTAGAAAATTCACAAATACCTGGAGGTTAAACAACACACTCCTAAACAATCAGTGGGTTAAAGAAGAAATAGCAAGAGAAATTGCTAAATATATAGAGACGAATGAAAATGAGAACACAACATACCAAAACCTATGGGATGCAGCAAAAGCAGTGCTAAGGGGGAAATTTATAGCACTAAACGCATATATTAAAAAGGAAGAAAGAGCCAAAATCAAAGAACTAATGGATCAACTGAAGAAGCTAGAAAATGAACAGCAAACCAATCCTAAACCAAGTAGAAGAAAAGAAATAACAAGGATTAAAGCAGAAATAAATGACATAGAGAACAAAAAAACAATAGAAAGGATAAATATCACCAAAAGTTGGTTCTTTGAGAAGATCAACAAGATTGACAAGCCCCTAGCTAGACTGACAAAATCAAAAAGAGAGAAGACCCATATAAACAAAATAATGAATGAAAAAGGTGACATAACTGCAGATCCTGAAGAAATTAAAAAAATTATAAGAGGATATTATGAACAACTGTATGGCAACAAACTGGATAATGTAGAAGAAATGGACAATTTCCTGGAAACATATGAACAACCTAGACTGACCAGAGAAGAAATAGAAGACCTCAACCAACCCATCACAAGCAAAGAGATCCAATCAGTCATCAAAAATCTTCCCACAAATAAATGCCCAGGGCCAGATGGCTTCACAGGGGAATTCTACCAAACTTTCCAGAAAGAACTGACACCAATCTTACTCAAACTCTTTCAAAACATTGAAAAAAATGGAACACTACCTAACTCATTTTATGAAACTAACATCAATCTAATACCAAAACCAGGCAAAGATGCTACAAAAAAGGAAAACTACCGGCCAATCTCCCTAATGAATATAGATGCAAAAATCCTCAACAAAATACTTGCAAATCGAATCCAAAGACACATTAAAAAAATCATACACCATGACCAAGTGGGGTTCATTCCAGGCATGCAAGGATGGTTCAACATAAGAAAAACAATCAATGTATTACAACACATTAAAAACTCGAAAGGGAAAAATCAATTGATCATCTCAATAGATGCTGAAAAAGCATTTGACAAAATCCAACATCCCTTTTTGATAAAAACACTTCAAAAGATAGGAATTGAAGGAAACTTCCTCAACATAATAAAGAGCATATATGAAAAACCCACAGCCAGCATAGTACTCAATGGTGAGAGACTGAAAGCCTTCCCTCTAAGATCAGGAACAAGACAAGGATGCCCGCTGTCACCACTGTTATTCAACATTGTGCTGGAAGTGCTAGCCAGGGCAATCCGGCAAGACAAAGAAATAAAAGGCATCCAAATTGGAAAAGAAGAAGTAAAACTGTCATTGTTTGCAGATGATATGATCTTATATCTAGAAAACCCTGAGAAATCAACGATACACCTACTAGAGCTAATAAACAAATTTAGCAAAGTAGCGGGATACAAGATTAATGCACATAAGTCAGTAATGTTTCTATATGCTAGAAATGAACAAACTGAAGAGACACTCAAGAAAAAGATACCATTTTCAATAGCAACTAAAAAAATCAAGTACCTAGGAATAAACTTAACCAAAGATGTAAAAGACCTATACAAAGAAAACTACATAACTCTACTAAAAGAAATAGAAGGGGACCTTAAAAGATGGAAAAATATTCCATGTTCATGGATAGGAAGGCTAAATGTCATTAAGATGTCAATTCTACCCAAACTCATCTACAGATTCAATGCAATCCCAATCAAAATTCCAACAACCTACTTTGCAGACTTGGAAAAGCTAGTTATCAAATTTATTTGGAAAGGGAAGATGCCTCGAATTGCTAAAGACACTCTAAAAAAGAAAAACGAAGTGGGAGGACTTACACTCCCTGACTTTGAAGCTTATTATAAAGCCACAGTTGCCAAAACAGCATGGTACTGGCACAAAGATAGACATATAGATCAATGGAATCGAATTGAGAATTCAGAGATAGACCCTCAGATCTATGGTCGACTGATCTTTGAGAAGGCCCCCAAAGTCACTGAACTGAGCCATAATGGTCTTTTCAACAAATGGGGCTGGGAGAGTTGGATATCCATATCCAAAAGAATGAAAGAGGACCCCTACCTCACCCCCTACACAAAAATTAACTCAAAATGGACCAAAGATCTCAATATAAAAGAAAGTACCATAAAACTCCTAGAAGATAATGTAGGAAAACATCTTCAAGACCTTGTATTAGGAGGCCACTTCCTAGACTTTACACCCAAAGCACAAGCAACAAAAGAGAAAATAGATAAATGGGAACTCCTCAAGCTTAGAAGTTTCTGCACCTCAAAGGAATTTCTCAAAAAGGTAAAGAGGCAGCCAACTCAATGGGAAAAAATTTTTGGAAACCATGTATCTGACAAAAGACTGATATCTTGCATATACAAAGAAATCCTACAACTCAATGACAATAGTACAGACAGCCCAATTATAAAATGGGCAAAAGATATGAAAAGACAGTTCTCTGAAGAGGAAATACAAATGGCCAAGAAACACATGAAAAAATGTTCAGCTTCACTAGCTATTAGAGAGATGCAAATTAAGACCACAATGAGATACCATCTAACACCGGTTAGAATGGCTGCCATTAAACAAACAGGAAACTACAAATGCTGGAGGGGATGTGGAGAAATTGGAACTCTTATTCATTGTTGGTGGGACTGTATAATGGTTCAGCCACTCTGGAAGTCAGTCTGGCAGTTCCTTAGAAAACTAGATATAGAGCTACCATTCGATCCAGCGATTGCACTTCTCGGTATATACCCGGAAGATCGGAAAGCAGTGACACGAACAGATATCTGCACGCCAATGTTCATAGCAGCATTATTCACAATTGCCAAGAGATGGAAACAACCCAAATGTCCTTCAACAGATGAGTGGATAAATAAAATGTGGTATATACACACGATGGAATACTACGCGGCAGTAAGAAGGAACGATCTGGTGAAACATATGACAACATGGATGAACCTTGAAGACATAATGCTGAGCGAAATAAGCCAGGCACAAAAAGAGAAATATTATATGCTACCACTAATGTGAACTTTGAAAAATGTAAAACAAATGGTTTATAATGTAGAATGTAGGGGAACTAGCAGTAGAGAGCAATTAAGGAAGGGGGAACAATAATCCAAGAAGAACAGATAAGCTATTTAACGTTCTGGGGATGCCCAGAAATGACTATGGTCTGTTAATTTCTGATGGATGTAGTAGGAACAAGTTCACTGAAATGTTGCTATATTATGTAACTTTCTTGGGGTAAAGTAGGAACATGTTGGAAGTTAAGCAGTTATCTTAGGTTAATTGTCTTTTTCTTACTCCCTTGCTATGGTCTCTTTGAAATGTTCTTTTATTGTATGTTTGTTTTCTTTTTAACTTTTTTTTTCATACAGTTGATTTGAAAAAAGAAGGGAAAGTTAAAAAAAAAAAAAAAAGAAAAAAGACAAACAAGGAAAAAAAAAAAAAAAAGATGTAGTGCCCCCTTGAGGAGCCTGTGGAGAATGCAGGGGTATTCGCCTACCCCACCTCCATGGTTGCTAACATGACCACAGACATAGGGGACTGGTGGTTTGATGGGTTGAGCCCTCTACCATAAGTTTTACCCTTGGGAAGACGGTTGCTGCAAAGGAGAGGCTAGGCCTCCCTGTATTTGTGCCTAAGAGTCTCCTCCTGAATGCCTCTTTGTTGCTCAGATGTGGCCCTCTCTCTCTGGCTAAGCCAACTTGAAAGGTGAAATCACTGCCCTCCCCCCTACGTGGGATCAGACACCCAGGGAAGTGAATCTCGCTGGCAACGTGGAATATGACTCCCGGGGAGGAATGTAGACCCGGCATCGTGGGATGGAGAACATCTTCTTGACCAAAAGGGGGATGTGAAAGGAAATGAAATAAGCTTCAGTGGCAGAGAGATTCCAAAACGAGCCGAGAGATCACTCTGGTGGGCACTCTTATGCACACTTTAGACAACCTTTTTTAGGTTCTAAAGAATTGGGGTAGCTGGTGGTGGATACGTGAAACTATTAAACTACAACCCAGAACCCATGAATCTCGAAGACAGTTGTATAAAAATGTAGCTTATGAGGGGTGACAGTGGGATTGGGAATGCCATAAGGACCAAACTCCACTTTGTCTAGTTTATGGATGGATGTGTAGAAAAGTAGGGGAAGCAAACAAACAGACAAAGGTACCTAGTGTTCTTTTTTACTTCAATTGCTCTTTTTCACTCTAATTATTATTCTTGTTATTTTTGTGTGTGTGCTAATGAAGGTGTCAGGGATTGATTTAGGTGATGAATGTACAACTATGTAACGGTACTGTAAACAATCGAAAGTACAATTTGTTTTGTATGACTGCGTGGTATGTGAATATATCTCAATAAAATGATGATTAAAAAAAAAAAAAGTGCTGGAGAAAACATGGAGAGAGGGATGTATGTATTTACTGCTGGTTAGAAGGCAGAATGGTGTAGCCTTTCTGGAAGACAGTGTGGTGGTTCCACAAGATGCTAACTATGTGGATGCCATAAGGTCTTGCAACCTCATTAGAGAGCATATATTTAGAGGACCTGAGAGCAGAGACATGAATAGACATTTGCACACTGGTGTTCATGGAGGCAGCAATCATGATTTGCAACGGGTGGAGGTGGCCTAAGGGTACATTGACTGAGGAACAGAATGGTGAACTGTCGTGTGTACATACAATGGAATACTGAGCAACTGTGACAAGAAGTGAAGCTGTGAGACACGCAACGAGGTAAATGGATCCCGTAGACAGCATTTTGAGTGAACTATGCCAGAAACAAAGGCAAACACTGTAATGCTTCACCAATATGGATTACGTACAATGTATAGATTCAGAATTGAATCTTAGAGTACAGCTTATCAGGGGAACACTTACTGTAATGGTCCTTAGATTGTAAGCTCTTACAGCAGCCACATCTACTCCTGAATTGTAATGGCTATCTCCAGATTCTGAGATGTTGAACCCTTTGGGTATAACCTCATCGATCCCTGGAACTTTGGGTACCTATGTGACACCTGAAACTCAGAGCTAGAGCTCAGCAGATATGAATGTCAGGATTACCACATACAGCAACTGATTAGGACTCAGGCTAATCGGGCCAAAGGGTAAAGGATGATACTGCTTTTTGTTTTGGTTTTTTTCAATTGTGGAAACATACACAGCCTAAATCTTCCCATTCCAACCCCTCCCCAGCATTACCTTAGTGGGATTAATCACATTTAGAATGTTTCAATGCCATCACCTTCCCACCATCCATTACTAGAAATTTCCCTTCACCCCAAACAGAAACCCTACACTCATTTCTTAACTCCCCATTGACCCTTCCCCCACTTCTCATAACCCATACTCTACTTTTCATCTCTATGGTCATATTCTCTGATACTTTCTTTGTGTTACCATGGGGCTTAAATTTAACATCTCATATCTATAACAATCTTGTTTTCCTTTGATACCAACTTAACTTCAGTAGGACACATAAACTATGCTCCGATACTCCTCCATTCCCCCATCTTTATGTAGTTCTTGTCAAAATTACATATTTTACATTGAGTCCAAAACCACTGATTTACCATTACAGTCTATGTATTTTAGATCCTGTAGGAAGTAAATAGTGGAGTTACAAATCAAAAATACAGTAGTATTGGTATTTATATTTACCATGTGATCTTTACTGGAAATCTTTGGTTTCAGTCAATTGTTTAGTGTCCCTTCCTTTCAGCCTGCACAATTCCCTTTAGCATTTCTTATAGGACTGATCTACTGGTGATGAAGTCCCTCAGCTTTTGATTATCCAGGAATGTTTTAATCTCCCCCTCATTTTTAACCTCCAGGTGTTTGTGAATTTTCTAAGTCTCTGATGGTTATTGACTTCTATTTGTATTCCATTGTGTTCAGAGAATGTGTTTTGAATAAATACATTTTTTTTTTAATTCATTGAGGCTTGTTTTATGTCCCAGCATATGGTCTATTCTGGAGAAAGATCTGTGATCACTAGAGAAGAATGTGTATCCTGGTGATTTGCGATGTAAGGTTCTACGTATGTTTAATTTCTCTATATCTCTCTCTCCTTTCTTTGTTCCTCTGTCGGTAGGGCTCCCTTTAGTATCCAAAGTAGGGCAGGTCTTTTATTAGCAAAATCTCTCAGCATTTGTTTGTGAAAAATTTAAGATCTCCCTCAAATTTGAAGGAGAGTTTTGCTGGATAAAGTATTCTTGGTTGGAAATTTTTCTTTCTCAGAATTTTAAATATGTCATGCCACTGCCTTCTCGCCTCCATGGTGGCCGCTGAGTAGTCACTACTTAAGTCTTATGTTGTTTCCTTTGTATGTGGTGAACTGCTTTTCTCTTGCTGCTTTCAGAACTTGCTCCTTCTCTTCAGTATTTGAGAGTCTGATCAGAATATGTCTCGGAGTGGGTTTATTTGGATTTATTCTACTTGGAGTGCGCTGGGCATTTATGCTTTGTGTATTTATACTGTGTAGAAGGTTTGGGAAGTTTTCCCATCAATTTCTTTGAATATTCTTTCTAGACCTTTACCCTTCTATTCCCCTTCTGATATACCAACGAGTCTTATATTTGGACATTTTATTTTATCTATCATATCCCTGAGATCCATTTCAATTTTTTTTATTTTTTTTCCCCATTCTTTCTTTTGTTCTTTCATTTTCCATTCTGTGGTCCTCGAGGACGCTGAGTCATTGTTCAACTTCCTCTAATATTGTGAGTATCCAGAGTCTTTTTAATTTGGACAACAGTTTATTTCCATAAGATCTTCTACTTTTTTATTTACTCTAGCAATTTCTTCTTTATGCTCTTCTAGGGTCTTCTTTATGTCCTTTATATCCTGTGCCATGCTCTTCTTCATGTACTTTATATCCTGTGCCATGCTCTTGTTGTCTGTCTTTAGTTCTTTGATTAATTGCGACAAGTACTGTGTTTCTTTTGCTCTTTTGATTTGAGTTTTTGGGTTTGGGTTCTCCATATCATCTGGTTTTATCACACACTTTTAAATTTTCTGTTGTTTTTGGCCTTTTGGCATTTGCTTTACTTGACAGAGCTCTTTCAGGACATGAAAAATACCAATCCCTAATTTGTCAGGTCTACAGCTTGGTGGCGTACACTTTCTCTAACCAGCAGATGGCGTCTGCGAGTCACCTATTCCCCTCAAGTCAGTTCTCCCCAACTCTGTCTTTGTGGTGTGTGGGGATCTGATTCTTGTGGGGTTCAATTGGTGCACTAAGATTGGGTGTGTTGTTGGTGCTGTCCGTCCTGAATGTGGGGAATGTATCTGAGTGATTAGGGAGGGAGGGCAGCTTTAATAATCAAACCTCCCAGGTGTTCCTAGAGATTTAAGGCTGTTGCAAGAGTCTAAGCCTTCATTCCAGTCTTGCCACAGACTGTCTCTGCCGCTGACCCACAAGTCCTCAATATTGGTGTAGGGTCCCTGGGCTTTCCGAGCAGGTCCCCCTTTTCAGCCGTGCTCTTCCAGGACCTCTGCGGAGGGAAGGTTGTGCCACATCACAAGTGCGCGCCAGCCCTCCAGGGAAGCCCTGGGCTGCCGGGTAGTGCAGGGGCGTTCTGAGCCTGCTGTAAAGATGGCTGAACGGGGTGTGTTAATTTTCCTCTTTTTGCACAGCTGCGCCTTTCCAGCTCTGGGACAATTAGCTTTGGGTGAACTAAAGGCCACTGTCCACAGCCGATATTGTGGTGGGTGCACGGTGCTGCAGGAAACACTCCCCATCACACTGGGACCTTTGGCGCGGCCCTGGGCTATGGCTCTGGCGCTGGGCAGGAGCGTCCCCAGCCCGCTGGGAAGATAGCTGCAAGGGGCATGGTTTCTTTCTCCTTTTGGCTCCCCTCTGCTCCCCTGGCCCCGAGACAATCAGCAGCAGGTGTGGAAAGGGCTATCCTCCATGCCAGACATCAAGGTGTTGGCACAGCCTGCTCCTGCTGCACTTCACTGCATGGTTCTTGCTGCCTGATCTGCAGCCGCTCCCAGTTTTGTGTTTTTTTTTTTTTAAAGAACTAGTCTGTTTCCAAACACCAACCCACGGTTTCCCCACACTGCAGCGTGGCTGCCAGACTTTCAGCCGGTTCACTCACTTGTTTCAGAATGCAAACTCCTGGTTTCACCAAATGCACAGTCCCTGTGGATTTAGCAGACCTCGCCTGGCTGGCGCATCACTGGAACTGGTGTTCTGGGTCACTTTCTGGCTTTTATCTAGTATTTTTCATGGAAGTTTTTTTTTTTCCCTGTCTCACCTGGCCGCCATCTTAGGTTCTCCTGATTGTCTTTTAAAACTTCAACTTCCACGTGAGACCAAGGGAGGAGATTCTTAATTGGTGCAGGATCTGTATTTCCTAAACAATTTAATTCATACAGTTTGTTCAAATACCATAATTACATGAAACTTTGAATAGGAAGTGAGACCTAGTGGGTTTGTATAGGTTAGTGTGAAATAGTAACACACTGAAAAAGAGTTTGGGGAGAGAATAAAAATATATATGCATGGACCACCTGAAGAGCTGGGGGAAAATGCAGAAGTGCTGGACTTCCTCACCTGGATTGTTGCTGACAATCTCACAAATATTGAGGACTGGCAATTTGGTATGCCTAGCCCTCTATCTCAGGACTTGCCCCTATGAAGCTCATTAGTGCAAAGGAGAAGTTAAACCTGCTTATAACTGTGCCTAAGAGTCTCCCCCTGAGTACCTCTTTGTTGCTCAGGTGTGGCCCTCTCTCTCTAGCTAACCCATCTTGGCAAGCGAACTCACTGCTCTCCCCACTATGTGGGACCTGACTCTCTGGGGTGTAAATCTACCTGACATTGCAGGATAAGACTCCCGAGGATGAATCTGGACCCTACATTGTGGGACTGAGAATATCTTTTTGATCAAAAGTGGGATACAAAATGAAAGAAAATAAAGTTTCAGTGGCTGAGAGATTCCAAATGGAGTTGAGAGGTCACTCTAGTGGCCATTCTTATGCACTATATAGATAACCTTTTTTAGGTTTTAATGTATTGGAATAGCCAGAAGTAAATATCTGAAACTATCAAACTCCAACCCAGTAGCCTTGACTCTTGATGACGATTATACAGTAATGTAGCTTATAATGGGTGACAGTGTGATTGTGAAAGCTTTGTGGATCACACTCCCTTTATCCAGTGTATGGATGGATGAGTAGATAAATGGGGACAAAAACTAAATGAAAACGAGGGTGGGAGCAGGGGGGGATAATTTTGGTGTTTTTTTTTTACTTTTATATTTTATTCTTGTTTTTAGTTTTTCTGGTACAAGGAAAATGTTCAAAATAACAGGTTTGGGTGATGAATGTACAACTATATAATGGTACTGTGAAGAGCTGATTGTACACCATGGATGACTGTATGATATGTGAATATATATCAATAAAACTGAATTCTAAAAAATGACAGTACCAAGTACTTGTGAAGACACGGAATAACTGGATGTCTCATGGACGGCTAATGAGAATGCAAAATCATACAGTCACTCCAGATAATAGTTGGCAATTTCATTAAAAAATAAATATTCACTTACCATATAACTTATCAATTACACCCATGGGTATTCATCCCACAGAAATGAAACGTGAACAGAAATGTTCACAGCAGTATTATTTTTAACAGCCAAAAACTGAAACGAAGTGTCATTCAATAGGTGAATGACTAAACTGATAAAAATACGTACAAGGGAATATGGTGTGGTAATAACAGGAATGACCAACTGATACAAAGAACAACTTGGATGAATCTCAAAAGCATTATGCTGAATGAAAAAGCTAATATCAACTCATCATTTACTTTATGAATACATTTATATAACATTCTTGAAATGACAAAATTATAGAGATGGAACAGATTTGTAGTTGACAGAGATTAAGAGTGGTGGGAGATGAGACAGGTGTGACTACAAGCGGGTAGCATGAGAAAGATTTCTGTGGTGATAGAACAGTTCTGTATCTTGACTGGGTTGGTGCTTCCACAAATCTACACATGCAATAAAATGGCACAGAACTATTCACACACATTGTACAAATGTTAGTTTTATGGTGGCCATGTGTCCTACTTACATGAGATGTAACCACTTGAGGAAACTTGGACAATTCCTGTGAATCTACAATTATTTCAATACAAAAATTTTTTTATAAAAAGTATATGCAGAAAACCCAAGAAACCCTAAAAATGTTCTCTTCGAAAAAAAAAAAAAAACACTATAAGAAAATAAAAAGGCAAGCCAAAGACAGAAAAACTTTGTAAAACATATATATATGACAAAAGTCTGAACTCTTTCAATTGAAAATTAAGACAATAGAAAAAAAGCTAAACAAAGAAATGGACTGAAGAGCTGACTGATTTTACTAAAGATTTATGAATGGCCAAAAGCACATGAAAAGAAGTTCAACATTGTTAATCATCATGGAATTCAAATTAGAATTCAGTAAGACACAAGTAGAATGGTTAAAATAATAAGAGGTACCAAACACTGGTAACCAAAGAGCAATGACAACTCTCAGACATTGCTAATGGGCATAAAAACAGCACTGTCAGCTTGAAAACATTTTGCAGTTTTTTGTAAAGATACATATACAAAGAGCCAGCAAGCCTACTCCTAGGTATATACGCAAGACAAATGAAAAAATATAGGCATTTAGGGCAATAAATTTCCCTCTCAGAACCGCCTTTGCTGCATCCCATAAGTTTTGATCTGTTGTGTTTTCATTGTCATTTGCCTCAAGGTATTTACTGATTCTTCCGTAATTTCTTCCTTTACCCACTGGTTTTCTAAGAGGGTGTTGTTTAGTCTCCATATATTTGTGAATTTTAAAATATTCTGCCTGTTATTTATTTCCAGCCTCATTCCATTGTGATCTGAGATAGTGTTTTTCATAATACCAATATTTTTTCATTTGTTGAGACTTGCTTTGTGACCCAGCATGTGGTCTATCCTAGAGAATGTTCCATGAGCACTTGAGAAAAACGTGTATCCTGCTGTTGTGGATTATAGTGTTCTATAAATGTCTGTCAAGTCTAGTTCATTTATCGTATAATTCAACATCTCTGTTTCCTTGTTGATCCTCTGTCTAGATGTTCCATCCATTGATGACAGCAGTGTATTGAAGTCTCCCACTATTATTGTGGAGTTATCTACTTCTCTTTCAGTGTTCTCAGTGTTTGCCTCATGAATTTTGGGGCACTCTGGCTTGATGCATAAATATTTATGATTGTTATGTTTTCTTGATGAATTGACCCTTTTATTAATATATAGTGTCCTTTTTCTCTTTTGTTTTACATTTGAAGTCTAATTTGTCTGATATTAATATAGCTACTCCCACTCTTCTCTGGTTGCTGTTTGCATGAAATGTATTTTTCTAGCCTTTCACTTTCAGCATATTTTTTTCTTGTGTCTAAGGTGAGTTTCTCATAGACAGCATATAGATGGGTCCTGTTTTTTAATCTATTCTGCCAGTCTGTGTCTTTTTATGGTGGAGTTTAATCCATTAACATTTAGTGTTATTACTGTAAGGGCAGTACTTTCTCCTATCATTTTCTCCTTTGGATTTTACATATCATATCTTATTTTTTCCTCTTTTTACCCTTCCTGATAATCTTCACTTCTACACTCTTCTCCAACCCTCTTTCTCCTGTCTTTTCCCATCAGCCTGTAGCACTCTCTTTAGTGTTTCTTGTAGCGCTGGTATCTTATTCATGAACTCTCTCAGTGTCTGAGTGTCTGTCTGTCTGGAAATATTTTAATCTCCCCCTCATTTTTGAAGGACAGTTTTGCCGAATATAGAATTCCTGGCTGGCAGTTCTTCTCTTTCAGAATCTTAAATATATCAAACCACTGTCTTCTTGCCTCCATGGTTTCTGTGGAGAAATCTATACATAGTCTTATCGAGCTTCCCTTGTATGTGATGGATTGCTTTTCTTTTGCTGCTTTCAAAATTCTCTCTTTGACACTGGACAATATAATCAGTCAGTGTCTTGGAGTAGGTCTATTGGGGTCTATTCTGCTTGGGGTGCACTGTACTTCTTGAATCTCTAATTTTCTGTCTTTCATAAGAGTTGGGAAATTTTCAGAGATTATTTCTTCTATTATTCTTTCTACCCCCTTTACCCTCTCTTCTCCCTCTGGGACACCCATAACACATATATTTGTGTCTTTTATGTTGTCGTTCAGCTCCCTAAGACCCTGCTCATATTTTTCCATTCTTTTCACCATCTGTTATCTCATGTGTGTGAATTCAGATGTCTGGTCTTCCAATTCACTGATCCTTTCTTCTGCCTGTTCAAATCTACTGTTGTATCCCTCCATTGTCTTTTTCATCTCCTCCATTATGTCCTTCATTCCCATAAGTTCTGCCATTTGCTTTTTCAAGTTTATGAATTCTTCTTTATGGTCATCCAGTGTCTTCCTTATATCCATCATCTCTTTTGCCATATCTTCCCTCAGTTCATTGAATTCATTTTTGAATTGATTTAGATTTGTTTAAACATCTTGAATTAGTTCTTTCCTCAGTTCATTGAATAGATTTAGCATCAGTTGTCTCAATTCCTGTATCTCAGTTGAACTATTGTTACTTTGGCTGGTCCATAGTTGCATGTTTCCTAGTATGGCTCATTATGTTAAGCTGTCCATGCATCTGACTTTGTTGACTAGTTTATTCTGGAGCTTGTTTTCACTCTTTTACCTACGGTTTTTTTGTTGGTTGGCTTTGTTCTCTAACCCTAGGTGTTCAGTTCAGCCTACTCTAAGTTAAAGAACTTAGATTCTGTTCAGCTGATCAGAGTTTTTCACATCTTGTTTTTCTGTTTCCTGTCCTGCCTGTATGTAGCCTTCTTGTGTGATGGTCTCCTCAGATATGGTCAACCCCAGTCAGGTTTTCCAGTCCAGGGAGGCCTAGGTCTCAGGAGGAGTATGGGGTTTCCTTGAGAATAAGATCCTCCCGTGAGGCCTTTAGAGTCTATGCTTCTATGCTGTCCAACAGGTGGCACTTGCCAGCCTGCAGTTATCCCACCAATGTAAGTAGGTGTGGGGCCTTTAATTCTCCTGGTGACCATGACCCTGTCGGGGATGTGACTAACTGAAGGTGGTTTCTGAATTCCAGCCCCTGGGGTCTGAGTTCTCAGAAGGATTGCTGCCACTGGAACTTGGTCACACACCCCTTTCCCTGGGAAGTTGGTGTTTAGCAAATTTTCTCCACCACTAGACTCACTGTTTTCTCTCTCAGAGCTATCTTAGCTCTGCTCTTGACTGGGCCCAAACTGCAAGTCTTTCAGGCTTTCTGTAATGGGCTTTTTAGAATAATTGTTTTAGAAAAAGAGAAAAAGATTTAAAAAAAACAAAAAAAGAAAAAGAAAGAAAAAGAAGGGCCCAGTATGAACTGTTAATAGTCCTTGCAGATCTAATGGGCTATTGAAATGCTAAAAGACAAGACATCGAGGGCCATTAAGGAACAAGCAAGAAAGCAGAGAAACTGGCTCTTCAGACAAGGTTCCTGGCCCTCTGGATTTGCATATGCACCTGATTATGTTTAAGCCCTGCCCGTCTCATTATGTTCACCCAAACTCCAAAAAGACTCAGTTTTTATTTTTCAGGTTTTTTTTTTTTTTTTTTTTTGCTATTTTTGCTAGCTCCATTTCCTCTCTGCCAGGCTGACTGTTACCAGATTCTCTGCTGTCTGGTCTCAGTCTATCTATGCTTGGAGTTTTTGATCATCAGTCTGAGTTTTCAGCCAGAGCTGCAACTGTAGTTCTCCCTCTCATCATGGGATTGAGAACATCTTCTTGACCAAAATGGGGATGCAAAATGAAACAAAATAAAGTTTCAGTGGCTGACAGATTTCAAATGGAGTAGAGAGGTCACTCTGGTGGACACTCTTACACATTATATAGATAACACTTTTTAGGTTTTAATGTATTGGAATAGCTAGAAGTAAATACCTGAAACTACCAAACTCAAACCTAGTAGGTGTTCAAATTGACTCTTGAAGACAATTGTATAATAATGTAGATTACAAGGGGTGACAGTGTGATTGTGAAAACTTTGTGGACAGCACTCCCTTTATCCAGTATACAGATGGATGAGTAGGTAAATGGGGACAAAAACTAAATGAAAAGTAGGATGGGATGGGGAGGATAATTTGGGTGTTCTTTTTTATCTTTATTTTCTATATGTATTCTGATTCTTTCTGGTATAAGGAAAATGTTCAAAAGTAGATTGAGGTAATGAATGCACAACTATATGATAGTACTGTGAACAGCTGATTGTACACCATGGATGATTGTATGGTATGTGAATATATCTCAATAAAACTGAATTTAAAATAAAAATAAATAAATGAAAAAAGATATTCACAGGAAGATCTACATGCAAACATTCACAGCAACGTTATTCATAATACCCCCAAACTGGGAAAAAAGCACATCTCTAGCAACTGAGAAGTGATCAACTACAGTATATTTGTACAAAGGAATACTATTTTGGATAAAAATGATAAACTGCCAATATACACAAACACATATATGAATCTCAAAACATTACACTAAGTTAAAAAAAGTCACACAACAATTATATAATAATGTAGATTACAAGGGGTGACAGTGTGATTGTGACAACCTTGTGGATCACACCCCTTTTATCTAGAGTATGGATGAGTAGAAAAAAGGGGATAAAAACTAAAGGACAAATGGGGTGGGATGGGGGGATGATTTGAGTGTTCTTTTTTCACTTTTACTTTTTATTCTTGTTCTGGTTTTTTCTGATGTAAGGAAAATGTTCAGAGATAGATTGTAGTGATGAACGTATAACTATGTTACCATACTGTGGACAGTGGATTGTATACCATGGATGATTGTATGGTGTGTGAATGTATTTCAATAAAACTGAATTTAATTAAAAAAAAAAAAAAAGTCACACAAAACAGAGCATATACTTAACAATTCCACTTATATGAAGTTCAAGAAAAGGCAAAATTATTGCAATACAAAGCAAAGTAGTGGCTGCCGGGGCCAGAGGGGTTGCAATGGAAAAAGAGGACTTGCTGCAAAAGGTTACAAGGAAACTTTCTGAGGTGAGAGAAATATTCCACCAATATTCCATCACTACTCATGATTTAGTGATAATTATCAGCTGTATACATTTCTCAAAACTCATCAGATTAGTACTGAATTTTATTTTCTGTTGAATACACCTTAACAGATGTGATTAAATTTTAAAAAATAAAAAACAAAAATTTGTTCGACGTGGAGAAACATGTTAGGCTCTGCTCACCCACTGAGACGAGGTGGCTGTAGTTCTCCAGCATCACATCTCTGTACAGGGTCCTCTGAGTAGGGCCCAGGAGCTTCCACTCCTCCTGGGTGAACTCCATAGCCACGTCTTTGAATGACATTGATGCCTGAAAGAGCACATTTCTGGTCAATCAGAAGGGTCCACAAACAGATGGCATGGAAAATACCTTAGGAAATCAACTCTTACCATGTCTACCATTGAAGAGTTTCAAACAAAACGCTGTAAGGATGCCTAGGATGGTCCTCACTGTATGAAATCTTGATGAGGAGCACTCTCTACACAAGGTCAGAGGAAATGTTTCAGGGGCTCAGGGTACGGATATGGCAGACAAAGAAAGATGCACAGAGTAATTCTCATGTTTAATATTTGATGTTACTTCTGTAGATTTGACAGAATAAACTTTTGTTTTCTAATTGTGGCTGGGATACAGATAATGTTTCTGATTTGTTTTTTAAACATTGACCTTGTATCTAGCTATTCTCTATCTTGACTTATTAATTCTAATATCTCATGTGTAAATTCTTCTGGATTTTCTACCTACACAATCATTTCATGTGCAAAAATAGGAGTTTTATTTCTTCCTTTCTAAACCTCAGAACTTTTATATTTTTTCTTTCTTTATAAACCTGCTTAAAGTTTCCAACAGTACATTTTCGATGTCAGGAGAATCCTAATATATTAATAACTCTCATCATGAGTAGACAGTAAATAATCTCAAATTCATTTACTACATACAATCAGGAGTATATGACTTTTCTTTTTTACACTATTACTGTCATGAATTACACTGATGTTTCATTAATTCAAAATTCCCCAAGTAGCAGTAACCTCAATATCATATTATCCTTTTTAAATATGTAATGATTTGTTTACCTTATCTTGGCTAAAAAAAAACAGATATGGAAAACAAAACAGGCATATATAGCCAGAAAGGAATGAAAAGCATCAAATATTATAAAGCTGTCCTACTAGATACTGACATTTTTAAAAGGCTCAGTAATTTAAACAGTATGGTCTTCCACATGATGAAATGGACTGACCTAGGGAACAGACGACAAAGTCAGAAATAAACACTAATACACACCATTTCCTAACTGTAATACAGGTAACATCTTAAATGAGTGGAGAAAGGCTGGATGTTAATGTCATATGGATAAATATATCACTTTCTCAGACACAACCAGACTACAGAACAAGACAAAATTCAAATGTGTAAAAGCTCTGAATCTAAAACAAAATCAATCACATTCTAGAAGACTAAAGAGGATGATTCTTTACAATCTTACAATGGAAAATGGCCAATGACGACTTAAAATCCAGGAACCATAGAAGAGAAAACCGCTAAATTTGACAACATAAAAACCAAACGACTTTATGCCCCCAAAAAACTAACATGAAATGGCAAAAGTACAAATGGAAAACTGTAGGAAAACTGTGTAATTTATATCACAGGAGACAGCTATAAAAACATACTGGATACAATAATTAAAAGATCAGCACACCAAAAGAAAAACAAGTAAGAGACAAATCAATAAAAAGAAATAAAAATGTATCACCAACAAAAAAAGCTGTTCTACCACACTCATGGGAAGATAAAAGCTTATAGAATTCATCAGAGATATCATGTTTTTATTACACTGGTAAAAACTCAAAAAGCTTCATAGCATACACTCTATTTGCCAGACTGGGGGGAAATCGACACTCTGATTCTATTGGTCTACCTTCAACACACATCCAGAATCTGACCAGTACAACTGCTAACACCCCTAATAGCATCATTTCTTGCTAAAATTACTGAAATAGTCTCCCATGTTGTTCATGCTTCCATTACTACCATCAGAGGATGACTACCCGTCTTCTACTCTCGAGCAGAGTTATTCTTTTAAAAGACATCTAAGCTGTCCTTTCTCAGCTCAAAACCCTCTGTTACCACTTAAATAAATAGAGACTCAATACGACCAAGATGTCATGCAACCAAATCAAATTCAAAATCTTGGCAGCCTTTTATGAGCTAGACCAGCTTATTTTAAAAAATCTATATATAAACCTGGTTGGTCTCTGGAACTTTCCGTATCAGTGTGAAACCTGAGAATCAGAGCTAGAGCTTGGCAGCTATGAATGCCAGTATTTCTCCATGCAGCAACTGTTGAAAGAGCTGAAAAAGATTCAGACTTCAATTAGAGATATGAACAAAGCGGATCCAGTTAGGACTAAGGCAAATTAGGCCCAAGGGTAAAGGATGATACTGTTTTAAAACTACAACTTTTGTGTAAGACCAAGGGAGGAGATGTTTATATGGTGCAGCATTTATATTTTCTGTAGCACACTAATTTAACTTGTATGATCAGTTTGTTTGAACACCATAGTTGCATGGAGTGATGAATGGGAAGTGGATTTGCTGAGATTTTACAGGCTGAGGTGAAATCCCAATACATCCCAGAGTGATATGGGCAGAGCGTAATGCAGAAATGTTGGACTTCCCCACCTGGGTTATTGTTGATTTTCCCACAAACGTTGAGGACTGCCAATTTAGTGGGTCGAGAGCCCTGAATCTGGGGGCTTTCCCTTGTGACGCTAGTTGTGCAAGGAAGAAGCTAAGCCTACTTATAATTATGCCTAAGAGTCTCCCCAACAGAGAGTCTGTATATTGCTCAAATGTGCCCCCCACCAAGCCCACTAGGCAGGTGAACTCATTACCCTCCCTCTATGTGGTACATGACACCCAGGGGTGTAAACCCCTTGGTAACACAGGAGATGAGCCTGGATCCAGCACTGTGGGATTGAAAGGATCTTCTTGACCAAAAGGGGAAGAGAGATGAAACAAAGTAAGGTTCCAGTGGCTGAGAGGTCACTCTGGAGGATATTCGTACATACTATACAGACACCACTTTTTAGTTTTTAGTGGGTTGGAATGGCTAGAGGAAAATATCTGATGCTGTCAAACTGCAAACCAGTGACCTTGATTCTTGAATACGACTGTATAACTATGTAGCTTACACAGTGTGACTATGTGATTGTGAAAACCTTGTGGCTTGCACTCCCTTTATCCAGTGTAAGAACAGATGAGTGGGAAAATAGGGACAAAAATTAGAAGAATAGGGTGGGATTGAGGGGACGGAAAGATTTAGGTGTTGTTTTCTTGCTTTTATTTTTCTTTTTATTTTTAGGGTGAAGAAAAGTTTCAAAAAATGACTCTGGTGATAAATGCAGAAATGTATGATGGTGCTGTGAATAACTGATTTTACACTGTGGATGACTATAAGATGTACGTGAATAAATCTCAATTAAACTGCATTTTAAAAAGTAAATGAACAATGGGGAGAGGTGAGGAATGGGATATTTTGGATGTTTTTTATTTTAATCTGTATTTTATTTTTTGGATAATGAAAGTGTTCAAAGTTTGTGGTGATGAATGCACAACTACATGACGATACTGACTGTACACTTTGAAAGACTGTATGTTGTGCGATTATATCTCAATAAAATTGCATTTTAAAAAATCTATATATATAACCAAAGGACCCAGAATATTCCAAACAATTTTGAAAAATAAGAACAAAGTTCGAAGAGACATCATTTCAAAAATTACTGTGAAGAGACACTAACCAAGACAGTGTGGTGTCAACAGAAGGACAAACCCAGATCAAACAAAGGAATAGAATCCAGAAAGAGATCACTTGTAAATAAAACCTCAAAAAGAGCTGCCAAGGCAATACAAAGGAGAAAGTATATGCCTCTCAACAAATGGTGCTGACAGGCAGGTGTGCAGAGGTATAGAGCACAAATGTGCTGAGTGTATGTTCCCTCTACTCAGATAGAGAACACTGCCAGCCCAAAAAATGTTAAGACCCAGAACCAGGAAATTCTAGGGTCCAGATTGGGCCACTAGAACATAATTTGTCTTTTCTGATCAGCAGCTGCAAAACTAAAATAAAATTTAAAAACATCAAAAAAGGAACTACTGATACATAAGATAAAGACTAAAATCCCAAGAGAAAATTATAAACAAGCCCATGAAAATACATTTTAACAAACAAAAAAAACCCCAATTCTCTATAAAACCATAATGACAAGAATTAAATCAAGAAAAAAAAAAATCCAGGAGAGATTTATGACTATTTCATTAATTAATTCAATCAAAATCTTCAGGCAAAAGTCCCCATTTAATAGGTGAGTTTCACAAAAATCTACAAATAACATTTTTTTCATCTAGATTACTAGAAAGGAAAATGAGAGCAGAGAGGACCCCATTTCCTTTTAAAACTTGATACCACAATGAGACCGAGACGCAAGAAAATTGTAGTCTATGTGCCGGTTTGAATGTATTATGTCCCCCAAAACACCATTATCTTTGATGTAATCCTGTATAGGCAAATGTACTAGTGCTGATTAGATTGTAATTGCTTGAGTGTTTCCATGGAGATGTGACCCACCCAACTGTGGGTGATGACTCTGATTGGATAGTTTCCATGGAGGTGTGCCCCACCCATTCAGGGTGGGTCTGAAGTAGTTCACTTAAGTACTATATAACCTCAGAAAGAAGGAGTGAGCTTGCTACAGCCAAGACAGACACTATGAAGAATGCGCAGGAGCCGAGAGAGGAACTGCAGTTTATAGAGACATTCTGGAGACGACCGTTGAAAGCAGACTTTTGCTCCGGAAAAGTTAAGAGAGGACAAATGCCCCAAGAGCAACTGAGAGTGACAATTTTGAGGAACTGCACCCTAGAGAGGAATGTCCTGGGAGAAAACCAATTTGAACCCAGAACTTTGGAGCAGACGTCAGCCTGCAGAGGTTTTCGGACGCCACTGGCCATCCTCCAGTGAAGGTACCCAATTGCTGACGCATTACCTTGGACACTTCATGGCCTTATAAGACTAACTGTGTAACCAAATAAACCCCCTTTTATGAAAGCCAATCAATTTCTGGTATTTTGCATTTCGGCAACATTAGCAAACTGTTAGAACAGAATTTTGGTACCGGAAGTGGGGTGCTGGTGCTGCTGCATTTGCAAATACCAAACACTGTGGGATGGCTTTTTAAATGAGTAAGGGGAGAATTCTGGAAGAATTGTGAGGACCTTGATAGAAAAGGCCTAAACTGCTTTGAAGAGACCGTGGAAATATGGACTCTACAGATACTTCTGATGAGGCCTTGAGCAGAAATGACGTGTTGTTGCAAACTGCAACAAAGGTGATCCTTGTTTTAAAGTGGCAGAGAATTTGGCAAAATTGAGTCCTCTTGTTGGATGGAAGGCAGAATTTGAAAGCAACGACCTGGAATATTTAGCTGATGAGATCTCCAAGTAAAATATAGAAGCAGCCTGGCTTCTACTTGCAGCTTACAGTAAAATGTGAGAGGACAGAGATAAGCTGAGAAACGAACTCTTGGTTTCAAAGAAACCAGAAACTGAGGGCCTAAAAAACTCTGGGCTTCCAGGGGGTAAAACTCCTGAAGCTACAGCCCAACAAGAAGATGCAACCAAATATGGAAGCCAGCTGCCATTTCAGAACAAGCCAAGATTGGAGAAGGAGTTAAGCAGACAGGATTTGCGGAAAGTTCAATTGTCTGATGGCTTTGATCCCTGAGTGCTTCATGCGATGCCAACAGAATTCTTGAGAAATCTTTATAGATGGAGCCACTGCCAGTCTGGACTGGAGGTGACAGACAAGGAATAAACTGAAGGAAAAATTTTTTCAAAGACAGAGTCATGGAGGTTGAAGTCTGGAGTCAAAGGGCCTTGGGCTGGGAGAGCGGAGTGGCCCACATGCACGGAAAGGGTGAGTTTGCCCCAGAGGTCGAGGGTGGGCCTTCTGCCTCAATGCTCTGGAAGAGTTTTGCCACCCCAGGCCCCAAAGAGGGTGGAGCACATTCCCAGGAGAATTGGGGAAAGCCTGGCTGCCATCCCACTGTTCTGAAGGGGTTGAGCATGTGCCCCGGAGATGGAAGAGAATCCGGGTGCTGCCCCGATGTTTGAGGAGGGTGGGGCCGAGAAGGTGGTCTCCCCAGTGTGTAGATATGTTGGAGCACTCACCTCAGCATTTGAAGAGACAAGGGCTACCACAAAGGCCCTTAGGAAGGGTTAGACTCCTGCTCTCTCAAGCCCCAAAGATAAATTACTCTGACTTTGAAACCTAATGCAGTTTGCCTTGTGGGTTGTAGGAATTGTTTTGGTCCCTTAAACTCTGTTTTCCTTTCAGTTTTTCCTTATGGCAATAGGAATGTTTATCCTATGAATGTCCCTCCTTTGTAAACTGGAAGCAGATAACTTGTTCAAAGTTTCACAGATCCACAGCTGGAGGGGAACTATGTCTTAGGACCGACCACAACTGTAACTGATTCAGATGTGATCTTCTACTTATCTATTGTTACTGAAATGATTTCAGTTTCTGTGATACTGTGATGGGGAGAATATGTTTTGTATATGGAAAGATCACGTCATTTTGAGGTCCAGGGGGTAGAATGTGCTGGTTTGAATGTATTACGTCCCCCAAAATGCCATTATCTTTGATGTAATCTTGTGTGGGCAGATGTATTAGTGTTATTAGATTGTAATTCTTTGAGTGTTTCCATGGAGATGTGACCCACCCAACTGTGGGTGATGACTCTGATTGGATAGTTTCCATGGAGGTGAGACCCCACCCATTCAGGGTGGGTCTGAATTAGTTCACTTGAGTACTACATAAGCTCAGACAGAAGGAGAGAGCTTGCTACAGCCAAGATGGACACTTTGAAGAATGCGCAGGAGCTGAGAGAGGAACTGCAGTTTATGGAGACATTTTGGAGAGGCCATTGAAAGAAGACTTTTGCTCTGGAAAAGTTAAGAGAGGACAAATGCCCCAAGAGCAACTGAGAGTGACATTTTTGAGGAACTGCACCCTAGAGAGGAATGTGCTGGGAGAAAGCCATTTTGAACTCAGAACATGGGAGCAGACGCCAGCCACTTGCCTTCCCAGCTAACAGAGGTTTTCCAGATGTCATTGGCCATCCTCCAGTGAAGGTACCCAATGCTGATGCATTACCTTGGACACTTCATGGCCTTAAGACTAACTGTGTAACCAAATAACCCCCCTTTTATAAAAGCCAATCAATTTCTGGTGTTTTGCATTCTGGCAGCATTAGCAAACTAGAACAGACTAATATAATTTGGTAATATAGAAATAAAAATCCTTAATATAGTATTAGGAAAAAAAAAAGAGCTACATAAAAACAAATCAAAATAAACACCTTTAGGAACATAATTAAGAAACACTCAACATAGTTATTAGCAAGCAGGGTATACATGGGAATATAAGAATACATTAACATTAGAAAACAGATTATGCTATTCACAATTTTTATAGATTAAAGAAATTATGCCTTTTTTCAATAGATACACAAAAAGTACTTAATACACTTTTCAATGCAAATTCATGACTAACATGCCACCTTAACAAACTGGTAACTGCAGGGAAGCTACCTGTGCTGACATAGGTTAGCTACCAAAAGATGACAGCAAATATCAAGTTAATGACACAATCTTCCCTCAAGTTTGACATAATTTATTTCTAGTTCTTCTTTTCCAATTAATGTATGGACCATTATGAAACTCGTAAATCCATTACAATGCAAAGTGGGAAATGAATAAAAAGCTCACCTGCGATTTTTTCATTTTCTACAGCTCCTGTGAGAATGTGAAGAATGGTGATGATTCAGCTGCGGGGACAAGAAAAGGTCATGAGATCTGGCCTGCCTTCCAGGTCCCAGATTTACCTCCCTCAGATCTCAGCACTCCAGCTGGGGAGCAGTCTCCCTAGGGGAAGAGGGCCCTTTGGGCCTTGAAAAGGCATGAGAAGGACAATGTTGAGGTGATAGTATCTGTCCATGTGCAACTCTGAAATGAATATCAGGGCTTAAACTTGCAGTTTTTCACTGGATGAAAAAAAACTAAGAAATAAAAACAAAAGAGGATTAGTTCAATTACAGAACACCAAAGGATAAGACACTATTCTTTCATTAAAAGTAACTTAGCAGAATCTACACACGCGCGCGCGCGCGCGCGCGCACATACACACACACACACGAGTGCATGTATAACTGGTGAAACCGGACTAAGCTGTACTGATTGAACTACTGTCACTTTACTGATTTTGATATTGTACTATACTTGTGCAAGATGTTAACATAAGATTAGGCTGGATGAAGGGTGCACAAACCTCCCTGTACATTTCTTAACACCTTTCAGCAAGTCTGTGATTATTTCAAAATAAAAATGTTTTTTTAAAAAACCCTGATAGTGACATTTTTGAAAGCTAAATATTTTGTTTTATATGTAGGACATAATAAATTTATTTTGTGTATTTAAAAAAAGTAACTTAGCAGAAAAAACACTCGTGGTGCATCATTTGTCTATTTTCCCAGTAATATTGCTTTTACCTTGACATATAAAATCCACATAAAGCACATTAAAAGAAATGGGGATTTTTGGCACAAATTTTTAATTGTTTGTTTAAACCACAATGCAGTTTCTCAAAAGGCTCTTGTAATAAGATGCTTGTGATGCCTTATCCACGAAAGTTAATTTTACCATTTTTTCCTTCCGGCTCTGCCATGAACAAACTGGATGTCCCTGGACAAGTTACTGAAAGCCATCAGGCCCAATGTCTTAAAGCTTTCAAGAGTAAGAAAGAGATATCTATGGAAACCTTTCGTGAAATATTCTAGGATTCTACAACGTTAGAATCATTTCAGGAGTGTCACATCTGGTAATGGACATGAGTCACAGCAGCTTGTAATTTGAATAGAGTGGTAAATGAAAGCATAGGACCCTTTTAGGGATGCATGGAGACAGAATATCCTCACTTCTACAGGTTATCCCCTATCTCCAGACCACACCCATACAGGCTCTCCTGTGAAGTGGCCCTTGCTAAGCATCCTGCCTCTGGGCCTCCTCAGCTCACCTCGCCCTTCTCAAAGCTGGTCCAAACCCTCCACTGTCAGACAGTCTGTGGTGGCTTCTGGAGGTGGTGACATCATAGAGTTTCCTTCATTCTGGGCAGGCGGATCAAGAACTGCTTTTGGCTGAGCAAATCAGGATCTGCTTCTTTCTGGGCAATTCAGCCTCTCCTCTGAAGCTCTGGTGAGAGGTGAAAAGTCAGAGAAGCATTCTCTTCCAGGTAAGATTCCAGTTTCCAGAGGCCTCCTGCTTCCTACCTCACTAGTGCTGCTTTTTCCCAAGAGATTGGGGCCCTGGACCTGGGAAGCAAATTCATCTGAGGACAAAAAACATGACTCTTGGAACTCACTGTAATATCAGACTTAAAACACAGACAGCCTGCAAGTCCAGGAAAATTCTTACCCAAGGGATGTAAGGAAACACTAGAAACCCCAGAATGCATTTGCTACATGGTAGGATGCCCTTCACATTCACTTCACACAATATCACCAGAGACTTTGGGACAGGCCATTCAGTTAAGTGCAGTGATGGCTACAGTACTGTATTTTAGGAAGCTGTGATAGTGGAAATAGCCTCAGATTGGGGGTAAAGCATACCTGCCCTTAAATCCAAGCTTCCCCACCAGCTAGCTTGTGACCTGACCACATCACCCCACCAACTTGAACCAGTTTTTTACTTTTAGTGCATATGGTTATACCGATATCATAAAGTGGCTGTGAGATTTACATAAGCCACTAAATGTAAAGAACAAAGTGTCTTCTAAATATAAAAGCAGTTATCACTTAGTGCTTTGTACTTGGCATTTGCATAATTACAGTGAAACTTAACTAACTTTCTAAATAATGTCCTGAAGCAGTCATTATTACTAACCTCATTTTCATATGAATGAACTGCCCCTTCCCAAAGTTCCCTATCTCGCCCCTGGTTTCTGGTGACAGCGCTGAAATTTACTCAGGCCTTTCTCTCCCCAGAGTCCACACACCCATGGCCGGCTCTTCCCGCTCACAAAGTCATAACGTTATAAACACACACGCACCTCCAGCCTTCGGCGCCGACTTCTTCCCAGTCGAGCTACACCTGGGAGGGACAGAAGGTCCCCGCAACTCCGCTGGTACCACGCACCTTCCCCTCAGGAGGCCTCAGCACCCCCGGCGCCCCGAGAGCGCGCGGAGCTGGGGATTCGCCCACGTTGGCTTTTCCGCGGCGGACGGCCGGGCCGGACGAGCGCACCGGCTCCAAGTGGCGGGGTCACTCCCATGGACTCCCTTTCCCGCTCTCCGGGACCAAGCCCTCCTTTCCCGGCGACCCCCCACGGCTCTCACCCCCGGTACTTAACCCTCAAACACATAAAGACGCCAGAGGTCTCACGAAGGTGCCGGGGACGCCTGAAACGGCTCCTTGAGGAGGCGGGGCTCCAGGTGCGCGTGCGCAGACGAAGCCCAAAGTTCAGTTCCCGGAGTGCTGCGCGGGTAGCGAGTAAGCGTCTCGTCTAGGTTTCCACAAACCTCCTCTTTCAACTAATGTTTAGGATGTTTCTGTGTAATAGGAAGTTGGGGGCTGACATTCTTAAAGGTCCCCTCTACCCAGGATCCCTCACTGCCTGCAGAGGTTAAGGGTGAAATTTAAATTCTACACCCCAAGACGAAGCCTGGTCCTGAAAAGATCCCGATGGAAATAACGTTTTTTCTTAAGACCCTTGGAGAGAATTGGAAAACTTGCATTGTTAAAGGTGTGACTTAGTATTCAGGAATGAAATTTTATATATATGTAGTATATGTAACTGTATATTTACTTCCTAACTTCTAAATTTTCATCCTGGGACCTCGATACTTTCTTTTTGCAAATCCTGGACCCATCGACCCCCGTGCTCGGTACTGGGTGCCCGGGAACACAGCCTGAGGGTTTTAAGCCAGGGTGGAGTATGGTGCGGCAGTTATACTGTATGTGATAACTGGATAAGTAGAAAATACACAAAATAATCCTTTAACTGGAAAATGCTTAGTGTAGTCTTCAGTAGCCAAAAGAAAAAGAAAAAGAAAAATCCTTTCTTAAGATCACCTCACTCAAGCAGCCTTGAGTTAGTCTACACATAAAACGCCCCTGTTAAAATAACTTGCTGTTGCTCTAATCTCAACAACACAACAAAAATTTTACTCTCTGTTCCCAGGAACTTTCCTAGCATTGCCTGCAGCAGGTGGCAAACGTCATCACCATAGGGTCTGATAACTAGAGCTGCCTTCTTGGAAAACAAGCCTGAAAGAGGGGAGGACTTCAAAATAACACGAGACACTGACAGAACAGCTTTTTCTCTTCTATATTTTTTCCGTCTGCTTTATTCTGGATCCTGACCATTTCTTTGTCTTCCTGGGGTTATAAAAGCTCAAACCAGTCATCTCACTCCGAACTGGTCTTGGAAAGTTTCTTTTTTCCTCTAGTTCCTTTTTGATGCATTTTCAGTAAACTCACTTTCTCACCAAAACAGATACTTGTTTCTCTGTTTGATGTGGGATCAGGCAGGCCTGTTTAGGAACCCTATTTTCTTGATGGTAGCATATATAAGAAAATTGTTGGTTTTTATACATTAACATTGTTTCTTGCTGAATTCTCTTATTGTTTCAACAAACTTTCATGTTGATTATCTCGGGTTTTGTTGCACATAATGACAAGGTTGCCTGATTTTCCCCAGTGTTTGTAATTCTTAACCAATTACAAATAATAAATAAAAAAGTACTGGTGAAGTTTTATTACATCAATTATAATAATCCTTAATATTAAGATCTGTAGTACCAAAAATGCGGTGAATTCATTCAACGAATATTTATTGAAAACACAGTAAACATCATTCCAGATGCTGGAATTGCAACATGAAATAGGTGACATTCCCTCACATTAATCACGGTACCCATAATAAGCATATGTCATCCTCAAATGGAACAACTGAGAAGAATCTATTAAAAGAGCTCCTGGCAAACGATGGGCAGGTGTGCCAGTTCGATGTATTATGTCCCCCAAAATGCCATTATCTTGGTGCAATCCTGTGTGAGCAGACATATTAATGTTGATTAGATTTTGGAATCCTTTGAGTGTTTTCATGTAGATGTGACCCACCCAACTGTAGGTGATAACTTTGACTAGATAATTTCCATGGAGGCATGGCTCCACCCATTCAGCATGGGCCTTGATTACTGGAGCACTATATAAGTCAGACAGAAGCAGCAAGCTTGCTACAGCCAAGAGGGACACTTTGGAGAATGCACAGCAGCTCAGAGAGTAGCTGCAGATGAGAGACAGTTTGAAGATGGCCATTGAAAGCAGAGTCTTTCTCTGGAAAAGCTAAGAGAGGACAAACACCCCAAGAGCAACTGAAAGTGACATTTTGGAGAGAAGCTGAAGCCTAGAGAGGAACAACTTGGGAGAAAGCCATTTTGAAACCAGAACTTGGAGCAGACACCAGCCATGTGCCTTCCTAGCTAACAGAGGTTTTCCGGACGCTATTGGCCATCCTCCAGTGAAGGTACCCGATTGCTGATGTGTTATCTTGGACACTTTATGGCCTTAAGACTGTAACTGTGTAACCAAATAAACCCCCTTTGATAAAAGCCAATCCATTTCTGGTGTTTTGCATCCTGGCAGCATTAGCAAACTAGACAGCAGGGTTGGTGC
Source organism: Choloepus didactylus (assembly GCF_015220235.1). NCBI lineage: Eukaryota > Metazoa > Chordata > Mammalia > Pilosa > Megalonychidae > Choloepus > Choloepus didactylus. The sequence goes on from NC_051316.1 coordinate 21,661,926, forward strand.
ACTACCCTGTGACAGTAAGAGTAAGAGCCATATCACCACCAGGTGTGAAGTGGGAGTAGGAGAATTACTGGAATCTGGCAGAAAACATCACCCCAGTAGGAGCAATGGCTTCAGGAAGGGGAATATTGTAATGGCCAACTCATGGCTCAGCACAGAGTCATCAGAAGATGTATACCATGTACACTTGTTTTCCACCCTCTAATGTACTATCTTTGATAAGCATTCATAAACCCCACTCTGTTGTTTCCCAGTAACCCATCCACATATGTCTCCTCCAAACCTTTTCTGTTACCAATTTTTCACTCTTATTCTTTTTTAGCCCCTACCTGCCAGTCAAGTCATTGAGCCACTGGACATGAGTCAGTGTGAATCTAAACTCAGAACATCTCTCTTCATCACAAAGTGGACAAATATATTGTGAAGGAATTAATGTATTTTGTATATGGCAAGATCATGTCATTTTTGGGAACACAGGGTGAATATGCCAGTTTGGAGTATTACGTCCCCAACAATGTCATGTTTTTTTAAGGCAATCTTGTGGAGGCAGCTGTATTAGTGATTAGTTTGGAATTCTTTGAGTGTTTCCATGAAGATATGACTCAATCAATTCTGGGAAGGACCTCTGATTGGATAATTTCCCTGGAGGTGTTACCCTGCCCATTGAGGGTGGGTCTTGATTTAATCACTGGAGTCATATAAAAGAGCTCACAAACAGAAGGACCCCAGAGCAGCTGTAGCCGAAAGACATAATTTGAAGATGGCCATTGACAGCTGACACTGATGCTTAGACATGCTTGGAGTTGCAGACCCCTAATGTTACGTGCAGCCAAGAGAGACATTTTGAAGATGGCCATTGAAAAATAGACTTTTGCTACACCAGAGACTGCCTGGGAAAAACTAATGGAATACCCCAAGATAACTAGAGAGGAATGTCCTGGGAGAAAACCATAATGAAATGCAACATAGGAGCAAGTAGATGCCAGGCACGTGCCTTCCCAGCTAACAGGTTTTCCAGGTGCCATCAGTGTTCTTCAGTGAAGATACCCTACTGTTGATACCTTTGTTTGGACATTTCATTTCCATAAGACTGTAACTATGTAACCAAATAAACCCCATTTACAAAAGTCAATCCATTTCTGGTATTTTGCATAATGGCAATATTAGCAAACCAGAAAATACTGAAAGAGAAAAACTGCCAACCAAGAATTTTATATCTGACAAAAACTGTCCTTCAAAAATGAGGGAGAGATTAAAATATTTTCAGACAGACAGACACTGAGAGGGTTTGAGAATAAGAGACCTGCACTTTAAGAAATACTAAAGGGAGTGCTACAGGCTGAGAGGAAAAGACAAGAGAGAGAGGTTTGGAGAAGAGTGTAGAAATGAAGACAATCAAGTCTTGCTAAGATGGCGGCATAGGGAGGACTGGAAACTAGTTAGTCCCCCTGAAACAACTAATAGGCAACCAGGAACAGCTAGTAAATTATTCAGAACAACTGTGGGGGGACAAACATGACTGTCTACTCATCATACACCAACCAGAGCTGGGAGGAATGCCTGAGATCACGGCATAAAATCTGTAAGTAAAAACTGCAGATCCAAGCAGGGAGACCCCTCCCCCCACAGCGTGAGCTGCAAAGCCTTGTGGAGCCAGAGAGCAGCTCTCTCTGAGCAAGTGAATATAGCACAGCTGAGCTCCAACTGGGGTTCTTTTGTTTTTGTTTTTGTTTTTTTTTAATTCAGTTTTATTGAAATATATTCACATACCATACAATCACCCAATGGTACACAATCAGCTGTTCACAGTACAATCATATAGTTATGCATTCATCACCACAATCTATTTCTGAACATTTTCCTTACATCAGAAAGAATCAGAATAAGAGTAAAAAAAAAAAAAAAAAGTAAAAAAAGAACACCCAAACCATCCCCCCATCCCACCCTATTTGTCATTCAGTTTTTATCCCCATTTTTCTACTCATCCATCCACATACTAGATAAAGGGAGTGTGATCTACAAGGTTTTCACAATCACACAGTCACCCCTTGTAATCTACATTATTATACAATCGTCTTCAGGAGTCCAGACTACTGGGTTGGAATTTGGTAGTTTCAGGCATTTACTTCTAGCTATTCCAATACATTAAAACCTAAGAGGTGTTATCTATATAGTGCATAAGAATGTCCACCAGAGTGACCTCTTGACACCATTTGAAATCTCTCAGTCACTGAAACTATTTCAACTCATTTTGCATCCCCCTTTTGGTCAAGAAGATATTCTCAATCCCATGATGCCGGCTCCAGATTCATCCCTGGGAGTCATATCCTGCATTGCCAGGGAGATTTACACCCCTGGGAGTCAGGTGCCACGTAGGGGGGAGGGCAGTGAGTCCACCTGCCAAGGTGGCTCAGTTAGAGAGAGAGAGGGCCACATCTGAGCAACAAAGAGGTACTCAGGGGGAGACTCTTAGGCACAATTATATACAAGTTTAGCCTCTCCTTTGCAGTAATGAGCTTCATAAGGGCAAAGTCCCACAATCGAGGGCTTGGCACATCAAACCACCAGTCCCAATGTTTGTGACAACATCAACACCAGTCCAGGTGAGGAAGTCCAACATTTCTGCACCTTCCCCTAACTCCTCAGGGTGGGGGGGAGGCTGTAAATATATTTTTTATTCTCTGCCCAAATTACTTTGGGATGTGTCACTACTTCACTCTAACCTATACTAACCTACCGTTATACTGTTTAGAAAATATAGATCCTGCACCAAATAGACATCTCTTCCCTTGGTCTCACATGGAAGTTGAAGTTTTAAGACACAGTCATCCAACTGGGGTTTTAATTAACAAGTATGGACTGCTCCATATGAGTCTCCAACAAGCAGAGAGAGGCTTTGGGTGAAGACTGACCTTGGAGAGTTAGACTGACCCTGAAGGGGGCTTTCTGTTCCAGTTTTGGCTCAGTGGAGAAAGCCTCAGTCATTTTCAGTTCCCAGCTCTCTGACCCAGACAAGGGGGGAGATAGCACAGGCAGAGAGAGAACATTGAAATGCTAATGACCACTCACTAGGGGGTCTATCTTCCCTAAGTGGAAAGGGGTGGGGCCCAGCTCTACTACCCACCTTCCATTCAGAACAAGACCCCAGAGCCTGGGGGCAAACAGCCATGGGCCACACCTCCTTATACCAGTCTGGAGTTACAGGCTGACAGGTGCCACCTGATGGGCAGAAAAGCACAGTGACCTGAGGCCTCACACAGTGTACCGATTTTCTAAGACACACCCTCAGGGAAACTGGATACTGAATAGTTCTTCCTTCTGGGACCTGAGCCAGTTCTGGTCTGGAAAAACCTGAGTGGGGTAACCAAGGAAACCATGCTTAGACAACAGAAAACTACAACCTACACTAATAGAAATGAAGTTATGGCCCAGTCAAAGGAACAAACTTACACTTCAACTGAGACACAGGAACTTAAACTAATAACATGTGAATTCAGAAAGTTTACGGAAGATATGGCAAAAGAGACGAACCATACAGTGAAAACACTGGGCGTACATAAGGTAGAAATCGAAAGTTCGAGAAACCAACTGGTAGAATCTATGGAAATAAAAGGCACAACACAAGAGATGAAAGCCACAATGGAAACATACAACAGCAGATCTCAAGAGGCAGAAGAAAATACGCAGGAACTAGAGAACAAGGCACCTGACAGCCTACACACAAAAGAACAGATAGAGAAAAGAATGAAAAAATATGAGCAACGTCTCCGGGAATTTAAGGACAAAATGAAAATCTGGAGTGTATGTGTCATTGGTGTCCCCAAAAGAGAAGAGAAGGGAAAAGGGGCAGAAGCAATAATAGAGGAAATAATCAATGAAAATTTCCCATCTCTTGTGAAAGACATAAAATTATGGCTCCAAGAAGTGCTGTATACCCCAAACAGAATAAATCTGAATAGGCCCATGCCAAGACACTTAATAAGATTATCAAATCTCAAAGATAAAGAGAGAATCCTGAAAGCATCAAGAGAAAAGCGATTCATCACATACAAAGGAAGCTTCATAAGACTATGTGCAGATTTCTCAATAAGAAGAAGGAAGTGGGGTGATATATTTAAGATACTGGAAGAGAAAAACCACCAACCAAGAATCCCATATCTGGCAAAACTGTCCTTCAAATGTGAGGGAGAGCTTAAAATATTCTCAGACACACAGACAATGACAAGGTTTGTGAACAAGATACCTGCTCTACAGGAAACACTAAAGGAAGCACTGCAGACAGAAATGAAAAGACAGTAGTGAGAGGCTTGGAACACAATTTTGGGAGATAGTAGCACAGCAATGTAAGTACACTGAACAAAGATGACTGTGAGTATGGTTGAAAGAAGAAGGCTGGGACCATGTGGGACACAAGAACAAAAGATGAAGGATAAAGACTGGGACTGTGTAACTCAGGGAAACCTAGGGTGCTCAACGATTGTAGTAAAAGGTACAAATATGTTTTTAAATTAGGTAGAACAAATGAATGTCAACATTGCAAGGTGTTAAAAATAGGGTGGGATTGGGGGAAAATACAATCAATACAAACTAGAGACTATAATTAATGGAAACATTTTATTATGCTTCCTTTAATATAACAAAGGCAATATACCAAAGGTAAATTCATATGGGGGGGGTGAATAGAAGGATATGGGACTCCTGGCATTGGTGATGTTGTCTGACTCTTTATCCTACTTTAGGTTAATGCTATTTTTCATTTTGTTGCTTTCTAGCTGGCATGTTTTGTTGTTGTTGTTTTATTTCTCTCTTTCTTTTTTCTTTTTCTTTTGTGTCTCTGCCTTCTTTGACTCTTCCTCCTCTTTGGAGAAGAAATGGAGATGTCCTTATATAGATAGTGGTGATGGTGCTGAATACATAAATATGTGACTATACAGGGAACCAACAATTGTTTACTTAGGACGGAATGTATGGTGTGAACAAAACCATCTTAAAAGAAAGGGGTTGATGAAGAAAACTTGAGGGCATTATACTGAGTGAAGTAAGACAGACACATAAAGGCAAATATTGCAGGATCTCACAGATATGAACTAATTATAATATGTAAACTCATAGACATGGAATATAAGTTACCAGGTATTCTAGTTTGCTAATGCTGCCTGAAAGTAAAACCGCAAATATGGATTGGCTTTTATAAATGGGGTTTATTTGGTTACACATTTACAGTGTTAAGGCCGTAAGTGTCCAAGGTAACATATCAACAATAAGGTACCATCACTGGAGGATGGACAATGGCGTCCAGAAAACCTCTGTTAGCTGGGAAGGCACGTGGCTGGCATCTGCTCTAAGTTCTGGTTTCAAAATGGCTTTCTCACAGGACATTCCTCTCTAGGCTGCAGCTCCTCAATAATGTCACTCTTAGTTGCTCTTGGGGTGTTTGTCCTCTCTTAGCTTCTCTGGAGCAAGAGTCTGCTTTCAACGACCATCTTCAAACTGTCTCTCATCTGCAGCTATTCTCTCAGCTTCTGTGCATTCTTCAAAGTGTCCCTCTTGGCTGTAGCAAGCTCGCTCCTTCTGTCTGATCTTATACAGCGCTCTAGTAAACTAATCAAGGCCCATGCTGAATAGATGGGGCCACACCTTCATGGAAACTATCCAGAGTCATCACCCACAGTTGGGTGGGTTGCATCTCCATGGAAACACTGAAAGAATTACAATCTAATCAACACTGATACTTCTGCCCACACAAGATTAAGTTGGAAACAAATAACAGGCAGAAGTTCATAAAATTCAAACGTATGGGAGCTAAGCAACACACTCTTAGAAAACCAGTGGGTAAGGCAGGAAATTACAAGAGAAATCAGTAAATACCTTGAGGAAAATGACAATGAAAACACAACATATCAAAACTTATGGGATGCAGCAAAGCCAGTGCTGAGAGGGAATTTTTTTTTTGCCCTAAACACCTATATTACAAGAGAAAAGAGAGCAAAAATTGAGGAATTAACTGTTCACCTGGAGGGACTAGAGAAAGAACAGGAAACTAACCCCAAAGCAAAGAGACAGAAAGAAATAAAGATTAGAGCAGAAATAAATGAAATTGAGAACAGGAAACATTTGAGAAAATAAAAAAAGCAAAAGTTGGTTATTTGAGAAAATCGATAAAGTTGATGGACCCCTAGCTAGGTGGGGGGGGTGGTGGATGCAAATAAACACAATCAGAAATGGCAAAGGAGATATAACTACTGACCCTGCAGAAATAAAGGACATAATGAGAAGATACTAGGAGCAATTATATGCTAAAAAACTAGACAACATAGATGAAATGGACAACTTCCTAGAAAAGCATAAACAACAATGATTTGAGAAGAAATAGATGACCTCAGCAAACCAATCATAAAAGATTGAATCAGTCATGAAAAAGCTCCCAAAGAAGAAAAGCCTAGGACCAGATTGCTTCACATGTGCATTCTACCAAGCGCTCGAGAAAAAATTAGTACCAATCCTGCTCAAACTCTTCAAAAAAAATTGAAGAGGATGGAAATATACCTAACTCATTCTATGAAGCCAACATCACTCCAATACCAAAATTAGACAGTTACTACAAAAAAGAAAATTATACACCCATCTCTTTAATGAATATAAACGCAAAAATACTCAACAAAATACTCGCAAATTGAATCCTGCAACACATTAAAAGAATTATACACAACAACCAGGTGGGATTTATTCCAGTATGCAAGGCTATATCAACACAAGAAAATCGATTAATGTAATACACCATATCAATAAATCAAAGCAGAAGAACTACATGATCATCTCAATTGATGCAGAAAAGCCATTTGATAAAATTCAACATCCTTTCTTGATGCAAACCCTTCAAAGGATAGGAGTACAAGGGAACTTCCTCAATATAATAAAGGCAATATATGAGAAACCTACAGCTAATATCATACTCAATGGGAAAGAGTGAAAACTTTCCTTCTAAGATCAGGAACAAGACTGGGATGCCCACTGGCACCACTGTTATTCAAAATTGGTGAGAAAAAGAAATAAAAGGCACCCAAACTGGAGAGGAAGAAGTAAAATTTTCACTCTTTGCAGACAACATGATTCTATATGTAGAAAATCTAGAAAAATCTACAGCAAAGCTACTAGAACTAATCAATGAATACAAAAAAGTGGCAGGCTACAAGATCCACAAGCAAAATCTGTAGTGGTCCCGTACAACAAGGGGAGGAAATCAAGAAAAAAATTCCATTTACAATAGCAAACAAAATAATCAAGTATGTAGGAATAATCCAATACCACAAAAGACCCATACAGAGAAAACTACAAGGAACTGCTAAAAGAAATCACACAGGACCTTAAAAAACAGAAGAACATACTGTGTTCATGGAATGGAAGAGTAAATATTGCTAAGATGTCAATTCTACCTAAACTGGTTTTTAGATTCCATGCAATACCAACTAAAATCCCAACAACTTACTTTGCAGAAATAGAAAAACCAATAACCAAATTCATTTGGAAGGGCATGGTGCCCCAAATAGCCAAAAATATCTTGAGAAAGAGGAACAAAATGGGAGGTTTCACACTACCTGACTTGAAACATATTACAAAGCCACAGTGGTCAAAACAGCATGGTACTGGCATAAGGATAGATATACCAACCAATGGAATCGAATTGAGTGTTAAGAAATAGACCCTCACATCTATGGACAATTGACCTTTGATAAGGCAGTCAAGTCAAAGCAACTAGGACAGAACAGCCTCTTCAATAAACGGTGTCTGGAGAACTGTATATCCATTTCCAAAAGAATGAAAGGGGACTCCCATCTCACACCTTATACAAAAATTAGCTCAAAATGGATCAAAGACCTAAACAGTAGCACTAAGACCATAAGACTTAGAAGAAAATGTAGGCAAATATCTTAAAAATCTTGTGATAGGAGGTGGTTTCCTAGACTTTCCAATCAAAGCATGAGCAATGAAGAAACAAAAAAGATAAAGGGATCTCCTCAAAATTAAATACTTTTGTACATCAAAGGACTTTATACTTTTCTCTGTATAGGTCTTTTGTGGCCTTGGTTTATTACTACATACTTGATTATTTTGTTTGCTATTGTAATTGGAAATTTTTTCTTGATTTCCTCCCCTTGTTGCATATTACTTGTGTACAGGAACACTACAAAAGGCAAAAAGCAGCCTATGCAATGGGAGACAATATTTGGAAACTACACATCAGATAAGGGTTTAATATCCCAAATATATAAAGGTATCCTACAACTCAACAACAGAAAGGCAAACAACCAATTAAAAATTGGTGAAAGACATAGACACTTTTCTGAAGAGGAAATACAAATGGTCAAAAACACGAGAACATGCTGAACTTCACTGGGTATTATGGAAATACAAATCAAATCCACAATGAGATATCATCTCACACCTACCAGAATGACCATTATCCAAAAACAAAAAATTACAAGTGCTGGAGAGGATGTGGCTAAAGAGGCACACTTATTCACTGTTGGTGGGAATGCAGAATAGTGCAGTCACTCTGGAAGGCAGTGTGGTGGATCCTCAGGAAGCTAAGTATAGATTTTCCATATGACCCAGCTATTCCATTACTACGTATATACTCAGAGGAACTGAAAGTTAAGAAACGAATGGACATTTGTAAACCAATGTTTATAGCGGCATTGTTCATGATTGCCAAGAGATGGAAACAGCCCAAATGTCCAACATCAGATGAGTGGATAAACAAACTGTGATATATACACATGATGGAATATTCCAGAGCTGTAAGACAGAAGAAAATCATGGAACATATAATAAATGTGGATGAACCTTGAGGATGTTATGTTCAGTGAAGTTAGCCAGAAACAAAAGGACAAACTGTATGGTCTTGCTAATGTGAACTAACATTAATGAAAAAACTTTGAGTTAAAAGCTGATAACACAGGCTATTAAGAAACAGAAAGAGGGTAGAGATTGGGCATTTGATGCTGAAGGACTACAGAATGCCCAAAGGTTGATTGTATAGATCCAGAAATAGATAGCATAATACTTTGTGATGGTAGCACAATATTGTAACTACACTGAACAAAGACGTCTGTGAGTAAAGCCAAAAGAGGAGGGCTGGGGCATATATGACACCAGAGGTAAAGACAGATGATAATGACTAGGACTATATAATTTAGCAAAAACTGGAGTGGTCAATGATTGTGACTAAATGTACAAATATAAAAATGTTTTTACATGTGAGAGAACAAATGAATGCCAACCATGCAAAGTGTTGAAAAAGGGATGGTATTGGGGAAAAATACAATCAAAGCAAACTGGAGCCTATGGTCAACAGTAACAGTGTAATATGCTTCCATTAAATGTAACAAAGGCAATATAACAAAGCTAAATGTGTAGGAGAGGGGGACATAAGGGAGAGATATGAGATTCTTGGTAGTGGTGGTGTTGTCTGACCTTACTAATATATTGTTGTTCCTGTTTGCTAATGCTGCCATTTTGAAAAACACCAGAAATGGATTGGCTTTTTTAAAAGGGTTTATTTGGTTACAAATTTACATTCTGAATGCCATTTAAATGTCCAAATTAAGGCATCAACACAAGTATATGTTCACAGAAGGAAGGTCAATGGTATCTGGAAAACCTGTTGGCTGGGAAGGCATGTGGCTGGCATCTGCTGATCCTGGGTTGTGTTCCAGCTTCTCTCTCAGCTCCTGTGTATTCTTCAAAATGTTCTTCTTGGAGCCTTTTGTCCTCTCTTAGTGTCTCCAGACCAAAGTGTCAGCAAAAGTCTGCTTTCAACGGCCATCTCCAAAATGTCTCTCTTGCCTGTAGCACCTCCTTCTGTCTGTGAACAATTTTATAGGACTCCAGTGATTCAATTAAGACCCACCCTGAATGGATGGGGTAACACCTCCATGGAAAGTATCCAATCGAAAGCCTTACCCAGTTGATTGAGTCACAGCTCCATGGAAACACTCAAAGGTTTCCAACCTAATCAGGGCTAATACATCTGTCCCCAAAGGATTGCATCAAAAAACATGGCACCTTGTGGGACATAATACATCCAAACTGGAACATTCGACACCCTGGACCCCCAAATGATATGATCCTTCTATATACAAAATATATCCATCCCATCACAATATCACAGAAACTTAAATCATTTCAGTAACAATAGTTAAGTCCAAGATCCCATCAAAATCAATCACAAGTGTGGTTTGTCCTAAAGCAAAATTACCCTATGGCTCTGGACCTGTGAAACTTCAAATGAATTATCTGCTTCCAATATACAAAGGAGGGACAGTCATAGGATAAACATTCCCATTGCCATAAAGAGAAAATGAAAGGAAAACAAGGTTGAAGGGAACAAAACAGTTCCTAAAATCCACGGGGCAAACGTCATTAGATTTCAAAATCTGAGAGTCACTCACAGAATGATGTTTTATCCTTGGGGCTTGAGAGAGCAGGAGTCCAACCCTTTCCAAGGGCCTTTGTGGCAGCCCTTTTCTCTCCAATTGCTAGGACGAGTGCTCCAACATATCCACACACTGGGGAGACCACCTTCCTCTTGACTGCACCCTCCTCAAGCAACCGGATGCCACCCAGCCTCTGCCTCTTTGGGGCAAACACTTTCCCCTCTCCAAACAGTGGGATGGCGGCCAGGCTATCCCCAATCCCTGGGGAATGTGCTCCACCCTCTCTGAGGCCTGGGGTGGCAGCACACTTCCTGAGCATCTAGGCTGAAGTCTCACCCTCTGCCTCCAGGGCAAACTCACCCTTTCCATGTGTGTGGGTCACTCCATTCTCTCTGCCCAAGACCTCTGGACTCCAGACCTCAATCTCCATGGCTATGTCTTTGAAGAAATTTTTCCTTCAATTTGTCCCTTCTGTTTCTTCCAGTGTAGACCAGCAGTAGGTCTGCCTACACAGATCTTGCAAAAATCTTGTTGGCTTGGCATGAAGCACATAGGGGTCAAAACCATCAAACAACAGGAGTTTCCACAAATCCTTTCTGGATAACTCCATCTCTAATACTGGCTTGTATTGAAATGGCAGTTGGGTTCCATGTTTGGTTAAATCCTCATGTGGAGCTGTAGCCACTGGGACTTCACTTTCTGGAAGCCCATAATTTTCCAAACCATCAATTTCTGGTTTCTTTGTACCCAAGAGTTCATTTCTCAGCTTATCTCTGTCCTGTCACATTTTACTATAAGCTGCAAGGAGAAGCCAGGCTACATGCTCCACATGTAGTCTGGAGATCACCTCAGCTAAGTAACCCAGCATGTCCCTTTCAAATTCTGCCTTCCATCCAACACCAGGAAACAATTTTGCCAAATTCTCTGCCACTTTAAAAAAATAATTGCCTTCCTTCCAGTTTGCAATGACACATTCAACATTTCTGTACAAGCCCTCATCAGAAGTATCTTTAGAGTCCACATTTCTACCAACAGTCTCTTCAAAGCAGTCTAGGCCTTTCCTATCAAGCTCCACAAAATTCTTCCAAAACTCCCCCTTATCCATTTAAAAAGCCATCTCAACATGTTTGGTATTTGCAGACTCAGCAGCACCCCACTCCTAGTACCAAAATCTGTTCTAGTTTGTTTATGCCGCCATTTTGCAAAACACCAGAAATGGATTGGCTTTTACAAAAGGAGTTAATTTGGTTACAAATTTACATTCTGAATGCCATTTAAATGTCCAAATTAAGGCATCAACAGAAGTATACCTTCACTGAAGGAAGGTCAATGGTGTCCGGAAAAACTCTGTTAGCTAGGAAGGCATCTGGCTGGCAACTGCTGATCCTGGGTTGTGTTCCAGCTTCTTTCTCAGCTCCTGTGTGTTCTTAAAATGTTGCTGTTGGGGCATTTTGTCCTCTCTTAGTGTCTTTGAAGCAAAGTGTCAGCAAAAGTCTGTTTTCAAGGGCCATCTCCAAAATGTCTCTCTTGCCCATAGCATCCCCTTCTGTCTGTGAACACTTTTATAGGACTCCAGTGATTCAACTAAGACCCACCCTATATGGGTGAGGTAACACCTCCATAGAAATTATCCAATTAAGGGCCTCAACAAGTTAATTAAGTCATGTCTCCATGGAAATACTCAATCAAAGGATTTCAACCCAATCAAGCCTAGTCCATCTGCCCCCAAAATATTGCTTCAAAGAACCTGTCATTTTGGGGGACATAATACATCCAAACTGGCACAATTGTATGATATTTTATTTTTCTTTTTATCTTTTTATTATGCATTAAAAAAAAGGTTTTTTCATAGTCATCAATATGTTCAAGTGCTGACTGTGCTGATAAATGCACAAATATATGATGTACCATGAACAATTTTTTGTACACTGTTGATAATAGTATGTTATGTGAATATAGCTGTATAAAATCATAGGAAAAAATATAAGTAGGGATAAAAGTGCTGGATAAAACATTGAGAGAAAGAGGTACCTATTCACTGTTGGGGAGTTAGAATGGTTTTGCCTAGATGGAGAACAGTGTGGTGGTTCCACAAGGAATTAAGTATGTGGGTGCCATAATGTCCTGCAACCCCATTATGGGGTACATACTTGGATGCTCTGAGAGCAGGGACATGAATGGTCATTTGCACACTGGTGTTTATGGAGGCAGTATTCATGACTTGCAATGCATGGAGGTGGCCTAAGGGTACATCAAGTGACAAACAGAATGGTGACCTGAGATGTATGCATAAAATGGAATACTGAGCAACAGTGAGGAGTGAAGCTGTGAGACATGCAATGAGGTGAATGGATCCTGCAGACAGCATTTTAAGTGAAGTACAACAGAAACAAAGACAAACAATGCCTCACCAATATGGACTAACTATAATGAGTAAACTCAAAACTGAATCTTAGAGCACAGCTTATCAGGGAAGCACTTATTGTAATAGTCCCTAGATTGTAAGCTCTTATACCTGTCACATCTATTCCTGAATTGTAATGGCTATCTCCAAATTCTGAGATCCTGATCCCTTTGTGTATAACCTGATCAGTCTCTGGAAATTTGGTATCTGTGTGACACCTGAAACTCATAGAGCTCAACAGATATGAATGTATTAGTGCATACAGCAACTGTTTTAAAAAGCTGGAAAAGAGTCCAGAATTCAATTAGAGATATGAATGAAGCAGATCTGTTTAGAACTAAGGCAAATCAGGCCAAAGGGTAAAGAACAATACAGACTGTGTATAGAAACTTCAACTTCCATTTGAGACCAAGGGAATAGATGTTTATTTAGTACAGGATCTATATTTTCTGTAGTACACTAAATAATTGAACCTGTATGGTCAGTTTATTCAACCACCATAATTACATGGAACTTTGAATAGGAAGTGAGATCTGTTAGGTTTGTACAGGTTAGTGTGAAATAGCAATACATCCCAAAGTAAATTGGGCAGAGAATAAAAATACATATGCAGCCCTCCCCCCTGAAGAGCTGGGGGAAAATGTGGAAATGTTGGACCTCCCCACCTGGGTTACTGCTGATGTTCTCATAAACATTCAGGACTGACAGTTTGGTATTCTGAGCCCTCTATCTTGGGGCTTTCCCTCATGAAGCTCGTTACTGCAAAGGAGAGGCTAAACCTGCTCAGATGTAGCCCTCTCTCTCTAGCTAAGCCAATTCAGCAAGTGAACTCACCGCCCTCCTCCACTCTGTAGGACCTGACCCCCAGGGGTGTAAATCTCCCTGGAAATAGAGGATATGACTCCTGGTGATGAACCTGGACCTGGCATCATGGGATTGAGAACATCTTCTTGGCCAAAAGGGGGAAGCAAAATGAAACAAAAGGTTTCAGTGGCTGAGAGATTTCAAATGGAGTTGAGAGGTCACTCTGGTGGGCATTGTTATGCCCTCTATAGATATCCCTTTTTGGTTTTAGTGTTTTGGAATAGCTAGAAATAAATACCTGCAACCTAAACCCAGTAACTGGGAAAATAAACCAGATATAAAATCAAGTGAACTGCCTGGTGGCTTTTTTTAAATTCAATTTTATTGAGATATATTCACACACCATACAAACATCCAAAGAGCACAATCGTTAACAGTACCATCATATAGTTGTGCATTCATCACCCCAATCCATTCTTTGAACACTCTCTTTGTACCAGAAAAAGTAAAAATAAGAATAAAAAATAAAAGTAAAAAAGAACACCAAATCATTCCTCACCCTATTTTCCATTTAGATCTTTGTCCCCATTTTTCTACTCATCCATCCAAACACTGAATAAACAGAGCGTGATCCGCAAGGCTTTCACAATCATACTGTCACCCTGTGTAAGCTACATTGCTATACAATCACCCTCAAGGGCCAAGGCTGCTGGGTTGTAGTTTGATAGTTTCAGGTGTTAATTCTAGCCATTCCAATGCATTAAAACCTAAAAAGGGTAATCTATATAGTGCATAAGAATGCCCACCAGAATGACCTCTCAACTCCATTTGGAATCTCTCAGCCACTGAAACTTTATCTTGTTTCATTTTGCATTCCTCTTTTGGTCAAGAAGATGTACTCAATCCCACAATGTCAGGTCCAGATTCATCTCCAGGAGTCATATCCCCTGTTGCCAGGGAGATTTACAGCCCTGGGAGTAAGAACCCATGTAGGGGGGAGGGCAGTGAGTTCACCTACTGAGTTGGCTTAGCTAGAGAGAGAGGGCCACATCTGAGCAATGAAGAGGTTCTAAGGGGGAGACTCTTAGACACAACCATAAGTAGGTTTAGCCTCTTCTTTGCAGTAATGAGCTTCATAAGGGCAAGCCCCATGACAGAGGGCTTGGCACACCAAACTGCCAGCCCTCAATGTTTGTGAGAATATCAGCAACAATCCAGGTGAAGAAGCCCAACACCTCCGCATTTTCCTCCACCTCCTCAGGTGAGCCTTGCATGTATATTTTTATTCTCTGTCCAAATGACTTTGGGATGTGTCGCTATTACACACTAACCTACACAAACCCACCAGGTCTCACTTCCTATTAAAAGCTCCATGTAATCATGGTATTTGAACAAACTGTATGAGTTAAATTGTTTAGGAAATACAGACCTTGCACCAACTAAACATCTCTTCCCTTGATCTCACATGGAATTTGAAGTTTTAAAACACAGTCAATATTGTCCTTTATCCTTTGGCCTGATTTGCCCTAATACTAACCACATCTGCTTCATTCATATCTCCAGTTGAAGTCTGAACTCTTTTTCAGCTTTTTTAACAGTTGCTATATGTGCTAATCCTGACATTCATATCTGCTGAGTTCTAGCTCTGACTTTCAGGTGACACAGATACCCAAAGTTCCAGGGATCAATCAGGTTATACACAAAGTGACCAGCACCTTGGAATCTGGAGATAGCCATTACAATTCAGGAATAAATGTGAACGCTGTAAGAGCTTACAATCTAGGGACCATTAAAATAAGCATTCCCCTGATAAGCTGTGCTCTAAGGTTCAATTCTGAGTTTACACATTGTAGTTAGTCCATATGGGTGAGGCATTATAGTTTTTGCCTTTGATTCTGGTGTGGTTAACTCAAAATGCTATCTACAGGATCCATTCACCTCTTGGGTGTCTCACAGCTTCACTCTTCTCGAAGTTGCTTAATATTCCATTGTATGCACAAACAACAGTACACCATTCCGTTCCTCAGTTGATGTACCCTTAGGCCACGTGCACCCATTGCAAATCAAGCACACTGTCTCCATGAACACTAGTGTGCAAATGTCCATTCATGTCCCTGCTCTCAGATCCTCCAAGTATATGCCCCCTAATGAGGGTGCAGGATCTTATAGCACCCACATACTTAGCTTCTTGTGGAACCACCCCACTGTCCTCCAGAAAGGCTATACCATTCTCCTCCTAACCAACAGTAAATACATACATCCCTCTCTCCATGTTTTCTGCAGAACTTTTATCCCTGTTTATATATTTTTCCATACAATTTTATAGAGCTATATTCATATACCATATAATTATCCACAGTGTACAGTTGTTCATGGCATCATCATACAGTTGTGCATTTATCACCACAGTCAGCACTTGAACATATTGATTACTATGGAAAAAAAAAGGTTTTTTTAAAATGAATAATAAAAAAGATAATAAAAAGAAAAATAAAATATCATACAATACAGTAGTAGGGACAGAGAACACCACCACTACCAAGAATCCCATATCCCTCTATATTCCCTTCTCATACACATTTAGCTTTGGTATATTACCTTTGTTACCTTTAATGGAAGCATATTACAATGTTACCATTGACCATAGACTCCAGTTCTCTTTGATTATATTTTTCCCCAATACCATCCTCTTTCCAACACTCTGCATTGTTGACATTCATTTGTTCTCCCACATGCAAGAACAGTTTTATATTTATACATTTAGTCACAATCATTGAGCACTCCAGTTTTTGCTAAGTTAAATGGTCCCAGTCTTTATCTTCTATCATTACCTCAGGTGTCATTCATGCCCCTAGCCAACCTCTTTTAGCTTTACTCACAGACATCTTTGTTCAGTGTACTTAAAATATTTGCTACCATCACAGTATTATGCTATTTCTGGATCTATACAATCAATCCTGCTAAGCATTCTGTAGTCCTTCAGCATCAAATGCCCAATCTCTACCCTATTTCTATGTCCTCGTAGCCTGTGTTATTAGCTTTTAACTCTCCAAGCTTGCTCATTAATGTTAGTTCATATCAGAAAGACTAGACAGTATTTGTCCTTTTGTTTGTGGCTAACTACACTCAACAATTCCTTCAAGGTTCATCCATGTTGTTATATGTTCTGTGTCTTTTTTCTTCCTTATGGCTGCGTAATTTTCCATTGTGTGTATGTGCCACAGTTTGTTTATCCATTCATCTGTTGACGGACATTTGGGCTGTTTCCATCTCTTGGCTATTGTAAATAATGTCACAATAAACATCGGTTTACAAATATCCATTCATGTCTTAATTTTCATTTCCTCTGAGCATATACCTAGTAATGGAATAGCTGGGTAATATAGCAAATCTATACATAGCTTCCTGAGGAATTGCCACACTGTCTTCCAGAGTGGTTGCACCGTTCTCCATTCCCAAACAGTGAATAAGTAGGCCTCTTTAGCCACATCCTCTCCAGCACTTGTAATTCTCTGTTTTTCTGGATAATGGCCATTCTGGTAGGTGTGAGATGATATCTCATTGTGGTTTTGATTTGCATTTACCTAACAGCCAGTGAAGTTGAGCGTTTTTTCAAATGTTTTTGAGCCATCTCTATTTCCTTTTCAGAAAAGTGTCTGTCCATGTCTTTTGCCCATTTTTAAAACTGGTTTGTTTGTCTTTCTGTTGTTGAGTTGTAGGATTGCTTTATATATTCAGAATATTAAACCCTTATCTGATATGTGGTTTCCAAATATTGTCTCCCATTGTGTAAGTGGCCTTTTTACCTTTCTTACAAAGTCCTTTGAGGTACAGAGTTGTTTAATTTTGAGGAGATCACATTTTTCTATCTGTTTTTTGGTTGCTCGTGCTTTGAGTAAGGTCTGTGAAACCACCTTCTATCACAAGATCTTTAAGAAATTGCCCTACATATTCTTCTAAGAGTCTTATGGTCTTAGTGCTAATGTTTAGGTCTTTGATCCATTTTGAGCTAATTTTTGTATAAGGTGTGAGATAGGAGTCCTCTTTCATTCTTTTGGAAATGGACATACTGTTCTCCAGACACCATTTATTGAAGAGGCTGCTCTGTCCCAGTTGCTTTGGCTTGACTGCCTTACCAAAGATCAATTGTCTGTAGATGCAAGTATCTATTTCTCAATACTCAATTCGATTCCATTGTTCTAGCTAGAGCAATTAGGCAAGGAAAAGAAATAAAACACATCCAAACTGGAGAGGAAGAAGTACAACTTTCACTCTTCACAGATGACATGATTCTATATGCAGAACTTCTAGAAAAATCTATAGCAAAGCTATTAGAACTAATCAATGAATACAGTGAAGTAATAGGCTACAAGATTAACATGCAAAAATCTCTAGTGTTCTTATACACAAGTAATGTGCAATAAGAGGAAGAAATCAAGAAAAAAAATTCCATTTACAATAGCAACCAAAAGAATCAAGTATTAAGGAATAAACTTAATGAAGGCCACAACAGACCTATACAAGGAAACTACAAGAAACTGCTAAAAGAAATCAAACAGGACCTTAAAAAATGAAGAACATACCATGTTCATGGATTGGAAGACTAAATATAATTAAGATGTCAGTTCTACGTAAACTGATTTATAGATTCAGTGCAATACCCATTAAAATCCCAACAACTTACTTTGCAGAAATAGAAAAACCAATAACCAGATTTGTTTGGAAGGGCAAGGTGCCCTGAATAGCCAAAACATCTTGAGAAAGAGGAAGTGGGAGGTCTCACACTACCTGACTTTGAAGCATATTACAAAGTTACAGTGCTCAAACAGCATGGTACGGGCATAAGGATATACCGACCAAGGCCTGGTAGTTTTATCCCTTAGTTTTCTTAGCCCCAGATGGTGCTGCCATAGTAACTGAAAAACATGTAGCTGCTTTAGCTAATCACATTGCACAGGTGCTAAATAAGACCAAACTAGCTATATCACTGCTCAATGATGAAACCTCACAGCTTAGGAAAGTAGTCTTGCAAAATAGAATGGCTTTAGACATTTTAACCACCACTCAGGGCAGAATCTGTGCTCTAATTCATATTCAATGATGTGTATATATATACCTGATAATTCAAAAAAATGTGCCACAGGCCTTAAATCACATGCAAAATCATATACAAAGTACTGACCAGTTACCTGATGATCCTTTATCTAGATGGAATTCGTTGACCTGTCCATGGTGTTATTTACTAATAGGCCTGTTATTTCTCTGTACTGGAATATTAGTGTTTTGTTGCTTAGTGTATTGTTGTTTATTATGGATGCAATGCCTGTCCTATGGTCAATGCAAGTGGCTGCCCAGGGGTGGAGGGTAAGAGCCACTGGCATAGCTCAGGGGACTGTGAGACTTGGTGCTCAGCAGCCTGCATGACCTATGTCAGTTAACATTTAATGTACCATTTCTGTGTCCTGGAAAGAATGTGTAACTGGACTACATACAGATAGATATCTCATATGTCAAGAGTTAATCTATAGCTTACCTTCTTCCTGAGCCCCCTTAGATAATATCAATCTTGTTGTAATCTACAAAAAGCAACCTATAATTCTCTATTCCCTTCCTGCACAACATAGTCACTCATATATGAGGAGATCCCATTCCTGCACCCATGCTTTCATACCCTTAGGAATGTCTTTCTCTAGAAAGCCCTTAAAACTAGCTTGACTGGTTAGCCTGGGTGCATGGTCACCTTCCCTGTTGAATGCCACACCTGCCTAGCAAGGAGAAAAGCTGTCTGATTTCCACTGATTCTGGCCTCTCTGTGAGTAAGCTCTGAATAAATACATCTCATAAAATGCCTGGAAACTTCTTTGGTCTTTTGACTGGCAAAGCCCCCTTGGGATGCAACAGCTTCTATGCCAGCTAAGTCCCCAAATCCAGTGCCAATAGTCTCTTCAAGAACATCAACTAGATATGTCCCCTTTTCTCAAAGGTGACACCCCCTTTACACATGACCAATTTAGGGTGGTCACTGCCTAGACATCCCTAATATTGGGAAAGTGATTAAACAACAGGAAGGGGTAGCAACAGACAAGATGGAATTTAACAAAGGATTATGAATACTGAATCTTTATATATTTTACTTAGTTGCTAGGGTATTAGAACAGCTAGAAGGAAAGAATTGAAATGGTGGAACTGTAACACATAGCATCCTTTGAAATTTTTCTATAGCTACTTGTTAAATTGTAATTTGAAAGCTATACTTTTTGTATAGGTGTTATATTTCACAATGAGGAACTACCTGAACCTATGGTACTATAATTCATAACAACCTTGGATAGTTCCTATATATCTACTTGCTAAATGATGCTTTCAAAGATAGTAGCTTTTTATATATCTATGTTATATTTCATAAGTTTATAACTGAAATTGTGGAACTGTAACCTATAATATTCTTTGAAATTTGCTGACTACCTGTTAAATTCCATTTGGAAAGTTATCACTTCTATGTATACATGATCTATTCAACAGTAAAAAAACATGTTAAAAAAAATGCTTCAGACCCTTTACAAGGACAACAGGAGCTGGTCTACATGCCCTGCACAGAAACTCAGCCTGGTTTGGGCTGACAAATATGGACAACCCAACTGTCAAGGCAGGGCTCTAAAACAAACCCAGGTCTTGTTGACTGTTGGAAAGCAGAGCACCACTGGAAGCCAGCAGACAGATATTACCACAGTGAACTGGCTGGGGTGCCCACTGACTACCTCACATCCCTACGGCAGGCCATGGTGGGGACCTGATTTGGGGTGAAGAGGGGGGTGCAGAGTCAATCTGACAACTGGCCAGTGATAGAAACAAAGAAATACAGAGATCAAAGAAAACCAACAAGAAAACCCAAGGCAAAAGGGAGAAAAAGATCTCCAGAATAAACTAATCAAGAAAATCAGAAGCCTAGACAGCAAAAAATCATGAGACTCAGCAGGAAACACAAAAATATGGCTCAGTCAATGGAACAAACTTACATTTCAACTGAGATTTGAGAGTTGAAACTAATTAAAGGTATTCAAACAAATCTTCTAAATGAAATCAATAAGTTGAAAGAAAATGTGACAAAAGAGATGAAGGATTAAAAGAAGGCATTGTATGAGCATAAGAAAGAATTTGTAAGCTTGGAGAAACAAATGGCAGAATTTATGGGAATGGATGGCACAACAGAATAAAAGAAAAACCCAATGGAGGCATACAACAGCAGAATTGGAGAGGGAGAAGAAAGCATTACTGAACGAGAGGGCAGAACATCTAAAATCCAGAAATACAAAAGGATAGAGAAAAGAATGGGAAAACATGAGCTGGGCCTCAGGGAACTGAACAACGTGAAGTGCATGAATATATATGTTATAGGTGTCACAGAAGGAGAAGAGAATGGAAAAGGGGCAGAAAGTGGTTTCTCCTAGATTGTCATCTCCAAACATCCTTCTGTCTGCATCTCCAAGAATTTCTAAGCAGCAGCAAGCATTTCTTGGGGGTGTCTTTTACTCTCTAATCTTCTTTGGAGCAAAGTCTGGACTAGCATTTCAAAGCATGTCCAGTCATGAGCTTTCAATGGCCTCTAAAGGTCTCTTGCAGCTGCTCTGGGGCATACTGTCCTCTCTTAAAGGACTCCTGTGATTTAATTAAGACCCACGCTGAATTGGGCAGGACCCATATCTCCATGGAGATAACTTAATCAAAGGTCTAGCCCACAATTTATTGAGTCACATATCCATGGAAACAATCAAAAGATTAATGTCTTCCCTCACAAGACTGCATTAAGGAATATGCCTTTTGGGGGGACATAACATATCCAAACCATAACAGTACCCCTTTGATGTTTGTAGTTATGAATTCAATGAAAAAGTCATCAACATGTTTTATTAAATTTCTATTAAAATGATCAGAAGCTTTGAATTTCACCAAGGTTGTGGAATTTAAAGACGAATGCAAAGAAGAGACTAGAAGTGATAAGTAGCAGGTGTTTGAAGGGGAATGGTTACGTTGATGGTCATTCATATTCATGCTGAGGAAAGAAATAAAAGCCAGAAGGTAAAATTACAGAAAAATTAACAAAAAAAATTGGAATAAGTGAATAAAATGAATTGGTAGGCTAAAATGTTGTCAGAGAAAGGGTTACTTAAGCAATTTCAAAAAGAGGAGTTATAATCAAAAACCAAATACAGGACATGAGGTTTGATGAGTTTATACATAAAAGTGATGAAAAAGCCTCATATCTTATAAAAAGTGGGTTTGTGAGAAGGGGTTTATGTTATTAGAGGTGATATCAAGGACCTCAGAAATCATGGGATTAGATATGTTCCCCATGTGGATATTAACATAAATTTGGGGGACATGAAAAGGAAACAAATTACATAGGATCTGGACTTCACAAGCTATGAGAGAAAGATCTAGAATCTAGATTCTGGAATACTGGTAGTTGACAGCAATGAAGAGGCATAATAAGAGGCTTATAGCATGAGCTTCAAGCAAGGCGGAGGGTTTTCAAGGCAGATATGGTGGTATAAATGGTTTGGAAGAGGCAAGAAATCTTTGTGGATGGCAAAATAAGAACCAGGATATGAGAAAAGATGTGAGGTTAATTGTTACTATTTCTTGAAATTTAGACTATTTTCAATTGTACTCTATTATAGCTAAGTGAGCAATATCATATTTTCATAGATACAACTCTTGTGTAATTTTCCATTTTTTCATCAAAAGTGAAAATACCTGATGAAAGCTTATGAGCATGTAAAATGATTGTTATATATGTGTCAAAATGGTGGTATAAATCAACAAAAAGTAATGTATGAGAAAATTTATTTGCTGAAGAATAATTAATTTCTTTACTGGAACTGCAGCAATAATGGGTAAATTATTTTTACCTGATTTTTTTATGTTTCATTACTTTTATTATAAATAATACATTTATTTTGTTTATCCAGATATGACAATACAGAAAGTAGATACCATGAGTCAGGCACTGTGATGTGCACTGAGTATACTGATAAATAAAATAATTCGTTTCCTGCTTTCATGGAGAATAAACTGCAGTGGAAAGAAATATTCATAAAATTATTTCACAAATAAATATGTATATAACCGAGAGACATGATCTCAAACCTCTACAAATTTCTCACTACAAGTGGGAACATTTTGGATGAGACCTAATGACTATGAGTCAGAACTTCAGAATATGGGAAGATCATTTCAGTTTCAAAGAATGTGTGCATGATGGTGGTTAGGTTCTGTCAGAAAGAAGAGAAATACAGCCAGAGGATACTGACAACATGGCAGAATCAGGAAAGCCAAGGCAAGGGTAAACTCATTAAAGCTACTGAGGATATTTTCTCAGTGAGCTTTATCATCATCCTAGAGAAGGGCTATGACATAAGCAAATGCATATTGTCTTTATTGGGGCATGACTTACATACAGTAAAGAGCACAAATAGGTATACAGCTCAATGAATCTTTATGACTCAATGTACTTGGGTAACCATAACTCATTTCAAGACATCAGACATTTATAGCATCACAGAAATTTCCTTAGGCCTCTTTCCTGTTAATATAGGTTAAATAATATTCTGATTTTTATTACAACAAAACTTTGCCTGATGTTGATCTTAAAATAAGTGAAACCAGATGGTAACACGTGTTTGACATTTTACTCATATTATCTGTAAAATTAATCTATTTGTTGTTTGTAGCTTTATTTCATTCTTTTTATTGTTTTGTAGTATTCTATTGTACGAATATCCCAAAATATATGTACCAATTGTACAGTAGATGGGCTTTTAATTATTCCAGGTTTGGGCTATTATGAGTAACTGCTGTAAACACTCTTGTATATATCTTTCTTGGACATAAACACTTCTTTTAAGGATATAGCTAAGCATGATTTCCAGTCATAGGATATTTGTGTGTACAAATATATGTTTTTAACTTTATTAGGTACTACCTGTGCCAGTTTGAATGTATTGTCCCCCAAAATACCATTATCTTTGATGCAATCTTGTCTGGGGAGGCATATTAGTGTTGATTAGATTGTAATTCTTTGAGTGTTTCCATGGAGATGCAACCCACCCAGCTGTAGATAACTGATTAGATAATTTCCATGGAGGTGTGGCCTCACCAATTCAGCATGGGTCTTGATTAGTTTACTGAAGCACTATATAAGCTCAGACAGAAGGAGCGAGCTTGCTATAGCCAAGAGGGGCACTTTGAAGAATGCACAGGAACTGAGAGAGTAGCTGCAGCTGAGAGACAGTTTGAAGATGGCCGTTGAAAGCAGACTTTT
This sequence comes from Choloepus didactylus, assembly GCF_015220235.1. Classification (NCBI taxonomy): domain Eukaryota; kingdom Metazoa; phylum Chordata; class Mammalia; order Pilosa; family Megalonychidae; genus Choloepus; species Choloepus didactylus. The sequence continues at coordinate 21,685,888 of NC_051316.1, forward strand.
GCTCCAGAGAACCCAAGAGAGGAAAAATGCCCCAAGAGCAACTAAGAGTGACATTTTTGAGGAACTGCAATCTAGAGCGGAACATCCTGGAAGAAAGCCATTTTGAAACCAGAACTCTGGAGCAGATGCCAGCTATGTGCCTTCCCACCTAACAGAGGTTAGGCATCCTCCAATGAAAGTACCTGATTGGCCATCCTGCAGTGAAGGTACCCAATTGTTGATGACTTACCTTGTACACTTTATGGCCTTAGGACTGTAACTTTGTAACCAAATAAATCCCCTTTAGAAAAGCCAATGCATTTCTGGTGTTTTGCATCCCAGCAGCATTAGCAAACCAGAACATTACCAAATCCTTTTATAAATGCTGAACTGACCAGCAACATAAGACATTTTCAGTTGATCCACATTCTGGCCAAAATTTAGTATTTTGAGTCTTAAAAGTTAAACCATATTATACTTGTATAATAGGATCAGTGTGGTTTTCATCTGCTCTTCTCTGGTGCCTATTCTTTTTTTTGTTGTTGAAGACAGATGGTGTACAATTATTTTATTTTATATTGTGGGTGTGGTTTAAAACATTCTGGTGAATGCTAACATCTTTTCACATGCTTAGCAGTCATTTAAATTTCTTCCTTTATTAATTGAATGCTTACATTTTTGCCCATTAAAAAATATGGCATTCTCTTAAGTTTTTCTTTTTCAATTCAGTTTTATTGAGATATATTCACATACCATACAGTTATCCAGAGGATACAACCCCAATTGCTCACAGAACCATAATATACTTGTGCATTCATCACCAAAATCAATTTTTGAACATTTTCATTACTCCAAGAAGTTAAAATAATAAAACTAAGAATAAAAATATGAGAACACCCAAAACATCCCATACCTCCCATTTCCCCTATTTTACATTTAATTTTTGTTCTCATTTTTCTACTCATCTGTCATAAACTGGAGAGAGGAAGGTTGAGACAAGGTTTCCACAATCACACAGTCACAGGGTGTAAGCTACATAGTTATACAATTCTCTTCAAGAATCAAGGCCACTGGATTGCAGTTCAACAGTTTCATATATTTCCTTCTAGCTATTACAATACACTGAAAACTAAAAAGGGATATTTATATAATGCACGAGTTACCTCCAGAATGACCTCTCAACTCCATTTGAAATTTCTCAGCCACTGAAACTTTATTTTGTTTCATTTCTCATCTCCCTTTTGGTCAAAAAGTCTTTCTTAATCCCATGATGCTGGATCCAGCTTCATGCCCGGAGTCATGTCCCACATTGCCAGGGAGATTTACACCCCTGGGAGTCATGTCCCACATAAGGGGGAGGGCTGTTAGTTTCCCTGAAGAGTTGGCTTAGAGAGATAGAGGCCACATCTGAGCAACAAAAGAGGTTATCTGGGGGAGACTCGTAGTGGTGCCTAATGATGTTGGGACATTTTTGTATGTTTAGAAACCATGATGATTCCTCTTCTTTTAAACTGCTATTCAAGAATTTTTCACACTATTAATTTGATGGCTTGTCCTTTTTTGCTGACTTCTGGAGATTCTTTATATATTCTAGACAGGAGTATCTGTTGAATATATGTATTGCAAATATCCTCTCCCAGTTTCTGGCATCCCTTTATAAATGGCAGCTTAAGAAAAATTTACATACTGTGAAATGCACAGATCTTAGTTATACAGTTCAATCTGTTTTGGCAAATATTTGCATCCCTTTCACAATTGAGAAAACTTCCACCACCAAAAAACGTTCCCCTCATGCCCCTTCTAGTCAATCCCCATGCAAAGGCAACTAATGTTCTGCTGTCTATCACCATATATTCATTTCAGTATCCTTGAACTTCATATAAATCAAATCATAGAGTATGTACTCTTTAGGTCTACCCTCTTTCACTCAACATAATATTTTTCAGATTGAGCCATGTTGATGCATGCATAAATAATTCATTCTTTTATTGCATTTCATTGTATGAATATGCGAGAGTCTGTTTATTCATTTTCCTTTTACGTACTTAGGAGTCATTTCTAGTTTTGTCTTATTATATATAGAAACTATATATATTATGGTTCAACACATTTTATGTATGTATATTTACTATGCTTAGGGAAATACCTAAACATGGAATTGCTGCATCATAGGGTTGGTGTGTGTTCATCTTTTTTTTAAATTTAATTTTATTGGGATTGTTCACATACCATACAATCATCCAAAGTGCACAATCAATTGCCCATAGTACCATCACACAGTTGTGCATCCATCACCACAATTAATTTTTCAACTTTTAGAACATTTTCATTACTCCAGAAAAGAAATTAAAACAAAAAAGAAAACTCAAATACTCCCATACCCCTAATCACCCCCCCTCCATTACTGACACATAGTATTGGTATAGTACATTTGTTACTGTTGATGAAAGAATGTTAAAATACTAACTACATAGTCTGCAATAGGTATATTTTTCTCTATATACCCCTTTATTATTAACTTCTAGTTATAGTGTCATACTTTTGTTCTAGTTCATGAAGGAGATTTCTAATATTTGTACAGTTTATCACAGACATTGTCCACCATATGATTCACTGTTTTATACATTCCCATCATTTAACCTCCAACACTCTTTCTGGTGACAAACATGAATCAAACTTCCCCTTTCCACCACATTCACACATCATTCAGCACTGTTCATTTTTCTCAAAATAATGCGCTACCATCAGCTCTGTCCATTTCCAAACACTTAAGTTTGACCTCATAATAAGCAACTGCTCCCCATTCCTTAGCCTTGTTCTATATCCTGGTAACCCATATTTCATGTCTATGATATAAGTTTACATATTATATTTAGTTAATATCAGTGAGACCATACAATATTTGTCCTTTTGTCCTTATTTCACTCAATATAATGCTTGTCAGCCTGTTGCTCCCCACTGATGTAAAGAGGTGTGGTCCCTTTAGTTCTCAGCTTAGGTTGTTTCTGTTTTGACTGTTTCCCCCCAGGTTCTGGGGTCTGAGTTCTGAAAGGAGGGTAGGCAGTAGAGCCAGGCCCCACCTCCCTCCTCTTAGGGAAGTTACACACCCTAGGGGGTTATCCTCTGCATTTAAATTAATCCTTTGTCTCTCTCTGACTCGGTTAACTCCACCCTTCTGGGTCAAAGCTTGGCACACTGAAAATGCATGAGGCTTTATCCACTGAGCCACTTAGGTTGAGAGAGAGAGAAGGGACAGAAAGTCCGTTTTCAGAGCCAGCCATGTACCCCCAGTTTTGCCTGTCAGTCAGAGAGAGCACCTGGTCTTCTGGGCTCCCTTTCCCAGGACACAGGCATTTTCTGGCTCTCAAAGGTCAGTCATCTCTAAAATCCTCTGTATTTTTTTAAATTAATTTTCTTCCTGTCAGCCCCACCTCCACTGGGAGTGACCTCAGGGTACTTTGTTGCTTGTTAGGAGTTTGTCTATGTTTGTAGCTTGTATTCAGCAGACCACATTTGTTAATTAAAACCTCAGTTGGAGCTAGGTTGCACTACAGTCACTCACTCTGGGAATGCTGCTTTCTCCCACAGCAAGGTCTTGCAGCTCAGCCTGCCATGGGGAGAGCAAGCTCCCAGCATGGTTCCACGGTTTTTAATTATAGTTGTTATGCTGTGATCTTAGCCATTCCCCCCAATCCAGGTTGGTGTATGATGTGTAGACAGTCATGGTTGTTTCCCAGCAGTTGTTCTAGATTATTTACTAGTTGTTCCTGGTTGTTTATTAGTTGCTTTAAGGGACAAACTAAATTCCACACTTTTCTATGCCACCATCTTGCCCATCTTCCTCCACTGTGTGTTTATCTTTAAAGAAAGAGCTGAAAGTTTTCTAATTGACTATGATTTTAACATCCCAACAACAGCATTTTAGAGCTCCAGATGTAGCATATCCTCACCAATATGTGGGATGGTCAGTATTTTTTTTCCTTTAGCCTTTCTACTGGGTATGTAGTGCTATCTCATCATCATTTTAATATACATTACACAGATGATTAAGGATGTTTGACATCTTTTCACATACTTAGTGGCCATTGTCATGTATCTGTACAAGTCACTTCCACCTTTTCAATTGGGTTACCTGTGTTTTTAATATTTTGCTTATTGATTCTTGATGCAAGTCATGTAGCCAACATAGATACTGCAACAATATGCACCCAGCTGGAATGCAAGACCTTTCATTTTCTTCATGGTGACTTTAGCTGAGCAAAGGTTTTTAAATTTTGAACAAATCCAATTTATCAATTTTCTACTTTAATGGTTAGTGATCTTTCTGTCCTCCCTAAGAAACATTAATTTACCCAATATCATGAACTCACTTTCCTTTTCCCTTTTCAAATTTAAATGATTTATAGTTTATGTTTATGCCTCTAATCTCTAATTAAATTCTTAGATATGCTGTAAGGTAGTGGTTGAGATGCATTTCCTTTTATATCTTTATACAGTTTTTTTCTCCAGTGCTATTAGATGGTAAGAATTTTATATCCCCATTAAATTGCATGTTATTTTTAACTTAAAAATCAACCAAGAGAGGAATCAAGATGGTGGATTAGGAGAGACAGAGCAAAATACTTCTCTGTGAAAAACATTAGATAAAAGACAGAAAGTGCTCCAGAATACCAGTTCCAGGGTTGCTGGACATGGTCCACTATATCCACAGTGATCGTGCGCTTGGTGAAACTGAGAGTCTGCATTCAGAAATGAGTGAGTGAGGCTGCTGGGGAAACAGCACCCAAGCTGTGGTGGGGAGAAAACTGGGGTCGGTGTTTGGAGGAAGTTTAGTTTAAAAACCCCAAAAGTCGCTGAGGATCTGGCAGCAAGAGCCACACAGCCGAGGCCCATGGGGACTGCCTTCCATGCCCTGGGAAACCACCTCAGTATCTGTTGTGCATGAGTTTTTTGCATACCCACAGATAATTGTACTGGAGCTAGGAATGGCCTGCTGCAGCAGGTGGAGTACCATGAAGTGGGAAGTTACCACACCTCATACAGCCATCTTTTCAGCTGTCTGGGAATGCCCCTGCGTGGTGCCATGGCCAAGAGCTTCCCTTGGGGATTCCACTCACCTGTGATGTTGTGCAGCCTTCATCCGTGCAGGCCCGCAGAGTGCACAGCTTGGAGGCGGGGTCCCACATGGAAGTCCCAAGGGCCCCACACCAACCCCAGGGACTTGTGGGCCCACGGCAGAGAGAGACTGTGGGGAATCTGAGCTGAAGGTTTGGACTTGGGCAACAGCTTTAAGCCTCCAGGAATGCCTGGGAGATCTGAGTCTTAAAGCTGTCTTCCCTCCCTAACTGCATGGGGCACACGCCCCACCTTCAGGCCTGGTGGCAATAACTGCACATGGAAATTTGGTGCACTGATTGGACCCCCACAAGGTTTGGACCCCCACTTGCCACAAAGATGAAATTGGGGAGAACTGGCTTGAGGGTAATAGGTGGTTAAGGTGCACCATCTGCTGGTAAGTCAGGGAAATTGCACTCCACCAAGCTGTAGCTGTGACAAATTATACATAATTATTCAAATAAGACTGTATATCCTAAAAGAACCCTATCAAGATAAGCAAATGCCAAGATGCCAAAAACAACAGAAAATTTTAAAGCATATGAATAAACCAGAAGATATGAATAATCCAAACCCAAACACCCGGAATAAAAAAATCAGAGGAGATACAGTACTTGGAACAATTAATCAAAGAAGTAACCACAAACAACAAGTTTGTGGCACAGGATACAAAGGACATGAAGAAGACCCTAGAAGAGCATAAAGAAGAATTTGCAAGAGTAAAATAAAAAATAGATGATCTTATGGAAATAAAGGAACTGCTGATCAAATTAAGAAGATTGTGGATACACACAGTACTAGATTAGGGGAAACTGCGGAAAGAATAAGTGAACTGGAAGAGTGCAGGCTTGAAAGTGAAGGAACTAAAGAAAGAATGGAGAAAAAATTGAAAAATTTGAAATGGATCTCAGGGATATGATGGACAACATAAAGTGCACAAATATAAGAATCATTGGTATTCCTGGAGGGGAAAAGAAGGGTAAAGGTCTAGGATGAGTATTCAAAAAAATTCTTGGGCAAAACTTCCCATCTCTTCCAAACAACATAAATACACAAATCATACATGCCCAATGAACTCCAATGAACTCCAAACACAATAATTCCAAACAAAGCGACTCCAAGAGATATTCTGATGACACTGTCACAAGCTGAAGAGAAGGAGCAAGATCTGAAAGAAGGAAGAGAGAAGCAATGCACCACATACAAGGGAAACAGCATAAGACTAAGTAGTGACTATCCAGTGGCCACCATGGAGGTGAGAAGGCAGTGGTATGACATATTTAAAATTCTGAAAGAGAAAAATTACCAATGAAGAATTCTTTATCCAGCAAAGCTCTCCTTCAAATTTAAGGGAGAGCTTAAATTCTTCACATACAAACAAATGCTCAGATAATTTGCTAACAAGAGACCTGCCCTATAAGAGATACTAAAGGGAGCCCTACTTGCATAGAAACAAAGATAGGAGAGAGAGATATGGAGAAGGGTTTAAGACTAAAGAGATTTAGTAAAGGTATGTTAAAGGAAATAGATGGAAAAATATATTTGACAAAAGAAAAACAAAAACAAAAACAAAGGATAGGAAGGCTGGTTCAAGAAATGCCTTCCTAGTAATAACATTGAATGTAAATAGATTAAACTCCCCAATTAAAAGATACAGATTGGCAAAATGGATTAAAAAATATGAACCATCAATATGTTGCATACAAGAGGCTCATTTTAGACCCAGAGACACAAAGAAATTGAAAGTGAAAGGATTGGAAAAAATATTCCATGCAAGCTACAGCCAATAGAAAGCAGAAGTAGCAATATTAATCTCAGATAAAATGGACTATAAATGCAAGGATGTTATACAGGACAAAGAAGGTCCCTATATACTAATAAAAGGGACAATCCAACCAGAAGAAACAACAATCCTAAATGTCTATGCACCCAATCAATGTGCCTCAAAATACATGAGACAAACATCAGCAAAACTCAAGGAAGCAATAGATGTTTCCACAAGAATTATGGGAGACTTCAATACACCACTCTCTCCTATAGATAGATCTACCAGACAGAGGCCAATAAGAAAACTGAAACCTGATCTGGTACATGAATTTGAATTAACAGATATATATAGAACATTACAACTCAAATCACCGAGATATATATTCTTCTCTAGTGCTCATGGGACTTTCTCCAGAATAGATCATAAGCTGGGCCAGCCATAAAACAAGCCTCAAGAAATTTGAAAAGACTGAAATTATTCAAAGCACATTCTCTGATCACAATGGAATACACTTAGAAGTCAATAACCATCAGAGATTTAGAGCATTCACAAATGTCTGGAGGTTAAACAACACACTCCTAAGCGATCAGTGGGTTAAAGAAGAAACAGGAAGAGAAATTGCTAAATCTATAGAGACAAATGAAAATGAGAAGACAACAAAAGAAAACTATGGGATGCAGCAAAGGTGGTACTGAGGGGGAAATTTATAGCTCTAAATGCATACATTAAAAAGGAAGAAAGACAACTTCTATGTGAGACCAAGAGAAGAGATGTCTATTTGGTGCAGGATCTATATTTTCTAAACAGTGTAACTCTACAGTTGGTTTGTTCAAACACCACAATTACATGGAACTTTGAATAGGAAGTGAGATATGGTAGGTTAGTGTGGGTTAGAGTGAAATAGTGACACATCCCAAAGTAATTTGGGCAGAGAATAAGAATATATTTACAGGGCACCCCCTGAGGAGCTGGGAGAAAGTGCATAAGTGATAGACTTCCTCACCTGGACTGATGCTGATGTTGTCACAAACATTAGGACAGGTGGTTTGGTGTGCTGAGCCCTCTATCATGGGACTTGACCTCATGAATCTCGTTACTGCAAAGGAGAGGCTAAACTTGTATATAATTGTGCCTAAGAGTCTCCCCCTGAGTACCTCTTTGTTGCTCAGATGTGGCCCTCTCTCTCTCTAACTGAGCCACCTCAGCAGGTGAACTCACTGCCCTCCCCCTTACATGGGACCTGACTCCCAGGGGTGTAAATCTCCCTGGCAATGCAGGATGTAACTCCCGGGGATGAATCTGGACCCAGCATCATGGGATTGAGAATATCTTCTTGACCAAAAGGGGGATGCAAAATGAAATGAAATAAAATTTCAGTGGCTGAGAGATTTCAAATGGAGTTGCGAGGTCACTCTGGTGAACATTCTTATGCACTATACAGATAACACCTCTTAGGTTTTAATGTATTGGAATAGTTAGAAACAAATACCCAAAACTATCAAACTCCAACCCAGTAGTCTGGACTCCTGTAGATGACTACAACAATGTAGATTACAAGGGGTGATAGTGAGATTGTGGAAACCTTGTGGATCACACTCCCTTTATCCAGTGTATGGATGGATGATAGAAAAATGGGGACAAAACCCAAATGAAAAATAGGGTGGGATGCGGGGGATGATTTGGGTGTTCTTTTTTACTTTTATTTTTTATTCTTATTCTGATTCTTTCTGATGTAAGGAAAATGGTCAGAAATAGATTATGGTGATGAATGCATAAATATATGATGGTACTGTGAACAGTAGATTGTACACCATGGATGACTGTACGGTATGTGAACATATTTCAGTAAAACTGAATTTAATTAAAAAAAAACAGAAAATATTTTAGTAACATAAAAAATGGAAGAGCTGAAATCAAAGAACTAATGGAATGACTTAAAAAGCTAGAAAATGAAAAACAAACTAATCCTAAACCAAGTAGAAGAAAAGAAATAACAAGGATTAAAGCAGAAATAAATGACATAGAGAACAAAAAAAAAGAGAGAGAGAGCATAAATAAAACCAAAATTCATTCTTTAAGAAGATCTAGATTGACAAGCACCTAGCTAGAATGACAAAATAAAAAAGATAAAGACCAAAAATAAACAAAATAATAAATGAGAGAGGCAACATTACTGCAGGTCCTGAAGAAATTTAAAGAATTACAAGAGGATACTAGGAACAACCGTATGCCAACAAGCTACATAATGTAGAGGAAATGGACAATTGCCTGGAAATATATTGTGCTGGTTTGGATGTATTATGTCCCCCAAAATACCATTATCTTTGATGTAATCTTGTGTATGCAGATGTATCAGTGTTGATTAGATTGTAATTCTTGGAGTGTTTCCATGGAGATGTGACCCACCCAACTGTGGATGATGACTAATTGGATAGGTTCCATGGAGGTGTGGCCCTGCCCATTCAGCTTGGGCCTTGATTAGTTTACGAGAGCACTATATAAGCTAAGACAGAAGGAGCAACCTTGCTACAGCCAAGAGGGACACTTTGAAGAATGCACAGAATCTGAGAGTAGCTACAGATGAAGATGGCCATTGAAAGCAGACTCTTGATCTGGAGAAGCTAAGAAAAGAAAAACACCCTAAGAGCAACTGACAGTGACATTTGGAAGAGGAGCTGTGGCCTAGAGAGGAACATCCTGGGAGATAGCCATTTTGAAACCAGAACTTGGAGCAGAAGCCAGCCATTTGCCTTCCCACCTAAAAGAGGTTTTCCAGACACAATTGGCCATCCTCCATTGAAAGCACCCTTTGTTGATGGACACTTTATGGCCTTAAGACTATAATTTTGTAACCAAATAAAACCCCTTTTATAAAAGCCAATCCATTTCTGGTGTTTTGCATTCTGGCAGCATTAGCAAAGTAGAACACACATGAACAACCTAGACTGACCATAGGAGAAACAGAAGATCTCAATCAACCAATCACAGGCAAAGAGATCCAATCAGTCAACAAAAAGCTTCCCACAAATAAATGAAGAGAGCCGGATGGCTTCACAAGGGAATTCTACCAAACTTTCCAAAGAGAACTGACACCAATCTTACTTAAACTCTCTCAAAGCATTGAAGAAAATGGAACACTACTTAACTTATTTTATGAAGTAACATCACTCTAATACCAAAACCAGATAAAGATGCTACAAGAAAGGAAAACTACAGGCCAATCTCCCTCATGAATACAAATGCAAGAATTCTCAACAAAATACTTGTAAATCGAATCCAAAGACACATTACAAAAATCATACACCATGATCAAGTGGGGTTCATTCCAGGCATGCAAGGATGGTTCAACATAAGAAAATCAATGTAATTCAACACATTAACAAATCAAAAGGGAAAAATCAAATGATCATTTCAATAGATGTTGAAAAAGCATTTGAGAAAATGCAGCATCCTTTTTAGATAAAAACACTTCAATAGTTAAGAAGTCAAAGAAACTTCCTCAATATGATAAAGGGCATATATGAAAAACCCACAGCCAGCATAATACTCAATGGTGAGAGACTGAAAGCCTTCCCTCTAAGATCAGGAATGAGACATGGATACCCCCTGTTATTCAACATTGTGCTAAAAGTGCTAGTCTGAGCAATCTGGCAAAAGAAATAAAAGGCAACCAAATTGGAAAGGAAAAAGTTTAACTGTCATTATTTGCAGATGATATGATCTTATATCTGGAAAACCCTGAGAAATCAATGAACAGCTACTTGACCTAACAAACCAATTTAGCAAAGTAGTGGGATACAAGATTAATGGACATAAGTCAGTAATTTACCTATACACTAGAAATGACCTAACTGAAGAGACACTCAAGAAAAGATTCCCTTCTCAATAGCAACTAAAAAAATCAAATAGTTAGGAATAAACATAACCAAGGATGTAAAGACCTATACATAGAAAACTACATAACTTTACTAAAAGAAATAGAAGGGGATCTAAGAAGATGGAAAAATATTCCTTGTTCATGGATAGGAAGGCTAAATGTCATTAAGATGTCAATTCTACCCAAACTCATCTACAGATTTAATACAATTCCTATCAACATTCCAACAACCTACTTTGCAGACTTGGAAAAGTTAGTCATCAAATTTATTTGGAAGGGGAAGATTCCTCGAATTGCCAAAAACATTCTAAAAAAGAAAAACAAAATGGGCAAGACTTACATTCCCTGACTGTGAAGCTTATTATAAAGCCACTGTAGTCAAAACAGCATGGTACTGGCCCAAAATAGACATATCAGCCAATTGAATCAAATTGAGAATTCAGATAGACCCAGATCTATGGTCAACTAATCTTTGGTAAGGCCCCCAAAACCACTGAACTGGGACATAACAGTCTCTTCAACAAATGCAGCTGGCAGTGCTGGATATCCACATCCAAAGAATGAAAGATGACCCCCTACCTCACACCCTACAAAAAACTGAAATCAAAATGGATTAAAGACCTCAATATAAGAGAGTACCATAAAACTGCTAGGAGATAATATAGGGAAACATTGCAAGGAAACATCTTCAAGATCTTGCATTAGGAGGTCACTTCTTAGACCGTACATCCAAAGCACAAGCAACAAAAGAAAAAAGTAGACAAATAGGAAATTCTCAAAATCAAAAACTTCTGTAACCTCAAAAGAATTTGTCAAAATGGTGAAGAGAGAAGAATGCAATGGGAGAAAATATTTGGAAATGATATATCTGATAAGACTGATATGCATATATAAAGAAATCCTACAAGTCAATGACAACAGTACAGACAGCCCAATTATAAAATGGGCACAAGATATGAAAAGACAGTTGTCTGAAGAGGAAATACAAATGGCCAAAAAATAAAACAAAAAATGTTCAGCTTCACTAGCTATTAGGGAGATGCAAATTAAGACCACAATGAGATATCACCTCACACCAATTAGACATTAAACAGGAAACTAAAAATGCTGGAGAAGATGTGGAGAAATTGAAACTCTGATTCATTGTTGGTGGGACTGTATAATGGTACAACCACCCTGGAAGACAGTCTGTTGGTTCCTTAGAAAACTAGATAAACAGTTACCCTTTAATCGAGCAATTGCACTTCTTGGTATATAACTGGAAAATCTGAAAGCAGTGACACAAACAGATATCTGCATGTCAACATTCATAGCAGCATTAGTCACAATTGCCAAGAGATGGAAACAACCCAAATGTCTTTCAGCAGATGAGTGAATAAACAAAATGTGGTGTAAACACACAAAGGAATCCTACATGGCAGTAAGAAGGAACACTGTCATGAGAGATATGACAAATGGATGAATCTTGAAGACATAATGCAAATTGTGAATACTGCTGCCATAAACACCAGTGTGCAATGTCCAGTTATCTCCCCACTGTCAGTTCTTCCAAGTATATATCCAATAATGGGGTTGCAGGACCATATGGCCACCACATAGTTAGCTTCCTATGGAACCACCACACTGCCCTCCAGCTGGGCTGTACTATTCTACTTCCCTACCAAAAGGGAATAGGTACATCCCTCTATCCACATTTTCTCCAGCACTGGTATCCCTCTGTTTATTTTTTAAACAGTTTTATTCACACATATACAATCCACCCTAAGTAAACAATGATTCCCAGTATAATATCATTACGCATTCACCACCAAAAACTATATGAGGACATTTCCATTTCTTCCCCAAAGAAAGAGGGAAAGGTTAAAAACAATGAAGAATAAAAATACCAAAGATAGAAAAAATAAAAATAAACTACAATAAAAAGGTCAGACAAAACCAGCACCACCAAGAATCCCATATTACTCCCTTATATCCCCCTATTAGAGACATTTACCTTTGGTATATGGCCTTTGTTATAATTAATGGAAGCATCTAACAATGCTACATTGTACTAAAGATTCTAGTTTGCATTGATTGTATTTTTTACCCTATTTACAAGCCAATTTTCAATACCTTGCAATGCTGACATTCATTGGTTCTCCCTCATTAAAAAAAAAAAAACTTATATTTGTACATTTAATCACCATCATTGACCACTCTAGGTTTCGCTAAATTATACAATCCCACTCTATCTTCAACCTTTACTTCTAGTGTCATACATGTCCATAGCCTTCCTCTTTCAACAATACACTCATTTTTGTTCCAAGTACTTAAAATCACGCACTATTATGCTATCCATTCCATCTCTGGATCTATACAATCAATCCTGTTGAACCTTCTGTACTCTTTCAGCATCAAATGCCTGACGTCAAACATCTTTCTACCTCCTGATAACCTTTGTTCTCAACTCTCAAATTTCACTCATCAATGTTATTTCATATTAGTGAGACCATACAGTATCTTTCCTTTTGCTACTGGCTAATTTCACTCAACATAATGTCTACTGTCTACCGTTTTGTCTTTTGGATTTTATATGTCTTATCTTATTTGATTTTTATTTTTTTCACTCTCTCTCTTTTTACCCTTACTGATAGTCTTCAATTCTACAATCTTCTCCAAACTTCTGTTTCCTGTCTTTTCCTGTCTATAGGGCTCCCTTTAATATTTTTTGTAAAGCAGGTATCTTGTTCACAAACTCTCTCGGTGTCTGTCAAAAATATTTAAAACTCTCCCTCATTTTTGAAGGACAATTTTGCTGATACAGACTTCTTAGTTGGCAATTCTCTTCCAGTACTTAAATATATCATACCACTGCCTTCTCACTTCTATGGTTTCTAGTGAAAATTCTGCACATAGTCTTATTGAACTACCCTTGTATGTGATGAACTGCTTTTCTCTTGCTGCTTTCAGAGTTCTTTCTCTTTTACATTTAAGAGTCTGATTATTAAGTGTCTTGCAGTTGATCTACCTGCATCTATTCTGTTTGGGGTACACTGCACTTCTTGGATCTGTAATTTTATGTCTTTCATACGAGATGGGTCATTTTTAGCGATTATTTGTTCCTTTACTGTTTCTGCCCCCTTTTCCTTCTCTTCTCTTTCTGCAACACCCATGACACATGTTTGTGTGCTTCAATTCCCTGAGAACCTGCTCATATTTTTCCATTCTTTTCCCTATCTGTTCTTTTGTGTGTCGAATTTTGGATGTCCTGTCCTCTAGTTCATGAATCCTTTCTTCTATTTCTTCAAATCCATTCTGTTTTTCATAGCTTCTATTTTGCCTTTCATTCCCATAAGTTTTGCCAATTGTTTTTTTCAAACTTTCAAGTTCTTCCTTACATTTGCTCAATGCCTTCTTTATATCCTTCAATCTCTTTTGCCATATCTTTCTTCAACTTGTTGATTTGGTTTTTGAATTGATTAAGCATATTTGTTCAAAAATCTTTAATTAGTTGTTTCAACTCCTGTATCTCATTTGAAGTGTAAGTTCGCTCCTTTGACTGGGCCAGATCTTCATTTTTCCTAGTATGATTCATAATTTTTTGTTGTACAGGCATCTAGTTTCCTTGATTACCCCAATCAGATTTTCCCAGATGAGACAGGCCCTGGTCTCAGAGGAGGCTGTATTCAGTATCATGTTTCCCTGAGGGTGAGACCCAGAAGATTGTCAGACTTTTCTGTGAGGACTCTACACACTGTGCTTTTACTATCCTGCCTAGCAGGTGGTGCTTGTCAGCCTGCAGCTTCCCACTGGCATAAAGATGTGGGTTGCATTTAATTCTCAGTGAGCCCTGTCCTGGTCAGGGACTGAGGGTGTCAGCAGCAATGCTAAAGCTGTTTCTGTTTTTTTCTTTATTTTTCCCCACAGACCCTGGGATCTGAGTTCTCTGAGGGAGAGCTGCCACTTGAGCTTGGCCCCACCCTCCGTTTTCCTATGGAAGATAATCCCTTTAGGGAATTATCACATACACTTGAGTTTTTCCTTTGAGTCCCTATCTTAACTCCACCCTTACCTGGGTCAGTGCAAACAACTGAAAATGCCTGAGGCTTTCTCTTATGAGCTACTTAGAATGAGAGAAAAAAAGGAAAAAAAAAAGAAGTCACCTTTTCATAGCCAGTCCCCAGTCCTGCAGTTCACCAGGCAAGAATGGGAGTTGGTACCCAGTATTGTGTGTTTTCCTTTTTTGGACACACAGCCCTTTTCCAGTATTCTGAGTTCAGTGGACTCGAAAACTCTCTGTTTTAATTTATATATTTATTTTTTCCCCCATCAGCCTTACCTCTTCTCTGCTAGGGGGAACCTCTGTGTTCCTTTCCCACTTTCTCTGGGTGATCAGTACTCATCATATGGATTAAGAAGTCCAAATTTGTTAATTAAAAATGCAATTGGAGTTTAGTTGAGTTACATTCCCTTGCTCCTGGCAAGGACTACTTTTGTTTCTCACAGTGAAGTTTTCCAACTAAGGCTGCCCTACTGGTTGGGGAGGGGCACTAGCTCCATAGTTTGGGAGCTTTACTTTCAGTTCTATGCTGGGATCTCAGCCATTCTATCCATTCCAGACTGGTGTACAATGTGTGTTCAGTTGTTCCAGAATATTTATTAGTTTTTCCTGGCTATTTACTAGTTGCTTTATGGGACTACAAAATTCCACAACTCCCTATGCCACCATTTTGCCACATCTCCTCTGTGGTGGCTCTTAAAAGGGGATTTATCAGGTTACAAGTTTGCAGTTTTAGAGTCATAAAACTGTCCAAACTAAGGAATCATCAAGAGGATACCTTCACTGAAGGAAGGCTGATGGCATCTGGAAGACCTCTGCCAGCTGGGAAGACACATGGCTGAGGTCTGCTGGTCTTTTGCTCCTGGGATCTGTTTCAAAATGGCTTTCTCCAAAATGCTCTGGGCTTCTCTTTCTCTTACCTTCTTCAGCTCCTATGGATCTAAGATCTAGGGGTCCTCTCTTACCTTCTCAGGGGCAAACTCTGATCTTCATATCTTAGCTCTGTATCTCCAAATATCTTGCTAATAATAGGCCCAATATATAAAGACAAAAGACATGAAAGACAAAAGACATGAAAAGAAATTTTTCCAAAGAGGAAATACAAATGGCTACATAACACATGAAAAAGTGTTCATCTTCACTAGTTATTAGGGAAATGCAAATCAAGACCACAACGAGATATCATCTTACACCCATAAGAAAGGCTGCCACTAAACAAACAGGAATCTACAAATGCTGGAGAGGATGTGGAGAAATTGGAACCCTTATTCATTGCTGGTAGGAATGTATAATGGGACAGCCACTGTGGAAGACAGTTTGGCAGTTCCTCAGAAAGCTAGACATTGAATTACCCTACTATCTGGCAATTACACCTCTCAGTTTATACCCAGAAAATTTGAAAGCAGTGACATAAACAGACATTTGCACACTGATGTTCAAAGTGGCATTCTTCACCATTGCCAAGAGATGGAAACAATACAAGTGTCCTTCAATAGATGAGTGGATAAACAAAATGTGGCATATATATACAATGGAATGCTATGCATCAGTAAGAAGGAACAGGGTCCAGAAACATATGACATCATGGATGAAACTTGAAGGCAAAATCTGGGCAAGATGGTGGATTGGTGAGCTGTATGTTTTAGTTACTCCTCCAGGAAAGTAGGTAGAAAGCCAGGAACTGCGTGGACTGGACACCACACAGCAATTTGACTTTGGGCATACTTCATACAACACTCATGAACACATCGAACTGCTGAGATCAGCGAAATCCCCATTATTTCAGCAGACTGGGAGCCTCCGTACACAACCCAGCAGCCCAGAACTGCCCTGGGGGGATGGCACTCACCTGTGACATAGCACGGTCATCCCTCAACAGAGGACCAGGGGGTGCATGGCCAATTGCAAGTCTCAGGAGCCATACGCCAATACCAAGGACTTGTGGGTCAGTGGCAGAGATAAACTGTGGCAGGACTGAACTGAAGGATTACACTATTGCAGCAGCTTTAAAACTCCAGGAACACCAGGGAGATTTGATTGTTAGAGCCACCCCCTCTCCCTGACCACCCAGACACACGCCCCATATACAGGGCGGGCAACACCAACTACACACGCAAGCTTGGTACACCAATTGGACCCCACAAGACTCACTCCCCCACTCACCATAAAGGCAAAGCAGGGGAGAACTGGCTTGTGGAGAACAGGTGGCTTGTGGACACCACCTGCTGGTTAGTTAAAGTGTACTCCATGAAGCTGTAGATCTGATAAATTAGAGATAAGGACTTCAATTGGTCTACAAATCCTAAAAGAACCCTATCAAGTTCAGCAAATGCCAAGAGGCCAAAAACAACAGAAAATTATAAAGCATATGAAAAAACCAGACGATATGGATAACCCAAGCCCAAGCACCCAAATCAAAAGATCAGAAGAGACACAGCACCTAGAGCAACTACTCAAAGAACTAAGATGAACAATGAGACCATAGTACGGGATACAAAGGATATCAAGAAGACCCTAGCAGAGCATAAAGAAGACATTGCAAGACTAAATAAAAAAATAGATGATCTTATGGAAATTAAAGAAACTGTTCACCAAATTAAAAAGATTCTGGACACTCATAGTACAGGACTAGAGGAAGATGAACAATGAATCAGTAACCTGGAAGATGACAGAATGGAAAATGAAAGCACAAAAAAAAGAATGGGGAAAAAATTGAAAAAAACAAAATGGACCTCAGGGATATGATAGATAATATAAAACATCCAAATATAAGACTCATTGGTGTTCCAGAAGGAGAAGAAAAGGGTAAAGGTCTAGGAAGAGTATTCAAAGAAATTGTTGGGGAAAACTTCCCAAATCTTCTAAACACCATAAATACACAAATCATAAATGCTCAGCGAACTCCAATTAGAATAAATCCAAATAAACCCACTCCGAGACATATTCTGATCACACTGTCAAACACGGAAGAGAAGGAGCAAGTTCTGAAGGCAGCAAGAGAAAAGCAACTCACCACATACAAAGGAAACAGCATAAGACTAAGTAGTGACTACTCAGCAGCCACCATGGAGACGAGAAGGCAGTGCCACGATATATTTAAAATTCTGAGTGAGAAAAATTTCCAACCAAGAATATTTTATCCAGCAAAGCTCTCCTTCAAATTTGAGGGGGAGCTTAAATTTTTCACAGACAAACAAATGCTGAGAGAATTTGCTAACAAGAGACCTGCCCTACTGGAGATACTAAAGGAAGCCCTACAGACAGAGAAACAAAGAAAGAAGAGAGAGACTTGCAGAAAGGTTCAGTACTAAAGATATTTGGTATGGGTACATTAAAGGATATTAATAGAGAGAGGGGAAAAATATATATGACAAACATAAACCAAAGGATAAGATGGCTGATTCAAGAAATGCCTTCATGGTTATAACATTGAATGTAAATGGATTAAACTCCCCAATTAAAAGATATAGATTCTCAGAATGGATTTAAAAAAATGAACCATCAATACGTTGCATACAAGAGACTCATCTTAGGCACAGGGACACAAAGAAATTGAAAGTGAAAGGACGGGAAAAAAATATTTCATGAAAGCTATAGCCAAAAGAAAGCAAGTGTAGCAATATTAATCTCAGATAAAATAGAGTTTAAATGCAGGGATGTTTTGAGAGACAAAGAAGACCACTACATACAAATAAAAAGGGCAATTCAACAAGAAGAAACAACAATCATAAATGTTTATGCACCTAATCAAGGTGCCACAAAATACATGAGAGAAACACTGGCAAAACTAAAGGAAGCAATTGAGGTTTCCACAATAATTGTGGGAGACTTCAACACATCACTCTCTCCTATAGCTAGATCAACCAGACAGAAGACCAATAAGGAAACTGAAAACCTAAACAATCTGATAAATGAATTAGATTTAACAGACATATATAGAACATTACATCCCAAATCACCAGGATACACATACTTCTCTAGTGCTCACAGAACTTTCTCCAGAATAGATCACATGCTGGGACATAAAACAAGGCTCAATAAATTTAAAAAGATTGAAATTATTCAAAATACATTCTCTGACCACAGTGGAATACAATTAGAAGTCAATAACCTAAGAGCCTCCTCCTGAATGCCTCCTTGTTGCTCAGATGTGGCCCTGTCTCTCTAGCTAAGCCAACTTGAAAGGTGAAATCACTGCCCTTCCCTCTACGTGGGATCAGACACCCAGGGGAGTGAATCTCCCTGGCGATGTGGAATATGACTCCCGGGGAGGAATGCAGACCTGGCATCATGGGACGGAGAACATCTTCTTGACCAAAAGGGGGATGTGAAAGGAAATGAAATAAGTTTCAGTGGCAGAGAGAGTCCAAAAGGAGCCGAGAGGTCACTCTGGTGGGTACTCTTACCCAGAATTTAGAAAACCCTTTTTAGGTTCTAAAGAATTGGGGTAGCTGGTGGTGGATACCTGAAACTAACAGACTACAACCCAAAACCCATGAATCTCTAAGACAATTGTATAAAAATGTAGCTTATGAGGGGTGACAATGGGATTGGGAAAGCCATAAGGACCATACTCCACTTTGTCTAGTTTATGGATGGATGAGTAGAAAAATAGGGGAAGGAAACAAACAAACAAACAGACAAAGGCACCCAGTATTCTTTTTTACTTCAATTGCTCTTTTTCACTTTAATTATTATTCTTGTTATTTTTGTGTGTGTGCTAAGGAAGCTGTCAGGGATTGGTTTAGGTGATGAATGTACAAGTATGTAATAATGGTACTGTGAACAATCGAATGTACAATTTATTATGTATGTGTGGTATGTGAATATATCTCAATAAAATGAAGATTAAAAAAAAAAAAAACAGAAGAAGTCAATAACCATCAGAGACTTAGAAAATTCACAAATACCTGAAGGTTAAACAACACACTCCTAAACAATCAGTGGGTTAAAGAAGAAATAGCAAGAGAAATTGCTAAATATATAGAGATGAATGAAAATGAGAACACAACATACCAAAACCTATGGGATGCAGCAAAAGCAGTATTGAGGGGGAAATTTATAGCACTAAACACCTATATTAAAAAGGAAGAAAGAGCCAAAATCAAAGAACTAATGGATCAACTGAAGAAGCTAGAAAATGAACAGCAAACCAGTCCTAAACCAAGTAGAAGAAAAGAGATAACAAGGATTAAAGCAGAAATAAATGACACAGAGAACAATAACAACAAAAAAAATAGAGTGGATAAATATCACCAAAAGTTGGTTCTTTGAGAAGATCAACAAGATTGACAAGCCCCTAGCTAGACTGACAAAATCAAAAAGAGAGAAAACCCATATAAACAAAATAATGAATGAAAAAGGTGACATAACTGCAGATCCCAAAGAAATTTAAAAAATTATAAGAGGATACTATGAACAACTGTATGGCAACAAACTGGATAATGTAGATGAAATGGACAATTTCCTGGAAACATATGAACAACCTAGACTGACCAGAAAAGAAACAGAAGACCTCAACCAACCCATCACAAGCAAAGAGATCCAATCGGTCATCAAAAATCTTCCCACAAATAAATGCCCAGGGCCAGATGGCTGCACAGGGGAATTCTACCAAACTTTCCAGAAATAACTGACACCAATCTTACTCAAAGTCTTTCAAAACATTGAAGAAAATGGAACACTACCGAACTCATTTTATGAAGCTAACATCAATCTAATACCAAAACCAGGCAGAGATGCTACAAGAAAGGAAAACTACCGGACCATCTCCCTAATGAATAGAGATGCAAAAATCCTCAACAAAATACTTGCAAATCGAATCCAAAGACACATTAAAAAAATCATACACCATGACCAAGTGGGGTTCATTCCAGGCATGCAAGGATGGTTCAACATAAGAAACTCAATCAATGTATTACAACACATTAACAATTCGAAAGGGAAAAATCAAATGATCATCTCAATAGATGCTGAAAAAGCATTTGACAAAATCCAACATCCGTTTTTAATAAAAACACTTCAAAAGGTAGGAATTGAAGGAAACTTCCTCAATATGATAAAGAGCATATATGAAAAACCCACAGCCAGCATAGTACTCAATGCTGAGAGACTGAAAGCCTTCCCTCTAAGATCAGGAACAAAACAAGAATGCCCACTGTCACCACTGTTATTCAACATTGTGCTGGAAGTGCTAGCCAGGGCAATCTGGCAAGACAAAGAAATAAAAGGCATCCAAATTGGAAAAGAAGAAGTAAAACTGTCATTGTTTGCAGATGATATGATCTTATATCTGGAAGACCCTGAGAAATCGACGATACAGCTACTAGAGCTAATAAACAAATTTAGCAAAGTAGCAGGATACAAGATTAATGCACATACGTCAGTAATGTTTCTATATGCTAGAAATGAACAAACTGAAGAGACACTCAAGAAAAAGATACCATTTTCAATAGCAACTAAAAAAATCAAGTACCTAGGAATAAAGTTAACCAAAGATGTAAAAGACCTATATGAAGAAAACTGCATAACTCTACTAAAAGAAATAGAAGGGGACCTTAAAAGATGGAAAAATATTCCATGTTCATGGATAGGAAGGCTAAATGCCATTAAGATGTCAATTCTACCCAAACTCATCTACAGATTCAATGCAATCCCAATCAAAATTCCAACAACCTACTTGGCAGACTTGGAAAAGCTAGTTATCAAATTTATTTGGAAAGGGAAGATGCCTTGAATTGCTAAAGACACTCTAAAAAAGAAAAACGAAGTGGGTGGACTTACACTCCCTGATTTTGAAGCTTATTTTAAAGCCACAGTTGTCAAAACAGCATGGTACTGGCACAAAGATAGACATATAGATCAATGGAATCAAATTGAGAATTCATAGATAGACCCCCAGATCTATGGCCGACTGATCTTTGATAAGGCCCCCAAAGTCACTGAACTGGGTCATAATGGTCTTTCCAACAAATGGGGCTGGGAGAGTTGGATATCCATATCCAAAAGAATGAAAGAGAACCCCTACCTCACACCCTACAGAAAAATTAACTCAAAATGGACCAAAGATCTCAATACAAAAGAAAGTACCATAAAATTCCTAGAAGATAATCTAGGAAAACATCTTCAAGACCTTGTATTAGGTGGACACTTCCTAGACTTTACACCCAAAGCACAAGCAACAAAAGAAAAAGTAGATAAATGGGAACTCCTCAAGCTTAGAAGTTTCTATACCTCAAAGGAATTTCTCAAAAAGGTAAAGAGGCAGCCAACTCAATGGGAAAAAGTTTTTGGAAACCATGTATCTGACAAAAGACTGATATCTTGCATATATAAAGAAATCATACAACTCAATGACAATAGTACAGACAGCCCAATTATAAAATGGGCAAAAGATATGAAAAGACAGTTCTCTGAAGAGGAAATACAAATGGCCAAGAAACACATGAAAAAATGTTCAGCTTCACTAGCTATTAGAGATGCAAATTAAGACCACAATGAGATACCATCTCACACTGATTAGAATGGCTGCCATTAAACAAATAGGAAACTACAAATGCTGGAGGGGATGTAGAGAAATTGGAACTCTTATTCATTGTTGGTGGGACTGTATAATGGTTCAGCCACTCTGGAAGTCAGGCTGGCAGTTCCTTAGAAAACTAGATATAGAGTTACCATTCGACCCAGCGATTGCACTTCTCGGTATATACCCGGAAGATCGGAAAGCAGTGACATGATCAGATATCTGCATGCCAATGTTCATGGCAGCATTATTCACAATTGCCAAGAGATGGAAACAACCCATATGTCCTTCAGCAGATGAGTGGATAAATAAAATGTGGTATATACACACGATGGAATACTACATGGCAGTAAGAAGGAATGACCTCGTGAAACATATGACAACATGGATGAACCTTGAAGACATAATGCTGAGCGAAATAAGCCAGGCACAAAAAGACAAATATTATATGCTACCACTAATGTGAACTTTGAAAAATGCAAAACAAATAGTTTATAATGTAGAATGTAAGGGAACTAGCAATAGAGAGCAATTAAGGAAGGGGGAACAATAATCCAAGAAGAACAGATAAGCTATTTAATGTTCTGGGAATGCCCAGGAATGACTATGGTCTGTTAATTTCTGATGGGTACAGTAGGAACAAGTTCACAGACATGTTGCTATATTAGGTAACTTTCTTGGGGTAGAGTAGGAACATGTTGGAAGTAAAGCAGTTATCTTAGGTTAGTTGTCTTTTTTTTAAACCCTTGTTATGGTCTCCTTGAAATGTTCTTTTATTGTATGTTTTTTTTTATTTTTTTAAATTTTTAAATTTTTAAATTTTTCATACAGTTGATTAAAAAAAAAAAAAGTTAAAAAAAAAACAAGGGAAAAAATATGTAGGTCCCCCTTGAGGAGCCTGTGGAAAATGCAGGGGTATTGGCCTACCCCACCTCGATGGTTGCTAACATGACCACAGACATAGGGGACTGGTGGTTTGATGGGTTGAGCCCTCTACCACAGGATTTACCCTTGGGAAGACTGCTGCTGCAAAGGAGAGGCTAGGCCTCCCTATAATTGTGCCTAAGAGCCTCCTCCTGAATGCCTCTTTGTTGCTCAGATGTGGCCCTCTCTCTCTACCTAAGCCAACTTGAAAGGTGAAATCACTGCCCTCCCCCTACATGGGATCAGACACCCAGGGGAGTGAATCTCCCTGGCAACGTGGAATATGACTCCCAGGGAAGAATGTAGACCCGGCATCATGGGATGGAGAACATCTTCTTGACCAAAAGGGGGATGTGAAAGGAAATGAAATAAGCTTCAGTGGCATAGAGATTCCAAAAGGAGCCAAGAGATCACTCTGGTGTGCACTCTTACGCACAATTTAGACAACCCTTTTTAGGTTCCAAAGAATTGGGGTAGCTGGTGGTAGATACCTAAAACTATCAAACCACAACCCAGAACCCATGAATTTCAAAGACAATTGTATAAAAATGTAGTTTATGAGGGGTGACAATGGGATTGGAAAAGCCATAAGGACCACACTCCCCTTGTGTAGTTTATGGATGGATGAGTAGAAAAATAGGGGAAGGAAACAGACAAAGGTACCCAGTGTTCTTTTTTAGTTCAATTGCTCTTTTTCACTTCAATTATTATTCTTGTTATTTTTTTGTGTGTGCTAATGAAGGTGTCAGGGATTGATTTAGGTGATGAATGTACAATTATGTAATGGTACTGTGAACAATCGAATGTACGATTTGTTTTGTATGACTGCGTGGTATGTGAATATATCTCAATAAAATGAAGATTTTAAAACAAACAAACAAACAAAAAGACATAATGCTGAATGAAATGAGGCAGACATAAAGGGATGGATAGTGTTATGTTACCACTAATGTGAATTCCCTGAGGAATGTAAAATCAGGAGACCTAGAGAAGACAAAAGATTGTGAATGGGGAATCGTAACCTCATATATACAGACATGATAATGATGGTGAACTCAAAGGTATGGGAATGGATAGGGTGACTATGGTTCATTAATGAGATTATAAGTATCATTACCACATTGAAGGCAAACATGATCAAAAGTGGTTGGTAATCCATAGGGTAGCACTACAAATATTAATACAAGTTTGCATGATATACTTCTAAGTTATGACACTGGTACAAAGAGTTAACAACAGAGTGGTACATGGAAAAATTACCTGTTACATATTATAGACTATATTTAATACGAATATTATAATTTAATATATAAATATTATATTATAATATTTAATAGGAATATCTTACCAGCACAACACTAATACTAGGGATGAATAATTAGTGGCTGATAAGAGCTCTGTGTTATAATTTTTTTAAATTGAGAGTGATGATGACTGTACCAAAGTGAAGATAATGTGAGACACATATTGTTTATCTTGAACAGACTATATAATATGTGAAATTAGGAACCCCCAACTTAATAACTCAAGCCCTCAATCTTGTTAAACTTAGGGCTGTAAATGGGAGGCTAAGTTTTCCTATAATTATGCCAAAGAGGTACCTCTAGAGAACCTCTTTTGTTGCTCAGATGTAGCCTTTCTCTCTCTAAGCCCAACACAGCAAATAAATTCTTTAGCTTCCCCTCCTCAACATGAGTCCCAGGGGAGTGAATCTCTGCAGTGATGTGGGACATGACTCCCAGGAATGAGCCTGGCTCTGGCATTGAGGGATTAAAAATGTTTACCTGATTAAAAGGGGGAAAGGAATGGTAACAAAATACAGTTATAGCAGCTAAGAGATCTCAAATAGAGCTGAGAAGCAATCCTGGAGTTATCTCTTATGTGAGCTCTGGTTAGATATCCCAAATGGCCACAGTATGCCATGCTCTTACCAACAGTAGTTCCAAAATACCTACGACCCTAGTTAAGATTCTAAAAGATTCACTCGGTAAAAGTTTTATCTCTCAGGAACTAAATCCACCAGAGCATTCCCATGCCAGACAAGTCCCCAAACCCAGAGGCAACAGCCTCTTTAAGAGCAACAATCAGATGCAGCCCCCTTCTCCATAGTGTCAACATCCCTTTCAATATGAACAAGTTAGAGTGGTCAATACATAGACACCCCTAAAGATCAAGAAACTGATTAAACAAGAGGAAGGGGTAGCAACAGATAAGATAGGATTTAACAAAGGATTTCTACAAATACTGAAACTTTATATAAACATATATGTATTTTTTAGATGCTGGGCTATTAGAATAGCTAAACAGAAATAAATGAATTGGTTGAACTGTAACCTATAATATTCCTTGAAATTTTGCTATACAGCTATTCATTGAATTGCGCTTTGAAAGTTAGCACCTTTCTGTGCGTGTGTGTGTGTGTGTGTGTGTGTGTGTGTATTTCACAATAAGGAAAGAACTGAGACTGTGGAACTGTAATTCATAACATTATTGAAATTACTTATGTAACTTCTTGTTGAGCTGTACTTTGAAAGTTAACACCTTTCTGTATATATGTTATATTTTACAATAATGTATATAACTGAAATTGTGGAACCGTAACCCATAGCATTCTTTGTAATTTCCTCTCTAACCACTTGTTGGACAGTACTTTGAAAGTTATCACTGTTTTGTTGTTGTTGTTTTTTCAGAACAAATTTTTATTTGAGAATTAAGGGAAAACAAAAACATTAAAGCATAGGAATACATTGACTGAATGAATACATGTGTCTCATTTGGTCTGAAATCTTGAAAAAGTTACTCTAACTACTTACCTGAGGTAGAGGTTGGCACTGCTTCAAGAGAACCTCCATCCATCCCAGAAGTTACCTTCTAGTTTTGGTTACAGGCTCCCCAAGTGGTCCTCTCCAACCTCAGGTTTTGCTATGTGAATAATACTAACACCTTTTTTTCTCCATGGTTAAAAGACCTCAGATCTGTTTCATATCCTCAAGGTTTTCTCTTTGAGGGATGGTCCTTCCTTAACTTACTTAGAGACTAGAGATGATTACCACTAAGATTAGCTGAAAGAAGGGGCAAGTCATTGCCCTACTAATGATACCAAGATTTGTCCCCTTCTCCAAGTTCCCTATAATGTCTAACAATTAGCCATATGGACTAATTTCCATCACCACCATGCTAGATCCCCAATACTATTTTAAGTATTACAACTGTCATACATACACAAGTGACAGGCAAGATTTTCACCAAAGAGAGACAAATGTACCTTGTGTGTTTTATCACACTGGGCAATTTTTCATGGTACAAGAACTATTTATGAAAATTACCAAAACACATCAGATCAAATAAACTTCCATGATCTGTTTTCTAAAAGAAAACCAAAACATCTTAGTATCAGATTATCACTATGAGCTATAACCACTGGCTCTAAGATCATGATCATCATGGCTCAAGAGTCACAAAAAGAATTAGAACAACCAATCATTAGGATCAAAGCTTAGAGCCATACACAAAGCAGAGTGTAGCAGCTGGCCAATTCCAAGAATCCAAATGCCAAAGCTCTGGGATCTGCTAAGATAAGTAAATTGAAATCAGAGGACTCAGACTAGCAACAAATACTTATTCATCAGTCTACAGAGTACCCAATCTACAGGAATCTGAAGTATTTGTATTAAATGTCTTTCAATCTGAGGGAAGAAAACAACTGAAATATGTCCATTTATAGATTCTTGAATTAACTACAGTATTTCTGGACAATGTTAAATGCAATCATAGTTATCCTGTTAAGTTGGAGATAGGTACATAACCTTCAACCACCAATTAATCTGCCAACTTCTTTTCCCTTCTAGCATTTAGAATCATGTATTCCAAGCCAAATATATGCCCTACATCACGGTGATGGCAATCCTTTCCCTGGGAATAAAGGATATTCTCTTTCCTTGGAAGAACTGAAATAAATGCAAGGCATATCATTATGGGACTAGAATTGCTATAAACAGGATAATGGAGGGGACAGAATACCAGTTTTAAGAGTCAGTATACTCAAAAATCAAAAAGTCTGGCTCTCCATTAATTTGCATCATTGTGTGGCCTTTACTCTGTGACCACTCAGGCTTATGCTTTACTTTCAGTCTTCATCTAATCATTTTGCAAGAAGCTGACTGAAGGTAACTATAATTAAAGTAGACATGATAAGTGAAGTCATAAAAGTATAGACAGCAGCAAAATCATTATTATACTAGAATTTGCATTTCTCAGTTGAAATGACTCTCTTAAGGCTGAAATGTCAAGCACCAGGGATGGTCTGAAAGAAATTTTAGGGAAAAGGAAAGTTTTTGAGGGAAGGCCTCAACTCACACTATGTAAAAGCTGAGTATTCTGTGTCTTAATGAGGTTGGTCCTGCAAAGGGGAAACTATTGGGAGAGTTCTGATCTAGGATGACTACACCCTAGCTTCTCAGGTCTTGCAGTGCCTGCAAAAAATCCCCAAGCTACTATCAACACACTAGTCTCCATAATAGTCAAGAGTTAAAAAAAAAAACAACAGAAGCAAAGTCAATATACTCCTTTGCCCCAACAGTAACACATGCCACACCTTCTATTACATGGTTACAGTCCTTGCCTTTATTGGATTTCTGAATTAAAAAAAAAAAATGAAAGTAAAGCAATCATTAAGTAGTTCAGATAAAAAAAAAGCATCTTTACCTGAGTTACCCATCAGGCCTACTCTGACCTGCCCTAACAACTCCCAGAATGA
This sequence comes from Choloepus didactylus, assembly GCF_015220235.1. Classification (NCBI taxonomy): domain Eukaryota; kingdom Metazoa; phylum Chordata; class Mammalia; order Pilosa; family Megalonychidae; genus Choloepus; species Choloepus didactylus. The sequence continues at coordinate 21,713,868 of NC_051316.1, forward strand.
GCTTCCAGGTACCTAAAAAAGTGTTTCCATAGTGACTCTACTTAAAGTCGTCTCTACCATATGGGTCAACTATGAGAACAGTTCTTCTCATACAGATTGTATGTACACAGATTCTCACCCACAATTAGATCTCTCTTTAGAGCACAATCCTCTGCAGAGTGAGTTCTTTAGGGCCCAATAAGGTAGAAACTTCTAGCAAAATTTTTTTCAGACTCAAGGTATTTATGTTTATAGGGTTTTTCACTTATTTGAGTTCCCTGGCGTACCACAAGAGCTGATCATTGACAGATGCTTTATCCATTCCAATACTTGTAAGGTTTTTTCCTCCGTCTAGATTCTTTTGTGAGTGTGCAAATGCAAGCAGGCTCTCCAACTGACGCTCTGATGCTTTCGCCACACATAAGACACATATAGAATTTTGAAAGTCTGAGTTCTATTAGGTACTTTTATCACACTTGAGGCTTCTCCCCAGTGTGGGTTTTCTGAAGTCCAATGAGAAATGCACACAGCCTGAAGCACTGCTGACATTGAGGGCATTTACATGGTGGTTTTCCTCTGTGAATTCTCTCGAAATGAGGAGAATTGAGCATTGCTAGAAAGCTCTCACACACTCACTACATTTGTAAGGTTTTCCACCTGTGCAAATCCTCTTGTGTGTGATCAGATTTGAGCTTGGATTAAAGGTTTTCCAAAACTTAGGGAATTTGTAGGGTGTCTCAGTAGAAAAACTGATGAGGTCTTGTCAGAGCAGCTCTCTGGGCAAAATGTTTCTCACACTTCTTAAAAGTGCAGGTTCTCTGGTCCCCAGTGAAGTCTGAGCTATGGGGAAAGTCTGAGATTTTCCTAGGGTTTCTCATCTTAGTAAGTCCTCTGACATGTAAATACATTTTCCATGGTATTATAACTTCTCAACTAGTCAAGACATTTCTGAGGATTCTGATGCATGGGGAGGGCTGAGCTCAAGGCCTTTCTCACCCACATTACAGATATATGGTTTTTCACCAATGTGTATTGTCTGGTGGTAAAGAAAGGCTGAGGTCTGGTGAAAGTTTTTATCACACACACCGTATTTATAACATAGCTCCTCTGCTTGAGTTCTCATTTTCTGCTGTGTAACAAAGTCCATGCCTAGGAGGAAGCCATTCTCACATGTAAACCACTGATGTGGCTTCTCTTCCATATGAATTCTCTGGTGCACAATAAGATCTGAGCTACAGTTGAAACTCTTCGAATCCAAGGCATTTAAAAGTGTGAGTATGAGTTGCTTGGTGCCTGATTAAGTTGGCACTCCAGGTAAAACTTCTCATACATTCTAAGCTTTTATATGGCTTCTCACCTGTGTGGACTCTCTGGTGCATGATAAGGTCTGATTTCTGGCCAAAGCATTTCTCACAGGCACCACACTTACAGGGCTTCTCCCCAGTATGAACTCTTTTATGTACAATGAAGGCTGAACAGTGTCGGTAACTCTTCTCACACTTATTACATTTGTAGGGCCTTTCACCAGCATGAGTTCTCTGGTGGCTAGTAAGGTCTGATTTCCCACTAAAACCTTTTTCACATTCTAGACACTTAAATGGTTTCTCCCCTGTGTGAGTTCTTCAGTGCCTTATGAGGTTTGTACTTCGACTGAAGCATTTATCACATTCACTACATAGATAAGGTTTCTTGCCTGTATGGCTTCTCTGGTGGACAAGCAGATCAGAGCTCTGACCAAAATTCTTGTCACAAATGTCACACATATAAAATTTTTTACCTCATGTGTTCTCTGTCCTGATAGGGCTAAGTGGTGCCAAAAGCTCTTCTCACATTTGCTACATTTGTAAGGTCTCTCATAAGTGTGGATCCTCTGGTGTGATATAAGATCTGAGCTTTGGATGAAGGTTTTCTCACACATATCACATCTATAAGGTTTCTCCCCAGTACAGATTCTCTCACACATAATAAGAGCTAAGTTTTCACAGAAGCTTTGCTCACATTCAAGGCACTGGTAAATTTGATCATCTTTTTGAGTGATCGTATGCACATGAATAAAAATCTTTTTAGCCTTCTGAGGGCATACATGATATATTTTTCTTTTCTGAGTTCTCTGATTACATCTCTTGTCTGAAGTGTACATATTCTATGGCTTTCTCCTAGCGAGTTTTCCCACTGGTCTTCTTGACCCATCATTGTCTTACTAGTCATTGTCTTGATACAAACTTGGAAGATACATCTGTTTCAGGCCTTTCGGTCAGGAGCAGTTCACCTCTACAAGTTTCCAGTATCATATACTCTAATTCCTCACTTAGTATTTCCAATCCAAAAAAAAAAAAAAGACTTAAGACTGTTTTCCTTTTGGCTCCAAAAGGTCTCGAGTCTAGAACCATTCACAACACTCAATTTTTCCCTCTCCTGGCAATGTTTACTACTACTGTCTCCAGCAATGACTCTACTAAGCTTATCTTCTTTCAACTTTTCATTGACATCCTCTCAGGCCTCTGTCCACCATTAGGAAGGCTCAGATCTGCTGGGTCGTGAGGACTGGGGCTGCTCCCACCGCTCAGGCCTGGGGTCTCCAGTCCGCTGTGCCCCCACCCCTCCACTGTTTTTTATATACTTTAAAGTTCACAATAAAAAATGCATAGAAACGTATATGTGGTGCAAGAATGGATATAATAGACCAAAGCGATTGAGTTGAAAGGACAGAAATAAACCCACACATCTATGGCCAATTGATTTTTGACAAGGGAGTCAAGTCCACTCAGTAAGGCAAGAACATTCTCTTCAGCAAATGGTGCTGGGAAAACTGGATATCCACATGCAAAAGAATGAAAGTGAATCTCTACCTCATACTATACAAAAAAATTGTTTCAAAATTGATCAAGAACTTCTCTTTACTTCACACCATACACAACAATTCTCTCAAAATGGATCAAGAACAAAATTGTAACATCAAAAACTGTTAAATCTTTTAGAGGAAATGTGTGATACAAATAGCATCTCTTACCTGACTGAGAATTGACTGTGTTCATGTGCACCTACTCAGATATCCCTTCTGATAACACTCTGGAGCTCCACCAAATTTTGGCTGCTATGACCTTGAGTACAGTCCACCCCAAGCATATCTCATCTTATAAAAAGAGCACTTACTGTTGGATGGATGGGCGGTTACACTATCTTTTCAGCCACACTTCCTAATAAGACCATGCCATCAGCTCTATTACCCACAGCCTTAACAGCCACACTACCAGTTCCTTTTGGATTCTGGAGAAAATGGGTTGTGATATCCATCAGTTCCACTGGGTTATATTCCTGGATGGAATATGTTTCACCAAAACTTGCACACAAGCCATAGGCACTTAGGCAACTTTGTTCCTCAACTATATATAACCTGTAAAATTGTTGCTACAGGTGCAGATATACTTGAGTGAAGTTCTTGCCATCTTGCTGCTCATTGCAATGTAGCTGCAGCTCTCCAGACATAACCCTTAATAAATGCTTTTGGCTTAATCAGCCCGTGTTTAGTGCCTCCTTCTATGGAACCTCAACTGGCCCTGTTGTAGGGCAGTTTGGAGCTGTCTGGAATAGGTTTTCCCTTATTTCTTCTTTCAGGTTGGTTCATGGTCCTGGTTCAGAAGGACACAATTGGCATAGTCAGCAGGATTCTGAAAAATTGGGCTGGGGAAAAGAGGAAACAACACAGGAAACCTTAGCTGGCCCCAAGAGTCTATGTGAGGCTTGTTACACATCTCTTAGGCACCCACAACCTGTCCCAGGAGTACAATGATGCTCCAAAAACCCCAGCAGGCAGTGCCTTCCTGCTGGAAAACCTATACTTGCACTCGGCCGGCAAGGAAGCAAAGTGGTTTTTTGCTGGTGTAGGTTGGTCCCTGTTGTGGGCAGTAAGAGTGGATTCTGAAGTGCAGTTAACTACTGGAGGCCAGAGTATATAAATTGGAGGAAGAGGTAGAGTTGTAGCAAAACATGAGATCAATTGCAACTTGCTGGTAATTGGTCAGTGAGAAAGGTGGAAGGAGAATATGTGGGAAAACTTTCTCTAAAGTGAAGACATTTGTTATAGTGAAGGGTCCAGGTTGGGATGCAAAGACATGGAATCCTTTAGAAAATGAGACTGAGTCCAGTGAGTAGGTTGAGGTAATCAGCTCAGAGGATGAGAGAGAAGCAACTTTACAAGCTCATCCCCTTATATAGAAGAAGGTAAAACAGAATAGACCAGAGGGAGCTCAAGGATCCCTCCACCAGGGAATTAAACATATTCCATCTGGGAATATAACCCAGTGGAACTGATTGATATCACAAGACATTTCATTTAAAATCTAAAAGGAACTGGTAGTGTGGCTTTAAAGGCTGTGGGATAATAGAGCTACTGGGATGGTCTTATCAGGAAGTGAGGCTGAAAAGATACTCTCACTGCCCATCCATCCACCAGACAGTGCTGACAGTAGCGAGGGCCGTGCTGGGTTACCTTCCTCTAATTGTTTGGAACATTAATGCCTGTGGGATGCATGCCTCTCAGAGGGAGAAATGCCAGGAGACACAGACACTCTCTAGAAAAGTAGTAAAGAAACACAAGTGCTGCTAGAGAGCTAGCAATGCAAGCAGCCAGTTATGTCCCAGTCTCCTGCCACTTTTACAGCAGGCATGAGAAATAACTTATTAAAAGTTACACTCCTGGTTGGAAGGGGACACTCCTTCCAATTTTAGTCCCTTTTACCAGTATCCCTGTGGATGATGTAGGACAAGCCTTTGGTGAGGTGGGAGAGGTAAAGATGGATACTAGGATTTCAGGAATCTAGAGTGCCAAATAAGGAGAAATATGGGCAAAAGGAAAACCACCTCCTCCAAAATGTAACACAAGGAGGGTTTCCTGTAGCCAGATTTGGGGGGACCTCTGGAAGCTGAGGTGGCATGGACAAAAAATAAAGAAACACAATCCAATGCTTTTTTGATGAAATAACGGAAAGGGCGAAAGCCAGAACCACAATACACTAAAGGGCCCCAAAGATAATGGTTAGAACCAACTGCCCCCACCCACAGAGGAGGAGCCAGTAAAAATGGCAGTGCACACACCGCTCCCTTGAGGGGAAGACCAAGGTTCCCCAGGATATAAGTCATCCTGGGGGGTCAGAGGAAGGTAGTGGATTAGGAGAGCAGGGCAAAAAAACATCTCCGTGAAAAATACTAGATAAAAGCGATGCACCAGCTGGACAAGGTCTGCTAAATCCACAGGGACTGTGCACTTGGTGGAACCAGAAGTCTGATTCTGAAACAAGTGAGTGAGCCTACTGGAGAACTGGTAGCCACACCACGGTCTGGGGAAACTGGAGGTTAGCGTTTGGAGATGAATTAGTTTTAGAAACCCAAAAGCGGCTGCGGATCTGGCAGCAAGAGCCGCACAGTGAAGTGCAACAGGAACTGCTTCCCCACAACCCGTGGGCATGCCTCAATATCTCTCATGGATGATAGTCTTCCGCACATTCACAGCTGATTGTCTTGGAGCTAGGAAGGTGGAGGTCAAGAAAAAGGGGAAAATAACCACGCCCCATTAAGCCATCTTACCAGTGGGCTGGGAACGCTCCTACCTGGCGCTGCAGCCCAGAGCTGCGCTGCACAAGCCAGCGTGGTGCAAAGTGTTTCCAGCAACACGTGTGCAAGCCTCAGTATCTGCTGTGGATGATAGCCTTCTGCACACCCGCAGCTAACGGTCCTGGAGCTAGGAAGGGTTTTGAGGCATAGTGGTCAGGTATTTTTTAAATGTCCCTCAGTTGAGGTTTGTCTGATGTTTTCCTCATGAGTAGGCTGGGACTTGGGATTAAGGGGAGGAAGACTACAGAGGGAAAGTGCCATTCTTAACACATCATATCTAGGGTACATGCTGTCAACTTCACTTACGACATTAATGTTGACCTTGACTACCTGGCTGAGGTCGTGTTTGCCAGTTTTCTCCACTCTGAAGTTTCACCTTTTGCCCTTTTCCATACTGGATATCATACAGAAGTCACTATGTACTTGTCATATAAGAAGAGGGGAGATACTCTCCACCTGCTTGTTGGTCAGATTTCTTCTTGAATTGATATTTCCTGTGGAATTCATTGTAAAAAATAAAAAGGGGCAAGGAAAGTAAAGATATTGAGTGTCTAGGTGAAGAAGCCCATCATGCCATGGAAGGGAAAACGTTATCTATACCTCTACCTACACATAGATGAAATGATTAAATATGTAAACTTAAATATCTGTTAAATAATGTATGTGATAAGTGTCATTACTGTAGACTAAGGAGTTTAGAATAATCTAAACAGTCAAGTTGTGATGTAAAAAAGATCTAACTTTTGAGAACTAAATCCTTTTATTCCTTCTGAATACCAACTCTTTCTGGAATACTGTGTTGAAAAAATATAATTGTCAACATTTTCCTTGACATATTTGGGGATGAGATGGATTTCTCTAGTGTCTAAATGTACAGTTTGGACTCAGGGTGTGACTTTCCCTAGCAATGAGCAAGAATGGACAATAAAAAGAGTAGCATGTAGAAAGAAAGTCAGAAATATTTGACAACTGATGAATTTTCTTCTTTGTATGAATTAAAGGCTGTAACAGGAGTTGCTCAAATAAAAGACAACAAAGCAAATCATGAGGAGTAAAACAGATCTAATGGCTCTGGTTTCATTGCAGGCTGTAGATGAAACGTTTCTGAGAAGACGTTGACTATTTTCCTGGTGTCTGCAAAGGAAAATCACAATGAAACCACTGGCCCAAGTCATGAGAATGATAACAATTAAGTCCCAGAATGTGATAAGACTCATAATAAAGAATGTAATTGTGTTAGCCATGTGCAGTGTAGCCGAACCCATTTTTTACTGAAAGATTTGGTGACACTGACATACTTGATGGTATCAATGAGTGACAAAAGACTGATATAGATGGGACTGTTGATGACATAGAATGTAAGGAGAAATGTCATGGTGTTCTTGTGCATTCTGTCTTTCAGCCATGTCCACCTGGATTTGCTGTGGCTGGTAGTGACGGCCTGGACCATGCTTAGAAGGAGTGTTGTCCAGAGCAGAAGTCCCAAGAACAAAGTCTATTTAAAAATTCAGGAACACCCAGTATATATAAAAATATTTTGATACCAAAAGTTGCTATTACCAAGAAAATGACTTTGTCAAGAAATGTCTTTATATTTGTAACAGACAGTGAAGGAAAATTAAGGCCATGGACTTCTTTTGTTGGAGACATATAAAAAACATGTAAATATGTATCAGGAGTAGCCACCAATTCCAACAATTCCATTGCTTTTATGAAAGAGAAACGAAATCCCCATAGTCATATCACTGGAAAGTATTGTTGTACAAGGTTCATAGAAAGGTACAAACATAGAGATAGATCATCCTAAAAAGACCAAATAAGTCAAATTAAAGTATAAATTGACAAATAATTTAGAGCATAAAGACAACCAAAAAATCTGCAGCCCAATGAAAAGAAAGATTTCCAGGATTTTGTATCTTATGTAGGCCATTCAAAAATACAGTAATAATGGGAGTAGTAGTACATCACTATGCAAAAGTCTGGTGGTCAGTTATTCCTGTTACAATAGCAATAAAACATTCTTAGGAATAAGTTTAACAGGAAATGTGTGAAACCAATAAGGAAAAGCTGTAAAGCAGTCCTGAAAAACCTAACAGTAGACTTGAGCAAATGGAAAGACATTCTTTGTTCCAGGATAGGATGTACCAATATGATCAAACTCTCAGTTCTCCCTAATTTAGATTATAATATTAATGCAATCTCAATTACAATAGCAATAGGATTTGTTGTCTTGGATCTGGAGAAGCTGATGCTAAAATTCACACGAAAAAAGAAACACATTAGGAAATCACAGATAATGAAGACCTATGAGGGGGTATAAACAGTCATAGATTAAGCTGTATTACAAAGGCTGTATAATTGAAACATTATAGTACTGACTCACAGACAGACAAATAAATGAACATAATAGAAACAAAGCAAAGAGTAGAAATATCACCCAAGAACAAATAGGAACCTAGTAAATGATGAAGTTTGCATCTCAAATCAGTGGGACTTTTTTTTTTTTTCATTTTTATTGAGATTGTTCAGATACCATACAATTATCCAAAGATCCAAAGTGTACAATCACTTGCCCCTCATACAGCTGTGCATCCATCACCACACTTAATTTTTGTTCAATTTTTAGAAACTTTTCATTACTCCACACAAGAAATAAAGTGAGAGATGAAAAAAGAAAAAAAGAAAAGGAAACTCAAATCCTCCCCTATCCCTAACCAACCCCCCTCAATTGTTGACTCAGAGTATTGGTACAGTACATTTGTTACTGTTTATGAGAAAATGTTGAAATACTACTAACTGTAGTAAATAGCTTGCAATAGGTATATATTTCTTCCCTATATGCCCCTGTATTATTAACTTCTAATTGTATTGTCATACATTTGTTCTGGTTCATGGAAGCGATTTCTAGTATTTGTACAGTTGATCATGGACATTGCCCACCACAGGATTCAGTTTTAAACATTCCCATCTTTTGACCTCCGACTTTCCTTCTGGTGACATATATGACTCTGAGCTTCCCCTTTCCACCTCATTCACACACCATTCGGCGCTGTTAGCTATTCTCACATCTTGCTACCAACACCCCTGTTCATTCCCAAACATTTAAGTTCATCCTAGTTGAACATTCTGCTCATACTAAGCAACCGCTACCCATTCTTAAGCCTCGCCCTATAGCCTGGTACCTTATATTTCTCTCTATGAGTTTACATATTATAATTAGTTCCTATCAGTAAGACCCTGCAATAATTGTCCTTATGTGTCTGGCTTATTTCACTCAGTATATTGCCCTTGAGGTTTTGTCATCAACCCATTTTTTTTTTTTTTAATATGCTTTTGTTCACTCACCATACATTCCATCCTAAGTAAATAATCGATGGTTCTCTGTATGGTCATATATTTATGTCTTCACCACCTTCTCCACTATCTATATAAGGGCATCTACATTTCTTCCACAAGGCAGGAGGGAGAGTCAAAGAAGGTAGAGAGGCAAAAGAAAGAGGAAAAAAAAAATGACAGCTAGGAAGCAGCAAAAGGAAAAATAACCTTAAATCAAAGTAGAGTAAAGAATCAGACAATACCACCAATGACAAGTGTCTAACATGCCTCCCCTATCCCCCCCTCTTACCTGCATTTACCTTGGTATATCGCCTTTGTTACATTAAAGGAAGCATGATACAATGATTCTATTAGTTACAGTCTCTAGTTTATGTTGATTGCATCCCTCCCCCAATGCCTCCCCATTTTTAACACCTTGCAAGGTTGACATCTGCTTGTTCTCCCTCGTAAAAGAACATATTTGTACATTTTATCACAATTGTTGAATACTCTAGATTTCACCAAGTTACACAGTCCCAGTCGTTATCTTTCCTCCTTTCTTCTGGTGTCTCACATGCTCCCCACCTTCTTCTCTCAACCGTATTCATAGTTATCTTTGTTCAGTGTACTTACATTGTTGTGCTACCATCTCCCGAAATTGTGTTCCAAATCATGCACTCCTGTCTTCTATCACTCTGTAGAGCTCCCTTTAGTGTTTCCTGTAGGGCAGGAGTCTTGTTCACAAAGTCTCTCATTGTCTGTTTGTCAGAAAATATTTTGAGCTCTCCCTCATATTTGAAGGACAGCTTTGCTGGATATAGGATTCTTGGTTGGTGGTTTTTCTCTTTCAGTATCTTAAATATATCACACCACTTCCTTCTTGCCTCCATGGTTTCTGCTGAGAGATCTGCACACAGACTTATTAAGCTTCCTTTGTAGGTAATGGATCGCTTTTCTCTTGCTGCTTTCAGGATTCTCTCTGTCTTTGACATTTGATAATCTGATTATTAAGTGTCTTGGCGTAGGCCTATTCAGATCTCTTCTGTTTGGCGTAAGCTGCGCTTCTTGGATCTGTAATTTTATGTCTTTCATAAGAGATGGGAAATTTTCATTAATTGTTTCCTCTATTATTGCTTCTGCCCCTTTTCCCTTCTCTTCTCCTTCTGGGACACCAATGATACGTACATTATTGTACTTTGTTTCATCCTTGAGTTCCCGGAGACATTGCTCATATTTTTTCATTCTTTTCTCCATCTGCTCCTTTGCGTGTAGGTTTTCAGGTGTTTTGTTCTCCAGTTCCTGAATGTTTTCTTCTGCCTCTTGAGATCTGCTGTTGTATGTTTCCATTGTGTCTTTCATCTCTTGTGTTGTGTCTTTCATTTCCATAGATTCTACTAGTTGTTTTTTTGAAGTTTCGATTTCTGCCTTATATATGCCCAGTGCTTCCTTTACAGCCTCTATCTCTTTCGCAATATCTTCTCTAAACTTTTTGAATTGATTTAGCATTACTTGTTTAAATTCCTGTATCTCAGTTGAAGTGTACATTTGTTCCTTTGACTGGGCCATAACTTTGTTTTTCTTAGTGTAGGTTGTAATTTTCTGTTGTCTAGGCATGGTTTCCTTGGTTATCCAAATCAGGTTTTCCCAGACCAGAACAGGCTCAGGTCCCAGAGGGAAGAAATATTCAGTATCTGGTTTCCCTGAGGGTGTGTCTTAGAAAACTGCTCCACCCTGTGATGCCTCAGGTCACTGTGCTTTTCTGCCCAGCAGGTGATGCCTGTTAGCCTATAATTCTTGACTGGTGTGAGGAGGTATGGCTGTGTTCTCCCAGGCTGTGGGATCTGGTTCTGAATGGAAAGGGCCCCACCCCTTTCCTCTTAGAGAAGACAGACCCCCTAGGGGGAGGTCATTAGCATTTCAGTGGCCTCTCTCTCTGCTTGTGCTGTCTCCACCCTTCTCTGAGTCACAGTTCTGGAAACTGAAAATGACTGGGGCTTTCTCCACTGAGCCAAAAAAGAAACAGATAGTCCCCTTCAAACCTAGTCCAAGGTGACCTTCCGGCTCTCCCAGGTCAGTTGTCACCCAAAGCCTCTGTCTGTTTTTTGGGGATTTGTACCTGTAGTGAGCAGTTCACACTCACTACTTAAAACCCCAGTTGGATCTCAGCTGAGCTATATTCGCTTGCTGGGAGAGAGCTTCTCTGCGGCACCACGAGGCTTTGCAGCTTGGGCTATGGGGGAGGGGGTCTCGTGACTTGGATCCGCAGGTTTTACTCACAGATTTTATGCTGTGTTCTCGGGCATTCCTCCCAACTCAGGTTGGTGTATGATGAGTGGACCATCTCGTTTGTCCCCCCGCAGTTATTCTGGATTATTTACTAGTTGTTTCTGGTTTTTTGTAGTTGTTCCAGGGGGACTACTTAGCTTCCACTCCTCTCTATGCTGCCATCTTGCCCAACTCCCAGTGGGACATTTTAATGAATGGTGTTGAGATGATAAGACAACCATCTGGAAAAGTTAAATTTAGATCTATTTCTCACACCATACTGAAGAATAAACGCCACAAGAATGGGAAATATAAAGAAAGAACCAATCCATGATCTGTCCACTCTCACTCATCAAACTCTAGCATCTCCAGGAGAATGGCAATCTTGAACACTCCATTCTGCTCATAATCACCATATATCTTCTCCTTGGCCTCTCAGGGTCAAACATTTTGCCTGTCAGCTTAGCGTTCACCCAAAGACTCAAGGTGATCGTTATACAGTTTCCTATACCTCTCATTGCTCCTCCTCTCTATAGATCTGTGTGCCGGTTTGAATGTATTATGTCCCCCAAAATGCCAGTATCTTTGATGTAATCTTGTGTCGGCAGATGTGTCCATGTTGATTAGATTGTAATTCTTTGAGTGTTTCCATGGAGATGTGCCCCACCAAACTGTGAATGATAACTCTAATTGGACAGTTTCTATGGAGGTGTGGCCACGCCCATTCAGCATGGGCCTTGATTAGTTTACCTGCACACTATATAAGCTCAGACAGAAGGAGCAAGCTTGCTACAGCCAGTAGGGACACTTCGAAGAATGCACAGGAGCTGAGAGAGCATCTGCAGATGAGAGACAGTTTGAAGATGGCCGTTGAAAGCAGACTTTTGCTCCATTGAAGCTAAGAGAGGTAAAAAGCCCGAAGAGCAACTAAGAGTGACATTTTTGAGGAACTGCAGTTTAGAGAGGAACATCCTGGGAGAAAGCCATTTTGAAACCAGAACTCTGGAACAGACACCAGCCACGTGCCTTCCCAGCTAACAGAGGTTTTCCAGACACCATTGGTCATCCTCCAGTGAAGGTATCCTATTGTTGATGCCTTACCTTGTACACTTTATGGCCTTAAGACTGTAACTTTGTAACCAAATATACCCCCTTTATAAAAGCCAATCCATTTCTAGTGTTTTGCAATCTGGCAGCATTAGCAAACTAGAAAAACTTGCTACGTAAATTTCAGCCACCTAAAAAGACTGATATATTTCCTAAACTCATCTGGACCTCTGCTCTATGTCTGGGCTCCTTTTGAAGGTTGGAAAGTATTCCCAGGCCAGAAGACTGGGTGAATAAGGGACTCACTGGGCGAATAAGGAGCTCACCATCTTGTGTTTCCTCTCTCTTCAGTATCACAGCCCCGTACTGCCTGCTCTCCAAAACCTGAAAACAATTACTTCATATTTATTTTTTTTTTCTTTTGATAGTTGTTTGCTTTGGAAAAATATGCCTGCTACCTATTACTCTTTGATGGCTCGGACCAACCCTACCCCCTTTTTGTTATACCATTTATGTAATGAGAAAAGCATGCCAATTATTCCTGTAGAATTTCTCCGAATCTGGGTCAAACCATTGTTTCCTCATGGTTCCATTTTTTCTTTCTTGACCTTCTATATTACCCAAGAACTTTTAGTTGTATCTACAGTCTGATTATATTTCATTATTTGTCAAAAATATTTGTAAATATACTACTGCATACTTCCATGTACATCACAAGAGGCATATAACATCTGGTTGTCCAAGTCTTAATGATATTTAAATTGATTATTGAGTTCAAGTGCTATCAGCCTGTTACTCATTGTATATATATAGCAATGTTTTATTGGTTGTTTCCATGTACATTTATTGCCTAGATGTATTATTGCAAAATGGTTGCAAAATGGTGCCTTTCTAATGATACCGTTTCTTCTAAATTTATTATCTAGAATGTTCCCTAATGAAATATCTGACTGGAAATATTTTTCTAAATGAAATAACTACAGTGATTCTAAATGAAATAACTACAGTGATAAACTTCAAAAGATAAATGATTAAAGCCAGGTAGAAAATATGCAACTCATACCAGAAAAAGTGGGATAATATAAATATTATATACAGATCAACATACAAAGATCAACAAACCAACAGAAAAAAATGTGAAAAGAATATGAAGTTACAGTTCATAAGAAAAGAAAATACAAGTGGCTCTTACACATCAAAAATATTTCCATATCTTCTTCTTATAAGACAAATGTAAATCTAAACTATAGTATGAATACTTTTACAAATTATTTTATGGCGTTAGATAAAAAAGATTGATTACTCTTTTATATTGAAGAAGTTGTGGGGTAAAGGATACCTTTATACATTTTTATTGAAATAAATTGACACAAACCATTTCATATTTAGAAACTGATTCAAAAGTATGCTTTTCACATGTGAAATACTGTATTTATAAGTTATTCCTTGTAACCGTCTATAGTATCAAAAGACTTGAAATATCCATTAATTGTAGATTGGGCAAATAAGTTAGGACAGCGCAATAAGAATAATACACAACTAATTAAAAATGAAAAGCTCTTTACGTACTTATAGGGAATTATACAAGAGAAATTTCTAAAAGAATATTTGGAGAATTCCTCTTTATGCTGTGTTTATAGTAATGCTTTCTAAGACAAAAAATTCAGAAAAAAAAAGGGAAAAAGATCACTAAGTTCCTTTAAAAATAAGCTTTTGCTTAATTTTGGAAAGTTAAGACAGAGTGTATATGAGAAATTTTTTTAATATTGGAAATATATATTCAAGATAAATGGTTACTATCCAACATACATACTTAAAACAATTCTACTGAGAAAAAAAAATGTGAAGGAAATCTTGCAGGAAAAAAAGCAAAAGACATGAGCAGACATAAATTGAAGAGGCACGATTAGATGGGACAAAGAAAAAACACATGGCCTGGTGAATCAGGTTTGGCTTTAATCTGGATTGTTAGAATCCTTTATAAGCTGAATGAAAGTCAGACACAGAAAAAAGCCAGAGGGGAGCAGCCAGAATCTGAAGGTCAACAGAATCTAGGAGAGAAGAGAGAAGCCAGGAGAGATGGCCATGTAAACTGCTATGTCACAGAAAGCCCAAGGAATAAGGATTACCAGCAGCCAGACCAAGAACATTGGTCTTTTGGGAGAAACCATCACCTTAATGGCACCTTTATTTTGGACTTCTCCTAGCATCAAAACCATGAGTGAAAGAATTCTCATTGTTTAAGACAACTCATTGCATTGTATTTGCTTTGGTAGCCAGAGGAAACAAAAACATGTAATAATTTTTTGCCAAAATCTGGACCTTTGAATATTTAATGTGTTAACTTGGGATATTAGATTCTCCGCATTTCTCAGCACTTGCTGGTTTCATTTTTTTTTTTTTTAATTTTTGAAGATTAGTTTATATCTTTAGTAAATTTTCAAACTATTTTTGCAAACTGTTATTTTCTAATCTTTTGTCCTAGTCTTTATAGTTTGATTGTTCTCTACAGTGATTTCAGAGTCAGACCTGCTGTTTCTCTGTCATGAATGAGTTCTGCACATTAAATTAGTTCTTTAAAAGCAATACACATTTGCCAAAATGTTATAAAACATTTGTTTTACAATATCTTCAAAAACATATATGAATAAATTTAACAAAAACATGCAAGGCTTATACATTGCAAATTACAAACCAGTTCTCAGATAAATTAAACGCAACATAAATAAACAAAGAGAAATACTATGTTTGAAGATTAGTGTTTCAGTTTGCTCAATCTGCTGGGACGTAATATACCAGAAATGCAGTGGCTTTTACAGTGTGGGTTTATTAGTTCACAAGTTTACAGTTCTAAGGCCATGAAAAGGTCCCAATTAAGGCATCAACGGGACACTACCTTCACTAGAGAAAAGACCAATGGCATCCGGAGTTCCTCTGTCATATGGGAAGGCACGTGGCTGGCTCTGCTGATTCCTCTCTCCCAGATTTACCTTCTGGTTTTAGTGGCTTTCTCCAAAATTTCCCTAGCCTTCTGTCTCAGCTTCTCCGAGCTCTCTACAAAATGTCTCTGCCTTTTATGCTGACAGTTGTCTGTTTATGCAATGCAGAGAAATGTAAACAAGGAACAGAAAATAGAGAATACAAAAATAGACCCATGTATATATATTTGGTTGATTTAACTTTACCAAAAAAATTAAAAAACAAACAATAAAAAACAATATTTCAAACAAAACCAAAACAAAGGAATAAGAAAAAACAACCTAAAATATCTACATTGCTTCTAACATGTACCTACGCTACCCCAAGAAAATAACAGACTATAACCCAACAAAGGAATAAGAAAAACAAACAACATAAAATAAGTACATTTCTGCAAATTTCTTCCAACCATACCATCCAGAAATTAAAAAACCATAGTGGTTCCTGAACACTCCCATAACTTATCTGTTCTTATTAGATTATCATTCATCCTTCACTATTTG
The DNA here is from genome assembly GCF_015220235.1 of Choloepus didactylus. Lineage (NCBI taxonomy): Eukaryota > Metazoa > Chordata > Mammalia > Pilosa > Megalonychidae > Choloepus > Choloepus didactylus. Next base: position 21,729,566 of record NC_051316.1, read on the forward strand.
CTACTGCTAGGTCCCCTATGTTCTACAATATAAACCATTTATTTTACATTTTTCACAGTGTTCACATTAGTGGTAACATACAATATCTCTTTCTGTGCCTGGCTTATTTCGCTCAGCATTATGTCTTCAAGATTCATCCATGTTGTCATATGTTTCACGACACTGTTCTTTCTTACTGCCGTGTAAGTATTCCTTCATGTGTATATACCACATTTTGTTTATCCACGCATCTGTTGAAAAAAATTTGGTTGTTTCCATCTCTTGGCAATTGTGAATATTGCTGGTATGAATGTTTGCATGCAGATATCTGTCCATGTCACTGCTTTCAGATCTTCCAGTTACATACTGAGAAGCACAATTGCTCGATTGAAGGGTAACTGTGTATCTAGTTTTCTAAGGAACTGCCAGACTCTCTTCCACAGTGGCTGTACCATTATACAGTCCCACCAGCAATGAATAAGAGTTCCAATTTCTCCACATCTTCTCCAGCATTTGTTTCCTGTTTATTTAATGGCAGCCATTCTAATTGGTGTGAGATGATACCTCATTGTGGTCTTAAATTACATCTCCCTAATAGCTAGTGAAGCCGAACATTTTTTCATGTGTTTCTTGGCGATTTGTATTTGCTCTTCAGACAACTGTCTTTTCATATCCTTTGCCCATTTTATAATTGGGCTGTCTATACTACTGTCGTCAAGTTGCAGGATTTCTTTATATATGCAAGATACCAGTCTTTTGTCAAATACATGGTTTCCAAATATTTTTTTTCCCATTGAGTTGCCAGCTTCCTCACCCTTTTGACAAATTCCTTTGAGGTACAGAAACTTCTAAGCTTGAGGATTTCCCATTTATCTATTTTTTCTTTTGTTGCTTGTGATTTGGGTGTAAGGTCTAGGAAGTGACCTCCTAATACAAGATCTTGAAGACGTTTCCCTACATTATCTTCTAGTAGTTTTATGGTACTGTCTCTTATATTGAGATCTTTCATCCATTTAGATTTAATTTTTGTGTAGAGTGTGAGGTAGGGGTTGTCTTTCATTGTTTGGATGTGGATATCCAGCATTCCCAGCCCCATTTGTTGAAGAGACTGTTATGTCCCAGTTCAGTGGTTTTGGGGGCCTTATCAAAGATCAATCGACTGTAGATCTGGGGGTCTATCTCTGAATTCTCAATTTGATTCAACTGACTGATGTGTCTGTATGGCCAGTACCATGCTGTTTTGACTACTGTGGCTTTACAATAAGCTTCAAAGTCAGGGAGTGTAAGTCCTGCCTGCTTCGTTTTTCTTTTTTAGAATGTTTTTGGCAGTTCGAGGCATCTTCCCCTTCCAAATAAATTTGATACGTAGCTTTTCCAAGTCTGCAAAATAGGTTGTTGGAATTTTGATAGGAATTGCATTAAATCTGTCAATGAGTTTGGGTAGAATTGACATCTTAATGACATTTAGCCTTCCTATCCATGAACAAGGAATATTTTTTCCATCTTTTCAAATTCCCTTTTATTTCTTTTAGTAAAGTTATGTAAATTTCTATGTATATGTCTTTACATCCGTGATTAAGTTTATTCCTAGGTATTTGATTTTTTTAGTTGCTATTGAGAATGGGATCTTTGTCTTGAATGTCTCTTCAGTTAGGTCATTTCTAGTGTATAGAAAAATTACTGACCTAAGTCCATTAATCTTGTATTCCACTATTTTGCTAAATTGGTTTGTTAGCTCAAGTAGCTGTTCATCAATTCCTCAGGGGTTCCCAGATATAAGATCATGTCATCTGCTAATAATGACAGTTTTATTTCTTCCTTTCCAATTTGGATGCCTTTTATTTCTATGTCTTGCTGGATTGCTTTGGCTGGCACTTCAGGTCCAATGTTGAATAAGAGCAGTGACAGCGGGCATCTATGTCTCATTCCTGATCTTAGAGGGAAGGCTTTCAGTCTCTCACCATTGAGTAGTATGCTGGCTGTGGGTTTTTCATATACGCCCTTTATCATATTGAGGAAGTTTCCTTGAATTCCTCCCTTTTGAAGTGTTTGTCTCAAAAAAGGATGCTGGATTTTGTTGAATGCTTTTTCAGCATCTATTGATATGATCATTTGGTTTTTCCCTTTTGATTTGTTAATGTGTTATATTACATTGATTGATTTTCTTATGCTGAACCATCCTTACATGCTGGGAATGTACCCTACTTGTTCATGGCATATGATTTTTTAAATATGTCTTTGCATTCAATTTGCAAGTATTTTGTTGAGGATTTTTGCATCTATATTCATGAGGGAGATTGGCCTGTAGTTTTCCTTTCTTGTAGCATCTTTACCTGGTTTTGGTAGTACAGTGATGTTAGCTTCATAAAATGAGTCAGGTAGTGTTCCATTTTCTTTAATGCTTTGAGAGAGTTTAAGTATGATTGGTGTCAGTTCTTTTTGAAAAGTTTGGCAGAATTCCCCTGTGAAGCCATCTGGCCCTGGGCATTTATTTGTGGGAAGCTTCTTGATGATCGGTTGGATCGCTTTGCTTGTGATTGGTTGGTTGAGGTCTTCTATTTCTTCTCTGGTCAGTCTAGGTTGTTCATGTGTTTCCAGGAAATTGTCCATTTCCTCTACATTATCTAGTTTGTTGGCAAACAGTTTTTTAATTTTTTAAATTTCTTCAGGACCTGCAGTAATGTTGCCTCTCTCATTCATTATTCTTTTAATTTTGGTCTTCTATCTTTTTTTATTTTGTCAGTTTAGCTAGGTACTTTTCAATTTTGTTGATCTTCTCAAAGAACCAACTTTTGGATGTATTTATTCTCTCTCTCTCTCTCTCTCTCTCTCTCTCTCTCTCTCTCTCTCTCTTTCTCTATGTCATTTATTTCTGCTTTAATCCTTATTATTTCTTTTCTTCTACTTGGTTTAGGATTAGTTTGTAGTTCATTTTCTAGCTTCTTCAGTTGTTCTATTAGTTGATTTCAGCTCTTTCTTCCTTTTTAATGTATGTATTTAGAGCTATAAATTTCCCCCTCAATGTTTGCTGCATCCTGTAAGTTTTCATATGTTGTCTTCTCATTTTCATTCATCTCTATAGATTTAGCAATTTCTCTTGTTATTTCTTCTTTAACCCACGGATTGTTTAGGAGTGTGTTGTTTAACCTCCAGATATTTGTGAATGTTCTAAATCTCTGATGGTTATTGACTTCTAATTGTATTCCATTGTGATCAGAGAATGTGCTTTGAATAATTTCAATCTTTTCAAATTTCTTGAGGCGTGTTTTATGTCCCAGCATATGATCTATTCTGGAGAAAGTCCCGTGAGCACCAGAGAAGAATGTGTATCTTGGTGATCTGGGTTGTAATGTTCTATATGTGTCTGTTAATTCAAATTCATTTGTCTGATTGTTTAGGTTTCTAATTTCCTTATTGTCCTCTGTCTGGCTGATCTATCTATAGGAAAGAGTGATGTATTGCTGTCTCCCACAATAATTATGGAAACATCTATTGCTTTCTTCAGTTGTGCCAATGTTTGTCTCATCTAGTTTGGGACACCATGAATGGGTGCATAGACATTTATGATTGTTGCTTCTTGTAGTTGAACTGTCCTTTTTATTAGTATATAGTGACCTTCTTTGTCTCTTATAACATCCTTGCATTTATAGTCTATTTTATCTGAGATTAAGATTGCTACTCCTGCTTTCTATTGGCTGTAGCCTGCATGGAATACTTTTTCCTATCTTTTAACTTTCAATTTCTTTGTGTCCCGGTGTCTAAGATGAGTCTCTTGTAAGCAACATATTGATGGTTCATATTTTTTAATCCTTTCTGCCAATCTATATCTTTTAATTGGGGAGTTAAATCCATTCACATTGAAGGTTATTCCTGTGAAGGCAGTTCTTGAATCAGCCATCCTATCCTTTGGTTTGTTGGTTTTGTTTTTTTTTTCCCCAAATATATTTTTCCCTCTATTTCCTTTAACATACATTTACTAAATCTCTTTAGCTCTGAACCCTTATCCTTAACTCTCTCTCCTTTCCTTGTTTCTCTGTTGGTAGGGCTCCCTTTAGTATCTCTTGTAGAGCAGGTCTCTTGTTAGCAAATTCTCTGAGCATTTGTTTGTCTGTGAAGAATTTAAGCTCTCCCTTAAATTGGAAGGAGAGCTTTGCTGGAAAAAGAATTCTTCATTGGCAGTTTTTCTCTTTCAGAATATTAAATATGTCATAACACTACCTTCTCTCCTACATGGTGGCTGCTGGGTAGTCACTAATTTCTCTTATGTTGTTTCTCTTTTATGTGGTGAATTGCTTCTCTCTTGCTGCTTTCAGAACTTGTTCCTTCTCTTCAGCATTTGAAAAATCTGATCAGAATATGTCTTGGAGTGGTGTTAATTGGAATTATTCAGCTTCGAGTTCATTGGGCGTCTATGATTTGTGTATTTACGTTGTTTGGAAGGGCTGGGAAGTTTTCCCCAACAATTTGAGTACTCTTTCTAAACCTTTAGCCTTCTTTTCCCCTTCTGGAATACCAGCGATTCTTATATTTGGGCGCTTTATATTGTCCATCATATCCCTGAGATCCATTTCTAATTTTTTTATTTTTTTCTCCATTCTTTCTTTAGTACTTTCACTTTCAAGCCTGCACTCTTCCAGTTTGCTTATTCTTTCCTCAGCTTCCTCTGATCTAGTACTGTGTGTATCCAGTATCTTTTTAATTTGATCAGCCATTTCTTTTTTTTTTTTCAAGTAGGCTTTTTATTTTATTTTATTTTATTTTTTTATCATCATTTTATTGAGATATATTCACATACCATGCAGTCATACAAAACAAATTGTACTTTCGATTGTTTACAGTACCATTACATAGTGGTACATTCATCACCTAAATCAATCCCTGACACCTTCATTAGCACACACACAAAAATAACAAGAATAATAATTAGAGTGAAAAAGAGCAATTGAAGTAAAAAAGAACACTGGGTACCTTTGTCTGTTTGTTTCCTTCCCCTACTTTTCTACACATCCATCCATAAACTAGACAAAGTGGAGTTTGGTCCTATGGCTTTCCCAATCCCATTGTCACCCCTCATAAGCTACATTTTTATACAACTGTCTTCGAGATTCATGGGTTCTGGGTTGTAGTTTGATAGTTTCAGGTATCCACCACCAGCTACCCCAATTCTTTAGAACCTAAAAAGGGTTGTCTAAAGTGTGTGTAAAGGTGCCCACCAGAGTGATCTCTCGGCTCGTTTTGGAATCTCTCTGCCACTGAAGCTTATTTCATTTCCTTTCACATCCCCCTTTTGGTCAAGAAGATGTTCTCCGTCCCACGATGCCGGGTCTACATTCCTCCCCGGGAGTCATATTCCACGTTGCCAGGGAGATTCACTCCCCTGGGTGTCTGATCCCACGTAGGGGGGAGGGCAGTGATTTCACCTTACAAGTTGGTTTAGCCAGAGAGAGAGGGCCACATCTGAGGAACAAAGAGGCATTCAGGAGGAGACTCTTAGGCACAAATATAGGGAGGCCTAGCCTCTCCTTTGCAGCAACCGTCTTCCCAAGGGTAAAACTTATGATAGAGGGCTCAACCCATCAAACCACCAGTCCCCTATGTCTGTGGTCATGTTAGCAACCATGGAGGTGGGGTAGGCGAATACCCCTGCATTCTCCACAGGCTCCTCAAGGGGGCACTACATCTTTTTTTTTTTTCCCTTGTTTTTCTTTTTTTTTTTTTTTTTTAACTTTCCCTTCTTTTTTAAATCAACTGTATGAAAAAAAAAGTTAAAAAGAAAACAAACATACAATAAAAGAACATTTCAAAGAGACCATAACAAGGGAGTAAGAAAAAGACAACTAACCTAAGATAACTGCTTAACTTCCAACATGTTCCTACTTTACCCCAAGAAAGTTACATAATATAGCAACGTTTCTGTGAACTTGTTCCTACTATATCCATCAGAAATTAACAGACCATAGTCATTTCTGGGCATCCCCAGAACGTTAAATAGCTTATCTGTTCTTCTTGGATTATTGTTCCCCCTTCCTTAATTGCTCTCTACTGCTAGTTCCCCTACATTCTACATTATAAACCATTTGTTTTACATTTTTCAAAGTTCACATTAGTGGTAGCATATAATATTTCTCTTTTTGTGCCTGGCTTATTTCGCTCAGCATTATGTCTTCAAGGTTCATCCATGTTGTCATATGTTTCACGAGATCGTTCCTTCTTACTGCCGCATAGTATTCCATCGTGTGTATATACCACATTTTATTTATCCACTCATCTGCTGAAGGACATTTGGGTTGTTTCCATCTCTTGGCAATTGTGAATAATGCTGCTATGAACATTGGCGTGCAGATATCTGTTCGTGTCACTGCTTTCCGATCTTCCGGGTATATACTGAGAAGTGCAATCGCTGGATCGAATGGTAGCTCAATATCTAGTTTTCTAAGGAACTGCCAGACTGACTTCCAGAGTGGCTGAACCATTATACAGTCCCACCAACAATGAAGAAGAGTTCCAATTTCTCCACATCCCCTCCAGCATTTGTAGTTTCCTGTTTGTTTAATGGCAGCCATTCTAACCGGTGTTAGATGGTATCTCATTGTGGTCTTAATTTGCATCTCTCTAATAGCTAGTGAAGCTGAACATTTTTTCATGTGTTTCTTGGCCATTTGTATTTCCTCTTCAGGGAACTGTCTTTTCATATCTTTTGCCCATTTTATAATTGGGCTGTCTGTACTATTGTCATTGAGTTGTAGGATTTGTTTGTATATGCAAGATATCAGTCTTTTGTCAGATACATGGTTTCCAAAAATTTTTTCCCATTGAGTTGGCTGCCTCTTTACCTTTTTGAGAAATTCCGTTGAGGTGCAGAAACTTCTAAGCTTGAGGAGTTCCCATTTATCTATTTTCTCTTTTGTTGCTTGTGCTTTGGGTGTAAAGTCTAGGAAGTGGCCGCCTAATACAAGGTCTTGAAGATGTTTTCCTACATTATCTTCTAGGAGTTTTATGGTACTTTCTTTTATATTGAGATCTTTGGTCCATTTTGAGTTAATTTTTGTGTAGGGGGTGAGGTAGGGGTCCTCTTTCATTCTTTTGGATATGGATATCCAACTCTCCCAGCCCCATTTGTTGAAAAGATCATTATGGCTCAGTTCAGTGACTTTGGGGGCCTTATCAAAGATGAGTCGGCCATAGATCTGAGGGTCTATCTCTGAATTCTCAATTCGATTCCATTGATCTATATGTCTATCTTTGTGCCAGTACCATGCTGTTTTGCCAACTGTGGCTTTATACTAAGCTTCAAAGTCAGGGAGTGTAAGTCCTCCCACTTCGTTTTTCTTTTTTAGATTGTCTTTACCAATTCAAGGCATCTTCCTTTTCCAAATAAATTTGATAACTAGCTTTTCTAAGTCTGCAAAGTAGGTTGTTGGAATTTTGATTGGGATTGCATTGAATCTGTAGATGAGTTTGGGTAGAATTGACATCTTAATGACATTTAGCCTTCCTATCCATGAACATGGAATATTTTTCCATCTTTTAAGGTCCCCTTCTATTTCTTTTAGTAGAGTTATGTAGTTTTCTTTGTATAGGTCTTTTACATCTTTGGTTAAGTTTATTCCTAGGTACTTGATTTTTTTAGTTGCTATTGAAAATGGTATCTTTTTCTTGAGTGTCTCTTCAGTTTGTTCATTTCTAGCATATAGAAACATTACTGACTTATGTGCATTAACCTTGTATCCCGCTACTTTGCTAAATTTGTTTATTAGCTCTAGTAGCTGTATCGTCGATTTCTCAGGGTTTTCTAGATATAAGATCATATCATCTGCAAACAATGACAGTTTTACTTCTTCTTTTCCAATTTGGATGCCTTTTATTTCTTTGTCTTGCCGGATTGCCCTGGCTAGCACTTCCAGCACAATGTTGAATAACAGTGGTGACAGCGGGCATCCTTGTCTTGTTCCTGATCTTAGAGGGAAGGCTTTCAGTCTCTCACCATTGAGTACTAAGCTGGCTGTGGGTTTTTCATATATGCTCTTTATCATGTTGAGGAAGTTTCCTTCAATTCCTACCTTTTGAAGTGTTTTTATCAAAAAGGGATGTTGGATTTTGTCAAATGCTTTTTCAGCATCTATTGAGATGATCAATTGATTTTTCCCTTTTGACTTGTTCATGTGTTGTAATACATTGATTGTTTTTCTTATGTTGAACCATCCTTGCATGCCTGGAATGAACCCCACTTGGTCATGGTGTATGATTTTTTTAATGTGTCTTTGGATTCGATTTGCAAGTATTTTGTTGAGGATTTTTGCATCTATATTCATTAGGGAGATTGGCCGGTAGTTTTCCTTTTTTGTAACATCGTTGCCTGGTTTTGGTATTAGATTGATGTTAGCTTCATAAAATGAGTTAGGTAGTGTTCCATTTTCTTCAATGTTTTGAAAGAGTTTGAGTAAGATTGGTGTCAGTTCTTTCTGGAAAGTTTGGTAGAATTCCCCTGTGAAGCCATCTGGCCCTGGGCATTTATTTGTGGGAAGATTTTTGATGACTGATTGGATCTCTTTGCTTGTGATGGGTTGGTTGAGGTCTTCTATTTCTTCTCTGGTCAGTCTAGGTTGTTCATATGTTTCCAGGAAATTGTCCATTTCCTTTACATTATCCAGTTTGTTGTCATACAGTTGTTCATAGTATCCTCTTATAATTTTTTTAATTTCTTCAGGATCTGCAGTTATGTCACCTTTTTCATTCATTATTTTGTTTATATGGGTCTTCTCTCTTTTTGATTTTGTCAGTCTAGCTAGGGGCTTGTCAATCTTGTTGATCTTCTCAAAGAACCAACTTTTGGTGATATTTATCCTCTCTATTGTTTTTTTGTTCTCTATGTCATTTATTTCTGCTTTAATCCTTGTTATTTCTTTTCTTGTACTTGGTTTAGGATTGGTTTGCTGTTCATTTTCTAGCTTCTTCAGTTGATCCATTAGTTCTTTGATTTTGGCTCTTTCTTCCTTTTTAATATATGCGTTTAGTGCTATAATTTCCCCCTTAGCACTGCTTTTGCTGCATCCCATAGGTTTTGGTATGTTGTGTTCTCATTTTCATTCGTCTCTATATATTTAGCAATTTCTCTTGCTATTTCTTCTTTAACCCACTGATTGTTTAGGACTGTGTTGTTTAACCTCCAGGTATTTGTGAATTTTCTAAGTCTCTGATGGTTATTGACTTCTAATTGTATTCCATTGTGGTCAGAGAATGTGCTTTGAATAATTTCAATCTTTTTAAATTTATTGAGGCTTGTTTTATGTCCCAGCATATGATCTATTCTGGAGAAAGTTCCATGAGCACTAGAAAAGTATGTGTATCCTGGTGATTTGGGATGTAATGTCCTGTATATGTCTGTTAAATCTAATTCATTTATCAGATTGTTTAGGTTTTCAATTTCCTTATTGGTCTTCTGTCTGGTTGATCTATCTATAGGAGAGAGTGATGTGTTGAAGTCTCCCACAATTATTGTGGAAACATCAATTGCTTCCTTTAGTTTTGCCAGTGTTTCTCTCATGTATTTTGTGGCACCTTGATTGGGTGCATAGACATTTACGATTGTTATTTCTTCTTGCTGAATTGCCCCTTTTATTAGTATGTAGTGGCCTTCTTTGTCTCTCAAAACATCCATGCATTTGAAGTCTATTTAATCTGAGATTAATATTGCTACACCTGCTTTCTTTTGGCTGTAGCTTGCATGAAATATTTTTTTCCATCCTTTCACTTTCAGTTGCGTTGTGTCCCTGTGTCTAAGATGAGCCTCTTGTATGCAACATATTGATGGTTCATTTTTTTTGATCCATTCTGCGAATCTATATCTTTTAATTGGGGAGTTTAATCCATTTACATTCAACGTTAAAACCGTGAAGGCATTTCTTGAATCGGCCATCTTATCCTTTGGTTTATGTTTGCCATATTTTTCCCTCTCTCTATTAATATCCTTTATTGCACCCATACCGAATCTCTTTAGTACTGTACCTTTCTCCAAGTCTCTCTGTCCTTTCTTTGTTTCTCTGTCTGTAGGGCTCCCTTTAGTATCTCCAGTAGGGCAGGTCTCTTGTTAGCAAATTCTCTCAGCATTTGTTTGTCTGTGAAAAATTTAAGCTCTTCCTCAAATTTGAAGGAGAGCTTTGCTGGATAAAGTATTCTTGGCTGGAAATTTATCTCACTCAGAATTTTAAATATATCGTGCCACTGCCTTCTCGCCTCCATGGTGGCTGCTGAGTAGTCACTACTTAGTCTTATGCTGTTTCTTTTGTATGTGGTGAATTGCTTTTCTCTTGCTGCTTTCAGAACTTGCTCCTTCTCTTCTGTGTTTGACAGTGTGATCAGTATATGTCTTGGAGTGGGTTTATTTGGATTTATTCTATTTTGAGTTCGCTGAGCATTTATGATTTGTGTATTTATGTTGTTTTGAAGATTTGGGAAGTTTTCCCCAACAATTTCTTTGAATACTCTTCCTAGACCTTTACCCTTTTCTTCCCCTTCTGGGACACCAATGAGTCTTATATTTGGACGTTTCATATTATCTATCATATCCCTGAGGTCCATTTCGATTTTTTCAATTTTTTCCCCATTCTTTCTTTTATGCTTTCATTTTCCATTCTGTCATCTTCCAGGTCACTGATTCGTTGTTCAACTGCCTCTAGTCTTGTACTATGAGTGTCCAGAATCTTTTTAATTTGGTCAACAGTTTCTTTAATTTCCATAAGATCATCCATTTTTTTATTTAGTCTTGCAATGTCTTCTTTATGCTCTTCTAGAGTCTTCTTGATTTCCTTCATATCCCGTACTATGGTCTCATTGTTCATCTTTAGTTCTTTGAGTAGCTGCTCTAGGTGCTGTGTCTCTTCTGGTCTTTTGATTTGGGTGCTTGGGCTTGGGTTATCCATATCGTCTGGTTTTTTCATATGCTTTATAATTTTCTGTTGTTTTTGGCCTCGTGGCATTTGCTGAACTTGATAGGGTACTTTTAGGGTTTGTAGACCTATTGAAGTCCTTATCTCTAATTTATCAGATCTACAGGTTCGTGGAGTACACTTTCTCTAACTAAACAGCAGGTGGCGTCCACGAGCCACCTGTTCTCCACAAGCCAGTTCTCCCCTGCTTAGCCTTTTTGGTGAGTGGGGGAGTGAGTCTTGTGGGGTCCAATTGGTGTACCAAGCTTGCGTGTGCAGTTGGTGTTTCCTGCCCTGTATGTGGGGCGTGTTTCTGGGCAGTCGGGGAGGGGGGGTGGCCCTAACAATCAAATCTCCCTGATGATCCTAGAGTTTTAAAGCTGCTGCAATAGTCTAATCCTTCAGTTCAGTCCTGCCACAGTTTGTCTCTGTCACTGACCCACAAGTCTTTGGTATTGGCGTATGGCTCCTGAGACTTGCAAGTGGGCCCCTCTTCCAGGCTGTGCACCCCGGGTCCTCTGTTGAGGGATGACTGTGCTATGTCACAGGTGAGTGCCGTCCCCCCAGGGCAGTTCTGGGCTGGTGGGCTGTGTGGGGAGGCTCCCAGTCTACTCAAATGATGGCTGAATGGGGCTTTGCTAATTCACACTGCTCCACCTTCCCAGCTCTGGGACAATCAGCTGAGGTTGCAGGGAAGGCTAATGTCCACGCCCAGTTTTGTGGTGTGTGCCTGTTATTTGAAGCACTTCCGTCACACTGGGTTGTCTGGGGCAGCTCTGGGCTATGGGGCTGGCGATGGGCAGGAGTGTTTCCTGTCCACCAGGATGGTGGCTGTGAGCGGACACCCCCCTTTTCTTGGGAAGTTGTGGTGTTTAGTGAATTTTCTCAGCCACTGGATTATTGCCTTTTGTGTCAGAGCTCTCTTAGTTCTGCTCTTGACTTGACGTGCCCAAATTGCAATTCTTTGAAGCTTTCTGTATTGGGCTTCTTAGAGTAATTGTTTTAGAAAAAGAAAAAAGGATTAAAAAAAAAAAAAAAAAGGGTCCTCCTCAGAGATCTAATGGGTTATTGAAATGCTAATAGACAAAGCAACCAGGGCCGTTAAGGAAAGGTCCACAGGGCAGAGAGATCAGCTTTTCTTCGGGATTTGCATATGCGCCTCAAGGCCTGAGCTCCGCCCTTCCTCTTTCTGTGTTCACCAGAACTCCAAAAATCCTCTGCTTTTATTTTGGAGTTTTTCGTGTTATTTTTTTTTTTTCTATGCCTGTCTCCTCTCTGCTGGGCTGGCAGCTCTCAGATTCTCTGGTGTCTGGTCTCAGTCTATCTATGGTTGGAGTATGGATCAATAGAATGAGTTTCCGAGAAGGGCTACCACTGCAGTTCTCCCTTCTCCTTCCCGGAGCTGGCAGCCCCTCCTCCCACGGGACTGAGCCTGGCAGGGAGGGGCGCGGGTCCCCTGGCCGCAAAAACTTACAGATTTCGCTGATCTCAGCAGTTCGACATTTTCATGAGTGTTGTATGAAGTATGCCCAAAGACAGATTGCTCTGTGGTGTCCAGTCCACGCAGTTCCTGGCTTTTTACCTACTTTCCTGGAGGAGTAACTAAAACTTACAGCTCACCAGTCTGCCATCTTGCCCCGCCGCCATTTCTTTTATTTCCTTAAGATCATCCTTTTTTAAATTTACTCTTGCAAATTCTTCTGTATGCTTTTCTAGGGTCTTCTTCATGTCCTTTGTATCCTGTGCCATGATCTTGTTGTTTGGGATTACTTCTTTGATTAATTGCTCCAAGTACTAAATCTCCTCTGATTTTCTGATCTGGGTGTTTGGAATTGGATTATACACATCTTTAGGTTTATTCATATGCTTTAAAATTTTTGGCTTCTTGGCATTTGCTTATCTTGATAGGGTTCTTTTAGGTTATACAGGCTTATTTGAAAAATTATCTATAATTTTTCACAGCTACAGGTTGGTGGAGTGCACTTTCCCTGACTTACCAGCAGATGGTGCACCTGAACCACCTATTACCCTCAAGAGAGTTCTCCCCAATTCTTTCATTGTGGCGAGTGGGGGTCAAAACCTTGTGGGGGTCCAATTAGTGCACCAAATTTCCATGTGCAGTTAGTGCCGCCAGCCCTGAAGGTAGGGCGTGTGCCCTGTGCAGTTAGGGAGGGAAGACGGCTTTAAGAGTCAGATCTCCCAGCCATTTCTGGAGTCTTAAAGCTGTTGTCCAAGTCCAACCCTTCAGCTCAGATTCCCTACAGTCTCTCTCTGCAGGGGGCCCACAAGTCCCTGGGGTTGGTGTAGGGACCTTGGACTTCCATGCAGGACCCTGCCTCCAAGCCATGCACACTGTGGGTCTCTGCAGAGGAAGACTGTGCAACATCACAGGTGAGCAGAATCCCCAAGGGAAGCTGCTGGCCATGGCACCACACAGGGGTGTTCCCAGCCTGCTGAAGAGATGAGTGTATGGGGTGTGGTAACTTCCCACTTCTGTGGTCCTCTGCCTGCTGCAGGAGACCATTCCTAGCTCTGGACAATTATCTGTGGGGATTCAAAAAGCTACCATCCATGCAGATACTGAGGTGGGTGCCCTGGGCATGGTAGGTAGTCCCCATGGCACTCGACTGTGTGGCTCTTGCTGCCAGATCCTCAGTCACTTGTGGGGTGTTTAAACAAACCCACCTCCAAACGCAGACCCTTTTCATCAATAGTAACAAATGTACTACACTAATACTGTGAGTCAATAATGGAGGGGGATAGGTTAGGGGTGTGGGAGGATTTGAGTTTTCTTTTTTGTTTTTATTTTTCTGGAGTAATGAAAATGTTCTAAAAATTGAAAAAATTTAATTGTGGTGATGGATGCACAGCTGTGTGGTGGTACTGTGGGCAACTGACTGTGCACTTTGGATGATTGTATGGTACATAAACAATCTCAATAAAACTTAATTTTTTTAAAAAGAAAAAGATGAACACACACTAACCCTATGATGCAGCAAATCCACTTTCAGGTATTTCCCTGAGCATAATAAAAATCCATACATAAAATGTGTTGAGCTATAATATATATAGTTTCTAATATATAATAAGACAAAACTAGAAATGACTCCTAAATTCATAAAAGGAAACTGAATAAACAGACTCTGGCATATTCATACAATGAAATGCAATAAAAGAATGAATCATTTATATGTGCATCAACATGGATAAATCTGAGAAGTATTATGTTGAGTGAAAGACGCCAGCCCTAAAAAGTACATACTCTTTGATTTGATTTATATAATAAAAGATATTCAAAGGAATATATGGTAATAGAGAGCAGAAAATTAGTTGCCTTTGCATGGGGATTGACTGGAAGGGGCATTAGGGGAACGTTTTTTGGTGGTGGGAGTTTTCTCAATTGTGAAGGGGATGTAAATATTTGCCAAAACAGATTAAACTGTATAACTAAGACCTGTGCATTTCACAGTATGTAAATTTTACTTAAGCTGCCATTTATAAAGGGATGCCAGAAACTGGGAGAGGATATTTGCAATACATATATTCAACAGATATACCTATCCAGAATATATAAAGAATTCCTAGAAGTCAATAAAAAAGGACAGGCCATCAAATTAAAAGTGTGAAAAATTCCTGAATAGCAATTTAACAAAAGAGGTATCAACATAGTTTCTAAACATATAAAAATGCCCCAAGATCTTTAGGCACCACTAAGTGTCTACCCCAGAGAACCTCTTTTGTTCCTCAGATGTGGCTTCTCTCTCTCTTAGCCAACTCCGCAGGTATTCACTGTTTTCTACCGTACGTGGGACATAACTCCCAGGGGTGTAAATCTCCCTGGCAATGTGGAACATGATTCTCAGGCATGAGCCCGGACCCAGCATTGTGGGATTGAGAAAGTTTTCTTGACCAAAAGGGAGAAGAGAAATGAAACAAAATAGTTTCAGTGGCTGAGAAATTTCAAATGGAGTTGAGAGGTCATTCTGAAGGCTATTTTTATGCATTATATAGACATCTCTTTTTAGTTTTTAGTGTATTGTAATATCTAGAGGGAAATACATGAAACTGTTGAACTGCAACCTAGTAGCCTTGATTCTTGAAGACAATTGTATAACTATGTAGTTTACAAAGTGTGGCTGTGTGATTGTGGAAACCTTGTGTCTCACAGTCCCTCTAACCAATGTATGGACAGATGAGTAGAAAAATGAGAATAAAAATTAAGTGAAAAATAGGGGGAATGGGGGGGGGTATGGGATGTTTTGAGTGTTCTTGTATTGTTACTCTTATTTTTACTATTATTTTAACTTTTTTGGAGTAATGAAACTGTTCGAGTATACTATACTGTGAACAACTGATTGTATATTGTGGATAACTAGGGAATGTGGGTATATCTCAATAAAACTGAATTGGAAAAAAAACGCACTCAAGAAGAGAATGCCATATTTTTAATGGGCAAAAATATAAGCCTTCAATTAATAAAGAAAGAAATTTAAATGACTGCTAAGCATGTGAAAAGATGTTAACATTCACCAGAATGTTTTAAACCGCACCTACAATATAAAATAAAATAATTGTATACCATCGGTCTATTAAAAAAAAAATTAGGCACCAGAGAAGTGCAAATGAAAACCACACTAATCCCATTATACAAGTATGATGTGGGTTAACTTTTAAGACTCAAAACACTAAATTTTGGCTTGAATGTAGATCAGTTGGAACTGTCTTATGATGCTGGTCAGTTCAGCACTTATAAAAAGATCTGGTAGTAACTACTAAAGTTAAACACACATATACACACATATATATACATACACACAAATATCTTATGACTAGAAATAATGCTTAGCTATATATCCTTAAAAGAAGTGTTTATGTCCATGAAAAATATATACGAGAATATTTATAGCCGAGTTACTCATAATAGCCCTGAATCCAAAATAATCAAAGGGCATCTTCTGTAGAATTGGTATATAAATTTTGGGATATTCATACAATAGAATACTACAAAACAATAAAAAGAAAGAAATAAAGCTATACACAACAAATGGATTAATTTCACAGATAATATGAGTAAAATGGCAAACACATATGTTCCATACCATCTGGTTTTATTTATTTTAAGCTCAACATCAGGCAAAACTTTGTTGTAATAAAAATCAGAATATTATTTAACCTATATTCACAGGAAAGAGGCCTAAGGAAATTTCTGGGATGCTATAAATGTTTGATGTCTTGATACAAGTGATGGTTACCCAAGTACATTTATTCATAAAGATTCACTGAGCTGTATACCTATTTGTGCCCTTTACTGTACGTTAAGTCATGCCCCAATAAAGACAATATGCATCTGATCGTGTCATAGCCCTTCTCTTGGGCAATGTTAAAAGCTCACTGAGAAACTATCCTCAGTAGCTTTAATGAGTCTACCCTTGCCTTGTCTTTCATGGTTCTGCCACGTTCTCACTATCCTCTGGCTATATTTCTCTTCTTTCTGACAGAACCTAACCACCATCATGCACACTATTCTTTGAAACTGAAATGATCTTCCCATATTCTGAAATTGTGACTCATAGTCATTAGGTTTCATCCAAAATGTTCCCACTTGTAGTGGGAAACTTGTAGATGTTTGAGATCATGTCTCTTGGTTATATACACATTTATTTGTGAAATAATTTTATGAATATTTCTTTCCACTGCAGTTTATTCTCCATGAAAGCAGGAAACAAATTATCTTATTTATCGGTATACTCAGTGCACATCACATGCCTGACTCATGGTATCTACTTTCTATATTGTCATATCTGGATAAATAAAATAAATGCATTATTTACAATCAGAGTAATGAAACATGAAAAAACAGATAAAAATAATTTACCCATTATTGCTGCAGTTCCAGTAAAGAAATTAATTATTCTCCAGTAAATAAATTTTCTCATACATTAGTTTGTTGATTTATACCACTATTTTGAAACATATAATAATAATTTTAAGTGCTCTTAAGCTTTCATCAGGTATTTTCACTTTTGATGAAACAAAGGCAAATTACACAAGAGTTGTATCTATGAAAATATGATATTGCTCACTTAGCTATAATAGAGCACAATTGAAAATAGTCTAAATTTCAAGAAATAGTAACAATTAACCTCACATCTTTTCTCATATCCTGGTTCTTATTTTGCCATCCACAAAGATTTCTTGCCTCTTCCAAACCATTTATACTACCATATCTGCCTTGAAAACCCTCCGCCTTGCTTGAAGCTCATGCTATAAGCCTCTTATTATGCCTCTTCATTGCTGTCAACTACCAAAATTCCAGAATCTAGGCTCTAGATCTTTCTCTCACAGCTTGTGAAGTCCAGATCCTACGTAATTTGTTTCCTTTTCTTGTCCCCCAAATTTATGTTAATATCCACATGGGGAACATATCTAATCCCATGATTTCTAAGGTCCTTGATATCACCTCTAATAACATAAACCCCTTCTCACAAACCCACTTTTTATAAGATATGAGGCTTTTTCATCACTTTTATCTATAAAACCATGAAACCTCATGTCCTGTATTTGGTTTTCTATTATTACCTCTCTTTTTGAAATTGCTTAAGTAGCCCTTTCTCTGACAACATTGTAGCCCACCAAGTCATTTTATGCACTTATTCCAATCTTTTTCATTAATATTTATCTAATTTCACCTTCTGGCTTTTATTTCCTTCCTCAGTCAGCATGAATATCAATGACCATCAACGTAACCATTCCCCTTCAAACACCTGCTACTTATCACCACTTCTAGTCTCTTCTTTGCATTCATCTTTAAATTCCACAACCTTGGTGAAATTCAAAGCTTCTGATCATTTTAATAGAAAATTAATAAAACATACTGATGAGTCTTCATTAAATTCATGACTACAAACATCAAATGGGTACTGTTCGAGTTTGGATATGTTACGTCCCACCAAAAGGCATATTCCTTATTGCAGTCTTGTGAAGGCAGACATTAATCTTTTGATTGAGTGTTTCCATGGAGATGTGACTCAATAAACTGTGGGCGAGAACTTTAAGTTATCTCCATGGAGATATGGAGCCTGCCCATTCAGGGTGGGTCTTAATTAAATCATGGAAGTCCTACAAGAGAGGAAAAAATGCCCCAGAGTAGCTGCAAGACACTTTTGGAGAAGGCCATTGAAAGCTCATGACTGGACATGCTTTGAAATGCTAGCCCAAAGTTTGCCCCAAAGAAGGTTAGAGAGTAAAAAATGCCCCCAAGAAATGCTTGCTGATGCTTAGAAATTCTTGGAAATGCAGACAGAAGGACGTTTGGAGATGATAAGCTAGGAAAACCACTTTCTGCCCCCTTTTCCCTTCTCTTCTCCTTCTGTGACACCTATAACACATATATTCATGCACTTCATATTGTCATTCAGTTCCCTGAGGCCCAGCTCATATTTTTCCATTCTTTTCTCTATTTGTTCTTTTTTATTTCTAGGTTTTAGATGTCCTGTCTTCTACTTCAGTAATCCTTTCTTCTGCCTCTCCAAGTCTGTTGTTGTATGCCTCCATTGGGTTTTTCTTTTATTCTGTTGTGCCATCTATTACCATAAATTCTGCCATTTGTTTCTCCAAGCTTAGAAATTCTTCCTTATGCTCACACAATGTCTTCTTTTAATTCTTCATCTCGTTTGTCGCATTTTCTTTCAACTTGTTGATTTCATTTAGAAGATTTGTTTGAACTGCTTTAATTAGTTTTTTCAACTCTTGAATCTCAGTTGAGGTATAAGTTTGTTCCATTGACTTAGCCATATTTTTGTGTTTCCTGCTGAGGCTCATGATTTTTTGCTGTCTAGGCATCTGATTTTCTTCATTAGTTTATTCTGGAGGTTTTCTTGTTGGTTTTCTTTGATCTCTATATTTGTTTGTTTCTATCACTGGCCAGTTGTCAAATTGGCTCTGCACTCCACTCCTCACCCCAAATTAGGTGCCCACCATGGTGTGCCATAGCGATAGGAGGTAGTCAGTGGGCACCCCCAGCCAGTTCACTTTTTCTGGTAATATTCATCTGTGAGCCTCCAGTGGTGTTCTGTTTTTCAACAGTCAGCAAGAGTTGGGTTTGTTTTAGAGCCCTGCTTTGAAAGTTGGGTTGTCCGTATTTCTCAGCCCAACCCAGGCTAAGTTTCTGTGCAGGGCATGTAGACCAGCTCCTGTTGTCCTTATAAAGGGTCTGAAGCATCTTTCTTTAATCATATTTTTTATTGTTGAATAGATCATATATACATAGAAGTGATAACTTTCCAAGTGCAATTTAACAAGTAGAGAGCAAATTTCAGAATATTATAGGTTACAGTTCCACAATTTCAGTTATAACCTTATTATGAAATATAACATAAACACAAAAAGGTACTATCTTTGAAAGCATGATTTAACAAGTAGACATACAGTAAATATCCAAGGTTGTTATGAATTATAGTACCATAGTTTCAGTTAGTTCCTCATTGTGAAATATAACATCTATACAAAAAGTATAGCTTTCAAATTACAATTTAACAAATAGCTATAGAATAAATTTCAAAGGATGCTGTGTTAAAGTTCCACCATTTTAATTCTTTCCTTCTAGCTGTTCTAATACCCTAGCAACTAAGAAAAAGAAAAATATATAAAGATTCAGGATTCATAATCCTTTGTTAAAATTCCATCTTGTCTGATGCTACCCCTTCCTGTAGTTTAATCACTTTCCCAATATGAAGAATGTCTAGGCAGTGACTACCCTAAGTTGTTCATGTTTAAAAGGGGTGTCACCTCTAAGAAAAGGGGACACATCTGGTTGATGTTCTTGAAGAGACTTTTGCCTCTGGGTTTGCAGACATAACTGGCATAGAAGCTGCTGCACCCCAAGGGGGCTTTGCCAGTCAAAAGACTAAAGAAGATGCCAGGCATTTTCTGAAACATGAACTTTATTCAGGGCTTTCTCACAAGGATCTGGATTTAGCAGAAATCAAACAGCTTTTCTCTTTGCCAGACAGGTACAGCATTCAACAGGGAAGTTGATCATGTACTCAGGCTAACCAGTCAAGCTAGTTTTAAGGGCTTTCTAGACAAAGACATTCCTAAGGGTATGAGAACATGGGAGCAGGAAGGGGGTCTCCTGACATATGAGTGATTATGTTGTGCAGGAAGGGAGTAGAGAATTATAAGTTGCTTTATGAAGATTACAACAAGATTGATAACATCCAAGGGGGTTCAGGAAGCTATAGATTAACTCGATATATGAAGTCTGGTTTCAGTATGTACATAGTCCAGCTGTGCATTCTTTGCAGGACACAGGGATAGTAGATTAAGTGTTAACTGACCTAGATCATGCAGGCTACTGGACTGCCAAGTCTCATGGGCCCCCAAGTTATGACAGTGGCTCTTACACCCACTCCCCGTGCAGCAAATTGCGTTGACCATAGACAGGCATTGCATCCATAATCCACAATACACTAAGCAACACAACACTAATATTCCAGTACAGAGAGACAACAGGCCTATTAGTAAATGGCACCATGGCCAAGTCAGTGATTTCCACCATCTAGATGAAGGATCAGATAAGTGGTCAATACTTTATATATGATTTTGCATGTGATTTAAGGCTTGTGTCACATTTTTTGAATCATCAGGTATATATACACATCCTTGAATATCAGTTAGAGCATAAGGTCTGCCCTGAGTGGTGGTTAAAATGTCT
Source organism: Choloepus didactylus (assembly GCF_015220235.1). Classification (NCBI taxonomy): domain Eukaryota; kingdom Metazoa; phylum Chordata; class Mammalia; order Pilosa; family Megalonychidae; genus Choloepus; species Choloepus didactylus. The sequence goes on from NC_051316.1 coordinate 21,750,185, forward strand.
AAAACCATTCTATTTTGCAAGAATACTTTCCTAAGCTATGAGGTCTCATCATTAAGCAGTGATATAGCTAGCTTGGACTCATTTAGCACCTGTGCAGTTTGACTAGCTAAAACAGCCACATGACTTTCAGTTACTATGGCAGTGCCACCTGGGGCTAAGAAAACTAAGGGATAAAACCACCAGGCATTGGTCGGTATATCTATTCTTATGCCAGTACCATGCTCTTTTGAGCACTGTGGTTTTGTAACATGGTTCAAAGGCAGGTAGTGTGAGACCTCCTGTTTCATTCGTTTTTCTCAAGGTATTTTTGGCTATTCGGGGCACCTTGTCTTTCCAAATAAATTTGGTTATTGGTTTTTCTATTTCTGCAAAGTAAGTTGTTGGGATTTTAATGGGTATTGCACTGAATCTATAAATCAGTTTAGGCAGAACTGACATCTTAATTATATTTAGTCTTTCAGTCCATGAACACGTTATGTTCTTTCATTTTTTAGGTCCTGTTTGATTTCTTTCAGCAGTTTCTTGTAGATTTCTATCAGTCTTTTGTGGCCTTTGTTAAGTTTATTCCTAAATACTTGATTCTTTTGGTTGCTATTGTAAATGGAATTTTTTTCTTGATTTCTTCCTCTTGTTGCACATTACTTGTGTATAAGAAAATACAAATTTTTGCATGTTGATCCTGTACCCTGCCACTCTGCTATATTCATTGATTAGTTCTAATAGATTTGCTGTAGATTTTTCTGCATTTTCTACAGATAGAATCATGTCATCTGCAAAATATTAAAAGTTTTACTTCTTCCTCTCAAATTTGGATGCCTTTTATTTCTTTTTCTTACCTAATTGCTCTAGCTATAATAATGGAATCATACTGAGTGTTCAGAAATAGACTGTTGTTTCTATGGACAATTAATCTTTGATAAGGCAGTCAAGCCAAGGCAACTGGGACAGAGCAGCCTCTTCAATAAATGGTGTTTGGAGAACTGGATATCCATTTCAAACAGAATGAAAGAGGACTCCTATCTCACTCCTTGTACAAAAATTAACTAAAAATGGATCAAAGACCTAAACATTAGCACTAAGATAACAAGACTCTTAGAAGAATATGTAGAGGCAATTTCTTAAAGATCTTGTGATAGGAGGTGGTTTCCTAGACCTAAAACCCAAAGCACAAGCAACCAAAGATCACATAAACAAACTGTATCTTCTCAAAATTAAACACTTCTATACGTCAAAGGACTTTGTCAGAAAGGTAAAAAGGCAGCCTACACAATGGATGACAACATTTGGGAACCCCATATGAGATAAGGGTTTAATATCCCTAACATATAAAGTCATGCTACAACTCAACAACAGAAAAACAAACAACCCAATTAACAAATGGGCAAAAGACATGGACAGACACTTTTCTGAAGAGGAAATACAAATGACTCAGAAACATATGAAAAAATGCTCAACTTCACTGGCTATTAGGGAAATGTAAATCAAAACCACAATGAGATATCTCCACTTACCAGAATACCCAATATCCAAAAAACAGAAAATTACAAGTGATGGAGAGGATGTGTAGAAAGAGGCACACTTATTCACTGTTGGTGGGAATGTAGAATGGTGCAACGACTCTGGAAGACAGTGTGGAGGTTCCTCAGGAAGCTAAGTATAGATTTGCCATATGACCCAGCTATTCCATTACTAGGCATATAGTCAGAGGAACTGAAAGTTAAAACATGCATGGACACTTGTAAACCAATGTTTATTGTGGCATTATTCATGACAGCCAAGAGACCTAAACAGCCCAAATGTCCATCAACGGATGAGTGGATAAACAAACTGTGGTACATACACATGATGGAATATTATGCAGCTGTAAGACAGAACAAAGACATGTAACATATAATAACATAAATGAACCTTGAGGACATTATGTTGAGTGAAGTTAGCCACAAACAAAAAGACAAATATTTTATGGTCTCACTAATATGAACTAACTTTAATGAGCAAACTTTGAGAATTAAAAGCTGACAACACAGGCTACCATGATATAGAAAGAGGGCAGAGATTGGGCATTTAATGCTGAAGGTCTACAGAATGTTCAGCAGGATTGACTGTATAGACCCAGCAATAGATAGGATAATACTGTGTGATGGTAGCACCATATTGTAAGTACACTGAACAAAGATGTCTGTGAGTAAAGCCGAAAGAGGGGTAGGGGCATGAATGATACCTGAGGTAAAGATAGAAGACAAAGACTGGGACTATTTAACTTAGGAAAAACTGGAGTGCTCAATGATTGTGACTGAATGTACAAATATAAAACTGTCCCTGCATGTGGGAGAACAAATAAATGTCAGCCATGCAGAGTGTTGGAAAAGGGATGGTACTGAGGAAAAAATATAATCACAGCAAACTGCAGTCTACGGTGAATAGTAACATTGAAATATGCTTCCGTTAAATATAACAAAGGCAAAATACCGAAGCTAAACGTGTATGAGAGGAGAATATAAGGGAGGGATGTGCGATTCTTGGCAGTGGTGTTGTTGCCTGATCCCACTATTATGTTGTATCATATGATATTTTATTTTTCTTTTTATTATTTTTATTAATCATTAAAAAAACTTTTTTCTGAAGTAATCAATATGTTCAAGTGCTGACTGTAGTGATAAATGCATAACTGTATGATGATACCATGACAACTGCTTATACACTGTGGATAATTATATGGTATGTGAATATAGCTCTATAACATTGTATGGAAAAATATAAACAGGGATAAAAGTGCTTGAGAAAACATGGAGAGAGGGATGTACATACTTACTGTTGGTTAGGAGGCAGAATGGTATAGCCTTTCTGGAGGACAGTGTGGTGGTTCCACAAGAAGCTAAGTATGTGGGTGCCATAATGTCCTGCAACCTCTTTAGAGGGCATATACTTGGAGAATCTGAGAGCAAGGACATGAATGGACATTTGCACACTTGTGTTTATGGAGACAGTATGCATGATTTGCAGTAGGTGGAGGTGGCATAAGGATACATCGACTGCAGAACAGAATGGTGAACTGTTGTGAGTGCATATGATGGAAATTGAGCAACTGTGAGAAGGAGTGAAGCTGTGAGACATGCAAGGAGGTGAATGGCTCCTGCAGACATTTTGAGTAAACTACACCGGAAACAAAGGCCTCACCAATAAGGACTAACTACAATGTGTAAACTCAGAATTGAAACTTAGAGCACAGCTTATCAAGAGAATGTTTATTGCAACAGTCCCTAGATCATAAGCTCTTACAGCAGTCACATCTATTCCTGAATTTTAAAGGCTGTCTCCAGATTCTGAGATGCTGATTCCTTTGTGTATAACCTAATTGATCCCTGGAACTGTGTGACACCTGAAACTCAGAGCTAGAACTTGGCAGATACAAATATCAGTATTAGCACATATAGGAACTGTTAAAAAAAAACTGAAAATGAGTCCAGACTTCAAATAGAGATATGAACGAAGCAGATATGGTTAGGACTAGGGCAAATGGGGCCAAAGGATAAAGGACAATACTGACTGCATTTTAAAACTTCAAATATGAATGAAGCAGATATGGTTAGGACTAGGGCAAATGGGGCCAAAGGATAAAGGACAATACTGACTGCATTTTAAAACTTCAAATTCCATGTGAGACCAAGGGAAGAGATGTTTAGTTGGTGCAAGATCTATATTTCCTAAACAATTTTAACTTGTACAGTTTGTTCAAATACCATGATTACATAGAACTTTTAAAAGGAAGTGAGACCTGGTAGGTTTGCATATGTTAGTGTGAAATAGCAAAACATCCCAAAGTAATTTGGACAGAGAATAAAAATATATATGCAAGGCTCCCCTGAGGAGTTGGAGGAAAATGCAGAGTTCTTGGGCTTCCTCACCTGGATTTTTCCTGATGTTGTCACAAATGTTAAGGACTAGTGGTTTGATGTTCCAAGCCCTCTATCACTGGACTTGCCCTTATGAAGCTCACTACTGCAAAGGAGAGGCTAAACCTGCTTATAATTGTGCCAAAGAGTCTCCCCAAGTACCTCTTTGTTCCTCAGATGTGGGCCTCTCTGTCTAGCTAAGCCAATTCAGCAGGTGAACTCACTGTCCTCCCCGCTACATGGGATCGGACTCCCAAGGGTGTAAATCTCCCTGGCAACTCAGGATATGACTCCCGGGGTTGAATCTGGACCCAACATCATGGGGTTGAGAACATCTTCTTGACCAAAAGGGGGGTGTAAAATAAAACAAAAAAAAGTTTCAGTGACTGAGAGATTCCAAACATAGCCAAGAGGTCACTCTGTTAGGCATTCTTATGCATTATATAGATAACCCTTTTTAGGTTATAATGCATTGGAATAGCTAGAAGTAAATACCTGAAACTATCAAACTGCAACCCAGTAGCCTTGACTCTTGAAGATGACTGTATAGCAATGTAGCTTACAAGAGGTGACAGTGTTATTGTGAAAGCCTGTGGATCACACTCGCTTTATCCAGTGTATGGATGGATGAGTAGAAAAATGAGGACAAAAAAACTAAATTAAAAATAGGGTAGGAGGGATGATTTGGGTGATTTTTACTTTTATTTTTTATTCTTGTTTTTACTTTTTCTAGTAGAAGGAAAATGTTCACAAAATAGATTGGGGTGATGAATGCACAACTATATGATGGTACTGTGAACAACTGATCGTACGCTTTGGATGACTGTATGGTATGTGAATATAGTTCAATAAAATTGAATTAAAAAAACTTAATGAACAGATATTCAAGGAGACAGCAGTTCTTTTTGGTAAGGCTTTTCGATATGTATTGAAATACTGGATTTGTCCACTGATATTTACCTGATTCACAGTGAAGGACAATTCTGGGATGGTATGTAGGATTGTCATCAGGGGTTGTCCTGTGGAATTTTCTGATATACATTGAGATTACAGGTCTCACAGATGTCATATTTTCTTAACCTATGGTGAGTATGTTAGTAGCAAGTACATGTAAACCTGCAGAAGTTCATCAGAAACAAGTTTATTTCCTTATCAGGCTAAGTCCACCTGTGTACATGGAGGAGAAAACTCTGTTCCATAATCACTTTCTGACCACGGCTCCTTCCATTTTGTACTTTCCCTTCATAAGTGCATGAGTCCCATGATTTCCTTCCCATAATCTCTTTTCCATTCTGACAAAGGACAGGAGAACACAATGAAATTTTGAGAGCTATCTTTAATGGGTCTGATCACCAATTCCTATATTCCACTAATTAGAGGTTAGTGACATGATCACACTTCGATGGAGAGGTTGGGAAACTTAGACTTGGCGTGCCACAAGGCAAAAGAGGAAATGGTTACTCGTAGACAAATAATAGTCATTCTATGATATCCCTGGGTAAGTCAAATTGAGCATGGATATACTGAAGGATTTTCAATATGCATTACCTTCATAGCGTCTCCTTGTTGTGATACATGCAGAGGTCCACACTCAATGTATCTTCTGCTGTACTGAGAAAGTTGGCTTTTGGTTTAGGGTTACCATCCACTTATTACATTCCAGGTTTTCTCACTGGATGATTTGACTAATCATGAAGTATTTATGAATCCTGGCACAAAGTGTTCACATTATAATTTTCTCAGAAGTTTTCCAACACGTGAGTTTTCTGAAGGTTGAGTTCACACAGAATGTTCCCCACATTAGTTTTACAGGGTTTCATTTGTGGGTGAATTTTCTGCTATCCAATGAGGACTATACTATCACTAAAAGACATTCTATATAAAACATATTTCAAGAAGTTCTCACCCATGTAAGTTCTCTGATATATAAAGAAGGCTGATATTTTGCAGAGGAACTTCCAATGTTCATTTATTCCAAAGGTTTCACTTTCCTGTGCCTCTTCTCTAGTGTTTCATGATGTATGACTTCCAGCTCAGAGATTTCTCACATTATTAGCATTCATATGTTTAAACCCTGGTGTGGGATTTCTGATGTTCTCTAAGGCTTGATTTCTGGCTGAACGTTTTTCCACATTCATCACATTTGTAGGGTTTCTCCCCAGTGTGATTTCTCTCATGTACTCTGAGGCTTGATGTCTGGGCAAAGGATTCTCCACACTGATTACATGTATAAGGTTTCTCTCCTGTGTGAGTCCTCCGATGTTTTCTTAGAACTGAATTCTCACTGAAAGCTTTTCCACATTCATTACATTCATAGGGTTTCTCACCTGTGTGAGTTCTCCGATGTCCTGTGAGATGTGATTTCTGCCTAAATGATTTTCCACATTCATCACATTTATAGGGTTTCTCCCCAGTGTGAGTTCTCTGGTGTATTCTGAGATATGATTTCTGGCTAAAAGATTCTCCACACTGATTACAATTATAGGGTTTTTCTCCTGTATGCGTTCTATGATGTTTTCTTAGGCATGACTTCTGTGTGAAACCTTTTCCACATTCATTACATTCATACGGTTTCTCCCCTGTGTGAGTTTTATGATGATTTCTTAGGCATGACTTCCGTTTGAAAGCTTTTCCACATTCATTACATTCATAGGGTTTTTCCCCTCTGTGAGTTCTACAATGTTTTCTTAGGCATGACTTCTGTATGAACGGTTTTCCACATTCATCACATTTATATGGTCTCGCCTCTGTGTGAGTTCGCTGATGATTCATTAGATCTGATATATGACTAAAAGATTTCTCACATTCATTACATTCAAAGTGTTTCTCCCCTGTGTGAGCTCTCTGATGATTCCTTAGGTCTGATATATAACTGGAAGAATTCTCACATTCATTACTTTCTAAAGGTTTCTCCCCTCTGTGAGTTCTCTGATGTACTATGAGGACTGACTTATATTTGAAAGATTTCCTGCATTCATTGCATTCAAAGAGTCCCTCCCTTTTGTGAGTTCTCTGATGTTTTCTTAGAACTGAATTCTCACTGAAGGCTTTTCCACATTCATTACATTCATAAGGCTTCTCCCCTGTGTGATTTCTATGATGTTTTCCGAGGCATGAATTTTGCCTGAAAGCTTTTCCACAGTAATCACATTTATATGGTCTTTCCCCTGTGTGAGTTCGCTGATGATTCCTTAGGACTGATACATAACTGAAAGATTTCTCACATTCATTACATTCAAAGGGCTTCTCCCCTGTGTGAGATCTCTGATGTATTATGAGGGTTGACTTATATTTGAAAGATTTCCCACATTCCTTGCATTCAAAGAGTCCCTCCCTTACGTGAATTTTCTGATGTTTTCTTAGAACTGAATTCTCACTGATAGCTTTTCCATCATCATAACATTCATCAGGTTTCTCACCTGTGTGAGTTCTCTGATGTCCTGTGAGATGTGATTTCTGCCTAAATGATTTCCCACATTCATCACATTTATAGGGTTTCTCCCCTGTGTGAGTTCTCTGATGTATTCTGAGATAGGATTTCTGGCTAAAAGATTCTCTACACTGATTACAATTATATGGTTTCTCTCCTGTGTGAGTTCTCTGATGTGCTCTTAGAATCGAATTCTCACTGAAAGCTTTTCCACATTCATTACATTCATACGGTTTCTCCCTTGTGTGAGTTCTATGATGTTTTCTTAGGCCTGAATTCCGTTGGAAGGCTTTTCCACATTCATCACATTTATATGGTCTTTCCCCTGTGTGAGTTCGCTGATGATTCCGTAGGTTTGATAAATGACTGAAAGATTTCACGCATTCATTACATTCAAAGGGTTTCTCCCCTGTGTGAGTTCTATGATGTTTTCTTAGGCATGACTTCCGTTTGAAAGCTTTTCCACATTCATCACATTTATATGGTCTTTCCTCTGTGTGCGTTTGCTGATGATTCCTTAGGATTGATACATGACTAAAAGATTTCTCGCACTGATTACATTCAAAGGGTTTTTCACCTGTGTGAATTCTCTGGTGTATTCTGAGACGAGACTTTGCACTAAAAGTTTTCTCACATCCATCACATTTATAGAGTTTCTCTCCTTTATGAGTTCTCTGATGCTTCCTTAGCTGTGATTTCTCACTGAAAGTTTCCCCACATTCATGACATTCATGGGGTTTCTCCCCTGGGTAACTTGTATGAGGCCTAATTGGGCATAAATTCATAGGACAGGATTTTCCAAATTCCTTACATTCATAGGGGTTTTCCCTTATGTGAGTTCTCTGATATACACTGGGTGCTGTCTGGTGACTGAATGTCTCTCTACATGCGGCATACTCAGACAATTTCTTTGTTGTGTGAGTTCTCTGATGCACCAGAAGGGCTGAATCATGGCAGAAAAATTTTCCATATTGAAATGGTTTCACCGCTATAAGAATTCTGTGATGTTCTCTAAAGTGTGAATTTTGGCTGAAAGTTTTCCCTCCTGAATCAATTTTTCGAAGTTGAGCGATCCTACTGAAATTTATCCAATTGTCATTACATTTATATTCATTAAGTTCATTGTGACACTTATGTTCTTTAGCAATTTTCTGAGAGAAAATAAGAGTAGATTTTTCAAACAGGTTTTCCCAATATTCATTGTATGTATAAGATTCCATTTTTGAGTGGGCATTCTTAGATGCAACAAAGGCAGCTTTCTCTAGGAAAGCTTTCCCACACTGAGTGTATTCAAAAGCTTGCCCCAAATTCTGAACTGTCTGATTCTGAATAACTTGCGCCTTATGACTGAAGGCTTTCACATTTTTATTACAATGAAAATATTTCTCTCCAGTTTTAGTTCTGCCATCATTAATACTGAGGATCCACTTCTCACATACATTAAACTCTTCAGCCCTCTCTTTTGAATACCGACAGTGGGAGGCCAATAAGCTTAGATTAAGGTAAGCAGGTCCTGCAATGTCACATTTAGAAAGCATTATTCCTGAAGGAAACGTGTTTATGCCCAGATTACATGGTGTTCCCAAGATGTTCTCTTGCTCTGTAGTCAACATTTTATTGGTAAATAAAACTTGCCACCATTGTTTGCCTTGGTTTTCTGAATTCTTCTCTATGAGTTTCTCATGCTGGTAGTGTTCTAAAAATCAGAAAATTAAAAATACTTTATGATGCTTAACACAATTCTTATGGAACGGGGTTTATATACATACGTCCAATTATGTATTTGACTCCTTGGTTTCTGGCTCAATCTCCCAACAAAAAAAAAATAACACCAAATGTTTATTCCCTATATTCCAGGTTATTTTTAACAATAAAACACAAGTAGGTAGTAAACCTTTATGTAGTGGAAAAAGGGACAGGAAAATGGAAATGAATGTCATATGTATTTGGCATTTTAAAATATACTTCTTAAAATTTGGCATGTATTTGGCATTTTAAAATAAAATTCTCAAAATTAATATATTGACATTTTAAAATGCAATTCTCTAAATTAATCTACATGCTTTGAGTTCCTTGTGTTACACTGTACACATGAACACCAAAACAAATTTATAATTTATAATGGCACCAGCTTCCTCATGTAGTAGGTAATGCTTTAATTCTTCCTGTACTTTTATTCACAGGAACACAAATGTACAGTGGAAGTGTAAAACTGATGTGTAAGTCATTTTTCCATCTGGACTGGATCACTGCTCTAGCCTGGCTGTATTTTATCAGGTACCTGGGTCTACTATTTCAGAGGCATAGAATGAACTGGTCTTGACCATCAAATCTTAACATTCCTTCTTTCAATTTGCTCATTCATTTCCGCAAAACCAGTTTTGCTCCTGTTCAGTCCTTAGTTCAGCTTTCCATCTACTTTACAACATATCTAGTTTTCATGACTGTGAGAACCTTAAGGATCATATGTTTCAACCTGATCCAAGAAACTTTACAAATATCTTCATATTTATTTATCACACATTTCTTGTATATATTTTACTGCAATTACCCTGCTGCAAGCCATATTCCGTGAGACAAAGTGTCAGGCTTATGTTAGAAACATTTTAAGGCCTTGAGTCCACTCCATAGGTACCAATAGATGAAAGACTGAAAAGACTTATTCTCAAAGAGAAGGTTTTACACTAACTGCATGTTGATTATGTGTTCTAATTAACGTCCCACTAGTCCACAGTATTTTCTGCTCTAGTCTCGACAGGTTATTGGTCCCCACTAAGTAATTCATTTTGAACAATTATCTTAAATTCATATTCTTTCTCTAGGTAGCCTGCATTCCCAGTCTGGGCACTACTTAAATCTAGATGCCCTTCAGAGCAAAGTTATTTCCCAAAGGTTCAACAACAATTTTTTAAAAGACTTCTTTTACGTTCCCACTAACTTAAGCAACATTTGTTTTAAAACATAAAAGTAGATATTGTATGTGTTGTTCATTTCTAACAATGGATACAGAAGAGAACTCATGTGTCTGAGACATAAGATTTTTAAGTAAATTACCATCACTGAAATCAACATGCATCTTTAAGCTGATGGCATGTCCACAGTTAAATGGGACAGCACTTTCCCTTGGTTGCACCTCAAACAATGGTTTACCTTTTAATCAACAGCAACTTACAAAATGTGTTCATGCCACTTTGCTCTCCTTTCCAAAATACAACCCTCATTCTGATTTAATTGAATCCGTGTATAAATTAAACCAGTAATGAATAGAAAGCAATGAACCATATAATTGCCCAGAGAGCTCTTTCACACGTAAGGGCTCAGACCTAGTGCAAACCAACAGCTAATGCTTCAAAAGGTCTAGAAATGTGATTTTTGCATTTGCAGGTAGGCACAGTGTTCCTGAATGAATCAATAGGAAATACCTCTCACCACCTCACTATAGGTTAATCTACTTCAGGAACCACTGAAAGATCAACAAGATTATAATAGAGAAGAAAGCCTTAAAAATTTTAAATTACTTCATGGTTATCCATTACTGGAGGAGAAAGATAGTAGAGGAAAATAATTAAAGGGGGAGTAGGAAGGACAGAGGATTTTGATTCATGAGAGAAAAATTAGTTTTGAATTTTGCCATATTGAGAAAAAGGAATGCTAATACTTCAATAGAGATCCTTAAAGGCACAGGAAATGTTCCATTTGAGCAGAAGTAGAGAAAACTATGTGGAAGTAACAATGTAGTGGTCATCAAGATAAAACAAAAAAGCTTAAATCTGAAGATGGATGAAGCAAAGAGAGACACTGTATAAGAAGAGGTGCAGAGCACAGAGAACAGAGCATTCAGACACAGACACTACACAGGAGGAGAAGAGTCTATGGGTATAAATTCACTCCCTCAAGAGATATTCCGTGGAAGCCCATCATGTATGCTATTGTGTTCCAGGCACTGGAGAAAAAACTTCAAACAAGGCTAGCTAGATACAAAGAATAGCTGATGAATACTTGGGAGAAAGCATACAACAGAGGAAGGGGGATAACTTAACAGTCTGAGATGAGGGATGTCCTTTTAAATGGGGTGGCCATGGGAAGCCAGGCTGAGAAGAGGGCACTTATGACAAGGTCAAATTCATTTTATCCATTATAGGAGTAAAACCTTTATCATGCATATTTGTAGCAAATATCATCTCTCTTATTGGTTTATCTCCTTCCAACTTTTAAAAAACAACTGAAAATATAAATGTGCATAAAACTCTTCAATGCATTTCAACCACTGGCAGAGGGTTAACAACTTGTAACCACCATTCAGGTCAAGAAAAAGAAAATGACTGGCTAGAGAAATCCCTAGTATTCCTTCCTGAGCAAAACTTCCTTCATGCTTACAAGATCTTCTGTCATGAAATTTATAATAAGTGTGTCCTCACTTTTCTTTATATTTTTCATCCTATGTATGCAACTCAAAAATAAGTACAATTTACTTTTACCAGTTGCTTTATATAAATGGCATCATAGAGCTTACTATACTCATTGTTGTCTTGCTTCTGTGCTCAACATTGAGAGATTCATCCAGGTATTTTCTTGTAGGTTTAATTTGGTACATTCCCTTGGTTGTATATTTTTCTTTTCAATAAATGCACTACAATTTATTTCTCCATTCATCTATTAATGGGTATTTGTGCTGTTTTCATTTTGGAACAAAATTCTCACATGCTTCCCATAGCACAACAGCACACCATTCTCAAGAGTATATACCGGGACCAGAACTGCCTAATATGGGGTATGCATATCTTTGCCTTTACTCAATAAGGCCTGCTGACTTCAGAAGTGGTTGCACCAGTTTCAGTTCTACAGCAGTGATGAGAGTCTCTGATGCTCCACATTAGAGGATATTTTTTGTATCAACTCCTGATGCTGTCAGACTCTTCATTTTTGCCAATCTTATGAATAAACAACTGTGCTGTCATATATGCTGCAGTTGTATTTTGCAATTATTTCACAATTAATCAGGTTAAATAGCTTTTCCCATGCTTACTGGACACCTGTATTTCCACTGAAAAAGCTCCATTAAGTTTTTTGCATGCATTTATGCTGGGCTGACAATTTTTTCCTTCATAGATTTCCAGAAGTTCTCAGAAGAGATAAAAATTCTAAATTTTAATATACTCTAATTTATGTCCTTTCTCATATAATAAACGATTTTCTGGTCTTTAATTGTTCCCTATCCAATGTAATAAAAATGTTCTCCTATATTTTCTTCTAAAATATTTACAATTTCACCTTATAAGAACTCAGCCTTTAATAACCCCAAATTGATTTTTGTGGTATGGTGTAAAGCAGGGCACAAAATATCATTTTTTTATATTAATGGCTTTGCAGCACATGGCAGTGTCACCTTTTTCATAAATCAAGTGCCATTAAAGCACATGTTTGTTTCTGTGCTTTCTATTTTGTTTCACTTGTCTATTTAATTGTCTCTACACATTACCATTTTGTGCTGGTTGCAAGTGCTTTACAATATACTTCAGTGTCTGGGTGAGAAAATCCTTATACCTTGTTCTTGTTCTTTTTCGAATGTGCTTTAACAATTGTAGTACCATATAAAATTTAGAATCAGCTTTTCAGGTTTCAAGAAACTGATTGGGATTTTGTTTACTATTATATTGAATATATAAACACATCAGAGAGAATTGTGAGTTTTAAAATACAAAATCTCAATCTATGAATGTGCTGTATTCTTCTCTTTTAGTTTAGTTTAATGCTTCTCAAACACTTTTAGAAAAATTATTTAGATATATTACATGTCTTTCATTATATCTATTTCAAAATATTTTGACCACTCTATTGCTAAGTGTATCTTCAGTTTTTTCTAATGTAGTACTTTCCCTTTTCTAGATGAGGATAGTTATTTTACATAATTATTTTGATTCTGAGAACCACTTTGGGTCTTGCAATTTAATAACATCATAGCTTATTTTGATTACTTCTATTACTTTGCTTAGTCTTCTTTTCAAACTTTCTTGCTTTTAATACAAGTATGTGAGCCAAAAATTTTTTTCAAAATTCTCCTACATTTATTATTCAAGGGTCTAATTACCATGATTTCCATTTTTATAACTGTCTGGATATTGTACAATACTAATTTTTATTTATTCTTTGACCAAATAGGTTTTTAAGAGATATATATTCATTATTAGTTTCAAGATAGACATTTGATTTTTTTCATATATATTTTACTGAACAATAATATCTGTACTTTTGGAAACTACTGAAGTTTGACTAAAATACCTTTACTTTTGTGACCATTGAAATGTCATGTAATAGAAGGTTTATTTCTTGTTTTCATAGTACAGAGCTTTGAAAGAGAGATATCAGATTCATTTTAAGAAATATAGTATTCATGACTTTGAAAGCAATGGTCAGCAAACTTCTGTAAAGGTTCAGAGAGTAACTCTAAGGCTTTGCTGTTCATGTGGCTTTTTTTTGGCAAGTATTTAATTATCCCTTATAGTAAATATATACATGCATGGGCATGGCTGGGTTCCAATAAACCTGAGGGCCGTACTTTGCCAAGCATTATTTTAGAGTCTCAGTTTTTATCTACTAACCCTGGTATGATACTAGTGTATATTAAGGTCCACTTGGTCTAATGTGTTTCTATTTCTCCTTATTTCCTGTAGTTTTTTTTGTTGTGTGAATCTTGAGAATTTGTTTGGTGCACAGTTATTCAAAACATTTATCCTCCTTTCAACTTGCCTTCTTTAACATTATCAAAATGCCCTTTTTCTCATCTGTTTTTTGACCCAAATTGAACCTTAAGTAGAAACTTTCCAAATTATGTTTTAGGTGTATCTCTTATATAATCTCATAGCATTTTCTTTTAATAAGTGCCTTTAATCCATTTACCTTAGCTGACAGAGCACATATGTTTGTCTTACTTTATGTTACACTGTATGTTTGTAGAACTTTTGTGCAGAAAACAGTTAACATCGAAGGTTTGAGACTACTATCCTTAGAAAGGCCTGTTTGAAAGGTAGGCTCCTGGCTGGCATCTGGGAACTTAGATTTCAGGTTTCAACATTCCCAGAGCTGACAATAGTGGCTCACTGTGCGAAAACCGAAGAATGTGATTTATGCTAAAGACCTGATTTCCTTCTGGGAGTCTGGAGCTTTGGTAGATGCTAGACACAGGGTGCCTAAGTAAACAGCCCCCATTAAAAACCCTAAGCATTGAGTCTCTAATGAGCTCCCCTGATGGGCAACATGTCACACATATTGTCACAACTTGTTGCTGAGGTAATTAAGCATGTCCTGTGTGACTCCACTGGGAGAGGACTCTTGGAAGCCTGTGACTAGATTCCTCTGGACTACATCTCATGTGTCTTTCCCTTTTGCTGATTTTGCTTTGTATCCTTTCATTTTACTGTATCTTAGCCATAAATATGACTATTTGTTGAGTCCTTAAGTCTCCCTTGTGAATCATAATACCTGGGGGTGGTGCTGGGAACCCTGATACAGCTTTCTAAAAAAATATCTTTAGTAACTTTGCTCTGTATTTCTCTTCTAATAACTAAGAAGGCTGGATTTGGCTCCATTACTTATCTATCCTTATAATTACAATATTTAGCAATTCCTCAACTGCCTATTCATTTAGATGGTATCTAATAATCCCTATTATATAATGATAAGATTGTTTCCTCTCTCTTTCTGATTAACTCCCAATTTAGTTGGTTTAATAACATTATTTTTTATATTTTTTAAAATATACACCCATCACTTACTTTTTTAGCTTTAAATAATAAACTTAATGCCTATATTTTCAAGATTGGAAATTGACATGCTTAAATCCATCCTTTTTGTAAGATTTTCCTTCCACATTTTATTGGATACTTTATTTCTAAAATTCCAATAAAGGCTTCTACAAGAAAAGTACTGAAAAATATTTCAAACTGCCCACCTCTAATTGATCACTTTTGGTCTAATTTCCTTGGATACTTTCTGTCAGTACTAAATAACTCACCTGTATAGCTCCTGTTTAGGAATCCTTCCTCTGATAACCATGAGTCTTCTTCTTTTTCCAATGTGAAGATCAATGCTGGTTTTGTAAAGCAGTACCCTGTAAATTGGAAATGATTTAGAATTTGACTGAGTTGCAAGGGCTTTGAATGTGAAGGAAGGCACAGATCAGAAGTAGCATGCTGAACAGGCTCATTTCACTCATTATGGGGGAAGCGGCAACAGAAAATATTTTCTTCTGCTCAAAAGGACCTATCTCCTTACATCCCTGAATCACAAACCCAAATAATACTAAATTTTAATAAAGGACAACCTGTGGTGTTTCATAAAAGGGATTTCCAGGGAATGTCTATTTCTGGCCATGGTGAAGGACAAGGAACTGATTTAATCCTTTATAACAGACATTTAGAAAACTATGCCAAATATATGCAAGAATAGCTTTTAGACATTGGACAACAGGCAATGCAAAACAGGGATCTTGAAAATAGGGAAACAAATAACATGAGGCCTATGATTATCACAGATAATTGCTAAATTTTCAACACATAGCACATAAAAGGCTACCAAAATAGAGCCTGGCAGACAGTAAGTAAGGAGACAGAATTAGAGGTTTAGGGAATTTGTCAGGTATAATACCAGAGATGAAGAGTTGTACTGAGAGATTGAATCTTAGAGATCTGCTGAAGGTTCTCTTTGAGTCTTTGTGTACTGACTTGTGCAATCTGCCAGCTTGGATATATTATTTTCCCCCAAAAGTCATGTTTTAATCCAATCTTGTGGGATATTTGGATTATGTTGTTTCAGTGGAGATATGACTCACCCAACTGTAGGTGATACTTTTCGCCAGTTTATTTCCATGGAAGTGTGGCCCCACCCATTGTGGGTGGGTCTTGATTAGTTTACTGGAGTCCTTTAAAAAGAGCAGCTGACAGGGACATTTTACAGAGAAGCTAAGAGCTCACGCTGATGCTTAGAGATGCTTGGAGACATTTGCAGATGCTAGACCAGAGTTTGCTCTGGAGAAGCTAAGAGAGACAAGCCCAGAGACATTTTCAAAAAAGCCATTTTGATACCAGACCCTGAAGCAAAGGATCATTAGATGCTAGCCATGTACGTTCCCAGCTAAAAGAGGTTTTCAGGATGCTATCAGCCATTCTTCAATGAAGGGATTCTCTTGCTAATGCCTTAATTTGGACATTTTCATGGCCTTTGGACTGTAAAGTATAACCTAATAAACTCCTTTATAAAAGACAATCCATTTCTGGTATTTTGCATAACAGCAGCATTAGCAAACCAGAACATGTATGCATGTAAGGAAACTACCCAAGGTTGGGGGAAAAATGCTGGAAATGAATAGGCTGAAAAATCACTAAAGCACACACAGAGATGGGATATTTCTCTTCTTGACAGCCAAGGTTGAAAGGCCTCCTAATACCAGAAGGGAACTGCATAATTAGTACTAGACTAAAGTGAACTGTGAATCCAGGAAAGCTTAAAAGCAAACCTTGAAAAGATCAAAGTAATTCCAAGTATTTTAACTACATTGCAGAAATGGCCCCCAAATATTTGAAAGAATACCACATATCCCAGCACTTAACAATAGTAAAAAATGACATCAAGCACAGAATCAAAAACTACCAGGTAGGAATAGAAGCAGGATATATGACTCTTCAAGGAGAAAAATCAACCAATTGCAACAGAATAAGAACTTACATAGCATAAAATCAGCAGTCAGGGTCATTAAAACAGCTATTATACTCCATATATTCAAGAAGATGGAGAAGACCATGAACATGATGAGAAGAGGGAAAAAAAAGTTATATAAAGCTTCAAACTGAAATTCTAGTTATAAAAATAAAATATCTGAAATGAGAAAGCAAACCAACCAACCAACAAACAAACAAGAAAACAGTGGATAGGATTAGGAACAGTAGACACAACAAAAGGAAAGATCAATGGCATCGACAGACTGGTGAATTTATGAACACAGCATGTATGACCTGTGGGATAATATAAGCAGTCCAACATGTGTATGACTGGGTTTCCAGACGAAAAAGAGAAGTGGATAGAAGAAAACCATGTCAGAAATAATAGCCAAAATGTTCCAATTTCAACGATGCATATAAATCCACAGATCTAAGAAGCCAAATGAATGCCCAGCTGAAGAAACATGAAGAAAATCACACTAAAGTATATTACAATCAAATTGCTAAAAAGAGAAAATCTTAAGCACACTGAAAAAAGACATAATATGTACACAGGAATAAAGATAAAGTGAAAGCCAACTACTTCTCAGAAATTAAGCAACTCAAGTGACACTTTTAAAAACTAAAAAAGTCAACCTATTATTTTTCAGAAACTTAAATCTGCCAAAGTGATCCTATGGCACATAAGTCCCAAAATCTAGACACAACAACCTCTTCAAGAACATCAACCAGATGTAGCCCTCTTACACATATTGTCAACACCCTTTTTCAATAAGAGTAAGTTAGGGTTATCATTGCCTAGACATCCCTGAAGATCAAGAAAGTGATTAAATCAGAGGAAGGGGTAGCTACAGACAAGACAGGATTTAACAAAGGATTATGAATACTGAATCTTTATATAAATTTTTTTAAGATGCTAGGGTATTAAAATACCTAGAAGGAAATAACTGAAATGGTGAAACTGTAATCCATAATAGTCTTTGGAATTTGCTCTGTAACTACTTGGTAAATTGTACTTTGAAACTTGTCACCTTTCTGTATATATGTTGTGTCTCACAGTAAGGAAATAGCTGAAACTGTAGAACAGTAATCCATAACATTCTTTGAAATTTGCTAACTACCCGTTAAACCGTACTTTGAAAGCTACCACCATTCTATATAAATGTTATATTTCTCAATAAAAAAATGTAAAAACAAAAAAGAAAGTCAACATAGCAAATATGTTTTCAATCTGAAAAAAGCTGAAAGTATTTCACACCACTTTATGTGTATTACCAAAAAAGTTTAAAGAAATTCTTCACAGAGAAGAAAAATAATAAGAGATGGAAATTTAGATCTACAAAAAGAAAGAACACCATATAATCTAGAAACACGAGAATAATTTTAGAACACTTTTAAAAAGACAATTTAGGAATAAACTTAACCAAGGACATAAAAGACCTCTAAACAGGAAATCACAAAAATTTACAAAAAGACATAAACAGGACCTACATAGGTGGAAAAATATTCCATGCTGATGGATAGAATGACTAAACTTCAATGAAGGGTATGTCTTCTGCAATGAGAGACTTAAATCAGCTGGATATAATCCAATCAGATGAAGACTTTTAAGGGAGAAGAGGGATAACCTTCATTTCTTCTTCAGCTAGCCAGCGTCTCCTCAGGAGTTCATCGAACACCTTCACCGGAGATGGCAGTTTGCTGCCTGCCCTACAGAATTTGGACTCGTACATCCCCACAGTCTGTGAGACACTTTTATAAAATCTTATATTTACAGATGTCTCTTCTTGGTTCTGTTTTCCAAGAGAACCCTAACTAATACAGCTTGGTACCAGGAGTGGGTCATGAGAAACAGAACTTTAAAATGGGCTTTTACAATCGGTTTTGAACTCTGATTACATTCAAAGGCATTAATGACTCCATTTCCAATAATCAAGATGGCACTAGCAGTCCATGGCATGAGGTGGCAATGGAGATACACAAAATACCACCTTTTGATTCTCCTAATCATACTCTTGAACGAGGCAAGACTCTAAGTGACAGTGTTTTTGACACCTTAACAGAGTTTTGTGGAATTAAGAGGTATAATGATATTGGCTGGTTGTTCTGAGGTATGCTGGATAAAGTTATAAGAGAAGGGGACAAGCTGAAGGCCTCAAATTTGAAACTTAAATGCCATATGACAGATGTAAAGGTTTCTATGTGTGCCCTGAAAGAAAATCATATTTCCTGTGGTCACAGACTTGAGGTCTCTGAAAACCAGACTGAGAGTCTCACTGTGGTAGTAGCAGATTTACAACCTAAATGAAAAGCTCAACTTTGCAGGTGTCTGCTGTTAAAATTAGGGCATTGACTGGAAAAGAATGGGATCCTGAAAATTCGGACATCTGGGTTGATAATGGCAGTGGGGACACTGGGACCCTGCATTCTACTGAGTCTTTGCTAGATGTACCTGTGGTGGTTTGCCCCGAGGAAACAGCCTCCCAACCACCTCCAGCCAGCCCTGGGCAGACAACTACCCAACCTCCAGCCTGCCTTGAGGAAAGAGCTTCCCAACCTCCAGTTGTCCCTGAGGAGCCTGCCATCCAACCTCCACCTAAAGAGATTAACCCTTCGGTGCCTGCTAAACCTGTAATCACCTCCCCTGAGGAAACAGCTCTCACTCCTCTGTCTGGAGGGATGAATCCTATCTCACCAGATGAATCTACAATGGAAGGTCCTGAGGTAACTGGCCTGAAGGATTCTTCTAACTCTTTTCACGACCCTCTCCCACAACCACTCTTTTCTTCAAGACCTATAACTAAACTAAAGTCCCCACAAGCCCCAAAGGGTGAGGTACAAAGTGTGACCCATGAGGAAGTATACTATACTCCAAAAGAACTGCACGAGTTTTCCAATTAATATAGACAGAAATCAGAATAATATGTATGAGAATTGTTATTTAGGGTGTGGGATAATGCTGGAAGGAATATAAAGTTAGATGAGGCTGAATTTATTAATATGGGCCCACTAAGCAGAGATTCTGCTCGGGGGACAGAAAGGGCATTAACAATTTGTTTGGGTGGCTGGATGAAACATGGATCAAAAGGTAGCCAACATTACCTGACATCAAAATGGCAGAATTGACTGAGGAAGAGAAAACTTGGGCCTGGTTTACAGACGGTTCAGCATGATATGCATGTAACACCCAAAAGTGCAGCCCCTTTCTGAGATGTCCCTGAAGGACAGTGGTGAGGCGAAATCCTCCTAGTAGGCGGGACTTCGAGCAGTACATATGGTTGTTCATTTTGCTTGGAAGGGGAACTGGCCAGCAGCTGTTGCTAATGGTTTGGCTGGATGGTTCAGGACTTGGAAGGAACATGATTGAAAATTGGTGAAAAAGAAATCTGGGGAAAAGGTATGTAGATAGACCTTTCTGAGTGGGCAAAAAACATGATGATATTTGTGTCCCATGTGAATGCTCACCAGATGATGACTTCAGGAGAGGAAAATTTTAATAACCAAGTGGATAAGATGACCCATTCGGTGGATAACAGTCAGCCTCTTTCCCCAGTCACTCCTGTCATTGCTCAATGGGCTCATGAACAAAGTGGTAATGATGGTAGAGATGGAGGTTATGCATGGGCTCAGCAACATGGACTTCTACTCACCAAGGCTGACCTGGCAATAGCCACTGCTGAGTGTCCAATCTGCCAGCAGTAGAGACCCACCCTCAGTCCCCGATATGGCACCATTCCCCAAGGTGATCAGTCTGCTACCTGGTGGCAGGTTGATTACACTGGACCACTTCCATCATGGAAGGGGCAGCAATTTGTTCTCAGTGGAATAGACACATATTCTAGATATGGGTTTGCCTTCTCTGCACACTATGCTTCTGCAAAAACTACCATCCATGGACTAATGGAATGCCTTATCCACTGTCATGGTATTCCACACAACACTGCCTCTGACCACAGAACCCACTTCACAGCAAATGAAGAGAAGGAATGGGCACATGTTTATGGAATTCTCTGGTCTTACCATGTTCCCCATCATCCACAGACAGCTGGGTTGATGGAAGGGTGGAACAGCCTGTTGGGGATTCAATTATGGCACCAACTAGGTGGCAATACCTTGCAGGGCTGAGGCAGTGTTTTCCAGAAGGCTGCATATGCTCTGAATTGGCATCCACTATATGGTGCTGTTTTTCCCATAGCCAGGATTCATGGGTCCAAGAATCAAGGGGTGGAAACAGGAGTGGCACTCCTAGTGACCCACTGGGAATATTTTTGCTTCTTATCCCTGCAACCTTAAGCTCTGTTGGCCTACAAGTCTTAGTTCAAAAGGAGTTGTGCTTCCACCAGGAGACACAACAATTCCACTGAACTGGAAGTTAAGATTGCCACCTAGCAACTTTGGACTTCTCATACCTCTGAATCAACAGGTAAGGAAGGGGATTACTGTACTTGCTGGAGTGATTGATCCTGACTATCAAGGGGAAATAGCACTGCAACTAAACATGGAGGCAAAGAAAAGTTTTCCTGGAATACAGGAGATCCCCTAGGGTGTCTGTTAGCACTACCATGCCCTGTGATTAAAGTCAATAGAAAACTGCAACAGCCCAATCCAGGCAGGACTACCGATGACCCAGAAATTTCAGGAATAAAAGTTTGGGTCACCCCACCAGGCAAGGAACCACAGTCAGCTAAAGTGCTTGCTGTGGGTAAGGGGAACATGGAATGGGTAATGGAAGAAGGTAGTGATAAATATGAACTACAACCATGCAACCAGTTACAGAAACGAGGACTATGATGGCATGAATACTTCCTCCTTGTTTGTTATTTTCATTTCATACTATTCAAGTTATAGGAAATCAAGTTTAAGAGTCAATGTCCCTAGAGAACCCTAACTAATACACCATATATCTGATAAGAGACTGATATATTGCAAATATAAAGAAATGCTACAACTCAACAACAGTACAAAAAGTCCAATTATAAAATGGGTAAAATACATGAAAAAGTATTTTTCCAAAGAGGAAATACAAATGGCTAAAACACAAACTAAAAATCAGTCATCTTCCCTAGCTATTAGGGAAATTCAAATCAAAACCACAGTGAGACACCATTTCACACCAATTAGAATGGCTACCATTAAACAAACAGGAAAAAATAAATGCTGGAGACGAGGTGGAGAAATTGGAACTCTTATTCATTGCTGGTGGAATGTATAATGGTACAGTCGCTGTGGAAGACAGTTTGGCAGTTCCTCACAAAATTAGATATCAAATTACCCTATGTTCCAGCAATTCCACTTCCTAGTATATACCCAGATTTGAAAGCAGTGACACAAACAGACATTTGTACACCAATGTTAATACCAGCAGTGTTCACAACTGTCAAGAGATGGAAACACTTCAAGTGTCTTACAACAGATGAGTGGATAAACCATAAAATGTGGTATGTATGTACGATGGAATACTATGCAGCAGTAAGAAGGAACAAGGTCCTGAACTGTGGCAACATGGATGGACCTGGAAGATGTAATGCTGAGTAAAATAAGTCAGACATACAAGGAGAGATACTATATGTTAACATTTCTATTAATTCCCTGAACAATGTAAAATCAATGTCTTACCATGTAGAATACTGTGGACCTAGTGACAGACAGAAGCTAGTGGATGGGGAATGATAATCCAATATGTTCAGATATGCTAATGGTGGTGAATTCAAAGGTATGAGAATGGATACAGGTGACAATTGTTTGTTAATGGGATTATAAGTATCAGAGCTTATACTGAAGGCAATAGGATTGAAAGGGGTTATTTAAAGGTGTGTATCCCACAGATCAGCACTACATATATAGATAGGTGCTTGCATGATACAATTCTAAGGTATGACACTAGCACAGAGAGTTGACAACAGAAGGGTATATGGGAAAAATGTATCTATTGCATACTAGGGACTATAATTAATAGGAATACCATACTAGTACCACACAAATACTAGAGATAAATAATTAAGGGCTGAAAAGAGCTACAAAGTTTTTGAGGTCATGAGAAGGGTTTAAAATACAGAGTGATGAGGATTGTACAATTAAATGATAATAATGTGAGATACAGATGGATTATTGTGGACATAACATATGCTATGTGACCTGAGGAACCCCCTACTTTGTAAGTCAAGCCCTCAATATTGAGACTTGCCCTTGTGGAACTTTTGGTTGTAAAGGGGAGGCTAAGCCCACCTATAATTATGCCTAGGAGTCACCTCCAGAGAACCTCTTTTGGTGCTCAAATATGGACTTTCTCTCTAAGCAAAAAAAAAAAAAAAAAAGAAAAAGAAAAAAGAAAAGAAAAAAAGACAATTGAAAATTAAAAACAGTAACAATGTGTTTGGGGTTTATAACATACATAAGTAAAAATATACTATAAAACAGCAGAAAAGATAAAAGACAGAAAATGGAAGAAAAGCATTCTAAGTCTTTGTAACATTTGTGAAGTGATAAAATATTACTTGATGGTATACTATAGTAAGTTAGAAATCAAAAGAAGAAAAAAGGAAGAAACAGTCTGGAAAAATAGTTAGTAAATGCTTATAATTGTGTAAAATAAATTATATTTGGTGCCTCATCATCTTGCCTGGGCTAGTTATAAGTTCCCCATTTGAGCGACCACCCCAATTAATCCCTGCCTTGGGTGTAACAGCAACTAGCAAGGCGAGTGCCTCTGTATGGCTTGAATGATAAAACTGTCCTCAGTGTCCCCAAAAGGCCCTCACCACTTCTGCCCTATGTCCTTCAAAGTTTAAAGCTGCCAATCCTCAGCAGCCAGGGGAAAACCCCTCTACCCCTCCATGGGCCATAATAAAGACAAGGGCTGAGGACACAGAAGCATTCCCCCTCCATCCTCTATTGACCTCGGTGTGAACCTAGGTTGGATAAGCCCCGGCCCCCTACTACCCTCATTCTTCCCTCTCCCTCTCCTGGTCATCTGATCTAATAAAGCCGTCTTTGCTTGCATTCCTGGCTGTCTGACTATCTGTGCTTGAGTCTCTTCACCCAAAGAACTTCCAAATAACATCCAAAAAATTGATGCAGCGAGCAGAATGACTTGGCACTGACTGATAGCAGCCAGGTGGGAATGCATTTAGTCTGCTCTTGGCTTTAAGTGTTTAGCACCATTTAGGAAGGCTTCACCATTTGTTGGTGTTCATTGGCACCACTTTGTGTGGCTCTGTTCTGTGTCTGTCGGTGTTACCCAGGTTACCTGTAGCAAATTGTGGATCTATCAAAGGTCTGCAGAGAGGCATGGGCTGGCTCCCTGGAGACTGCTTAATTCAGCTGCCTGCCTTAGTACGGTAATAAGGAGGACAAGGATCTCTATCACTCCCTGTAAAGGAGCACAGGACTAGGTGAGACCAGTCAAAATTTGGTATAAATTGATTGGCTGTTGTCCTGTGAAGACACAAAGACCCACACAAGATACAGAAAAGGCTGTTACCAGGTCTATGTGCCATAGACCACCCATGGGGTAAGGACTCATGGGCCTCATGTCTGCTGTGTCTGCCAAATCACACAGAGGCCCAAGGATGGCATTATATTGAGATGGGACACTCCATTGGTTAGTCTTCTCTGAACTGTCCCTGACAAACCTTGTCCAAGGGTAGTATAACATTCTCTGGGTTTAGGGAATATTTCCCCTGCCAGAGCACATGGGGAGAGGGTGTACTCTTGACTAGGACAACACTGCACCCCTCTGACCAAGAGGGCAAAAGGGTTTGCAATCCTTATGTTGCTGCTGTTGCTTTTCATCACCAGACCCATGAGTTATATAGAGTCTAATCCTTGGGATGCAATAGGCCAAGAATCTCATGGGCAAATGCAAGGAGCCCATGCACATTGCGATGGCTCCACCTAAGAACCCTGTTTTGATTTGCTAAAGTTGTGGAATGCAATATGCCAGAAATGGGTTGGCTTTTAAAATGGGGATTTATTAACATGAAATTGACAGTTTAGGCATGAAAATGTCCAAATTAAGGCATCAACAGGATGATACTTTGACTCTGAAGACAGGCTGCTAGTATCTGGGACACCTCTGTCACATGGGAAGATGCATGGCTAGTATCTGCTGGTCCTTCGCTCCCAGCTTTTTCACTGCTTTCAGCTTCTGGTTCCAGTGACCTCCTCTCTGAGTTCTCTGTGGGTCCTTTCTCAGCTTCTCTGGGGCTTTTTCTTTCTCTGTGCTTCTCTTGGTTTCATCTCTCTTATCCTCTCATAAAGAACTCCAGTAAAAGGATTAAGACCCACCTTGAATGGGCTGGATCACATCTCAATTGAAATAACCTAACCAAAAGGACCACCTACTAGGTTTGAACACACAGGAATGGATTAAAAGAACATGGCCTTTTCCGGAGTATATAACAGCTCCATACTATGACAGGCCCCAATGAGGTTTACTCCCTACTAAAGAAATGAAAGACAAGCCCAATGTGCTTGGGCTTTGCTGAGCACTGTATCATACCAGCATGCTAAAATGCTAGACTTAGGAGCCCTGGATCTTGGAACCTTGCCCAATGATCTGACCATCCTAGTGTTAATAGCTGCGGCCCCAACCCCTCTGAAATCCATTGGGACACCCTGGAAAGAGAAGCAGCAGTACATGAGACAGAGTAGAGGAACTCCCAGATTTTTCTGGTAACAACCTACAAGGTGAAATGAACCTTGGACGGAGAGGATACTGGAAGTGAAACTAGAAAAACTACCAGACTAGAAATTCAAACCATTCTTAAGGATTTTGTTTAGCAGAAGGGAAAATGGAAGCTGAACGGTTGTAAGAGAATTTCAGTATGGGTCCAAATTATTAGTTAACCCCCCAGGAAATAAGGCAATTGGCTAATGTCACTGAAGACTCTGAGCCCCTCCCCTATTGATTTAAAGAAAAGACACAGCCATCCATAGTGAGTATTACTGCTACAACAGATGCCCATTGGCAAACAATTAATGAGTCCCCATTGTTACTTAAAAAGACTGAGGAGATGCAATGGGCATAACTTTTCTTTGAGAATTCAGACAAAAGAGACCCCAGTTCATCTCCAACCCTGAGAGACCCCAGTTCATCTCCAACCCTGAGGCAAACCCCACTTTGATACCAAGTAGTAGAAAATTTTTGAGATTCCTCCTCTCCCCAAATTACTGGGGAGCATTGCTCAACCTTATCAACCTGGACCATACTGCCTGTGAGGCTGTGGGCAGGGTGGAGTTACTGGCAAAATATGAGGGGGACTCACATCAGAGTCACAGATCCTGGCTTCTCAGGCTCAGGAGACCACCCAACAGGCCACCACCTCTTCCTCCTGCATATCCAAGACCCAGGCTCCTCCCCCCACCCTCAGAGTTGTGACTGTTAGAACAATTCTTATTAAACAGCTACCCCTAGTGGTGGTGCTTCTTGGCTTTTACTTTCCCCACTAGAGGTACTGATGCTTTCATGTGTTGCCTGGAATAAGATCAAAGCTTTGGCTGCCTTGAGGGGCCATACCCAATGGAACCCCAGTGGAACTTCCCCCACAACATATAAACACCACAGTATCGCCTGAAACAAGGTACTGTGGGGCTCTGGCCTATAATCCAAGATCTCCTCAAAGAGAGAGTAATTATACCTACCATCTCCCCATACAATTGCCCTATTCAGCTAGTTCTTAAAGCTTCCACCAATGAAGAGTAACCATCAGTTATACCAACCTTAATGCTCAAATCCTGCCCATTAAATCTCCTATTCCTAATATCATCTAAAAAAATAAAAAAAAAACAACAAAAAAGATATACACAGGAGCATGGGCAGTTGATTCTTGACAACATGTTTTACTCAGTGCCAATAATTAAAAAAACCCTAACTCCTGCTGCCACGACCATCACAAATAGTCTTTTACAAAACCCATAATGGCTGACTTTTGGAAAGATGGCAGATTAGGAGAGGCAGAGCAAAATTTTCCTTCATGGAAAACACTAGATAACGGAAAGAAAGCGCTGCAGAACAGCAGTTTCAAGCTGCCACTGGTCAGGCAGGGACTTCTACACCACATAGAGAGGACCTAGCTAGACAGGTTGAGAGACTGCATTTAGAACAAGTGAGTGTTCGGCCCAGAATGCCACTGGGGATGGATGCAAAATGGGGCAGCTTTCTACGCCCCGCATACCCATCTCAGCAGTTGGCTGGAAGGAAAACTCTTCCAGAGCTCCTATGATGGAACTTGGGATTTGACAGGCTTGTGACCACAATCACTCTTCCTCCACAGAAGCCTCTTGGTGTGCACAGCCAAAAGGCAAGAGCACCACAAAGAAGTGCCAGGAGCTGCAGCCTAACCCCAGGGACTCAGGGGCTCACAGCAGACAAGGACTGTGGTGTATTTAGGCTTGAAGATGAGACATGCAACTCCACAGCCCCAGAGAAGTCTGCCCAGAGCCCTGGGAATTGCTGGAACCACCGTGCCCTGGCGTGGACTACCTGCCAAACTTCACAGGACCCACCCCTCTCCACAGGGTAGGCAGTTCCCAGTGCACACGGAAAATTGGTGCCCTGATTGCATTTCCACCCAGTCTTTGACCCCACTCAGTGCATAGAAGTTGGGGGAGAACTGGCTTGAGGGAAAGAGATGGCTCAAGAGTGATACCTGCTGGTAGGACAGGGAAAATTCACTCCACCAAGCTACAGCTCTACCAAATTGTAGAAAAATGTTCAAATACTCCTGCATATCCTAACATATAATAGCAAATGCCACAAGGGCAACAACAGAAAATTATAAAGCATATGAAGAAGCCAGAAGTAATGAACAACACAAATGACCAAATTAAAAAGCCAGAGGAGACACAGAACATGGAACAATTAATGAAAGAAGTATACAAAAATCTCCCAAACAACTTCAAAGAGATGAATAAGGACATAAAGGACATCAAGAAGACCCTAGAAGAGGTTAAAAAATAATTTGAAAGAGTAAATTAAAAGAATAGCAGATCTTATGGAAATGAAAGACACTATACCAAATTAAAAATACTTTTGACATACACCAGCAGATCTGAAGAGGCAAAGGAAAGAATTAGTGAATTTCAGGACAGGGCAATGGACTGTGAAAGCACAAGAGAACAAATGGTGAAAAAAAATCAAAAAATTTGAAGTGGATCTCAGGGAAATGATGGACAACGTGAAGCACACAAATATAAGAATCATTGGTGTATTAGAAGATGAAGAGAAGAGTAAAGGGCTAGGAAGAGTATTCAAAGACATTGTTGGGGAAAACATCCCAACCCAAATAAATGACATAAATACACAAATCAGACATGACCAATGAACTCCAAATAGGATAAATACAAATAAAACCACTCTGAGACATATTTTGATCAAAATCTCAAATGCTAAAAAAGAGAAAGTTCTTAAAGCAGCAAGAGAGAGAGGGGATTCACCACACACAAGGGAAACAACATAAGACTAAGCACTGACTACTCAGCAGGCACCATGGAGTTGAGAAAGCAGTGGTTTAACATAGTCAAAATTCTGAAAGAGAAAAACTGCCAGCCAAGAAGTCTTTATCCAACAAATCTCTACTTCAAAATTGAGGAAGAGTTTGAAATTTTCACAGACAAACACATGCTGAGAGAATTTGTTAACAAGAATCCTACTCTGCAAGAAATACTACAGGGAGCTCTACCAGATGAGAAATAAAAGAAAGGAGAGGCCTACATAAGGGCACAGAACTTAAAAAAGAGTATTAGTTAGGTTAACTTAAAGGAAATAAAGATAGAGGGGGAAAAATAGATCTGACAACTAAAAACCAAAGGATAAGATGGCTGACTCAAGAACTGCCTTCAGAGTAATAACATTGAGTGTGAATGGATTAAACTCCCCAATTAAAAGATACAGATTGGCAGAATGGATAGTAACAGTATGAATCATCAATATGTCATATCAGGAACAAGAAGATATGGCCCAGTCAAAGTAAGAAACTAACATTTCAACTGAGATTCAGGCATTGAAACAACTAATTATAGATGTTCAAACAAATCTTTTAAATCAAATCAATGAGGTAAGAGAAAATATGACAAAAGAGGTGAAGGATATAAAGACGACAATGGGGGATCATAAGGAAGAATTCGTAAGCTTGAAAAAACAAATGGCAGAACCTCTGGGAATGAAAGGCACAATAGAAGAGATGAAAAACACAATGGAGACATACAACAGCAGACTTGGAGAGGCAGAAGAATGGATTAGTGAGATGGAGAACAGCACATCTGAAATCCTGCACACAAAGCAACAGAGAGGGAAAAGAATGGAAAAATATGAGCAGTCTCAGGGAAATGAACGACAACATAAAGCACACAAAGATACATGTTTTAGCTGTTCCAAAAGGAGAAGAGAAGGGGAAAGCCACAGAAGGAATAATAGATGAAATAATCAATGAAAATTTCTCAACTCTTATGAAAGACATAAAATTACAGATCTAAGAAGTACAGCATATCCCACACAGAATTGATCCAAATAGACCTACTCCAAGACACTTACTAATCAGATTTTCCAATGTCAAAGACAAAGAGAGAATTCTGAAAGCAGCAAGAGAGAAGCAATGCATCACATACAAGGGAAGCTCAATAAGACTAAGTGTGGATCTCTCAGTAGAAACTATGGAGGCAAGAAGGCAGTGGTATGACATATTCAAGATACTGAAAGAGAAAAATGGCCAATCAAGAATCCTACATCTGGCAAAACTGTCCTTCAAAAATCAGGGAGACTTTAAAATATTTACAGATAAAAAGAAACTAAGAGAGTTTGTGAACAGGAGACCTCCTCAACAGGAAATACTAAAGGGAGTGCTACAGACAGATGGGAAAAGACAGGAGAGAGGTTTGGAGAAGAGTGTAGAAATGAAGATATCAGGAGATAGAAAAAGGGTAGAGATTGGGCATTTGATGTTGAAGGAGTATAGAATGTTCTAGACTGTGTAGATCTGAAAAAGGATAGCACAATACTGAGTGATGGCAGCAAAATATTTTAAGTACACTTGAAAAAGATGACTGTAAATGCAGTTGAAAGAGGAAGGTTAGGGGTTTGTATGACACCAGAAGGAAAGGTAGAAGATAAAGACTAGAACTGTATAACTTAGTGAAACCTAGAATGGTCAATGATTGTGATTAAATGCACAAATATAAGAATGTTTTTGCATGAGGGTGCAGCAAGACGGAATGAAGTTGTGAGGTATGCAACATAGTGAATGGACTGTGAGGACAGTAGGTTGAATGAAATAAGCCAGAAACGAAAAGACAAATATTATAATGCCTAACTAACATGGACTAATAATAATGTGTAAACTCTGAGAATTGCATCTGGAAGCATGGGTTATATGGGAAAGGCTTATGTAAATGTTCCTAGATTGTATGCTCCTCTAGCAGTCATATTTATTCATCAGTTTTAACAGTTATTTCCAAATTTTGAGATTCTGAGCTGTTTGTGTGTGATATGGTTGGTACCTGGAGCTTCAGGTGTCTGTGTGGCACCTGGGACTTGGAGCCAGAGTTTGGCAGCTGTAAGTGTCGGCACTGCCCCATGAATCAACTGCTAAAGAGGCTGAAAATGAGATCAGGTTTCGATTAGAGATATGAACAAAATGGACTTGGTTGAGATTCTGGTAGATCAGACTATAAGGTAGAAGATGATATTAACCGTGTTTTAAAATTTTGGCTTCTGTGTGGGACCAAAGGAAGAGATAGTTATATGGTGCAAAATCTTTATTTTCTGTAGCACACTATATAATTTAAACTGTATGGTCAGTTTACTCAAATGCCATGATTATTACATGGAATCTTGACTAGGAGTGAGAACTTGTTGGTTTGTACAAGTCAGCATGAAGCCCTGATACAACCCAGAGTAATCTGGGCAGAGAATAAAAAGTATTTGCAAAGTCCCCTTGAGGGACTGTGGAAAAATGTGGAAATATTAAACTCCAGCTGGGAATTCCCGATATTCTCGCAAGCACTGGGGACCACCAGCTTAGTAGTCTGAGAATTCAATCTTGGCACTTGCCCTTACTGAGCCTGTTACTGCAAAGGAGAGGATATGTGTACTCGTAGTTGTGCCTAAGGGTCACTCCCAGAGGGCCTCTTTTACTCAGAAGTGTCCTATTTCTGTAAGCCAACTCAGCAGGTAAATTCACTGCCCTCATCCCTACATGGGACATGACTCCCTGGGGTATAAATCTCCCTGGATATGTGAACCGTGACTCTCAGGGATGAGGCTGGACCCTGCATCATGTTATTGAGAAAGACTTCTGGACCAAAAGGGGGAAAAGAATTGAAACAAAAGAAAGTTTCAGTGGCTGAGAGATTCCAAATGGAGTCAAGAGGTCATTATGGAGGTAACTCTTATGAGTTATATAATATCCCTTTTTAGTTTTTATTTTAAGATAGTTAGAAGGAAATATCTGAAACTGTTGAATTGTAATCCAGTATCCTTGATTCTTGAAGGCGATCGCATAACTATATAGCTTATATGGAGTGATCGTGTGAATATGAAAACCTTAGGGCTTACACTCCCTTTACCAATCATGTGGACAAATGAGTAGAAAAATGGGGACAAAAAGTAAATGAATATGGAGGAGGGGTGTATGGGGTGTTTTGGGTGTTCTTTTAATTTTTATTTTTGTTCTTATTTTTATTTTTTTGAGTAACGAAAAAGTTCAAAAATTGATTGTGGTAATGAATGCACAACTATATGATGATACTGTGAACAACTGTTTTACACTCTGGATGACTGTATGTACATGAATATATTTCAATTTTTAAAATTTAAAAAAAAGTAAATGAGGTGGGTTGCCAGTTTGTATATATTACGTCCCTCAGAAAAAGCCATATTCTTTGATACAATCTTTTGTGGGCAGACATGTTGGTGTTGATTAGATTGTAATTATTTGATTGAGTCTTTCCATGGAGATGCGACACACCAAAGTGTAGGTGATAACTCTGGCTGGATAATTTCCACAGAGGTGTGGCTCTGCCCATTCAGCGTGGGCCTTGACAAGTTTACTAGAGCACTACATAAGCTCAGACAGGAGTGAGCTTGCTACAGCTAAGAGGGTCACTTTGAAGAACGCACAGGAGCCGAGACAGACATTATAAAGATGGCCGTTGGAAGCTGATGCAGACATTTTGGAGAATGCCATTTTGGAACACAACCTGGGAGCAAGCAGACACCAGCCACATGCCTTCCCAACTAACAGGGGTTTTCCAGACACCATTGGCCATCTTCCACTGAGGGTACCCAATTGTCGATGCATTACCTTGGATACTTTATGGCCTTAAGACTATAACTGCTTAACCAAATAAAAAGCCAATGTATTTCTGGTGTTTTGCATTCTGGCAGCATTAGCAAACCGGAACAGGTGGGTATAAGGGATATGGGATGTTTTGAGTGTTCTCTTTGACTTTTATTTTTATTCTCATTTTCACTTTTATTTTTTGGAGTAATGAAAATGTTCAAAAATGATTGTGGTATTCAATGTACAACTATAAGATGAAACTGTGAACAACTGTTGTACACTTTGGATGACTGTATGGTATGTGAATATATTTCATTAAAATTACATTTTAAAAAAAAGGTGAACAGGCAGCCAGCACAATGAGACAAAATATTTGGAAACCATGTATCTGATAAGACATTGATATCTTGCATGTATCAAGAAATCCTACAACTCAACGACAATAGTACAAACAGCCCAATTATAAAATGGCCAAAAGATATAAAAAACATTTCTCCTAACAGGAAATATAAATGGCTACAAAACACATGAAAAAGTGTTCATCTTCACTATCTGTTAGGGAAATGCAAATCAGGACCACAACGAGATATCACTTCACACCAGTAAGAATGTCTGCCATTAAACAAAGAGGAAACTACAAATGCTGGTGAGGAGATAGAGAAATTGAAATGCTTATTCATTGCTGGTGGGACTGTATAATGGTACAGCTGCTGTGGAAGACACTTTGGAGTGTTTCAGAAAACTAAATATTGATTTACATTGTGAACCAGCAATTTCACTTCTCAATAAATACCCAGAAGATCTGAAAGCAATCACATGAACAGACCTTTGCACACCAATATTCATAGTGGTACTGTTCACAGTTGCCAAGAGTTGTAAACAATCCAAGTGTCCTTCAACAGATGAGTGGGTAAACAAAATGTGATATATACATATGATGGAATACCATGCAGCAGTAAGAAGGAATGAGGTCCTGAAACATATGACAACATGGATGAACCCTGAATACATAATGCTGAGTGAAATAAGCCAGACACAAAAGGAGAGATAGTGCATGTTACCATTAATTTGAACTCCAGGAATAATGCAAAATAAGTGTCTTATAATGTGGAATATAGAGGACCTAGAGATAAACAGAAGCTAGTGAACAGGGAATGATAATCTAATGTGTACAGACATGATAATGAGAATGAACTTAACGGTATGGGAATGGATAGGTGTGACTATGCTTCCTTAATGGGATTAGAAGTATCAGTGCTGCATTGAAAGGGAACAGGTTTGAAAGTGGTTGTTTAAAGGCATGTAACCCACAAAGTAGCACTACAAACATAAATAAGTATTGGCATGATATAATTATATAAGGTATGACACTGGTACAAAGAGGTAACAATAGAGTTGTATCTGGAAAAACTACCCATTACATATTAAAGACTGTATTTACTAGGAATATCTTACTAGCACTACACTAATACTAGGGATGAATAATTAGCAGCTGAAAAGAGCTCTGGAGTGTTTTATGATATGATAATTATATAAAATTGAGAGTGATGATGATTGTACAATTAAGTGAAGATAAAGTGAAAAACTTTATCTTGGGACAGAATATATGTTATGTGAAATTAGGAACCCACTACTTAAAAAATCAGGTCCTCAACTTGAGGCTTGCTCTTGTGACTCTTAGGGCCATAAATGGGAGACTAAGCCTTCATATAGTTATGCCGAAGAGGCACCTAGAGAGAACCTCTTGTGTTGCTCAAATGCGGCCTTTTTCTCTCTAAGCCCAACTTGGCAAATAAATTCATTAACCTCCCCCAGTGTGGGTTATGACTCCCAGGGGAATGAATTTCCCTGGTGATGTGGGATATGAATCCCAGGAATGAACCTGGCCCTGGCATGAAGGGATTTAAAATGACTACTTGACTAAAAGGGGGAAAAGAATGGTAACAGAGAACTCAAATACAGTCAAGAGGCAATTCCTGGAGGTTTCTTTTATGCAAGCTTCAGCTAGATATCCCAAATGGCCACATTATGCCATGCCCTTACCAACAACAGTTCCAAAAATACCTAGTTCCCTATTGGAGATTATATAAAAGATTCTCTCACTAAGTTTTTTTTCTCAGAGACTTAAATCCACCACAGCTTTTCTATGCCAGACAGCTCCTAAAATACAGAGGCAAAAGTCTCTTTAAGAACAGCAATCAGATGCAGCCCCCTTCCCCATGATGTCGACATCCCCTTTCAATGTGAAACAGTTGGGGTGGTCACTGCTTAGACACCCCTGAAAATTGAGAAAGTGACTGGACGAGAGGAAGGGGTAGCAAGAGATAGGATTTAACAGGATTACGAATACTGAAAATTTATATAAACATATATATATATACACACACATCAGATGCTAGGGTACTGGAATAGCTAGAAGGAAATAACTCAAACTGTAGAATAGTAACCTATAACATTCTTTGAAATTTGCTCTATACCTATTCATTGAACTGTGCTTTGAAAGTTGGCATCTTTGTGTACGTGTCCTATATTTCACAATAAGGAAAGAACTGAAACTGTGGGATTGTAACCCATAACATTTTTTGAAATTACCTATATAACTGCTTATTGAGATGTACTTTTGAAAGTTAACACCTTTGTATATATGTGTTATACTTTACAACAATGGAAATAACTAAAATTGTGGAAATGTAATCCATAACATTCTTTGAAATTTGCTCTCTAAATAGTTTAAATCATACTTTGAATGTTATCACTGTTACATATAAGTTAAAGTTCACAATTTTTAAAAATGCATTTTAAAAAACCACTTAATAATGGCACTACATAGCTAAGATCTGATAATGGGGAGACTCTAAAGAGAGCCTCCTGGAGGACCTAGCCAAACTCACATATCATTTACAAAAGGGAGACTGAGCAACAGCATCCCATAAAATATAAGGACCATCATACTCTGTCAAACTCCTGGATATCAACTAGCCCCCTAAGGCCAGCAAGATTCCTACCACCATCAAATACAAGTCCAATTTAAGGCATGCACAACACCTAGGAGGCTTAATCTGGAGGTAACAAGTCCACATATCTCACTCTTACTACAGCCCACATACAAAATCACATGTACATCTGCAGCTTTCTACTGGGGAGAGTCCCAAAAATTCACCTTAGTATTGGCACAACAGGCCATTTCCCACGCCATGTCCCTCATCCCACTGGGAACGCATTTTAGATTAGAGGTCGTTGCTATCTCCAAATATGCCTCTTGAAGTCTGTATTAGTCAGGGTTCTCTAGGGAAATAGAACCAACAGGAGATATCTGTAAATACGAGATTCTGCAAAATTGTCTCATGCATCTGTGAGGATGCATGAGTCCAAATTCCACAGAGAAGGAGCAAGCTGGCAACTCCGATGAAGGTCCTTGATGAACTCCCCAGGAGAGGCTGGCTAGCCAAAGAAGAAAGTTCACTCTCTTCTCCCCTAAAAAGTCTTCAACTGATTGGATTAAATCCAACTTTCGGGAATTCTCTAATGGCAAAGACACTCTCTTCAGTGATATAATCAGCCCAGATGCAATCAATTGTCTAAAGATTTAATAAACCAGCCCTCTGGTTTATTAGCCAGCCACAAATGTCCTTGCAGTAATGGTTAGGACAGTGCTTGCCTGACCAGACAACTGAGCACCATCACCTAGCCAAATTGATACATGAACCAAAACATCACAGAGTCCTTGGTCTATGCATGACAAATCCTGGCTGCTTATTGCCCTCTTTTAAAAAACAAAAGTGCTTACAGGGCCATGACTGTTCGGCCTGTAGATACAGACTCCCATAATTCCATGGGAGAGAGAGAGTTCCCAGCAGAAACTCACTATGGCCACAGAAGCCTCACTGGTGATATGGAAATAGAACAAACAGGGTTAAACCTAACAAACAGGGCTTTTCCAAACTGCAAGAGGATGTGGTTTCTCCAATGCTTAGTCCCTTGCCACAGATCTTGAGATGCTGGCAATAGTGCCCCATTGCCCCTCATCTAGCCAAGTGGGGAGCCACTCGGGACCAACTGTCTATCTTGGAAAGGGAGTTGGTATATCTCACTCCTGGCAACATTATCATCATAAGCAATGCAGCACACTAGAGGGCCACAGCCTATCTCCAGGCCTCAAACACTATACTTATCAAAGATGACTGTTCGAGGTCTACACAGTTCGCAAAGCTGAAAATGGTTCAGTTATACCTCCAGGATGCACTCAGCTGTCAGCTACTCAATCTCAGAATCTTTACTGATTCTTGGGCTGTAGCCAAGGGCTGGCAGGAGGGTCAGGCAATGGAAACAAAATAATTTTCTCATACAACAAAGGCCCTCATGGGGGTTTCCAATTTGGAAACAGCAAGCAGCCTCACCCATTTCCACACATGCTCAACTCACCACACTGGAGTCACTACTCAATGACACTACTGATCATCTACATAAAATTCCTTCTTACACAGCATATCTGGCATGTCCCTCAGAGACTGCCCACTCAGGTCCCTAAATCTTCCCCTACCAGCAGTCTGGGTCCATAGCACTGTAGGACTCAGGGGCTTCTCTGGCCTGGTGGAGGGGACACATAAAAAGGAATTGCTTAGGAGGCGGGGCAAGATGGCAGACTGGTGAGCTGTATGTTTTAGTTACTCCTCCAGGAAAGTAGGTAAAAAGCCAGGAACTGCGTGGACTGGACACCACAGAGCAATCTGTCTTTGGGCATACTTCATACAACACTCATGAAAACGTGGAACTGCTGAGATCAGCGAAATCTGTAAGTTTTTGCGGCCAGGGGACCCGCGCCCCTCCCTGCCAGGCTCAGTCCCGGGGGAGGAGGGGCTGTCAGCTCCAGGAAGGAGAAGGGAGAATTGCAGTGGCTGCTCTCATCGGAAACTCATTCTACTGATTCAAACTCCAACCATAGATAGACTGAGGCCAGACACCAGAGACTCTGAGAGCAGCCAGCCCAGCAGAGAGGAGACGGGCATAGAAGGAAAACAACACGAGAAGCTCCAAAGTAAAAGCAGAGGATTTTTGGAGTTCTGGGGAACACAGAAAGGGGAAGGGCGGAGATCAGGCCTTGAGGCGCATATGCAAATCCCGAAGCAAGGCTGATCTCTCTGCCCAGGGCACCTTTCCTTAATGGCCCTGGTTGCTTTGTCTATTAGCATTTCAATAACCCATTAGATCTCTGAGGAGGGCCGTTTTTTTTCTTTTTTTTTAAATCCTTTTTGCTTTTTCTAAAACAATTACTCTAAGAAGCTCAATACAGAAAGCTTCAAAGAATTGAAATTTGGGCACGTCAAGTCAAGAGCAGAACTAAGAGAGCTCTGAGACAAAAGGCAATAATCCAGTGGCTGAGAAAATTCACTAAACAACACAACTTCCCAAAAAATGGGGGGTGTCCGCTCACAGCCACCATCCTGGTGGACAGGAAACACTCCTGCCCATCGCCAGCCCCATAGCCCAGAGCTGCCCCAGACAACCCAGTGTGACGGAAGTGCTTCAAATAACAGGCACACACCACAAAACTGGGCGTGGACATTAGCCTTCCCTGCAATCTCAGCTGAATGTCCCAGAGCTGGGAAGGGGGAGCAGTGTGAATTAACAGAGCCCCATTCAGCCATCATTTGAGCAGACTGGGAGCCTCCCAACACAGCCCAGCAGCCCAGAACTGCCCTGGGGGGACGGCACTCACCTGTGACATAGCACAGTCATCCCTCAACAGAGGACCCGGGGTGCACAGCCTGGAAGAGGGGCCCACTTGCAAGTCTCAGGAGCCATACGCCAATACCAAAGACTTGTGGGTCAGTGGCAGAGACAAACTGTGGCAGGACTGAACTGAAGGATTAGACTATTGCAGTAGCTTTAAAACTCTAGGATCATCAGGGAGATTTGATTGTTAGGGCCACCCCCCCTCCCCGACTGCCCAGAAACACGCCCCACATACAGGGCAGGCAACACCAACTACACACGCAAGCTTGGGACACCAATTGGGCCCCACAAGACTCACTCCCCCACTCACCAAAAAGGCTAAGCAGGGGAGATCTGGCTTGTGGAGAACAGGTGGCTCGTGGACGCCACCTGCTGGTTAGTTAGAGAAAGTGTACTCCACGAAGCTGTAGATCTGATAAATTAGAGATAAGGACTTCAACTGGTCTACAAACCCTAAAAGAACCCTATCAAGGACAGCAAATGCCACGAGGCCAAAAACAACAGAAAATTATAAAGCATATGAAAAAACCAGACGATATGGATAACCCAAGCCCAAGCACCCAAATCAAAAGACCAGAAGAGACACACCTAGAGCAGCTACTCAAAGAACTAAAGATGAACAATGAGACCCTAGTACGGGATATGAAGGAAATCAAGAAGACCCTAGAAGAGCATAAAGAAGACATTGCAAGACTAAATAAAAAAATGGATGATCTTATGGAAATTAAAGAAACTGTTGACCAAATTAAAAAGATTCTGGACACTCATAGTACAAGACTAGAGGAAGTTGAACAACGAATCAGTGACCTGGAAGATGACAGAATGGAAAATGAAAGCATAAAAGAAAGAATGGGGAAAAAAATTGAAAAACTCGAAATGGACCTCAGGGATATGATAGATAATATGAAACGTCCGAATATAAGACTCATTGGTGTCC
The DNA here is from genome assembly GCF_015220235.1 of Choloepus didactylus. NCBI lineage: Eukaryota > Metazoa > Chordata > Mammalia > Pilosa > Megalonychidae > Choloepus > Choloepus didactylus. The sequence goes on from NC_051316.1 coordinate 21,789,169, forward strand.
CAGAAGGGGAAGAAAAGGGTAAAGGTCTAGGAAGAGTATTCAAAGAAATTGTTGGGGAAAACTTCCCAAATCTTCTAAACAACATAAATACACAAATCATAAATGCTCAGCGAACTCCAAATAGAATAAATCCAAAAAAACCCACTCCGAGACATATACTGATCACACTGTCAAACATAGAAGAGAAGGAGCAAGTTCTGAAAGCAGCAAGAGAAAAGCAATTCACCACATACAAAGGAAACAGCATAAGACTAAGTAGTGACTACTCAGCAGCCACCATGGAGGCGAGAAGGCAATGGCACGATATATTTAAAATTCTGAGAGAGAGGAATTTCCAGCCAAGAATACTTTATCCAGCAAAGCTCTCCTTCAAATTTGAGGGAGAGCTTAAATTTTTCACAGACAAAGAAATGCTGAGAGAATTTGCTAACAAGAGACCTGCCCTACTGGAGATACTAAAGGGAGCCCTACAGACAGAGAAACAAAGACAGGACAGAGAGACTTGGAGAAAGGTTCAGTACTAAAGAGATTCGGTATGGGTACAATAAAGGATATTAATAGAGAGAGGGAAAAATATGGCAAACATAATCCAAAGGATAAGATGGCCGATTCAAGAAATGCCTTCACGGTTTTAACGTTGAATGTAAATGGATTAAACTCCCCAATTAAAAGATATAGATTCGCAGAATGGATCAAAAAAAATGAACCATCAATATGTTGCATACAAGAGACTCATCTTAGACACAGGGACACAAAGAAATTGAAAGTGAAAGGATGGAAAAAAATATTTCATGCAAGCTACAGCCAAAAGAAAGCAGGTGTAGCAATATTAATCTCAGATAAAATAGACTTCAAATGCAGGGATGTTTTGAGAGACAAAGGCGGCCACTACATACTAATAAAAGGGGCAATTCAGCAAGAAGAAATAACAATCGTAAATGTCTATGCACCCAATCAAGGTGCCACAAAATACATGAGAGAAACATTGGCAAAACTAAAGGAAGCAATTGATGTTTCCACAATAATTGTGGGAGACTTCAACACATCACTCTCTCCTATAGATAGATCAACCAGACAGAAGACCAATAAGGAAATTGAAAACCTAAACAATCTGATAAATGAATTAGATTTAACAGACATCTACAGGACATTACATCCCAAATCACCAGGATACACATACTTTTCTAGTGCTCACGGAACTTTCTCCAGAATAGATCATATGCTGGGACATAAAACAAGCCTCAATAAATTTAAAAAGATTGAAATTATTCAAAGCACATTCTCTGACCACAATGGAATACATTTAGAAGTCAATAACCATCAGAGACTTAGAAAATTCACAAATACCTGGAGGTTAAACAACACACTCCTAAACAATCAGTGGGTTAAAGAAGAAATAGCAAGAGAAATTGCTAAATATATAGAGACGAATGAAAATGAGAACACAACATACCAAAACCTATGGGATGCAGCAAAAGCAGTGCTAAGGGGGAAATTTATAGCACTAAACGCATATATTAAAAAGGAAGAAAGAGCCAAAATCAAAGAACTAATGGATCAACTGAAGAAGCTAGAAAATGAACAGCAAACCAATCCTAAACCAAGTAGAAGAAAAGAAATAACAAGGATTAAAGCAGAAATAAATGACATAGAGAACAAAAAAACAATAGAAAGGATAAATATCACCAAAAGTTGGTTCTTTGAGAAGATCAACAAGATTGACAAGCCCCTAGCTAGACTGACAAAATCAAAAAGAGAGAAGACCCATATAAACAAAATAATGAATGAAAAAGGTGACATAACTGCAGATCCTGAAGAAATTAAAAAAATTATAAGAGGATATTATGAACAACTGTATGGCAACAAACTGGATAATGTAGAAGAAATGGACAATTTCCTGGAAACATATGAACAACCTAGACTGACCAGAGAAGAAATAGAAGACCTCAACCAACCCATCACAAGCAAAGAGATCCAATCAGTCATCAAAAATCTTCCCACAAATAAATGCCCAGGGCCAGATGGCTTCACAGGGGAATTCTACCAAACTTTCCAGAAAGAACTGACACCAATCTTACTCAAACTCTTTCAAAACATTGAAAAAAATGGAACACTACCTAACTCATTTTATGAAGCTAACATCAATCTAATACCAAAACCAGGCAAAGATGCTACAAAAAAGGAAAACTACCGGCCAATCTCCCTAATGAATATAGATGCAAAAATCCTCAACAAAATACTTGCAAATCGAATCCAAAGACACATTAAAAAAATCATACACCATGACCAAGTGGGGTTCATTCCAGGCATGCAAGGATGGTTCAACATCAGAAAAACAATCAATGTATTACAACACATTAAAAACTCAAAAGGGAAAAATCAATTGATCATCTCAATAGATGCTGAAAAAGCATTTGACAAAATCCAACATCCCTTTTTGATAAAAACACTTCAAAAGGTAGGAATTGAAGGAAACTTCCTCAACATGATAAAGAGCATATATGAAAAACCCACAGCCAGCATAGTACTCAATGGTGAGAGACTGAAAGCCTTCCCTCTAAGATCAGGAACAAGACAAGGATGCCCGCTGTCACCACTGTTATTCAACATTGTGCTGGAAGTGCTAGCCAGGGCAATCCGGCAAGACAAAGAAATAAAAGGCATCCAAATTGGAAAAGAAGAAGTAAAACTGTCATTGTTCGCAGATGATATGATCTTATATCTAGAAAACCCTGAGAAATCAACGATACACCTACTAGAGCTAATAAACAAATTTAGCAAAGTAGCGGGATACAAGATTAATGCACATAAGTCAGTAATGTTTCTATATGCTAGAAATGAACAAACTGAAGAGACACTCAAGAAAAAGATACCATTTTCAATAGCAACTAAAAAAATCAAGTACCTAGGAATCAACTTAACCAAAGATGTAAAAGACCTATACAAAGAAAACTACATAACTCTACTAAAAGAAATAGAAGGGGACCTTAAAAGATGGAAAAATATTCCATGTTCATGGATAGGAAGGCTAAATGTCATTAAGATGTCAATTCTACCCAAACTCATCTACAGATTCAATGCAATCCCAATCAAAATTCCAACAACCTACTTTGCAGACTTGGAAAAGCTAGTTATCAAATTTATTTGGAAAGGGAAGATGCCTCGAATTGCTAAAGACACTCTAAAAAAGAAAAACGAAGTGGGAGGACTTACACTCCCTGACTTTGAAGCTTATTATAAAGCCACAGTTGCCAAGACAGCATGGTACTGGCACAAAGACAGACATATAGATCAATGGAATCGAATTGAGAATTCAGAGATAGACCCTCAGATCTATGGCCGACTGATCTTTGATAAGGCCCCCAAAGTCACCGAACTGAGCCATAATGGTCTTTTCAACAAATGGGGCTGGGAGAGTTGGATATCCATATCCAAAAGAATGAAAGAGGACCCCTACCTCACCCCCTACACAAAAATTAACTCAAAATGGACCAAAGATCTCAATATAAAAGAAAGTACCATAAAACTCCTAGAAGATAATGTAGGAAAACATCTTCAAGACCTTGTATTAGGAGGCCACTTCCTAGACTTTACACCCAAAGCACAAGCAACAAAAGAGAAAATAGATAAATGGGAACTCCTCAAGCTTAGAAGTTTCTGCACCTCAAAGGAATTTCTCAAAAAGGTAAAGAGGCAGCCAACTCAATGGGAAAAAATTTTTGGAAACCATGTATCTGACAAAAGACTGATATCGTGCATATACAAAGAAATCCTACAACTCAATGACAATAGTACAGACAGCCCAATTATAAAATGGGCAAAAGATATGAAAAGACAGTTCTCTGAAGAGGAAATACAAATGACCAAGAAACACATGAAAAAATGTTCAGCTTCACTAGCTATTAGAGAGATGCAAATTAAGACCACAATGAGATACCATCTAACACCGGTTAGAATGGCTGCCATTAAACAAACAGGAAACTACAAATGCTGGAGGGGATGTGGAGAAATTGGAACTCTTATTCATTGTTGGTGGGACTGTATAATGGTTCAGCCACTCTGGAAGTCAGTCTGGCAGTTCCTTAGAAAACTAGATATAGAGCTACCATTCGATCCAGCGATTGCACTCCTCGGTATATACCCGGAAGATCGGAAAGCAGTGACACGAACAGATATCTGCACGCCAATGTTCATAGCAGCATTATTCACAATTGCCAAGAGATGGAAACAACCCAAATGTCCTTCAACAGATGAGTGGATAAATAAAATGTGGTATATACACACGATGGAATACTACGCGGCAGTAAGAAGGAACGATCTGGTGAAACATACGACAACATGGATGAACCTTGAAGACATAATGCTGAGCGAAATAAGCCAGGCACAAAAAGAGAAATATTATATGCTACCACTAATGTGAACTTTGAAAAATGTAAAACAAATGGTTTATAATGTAGAATGTAGGGGAACTAGCAGTAGAGAGCAATTAAGGAAGGGGGAACAATAATCCAGGAAGAACAGATAAGCTATTTAACGTTCTGGGGATGCCCAGAAATGACTATGGTCTGTTAATTTCTGATGGTTGTAGTAGGAACAAGTTCACTGAAATGTTGCTATATTATGTAACTTTCTTGGGGTAAAGTAGGAACATGTTGGAAGTTAAGCAGTTATCTTAGGTTAGTTGTCTTTTTCTTACTCCCTTGATATGGTCTCTTTGAAATGCTCTTTTATTGTATGTTTGTTTTCTTTTTAACTATTTTTTTCATACAGGTGATTTGAAAAAAGAAGGGAAAGTTAAAAAAAAAAAAAAAAAATAAAAAAAAAAAAAAAACAAAAAAAAAAAAAAAAAAAAAAAAAAAAAAAAGATGTAGTGCCCCCTTGAGGAGCCTGTGGAGAATGCAGGGGTATTCGCCTACCCCACCTCCATGGTTGCTAACATGACCACAGACATAGGGGACTGATGGTTTGATGGGTTGAGCCCTCTACCATAAGTTTTACCCTTGGGAAGACGGTTGCTGCAAAGGAGAGGCTAGGCCTCCCTGTATTTGTGCCTAAGAGTCTCCTCCTGAATGCCTCTTTGTTGCTCAGATGTGGCCCTCTCTCTCTGGCTAAGCCAACTTGAAAGGTGAAATCACTGCCCTCCCCCCTACGTGGGATCAGACACCCAGGGAAGTGAATCTCCCTGGCAACGTGGAATATGACTCCCAGGGAGGAATGTAGACCTGGCACCGTGGGACGGAGAACATCTTCTTGACCAAAAGGGGGATGTGAAAGGAAATGAAATAAGCTTCAGTGGCAGAGAGATTCCAAAAGGAGCCGAGAGGTCACTCTGGTGGGCACTCTTATACACACTTTAGACAACCCTTTTTAGGTTCTAAAGAATTGGGGTAGCTGGTGGTGGATACCTGAAACTATCAAACTACAACCCAGAACCCATGAATCTCGAAGACAGTTGTATAAAAATGTAGCTTATGAGGGGTGACAATGGGATTGGGAAAGCCATAAGGACCAAACACCACTTTGTCTAGTTTATGGATGGATGTGTAGAAAAGTAGGGGAAGGAAACAAACAGACAAAGGTACCCAGTGTTCTTTTTTACTTCAATTGCTCTTTTTCACTCTAATTATTATTCTTGTTATTTTTGTGTGTGTGCTAATGAAGGTGTCAGGGATTGATTTAGGTGATGAATGTACAACTATGTAATGATACTGTAAACAATCGAAAGTACAATTTGTTTTGTATGACTGCGTGGTATGTGAATATATCTCAATAAAATGACGATTAAAAAAAAAAAAAAAAAAAAGGAATTGCTTCTAGGCCCATCACTGACCACATAGTTACTAAAGGCTGAGACTTGTGCTCCAAAATCAAATATTGGTGTCCCATAGATGGGGTCATGTTCTACATGGTGGGGATAAATCATTCTCCCACTGCCACATTAATTCCATAGGACCAATTCCCTTCATTGTCAGAGCCACCAGGAATTAGACGTTATAGATCCTAAACCGGGAATGATCAGGGTCATCTTTAGAAGTGAAGAAAAACTATGTGTGGTGGATGCCAGTCACAACACAAAATCATCTTTTACCCTGCTATGAGTGCCCATTGCCCACACAACATACAACACCCAGCTAGCAAACACCAGATCAAGCCCCAAGAGCAAGCATTTTACAATCTCTCAGTGAGGGAGAAACAACACCAGGTCCCGCTGTCATGACACAATTAGCACTCCTAGAAACTGGTCCATGCCCACTGGCACAATGTCAATGTGCACCCTGGCTCTGGGTTTAAGTATTTTTGATGGCTACATGGGTCATAGGCTTACTTACTGACCTACAGGGCCTCATCATCCAGGCCCAGGAATGCTCAAACAATACTTAACTAATCCCAAAACTGTACACAGGGATGGGACAGCGGAGATTGCTGTCTGTTACTCCTCAACCACCTACACCCAGCATGCCATCGAGCGTGGCTAATGACACAAAGCTATCCACCCTATATATCAAAAGGGTCTACTGGCATAAATGGGTCCAATGCATAAATGATTCTCGACCCAGTATACCCTAAATAAGATTCTCATACAGCAGCAATGGCCTCATAAGTATAATCAAATCAAATCTACATGGCTCATTCTCTTCTACCCCAGCCTGCTGGACAAATTATTCTAAGACAAGAGCTTAGATTGCAAAGAGGTACAACAAAAAATAAACACCCAGTTGTCATATAGGTGTGGACAAAACATTCTCCCTGTGGAAGGAAGGGTAGGTGACTGTGGGGGAACATGCAGCCAAAGCCTTTACTAGGCCAGATGACTTCCTAAAAGTCACACAGCTCTGTGACGACAACCATTTCACAAAACCTAAAGAGACATCATGACTGGAGCTGCACAATGGTATTTAAAAGCCCATGAGAGAGAACCCAAGATGGCAGCTAGGTAAGACAGGGCAAAAAAACACCTCCATGAAAAATACTAGATAAAAGCCAGAAAGTGACCCAGAACACCAGTTCCAGCGATGCACCAGCCACTAAATCCACAGGGACCGTGCATTTGGTGAAACCAGGAGTCTGCATTCTGAAACAAGTGAGTGAGCTGGCTGAAAGTCCAGTGGCTGCACTGCAGTGTGGGGAAACCGTGGGTTGGCATTTGGAGACAGACTAGTTCTTCCAAAAAAAAAAAAAAAAACCTGGGACTGACTGCGGATACAACGGTGAGAACCGCGCAGTGAAGCACAGCAGGAGCAGACTGTCCCAACACCTCAGTGTCTGGTGTGGAGGATAGCCCTTCCCACACCTGCTGCTGATTGTCTCGGGGCCAGGGGGGCAGAGGGGAACCAAAAGGAGAAAGAAACAGCGCCCCTTGCAACCATCTCCCCCGTGGGCTGGGGATGCTCCTGCCCAGGACCGAACCCATAGCCCAGAGCCATGCCAAGGGTCCCAGTGTGACAGGGAGTGTTTCCTGCAGCACCATGCACATGCCACAATATTGGCCGTGGACCGTGGCCTTTAGTGCACCCACAGCTAATTGTCCCGCAGCTGGGAAGGTGGAGCTGTGCGGAGAGGGGGAAATTAACATGCCCCATTCAACCATCTTTACAGCAGGCTGGGAACGCCCCTGCATGGGCCTAGCGGCCCAGGGCTTCCCTGGAGGGCCGGTGCGCACTTGAGACGTGGCGCAGTCTTCCCTTGGCAGGGGTCCTGGAAGAGCATGGCTGAGAAGGGGGACCCACTCGGAAATCCCAGGGACCCTATGCCAGTGCCAGGGACTTCTGGGTCAGCGGCAGAGACAATCTGTGGTGGGACTGAGGTGAAGGCTTGGACTCTTGCAACAGCATTAAATCTTCAGGAACACCTAGGAGGTTTGATTATTAAAGCTGCCCTGCCTCCCTAACCACTCAGATACACGGCCCACATTCAGGGCGGACAGCACCAACAACACACCCAAACTTAGTGCACCAATTGAACCCCACAAGAATCAGATCCCCGACCACAAAGTTGGGGAGAACTGACGAGGGGAGTAGGTGACTCGCAGATACCATCTGCTGGTTAGTTAGAGAAAGTGTACGTCACCAAGTTGTAGATCTGACAGAAGCCCATGAGAAAATTCCTCATCCTTTGTGGATTGCTACTTGGGAAGAAGCCATATGCCAGGGTTGGCCTCTGGTGATTATTACCTCACCTCAGATGACAACACCCCAGACCATGATCTCATCCCTAAGACGTCTTCACCTCCACTAGAATTCACCACAGTAGTTGGAGAACAGGACTTACAACACTGCTTGTAGCCCTGGGACTCATATGTGGAATTATACCCTTCAGAGATTGCCAAGTGCCTGCCCAGCAGGCCCATGTGGCACCTTAAAGCCTGCAAAACAGCAAGCCACTCTCCCCCCACCACTGTCAACTTGCCCTGAGATGAACAAATCCCCACTGGTTAGTTAACAACGTCTTCGTAACCATTTAGATGATGACTCCTGCCTACCTGGAGAGCACTTCTCTGACCACCTCTTCCTGTGTGTACTAATGCAGAGAAATTCTTGCCCCATAATACCAACAGAAGGTTTTCCTATACTCAGTATCATGGTTACCCCCTATCCTATACCCACATCTCCACCTTCCTCACCTTCTCCCTACAATACCTGACTCACCCTCTTGGGAATATTTACCCACTGACGATATTTTCATGTATGTAACCAAAATAGCAGCCCATAAGCTAGAAGAATAGAACTGCTGGGTATTCCATCACCATGCCCAGGCCTATTCCCCAAAGTTTGTACTCTACCCTGCTGATCTGGTCCCAGACGAGCCCCTGTCTTGGACAAAGATCAATCACTCTTAGGCTCCCCTAAAGCTATGAGATTACCCCAAGGTAGGTACTATCTGCCCTTCCACTAATCTGCCTAATAAAAGATGAGGGTCACACTAACCCAGACTGTGACAGCCACACTAAATTCATATACCACTTATTTACTTTCTGTAACTGCCCCCACCCCCAGGCCCCTTGGCCCAATGTCACTAAATGGCCATACAACCGATACTGTCACCACATATCCCTTCAAGAGATCTACACCCTGAGGGATGTATCAATTGTCTTCTACTGTAGCCTTGACCTAGATGGTCAATACTTCCTGTTGTTCTTGCTCCCTCTGCCGGATGGAGACTGGCCCACTCTTTGTACATCCATGGCCTTGATCCACATATGACAATATAGCCAGCACCCTCAGAGGGAGCCCCTTGCCCAAAAGGGTCATCTTGGGCCCATATTATTAGGACTGGGAGTCCTTGCTGGTGTAGATGGAAACACTCTGGAAGCCATATTCCTAAAATGAAAAAAACAGATATCCCCCAGACCAGTCATCAATTGTCAGCCATGATAGCCTAGCATATGTAACTGGTACACCAGATACTGGGCCACAAGCAACAACAACATAGCTCCCTAGCTCAAATGGTCTTTGACAACAGACCAGCACTGGAATACCTGCTGGCTAAGGATTGGGGAGTCTATGCTATTACCAGAATGGCCTATTGCAAGTATATCAACAACTCAAGGCAAGTCAAATATAATTTACAAAAGATGCAACACAGATGCACATTATTAATACCTACAACATCATTGTTTAAAAGGTATAATTCCTCCCAAACCTTCACTATCTTCAAGCCCACCCAGGAACTTTTCTCATGACTAAGTCCCACTACCAGTAAAGACTGGTTTAGCTAGGTCTCCCAATTACTAGTCATAGGACTATTTTAATTATGATTACAGTACCCTTATTTAGACTGATCATTTGAACCAGAATGAACAGCTTCAATATGTCTTTAAATAACTTGACTACTCTTAAAAAACGATGCTGATACAGTTGGAGAGGTGGGGCAAGATGGTGGATTGGTGAGCTGTATGTTTTAGTTACTCCTCCAGGAAAGTAGGTAGAAAGCCAGGAACTGCGTGGACTGGACACCACAGAGCAATCTGACTTTGGGCATACTTCATACAACACTCATGAAAATGTGGAACTGCTGAGATCAGCGAAATCTGTAAGTTTTTGTGGCCAGGGGACCCGCGCTCCTCCCTGCCAGGCTCAGTCCTGTGGGAGGAGGTGCCATCAGCGCCAGGAAGGAGAAGGGAGAACTGCAGTGGCAGCTCTTATCGGAAACTCATTCTACTGATCCAAACTCCAACCACAGATAGACTGAGACCAGACACCAGAGAATCTGAGAGCAGCCAGCCCAGCAGAGAGGAGATAGGCATAGCAAAAAAACAGCAAGACAAACTCCAAAATAAAAGCGGATGCTTTTTGGAGTTCTGGTGAACATAGAAAGGGGAAGGGCAGAGCTCTGGCCTGCAGGCTCATTTGCAAAACCCAAAGAAAAACTGATCTCTCTGCCCCCTGGATCTTTCCTTAATAGCCCTAATTGCTTTGTCTCTTAGCATTTCAATAACGCATTAGATCTGCTGGGAGAGCCCTTTTTATTTCTTTTTTTTTTTTAATCTTTTTTTCATTTTCTAAAACAATTACTCTAAGAAGCCCAATACAGAAAGCCTCAAAGACTTGAAATTTGGGCAGGTCAAGACCAGAGCAGAAATGAGAGCTCTGAGACAAAAGGCAATAATCCAGTGGCTGAGAAAATTCAATAAACACCACAACTTCCCAAGAAAAGGGGGGTGTCCACTCACAGACATCATCCTGGTGGACAGGAAACACTCCTGCCCGTCACCGGCCCCATAGCCCAGAGCTGCCCCAGACAACCGAATGTGACGGAAGTGCTTACAATAACACGCATACACCACAAAACTGGGCGTGGACATTAGCCTTCCCTGCACCCTTAGCTGGTTGTCCCAGACTTGGGAAGGTGGAGCAGTGGGAATTAACAAGCCCCATTCAGACATCATTTCAGCAGACTGGGAGCCTCCCTACACAGACCGGCAGCCCACAACTACCCTGGGAGGACGGCATTCACCTGTGACACAGCATAGTCATCCCTCAACAGAGGACCTGGGGGTGCAAGGCTGGAAGAGGGACCCACTCACAAGTCTCAGGGGCCACATGCCAATACCAAGGACTTGTGGGTCAGTGGCAGAGACAAACTGTGGCAGGACTGAACTGAAGGATTAGACTATTGCAACAGCTTTAAAACTCCAGGAACACCAGGGAGATTTGGTTGTTAGAGCCACCCCCCTCCCTGACCGCCCAGACACATGCCCCTTATACAGGGCGGGCAACACCAACTAAACACGCAAGCTTGGTACACCAAATGGACCCCACAAGACTTACTCCCCCACTCACCACAGAGGCAAAGCGGGGAAGAACTGGCATGAGGAGAACAGGTGGCTCGCAGACACCTACCTGCTGGTTAGTCACAGAAAGTGTACTCCACGAAGCTGTAGACCTGACAAATTAGAGATAAGGATTTCAACTGGTCTACAAATCCTAAAAGAACCCTACCAAGTTAAGCAAATGCCAAGAGGCCAAAATCAACAGAAAATTTTAAAGCACATGAAAAAACCAGACAATATGGATAACCCAAGCCCAAGCACCCAAATCAAAAGATCAGAAGAAATACAGTACTTAAAGCAACTAATTAAAAAACTAAAGATGAACGAAGAGACCATGGCACGAGATATAAAGGACATCAAGAAGAGCATGGACCAGGATATAAAGGACATCAAGAAGACCCTAGAGAGCATAACGAAGACATTGCAAGACTAAATACAAAAATAGATGATCTTATGAAAATTAAAGAAACTGTTGACCAAATTAAAAAGATTCTGGATACTCATAGTACAAGACTAGAGGAAGTTGAACAAGGAATAAGTGATCTGGAAGATGACAGAATGGAAAATGAAAGCACAAAAGAAAGAATAGGGAAAAAAATCGAAAAAATCGAAACGGACCTCAGGGATATGATAGATAATATAAAACGTCCAAATATACGACTCATTGGTGTTCCAAAACGAGAGGAAAAGGGTAAAGGTCTAGGAAGAGTATTCAAAGAAATTGTTGGGGAAAACTTCCCAAATCTTCTAAACAACATAAATACACAAATCATAAATGCCCAGTGAACTCCAAATAGAATAAATCCAAATAAACTCACTAAAAGACATATTCTGATCACACTGTCAAATACGGAAGAGAAGGAGCAAGTTCTGAAAGCAGCAAGAGAAAAGCAATTCACCACATACAAAGGAAACAGCATAAGACTAAGTAGTGACTACTCAGCAGCCACCATGGAGACGAGAAGGCAGGGGCACTACATATTTAAAATTCTGAGTGAGAAAAATTTCCAACCAAGAATACTTTATCCAGCAAAGCTCTCCTTCAAATTTGAGGGAGAGCTTAAATTTTTCACAGACAAACAAATGCTGAGAGAATTTGCTAACAAGAGACCTGCCCTACTGGAGATACTAAAGGAGCCCTACAGACAGAGAAACAAAGAAAGGAGAGAAAGACATGGAGAAAGGTTCAGTACTAAAGAGATTCGGTATGGGTACATTAAAGGATATTAATAGAGAGAGGGAAAAATATATACGACAAACATAGGATAAGATGGCTGATTCAAGAAATGCCTTCACGGTTATAACGCTGAATGTAAATGGACTAAACTCACCAATTAAAAGGTATAGATTTGCAGAATGGATAAAAAAAAATTGAACCATCAATATGCTGCATACAAGAGACTCATCTTAGACACAGGGACACAAAGAAATTGAAAGTGAAAGGATGGAAAAAAATATTTCATGTCAGCTACTGCCAAAAGAAAGCAGGTGTAGCAATATTAATCTCTGATAAAATAGACTTTAAATGCAGGGATGTTTTGAGAGACAAAGAAGGTCACTACATACTAATAAAAGGGAAAATTCAACAAGAAGAAATAACAGTCATAAATGTTTATGCACCCAATGAAGATGCCACAAAATACACGAGACAAACACTGGCAAAACTAAAGGAAGCAATTGATGTTTCCACAATAATCGTGGGAGACTTCAACACATCACTCTCTCCTATAGATAGATCAACCAGACAGAAGATCAATAAGGATATTGAAAACCTAAACAATCTGATGAATGAATTGGATTTAACAGACATATATAGAACATTACATCCCAAATCACCAGGATACACATACTTCTTTAGTGCTCACGGGACTTTCTCCAGAATAGATCATATCCTGGGACATAAAACAAGCCTCAATAAATTTAAAAAGATTGAAATTATTCAAAGCACATTCTCTGACCACAATGGAATACAATTAGAAGTCAATAACCATCAGAGACTTAGGAAATTCACAAATACCTGGAGGTTAAACAACACACTCCTAAACAATCAGTGGGTTGAAGAAGAAATAGCAAGAGAAACTGCTAAATATATAGAGATGAATGAAAATGAGAACACAACATACCAAAACCTATGGGATGCAGCAAAAGCGGTACTGAGGGGGAAATTTATAGCCCTAAACGCATATATTAAAAAGGAAGAAAGAGCCAAAATCAAAGAACTAATGGATCAACTGAAGAAGCTAGAAAATGAACAGCAAACCAATCCTAAACCAAGTAGAAGAAAAGAAATAACAAGGATTAAAGCAGAAATAAATGACATAGAGAACAAAAAAACAATAGAAAGGATAAATAACACCAAAAGTTGGTTCTTTGAGAAGATCAACAAGACTAACAAGCCCCTAGCTAGACTGACAAAATCAAAAAGAGAGAAGACCCATATAAACAAAATAATGAATGAGAAAGGTGACATTACTGCAGATCCCGAGGAAATTAAAAAAAATTATAAGAGGGTACTATGAACAACCATATGGCAACAAACTGGATAATGTACAAGAAATGGACTATTTCCTGGAAACATATGAACAACCTAGACTGACCAGAAAAGAAACAGAAGACCTCAACCAACCAATCACAATCAAAGAGATCCAATCAGTCATCAAAAAGCTTCCCACAAATAAATGCCCAGGGCCAGATGGCTTCACAGGAGCATTCTACCAAACTTTCCAAAAAGAATTGACACCAATCTTACTTAAACTCTTTCAAAACATTGAAGAAAATGGAACACTACCTAACTCATTTTATGAAGCTAACATCAATCTAATACAAAAACCAGGCAAAGATGCTACAAAAAACGAAAACTACCGGCCAATCTCCCTAATGAATATAGATGCAAAAATCCTCAACAAAATACTTGCAAATCGAATCCAAAGACACATTAAAAAAATCATACACCATGACTAAGTGAGGTTCATTCTAAGCATGCAAGGATGGTTCAACATAAGAAAATCAATCAATGTATTACAACACATTAACAAATCAAAAGGGAAAAATCAAATGATCATCTCAATAGACGCTGAAAAAGCATTCGACAAAATCCAACATCCCATTTTGATAAAAACACTTCAAAAGGTAGGAATTGAAGGAAACTTCCTCAATATGATAAAGAGCATATATGAAAAACCCACAGCCAGCACAGTACTCAATGGTGACAGACTGAAAGCCTTCCCCCTAAGATCAGGAATAAGACAAGGATGCCCGCTATCACCACTGTTATTCAACATTGTGCTAGAAGTGCTAGCCAGGGCAATCTGGCAAGACAAAGAAATAAAAGGCATCCAAATTGGAAAGGAAGCAGTAAAACCGTCATTGTTTGCAGATGATATGATCTTATATCTGGAAAACCCCAAGAAATCGACGATACAGCTACTAGAGCTAATAAACAAATTTAGCAAAGTAGCAGGATACAGGATTAATGCACATAAGTCAGTAATGTTTCCATATGCTAGAAATGAACAAACTGAAGAGACACTCAAGAAAAAGATACCATTTTCAAAGCAACTAAAAAAATCAAGTATCTAGGAATAAACTTATCCAAAGATGTAAAAGACCTATACAAAGAAAACTACATAACTCTACTAAAAGAAATAGAAGGGGACCTTAAAAAATGGAAAAATATTCCATGTTCATGGATAGGAAGGCTAAATGCCATTAAGATGTCAATTCTACCCAAACTCATCTACAGATTCAATGCAATCCCAATCAAAATTCCATCAACCTACTTTGCAGACTTGCAAAAGCTAGTTATCAAATTTATTTGGAAAGAGAAGATGCCTCGAATTGCTAAAGACACTCTAAAAAAGAAAAACGAAGTGGGAGGACTTACACTCCCTGACTTTGAAGCTTATTATAAAGCCACAGTTGTCAAAACAGCATGGTACTGGCACAAAGATAGACATATAGAGCAATGGAATCGAATTGAGAATTCGGAGATAGACCCCCAGATCTATGGCCGACTGATCTTTGATAAGGCCCCCAAAGTCACTGAACTGGGTCATAATGGTCTTTTCAACAAATGGGGCTGGGAGAGTTGGATATCCATATCCAAAAGAATGAAAGAGGACCCCTACCTCACACCCTACACAAAAATTAACTCAAAATGGACCAAAGATCTCAATATAAAAGAAAGCACCATAAAACTCCTAGACGATAATGTAGGAAAACATCTTCAAGACCTTGTATTAGGCGGCCACTTCCTAGACTTTACACCCAAAGCACAAGCAACAAAAGAAAAAATAGATAAATGGGAACTCCTCAAGCTTAGAAGTTTCTGCACCTCAAAGGAATTTCTCAAAAAGGTAAAGAGGCAGCCAACTCAATGGGAAAAAATTTTTGGAAACCATGTATCTGACAAAAGACTGATATCTTGCATATATAAAGAAATCCTACAACTCAATGACAATAGTACAGACAGCCCAATTATAAAATGGGCAAAAGATATGAAAAGACAGTTCTCTGAAGAGGAAATACAAATGGCCAAGAAACACATGAAAAAATGTTCAGCTTCACTAGCTATTAGAGAGATGCAAATTAAGGCCACAATGAGATACCATCTCACACCGATTAGAATGGCTGCCATTAAACAAACAGGAAACTACAAATGCTGAAGGGGATGTGGAGAAATTGGAAGTCTTATTCATTGTTGGTGGTACTGTATAATGGTTCAGCCACTCTGGAAGTCAGGCTGGCAGTTCCTTAGAAAACTAAATATAGACATACCCTTACATCCAGCGATTGCACTTCTCGGTATATCCCCAGAAGATCGGAGAGCAGTGACACGAACAGATATCTGCATGCCAATGTTCATAGCAGCATTATTCACAATTGCCAAGAGATGGAAACAACCCAAATGTCCTTCAACAGATGAGTGGATAAATAAAACGTGGTATATACACACGATGGAATACTACACGGCAGTAAGAAGGAACGATGTGAAACATATGACAACATGGATGAACCTTGAAGACATAATGCTGAGCGAAATAAGCCAGGCACAAAAAGAGAAATATTATATGCTACCACTAATGTGAACTTTGAAAAACGTAAAACAAATGGTTTATAATGTAGAATGTAGGGGAACTAGCAATAGAGAGCAATTAAGGAAGGGGGAACAATAATCCAAGAACAACAGATAAACTATCGTGGGTAAATTTAATGTTCTGGGAATGCCCAGGAATGACTATAGTCTGCTAATTTCTGATGGGTATAGTAGGACCAAGTTCACAGAAATGTTGCTATATTAGGTTACTTTCTCGGGGTAGAGTAACAACACGTTGGAAGTTAAGTAGTTATCTTAGGTTAGTTGTCTTTTTCTTACTCCCTTGTTACGGTCTCTTTGAAATGCTCTTTTATTGTATGTTTTTTTTTTATTTTTTTTTTATTTTTCATACAGTTGATTTAGAAAAGAAAAAAAAGTTTAAAAAAAAAAAAGGAAAAAATATTTTTTAAAAAATGATGCTGAGGCACCACAGGGTAGATTGTAATAGTATAAAATAAATTATTTTTGGTTCC
Organism: Choloepus didactylus; assembly: GCF_015220235.1. Classification (NCBI taxonomy): domain Eukaryota; kingdom Metazoa; phylum Chordata; class Mammalia; order Pilosa; family Megalonychidae; genus Choloepus; species Choloepus didactylus. Next base: position 21,806,006 of record NC_051316.1, read on the forward strand.
TCATCACATTGCCTAGCCTAGTCATAAGTTATCCTTTTGAGCAACCACTCCAGTTAACTCTGCTCTGGACATAATTACAGCCACTCTGGATAACTGTTGTCAATTTCATTAAAAACTAAATATTCACTTACCATACAATTTATCAATTATACTCCTGGGTATTCATTCTGCAGAAATGAAAACCTTAACATAAATGTTCCCAGCAGTATTATTTGTAATAGCCAAAAACTATATGCAGAAAACCCAAGAAACCCTGAAAATGTTTTCTTCTTCAAAAAAACACTCTTTAAGAAAATAAAAAGGCAAGCCAAAAATGGAGAGAAAAAGTTTGTAAAACATATATATGATAAGGGTCTGACTCTTTCAACTCAAAATTAAGACAACAGAAAAAAACAAACTAAACAAAGAAATGGACTGAAGAGATGACTGATTTCACTAAAGATTTATGAATGGCCAAAAGCACATGAAAATAAGTTCAACAGTGTTAAGCATCAGGGAATGCAAATTAAAACTCAATAAGATACATATAGAATAGTTAAAAATAATAAGATGTACCAAACCAAACCTTGGTAACCAAAGAGCAGTGAGAATTCTCAGGCATTGCTAAAGGGCATAAAACCAGCACTGCCAGTTTGAAAACATTTTGCAGTTTTTTGTAAAGATACATATACAAAGAGCCAGCAAGCTACTCCAAGGTATATACACAAAATAAATGAAAAAAGATGTTCACACAAAGACTTATATGCAAATGTTCATAGCAACGTTATTCATAAATAGCCATAAACTGGGAATATGGTATATCTGTACAAAGGAATGCTTCTTGGGATAAAAGGATAAACTACCGATATACACAAACACATGTATGAATCTCAAAACATTACAATAAGCTAAAACAATTCAGATAAAAGAGACTATGTACTTTATGATTCCACTTATATAAATTCAAGAAAAGGCAAAATCATTGCAATAGAAAGCAAATCAGTGGCTGCTGGGGCCAGAGGGGTAGGAATGGAATAAGAGGGCTTGCTGCAAAAAGTTACGAGGAAACTTTCTGAGGTGAAAGAAATATTCCAAATCATGATTTAGTGGTAGTAATCAGCTGTATACAATTCTCAAAACTCATCAGAGTAGTACTGAATTTTATTTTCTGTTAAATACACCTCAACAGACATGATTAAAATTAAAAAAAAAGAAAAAGAAAAAATGTACTCAACAGGGAGTTACATGTTAGGCTCTGCTCACCCACTGAGACGAGGTGGCTGTAGTTCTCCAGCATCACATCTCTGTACAGGGTCCTCTGAGCAGGGCCCAGGTGCTGCCACTCCTCCTGGGTGAACTCCACAGCCACGTCCTTGAATGACACTGATGCCTGTAACAGCACATTCCTGGTCAATCCGAAGGGACTAGAAACAGGTGACTTGGAAAACACCTTAGGAAATCAACTCTTACCATGTTTACTGTTGAGAGTTTCAAACAAAATGTTATAAGGATTCCTAGGATGGTCCTAACTGTAGGAAATCTTGAGGAGGAGCGCTCTCCACACAAGGTCAGGGGAAATGCTTCAGGGGCTATGGGTATGGATAAGGCAGACAAGGAGAGACGCAAAGAGCAATTCTCATGTTTAATATTTGATGTTGCTTCTGTAGATGTGACAGAATAAACTTTTGTTTTCTAATTGTTTGTGGCTGGGATATATATAATGATTTTGATGTTTTTTTAAACACTGACCTTGTATCTAGCTACTTTCTAACTTGACTTATTAATTCTAATAGTTAATGTGTAAATTCTTCTGGGTTTTCTACCTAAACAATCATTTCATGTCTAAAAAATGGGGGTTTTATTTCTTCATTTCTAATCCTCGTACCTTTTATACTTTTTCTTTCTTTATATCCCTGGTTAAAGTTTCCAATACTACATTTTCAATCTCAGGAAACAAGTCTTCTGTATTGTTATAACATATAATTTTACCAAAGTAGGTTATTTTTATATATCAGATGAAGAAAGATCTCTTTTATTTCTAATATGTTAATAACTTACCATGAGTTGATAGTAAATATTCTCAAATTCATTTACTACATATAATCATGAGTATATGACTTTTCTCTTTTACTCTGTTACCATCATGAATTACACTGAGAGTTCATTAACTCAAAATTAAATTTCTATAATATCAGTAACCTAAACATTATATATCATCCTTCCAAAATACGTATTGATTTGTTTTCCTTACATTGGCTCAAAAACTGGATATGGAAAACTAAATAGACATATATAGCCAGAAAGAACTGAAAAACATCAAATATGATAAACCTGTCCTACTGGATATAGACATATTTTTTAAAGGCTCAATAATTGAAACAGTATGGTCTTTATACATGATGCAATGGACTGACCTAGGGAACAGAAGACAAAGTCAGAAATAAACACTAATACACACTATTTCCTAACTGTAATACAGGTGACATCTTAAATGGGTGGAGAAAGGTGGATGTGAATGTTATATGGATAACTAGATCACCTTCTGGGACACAAAAGTCCCAGACCCACAGAGCAAGGCAAAATTCAGATGTTTAAAAGCTCTCAATCTGAAACAAAATCAATCACATTCTAGAAGACTGCAAAGGATGATTCTTTACAATGTTACAATGGAAAATGCCCAACCATGACTCAAAATCCAAGAACCATAAAAGAAAAAACTGCTATATTTGACAATATAAAAACCAAATGACTTCATGGCCAAAAAACAAATCATGAGCAGGGAAAAAGTACAAATGGAAAACTGTAGGAAAATTGTGTAATTTATATCACAGGATACAGCTATAAAAACGTACTGGATACAATAATTAAAAGATCAGCCCACCAAAAACGAGTAAGGGACAATTTAATAAAAAAGGAATCACAAACAAAAAAAGCTGTTCCACCTCACTCATGGGAAGACAAAAACTTATAGAATTCATCAGACATACCATGTTTTTATCACATTGGTAAAAACTCAAAAAGCTTCATAGCATACACTCTAATTGCCAGGCTTTGGGGAAACTGACACTCTGATACTGTTGGCTCTACCTTCAAGCACATCCAGAATCTGACCACTTCTAAGTATCACAACTGCTAACACCCCTAAGAGCATCACTTCTTGCTAGAATTACCTAAATATACCGAAATAGCCTCCCACATTGTTCATGCTTCCATTACTACCACCAGTGCCCGACTACCCCTCTTTTAGTCTCCTTCAGAGTAATTCTTTTAATTACTTTGACACATCAAAGCTGTCCTTTCTCAGCTGAAAATCCCGTTATCACTAAAATAAATAGAGAGACTCAATATGATCAAGATGTCATGCAATAAAATCAAAATCAAAATTCCAGCAGGCTTTTATGAGCTAGACAAGCTTATTTTTAAAACTCTATATATAAAGAAGCAAAGGACCTGGAATATTCAAAACAATTTTGAAAAAGAAGAACAAAGTTGGAAGACATATTATTTCAAAACTTACTGTAAAGAGACACTAACCAAGACAGTGCAGTGATAACAAAAGGACAAACCCAGATCAGACAAATGGACAGAATCCAGAAATAGACCATTTATATATAACACCTCTAAAATAGGTGCCAAGGCAATTCAATGGAGAAAGTATATTCCTCTCAACAAATGGTGCTGACAGGCAGGTGTGCAGAGGTGTAGAGCACAAATATGCTGAGGGTATGTTTCCTCTACTCAAATATTCAGAGAACACAGCCAGCACACAAAAATGTTAAGACCCAGAACCATGAAATTGTAGGTTCCAGATTGGGCTGATAGAACATATTTTCTCTTTTCTGATCAGCAGCTGCAAAACTAAAATAAAATTTAAAAACAGATTAAAAAAAGGTATTACTGATACATCAGATAAAGACTCTAAAATCCTAAGAGAAAATTATAAACAAGCCCATGAAAATACGTTTTAAAAAATAAAAAAAAAAACTACACAATTCTCTATGAAACTGTAATGGCAAGAATGAAATCAAGAAAAACAGAAATCCAGGAAAGATTCATGAGTATTTCATAAATCAGCTCAATCAAAATCTTCAGGCAAAAAGTCCCCATTTTATAGGCGAGTTTCACAAAAATCTACAAATAACAGTTTTCTCATCTAGATTACTAGAAAGGAAAATGAGAGCAGAAGGACCCATTTTCTTTTAAAATTTGATACCAAAAGTGAGACAGGTACACAAGAAAATTATAATCTAATCTAATTTGGTAACGCAGAAATAAAATTCCTGAATATAGTATTCAAAAAAACAAACAAACAAAAAAACCACATAAAAACAAACCAAAATAACACCCTTAGGAACAAAGGTAAGAAAAACTCAACACAGTTATTAGCAAGCAGGGGCTACTCAGGAATTTAAGAATACATCAACATTAGAAAATAGATTATGGTAGTCACAATTTTTATAGATTAAAGAAATTATGCTTTTTCTAAATAGATACACAAAAAGTACTTAATATAATTTTCAATGCACATTCATGACTAACATGCAATCTTGGTAAACTGGTAACTGCAGGGAAGCTACCTGTGCTGACATAAGTTACCTACCAAAAGCTGACAGCAAACATCCGAGTTAATGAGGCAATCCTCTCTCAACTTTGACATGATTTATTTCTAGTTCTTCTTTTCCAATTAATGCACGGAGCCTTATAAAACTCATAAATCTGTTACAATGCAAAGTGGGAAATGAATAAAGAGCTCACCTGAGATTTTTTCATTTTCTACAGCTCCTGGGAGAATGTAGAGACCTGTGACAGTTTAGCTGTGGGGACAGAAAAAGGTCATGAGATCTGGCCTGCCCTTCAGCTCCTGGATTTACCTCCCACAGATCTTAGCACTTCAGCTGGGGAACAGCCTCCCTACGGGAAGAGGACCCATAGGGCCTTGAAAAGGCATGAGAAGGACAATATTGAGATGACAGTATCTGTCCAGGTGTAACTCTGAAATGAATATGGGGGCTTAAACCTACAGTTCTTCACTGGATGAATATAAACGTTTCTCAATTTGATAGTAATACTTGTGTCTTTCTGACAAAAAACTAAGAAATAAAGACAAAAGAGTATTCGTTCAACTACAGTACACCAAAGGATAAGACATCATTCTTTCATTAAAAGTAACTTAGCAGAAATACACACACAAGCGCACACACACACACACACACAAAGTACATGTATAACTAGTGAAACTGGACTAAGATGCATTGATTGAACCAATGTCACTTTCCTGATTTTGACATTGTACTATAGTTGTGCAAGACGTTAACATAAGATTAGGTGCGATGAAGGGTGCACAGACCTCCCTGTACATTTCTTAGCACCTTCCAGTGAATCTATAATTATTTCAAAATAAAAATGTTTTTTAAAACCTAGATAGTGACATTTTTGTAAGCTAAATATTTTGTTTTATATGTCGAGCATAATAAATTTATTTTGTGTATTAAAAAAAATAACTTAGCAGAAAAATACTCTGCAATGGTGTATGATAAATGGTGCCTTATTTATCTATTTTCCCAGTAATACTGTTTATCCCTGGACACTGAAGTCCACATAAAGCAGACTAAAAGAAATGGGGATTTATGGTAAGGATTTTTAATTACTTGTTTTAATCATGATGCAGTTTTTCAAAAGGCTCTTCTGATAAGATGCTTGTGGTGCCTTATCTGTGAGAGCAAACTGTACTGTGTTTTCCTCCTGGCTCTGCCACTAACAAACTGGATGTCCCTGGACAAGTTACTGAAGCCACCAGGCCTGAGATCTTTAAAACTTTCAAGAGCCCTAAAGTGATATACATGGAAACCCTTTGTGAAGCATCGTTCTAGGATTCTACAACTTAGAAAAGTGTCAGTAGTGTCACATGTATTGGTAATGGACACGAGTCACAGCGTGCATAATTTTAATAGAGTGGCGAATGAAAGCACAGAAACCTTTTAGGGATGGGTGGAGACAGAATACCCTCACTTCTACAGGTTATCCCCTATCTCCAGACCACTCCCATGCAGGCTCTCCTGTGAAGTGGCCCTTGCGGAGCATCCTGCCTCTGGGCCTCCTCAGCTCACCTCGCCCTTCTCAAAGCTGGTCCAAACCCTCCACTGCCTGACAGTCTGTGGTGGCTTCTGGTGGTGGTGACATCACGGAGTTTGCTTCATTCTGGGCAGGTGGATCAAGAACTGCTTTTGACTGAGCAAATCAGGACCTGCTTATTTCTGGGCAATTCAGCCTCTCCTCTGAAGCTCTGGTGAGAGGTGAAAAGTCAGAGAAGCATTCTCTTCCAGGTAAGACTCCAGTTCCCAGAGGTCTCCTGCTTCCTACCTCACTAGTGCTGCTTTTTCCCAAGAGACTGGGGCCCAGCAGCTGGGAAGCAAATTCATTTGAGGGCAAAAAATATGACTCTTGGAACTCACTGTAATATCAGACTTAAACACGGATAGCTTGCAAGTCCAGGAAGGGCCAGGAACGTTGTCTTACCCAAGGGATCTGAAGACACTAGAAACCCCAGAATGCATTTGCAACTTGGTAGGATGCCCTTCACATTCACTTCACACAATATACCAGAGACTTCTGGACAGGCCACTCTGTTAAGTGCTGTGATGGCTACAGTTCTGTGTTTCAGGCAGATGTGATACCAGAGAATGAGGGTAAAACACACCTGCCTTTACATCCAAGCTTCCCCACGTGCTAGCTTGTGACCTGACACATCACTCCACCAACTTGAATCTCATTTTTTAATTTTTGGTGCACATGGTTATACCGACATCATAAAGTGGCTTTGAGGTTTACCCAAGCCACTAAATGAAAAGAACAAAGTGTCTTCTAAATATAGAAACAGTTGTCACTTATTCAGTGCTCAGTATCTGGCATTTGTATAATTACAGTGAAACTTAACTAACTTTCTAAACAGTGTCCTGAAGCAGTCATTATTACTAACCTCATTGTCATATGACTGAACTGACCCTTCCCCAAGTTCCCTATCTCGCCCCTGGTTTCCGGTGACAGCCGAATTTACCCAGGCCTTTCTCTCTCCCGAGTCCGCAGACCCACAGCCGGCTCTTCCTGCCATGCTCACAGTCAACGCAACAACATTATAAACACACACTGACCTCCCGCCTTCAGCGTCGACTTTTCCCGGTCAAGCTGCACCTGGGACGGGCAGAAGGTCCCCGCAACTTGATACCAAGCACCTTCCCCTCAGGAGGCCTCAGGACCCCCTGCGTCCCGGCAGCGCGCGGAGCTGCGGATTCGCCCACAGTGTTTTTTCCGAGGCGCACGGGCTCCAGGCGGCGGGGTCGCGCCCATGGACTCCCTTTCCTGCTCCCTGGGCCCAAACCCGCCGTTCCTGACTGCTCCCCGCGGCTCTCACCCCGGATACTTACCCTCTAAACCGCAGAAACCGGCTGCCTGAAGAACTCTTCTTTAGGAGGCGGGGATCCAGGTGCGCATGCGCAGAGGAAGGACCGCGTTTTGTCTCTGGAATGCTGTACTGGGAGCGACAAACTGATAACTGTCAGAAAACAGGGGTCTAAATAGTCAGGTCCGCCTGATCCCGCATCAGAGAAACAAGTGTCTTTACTTTGGTGAGAAGGTGTGTTTATTGAAGATGCATCAACAAGGAACTGGAAGAAAAAAAAACTTTCCAAGACCAGTTCAGTGAGAAGACGTGTTTGGGCTTTCATAACGCAAAACAAGACAAATGGCCAGAATCCAGAAGAAAGCAGAAGGGGGAAAAAAAATAGAAGAAAGAAAGCATCTACTGTTATCTTGAAGTCCTCCTCCCCTCATTCAGGCTTGTTTTTCAAGAAAGTACTGATTATGAGACCATATGGTTACATTCCTTGTTTCCTCCTGCAGGCAATGCTGGGAAAGTTCCTGGGAACAGAGAGTAAGTTTTGGGGTTTTTTTTGGTTGTTGAGATTGGAGCAACAGCAAATTATTTTAACAAGGGCTTTTTACACTTAGAATAACTCAAGGCTGCTTGAGTGAAGAGATCTAAATGAACAGTTTTTTTTTTCTGTATTGACTATTGAAGACTATACTAAGCATTTTCCAGCTAAAGAATTATATTGAGTATTTTCTACTTACCCAGCTATCAAATCCCTCCTTTTTATGTGACATTTTCTTATTCTTAAGAAACGGTATCTTGTGAGCATGTCTTACAAAAGGAAAAGTGGGCAGAGGCGTTCTTCTTGTAACTGCTTCCTGCTGAGCCAGGGCCAAAAGGTTCTCATATTAATCTGGAAGATGCTCTGGACATAAACCCACAGATACAATACAGTTAACAATAAAACAAACATATGGTAAGTACAATAAAAACCATGCTAATAAGGGCTATTTTTCATTTTATAGTAAATTCATTAGCCACTCAGAAAATGAGTCCAGTGTACTATAATCTTTAACATGATCAGTATCATCCTGCATATGATTTAATATTGAAGAGATATTACTATACTCATCCGGTATATATGTGCAGCACTTAATGGTAATGAATGCACAAGGTTTTTCCTGAGCTGCATTGGGTGTTAAGCTTACAGTATTATACAAGCTGTTCCCCCATAGGAGCAGGCCTTAGTGTTAATTATGTTTTTTAGGATTTAGTCACATCACTCCGGCAATAATAACTCTGGGAGGTATCTTCTTTGTACAGTTGTAGCATGTAGCATCGTTGGTTGTCTGGAAAACAGGATGGTGGGCTCCAGGGCTCCACTGGATTGTCTCAGAGTGCCCTCTGGCACCATGCAACAGAGCCAGTCTGGAGGCAGTATCCACTGAAGAGCCAAAGCAACTAAGTTTTTGTGGCAGGCAGAGCCAAAAGTGTCCATAGCAAAAGGTGTTTTCAAAAACAGCATGTTTCCATCTACTTCTGGAGCATGTCCATGTGATGTGGTTGATAACTTTATTGTTCTAGGGACCACAGAAATGGGTCTAGCCAATAACTCAGATGGGGAGACACCATGCACAGTATGAGGAGCCTAATTTAAACATGTAAGCACTTTAATTCAAACAGAAGTCTAATTTTTTCTTTACATTTTTACTAGGGTTATGTTAGTTAATAGGTAGACCACAATTTATATACTTCCCTTGCCTCTTTTTAAAAGTTTTTTGTTGTTGTTGAAGGGGAAGCTCTGACTTGTAGCTAACTGCAAGCACTTTCAGAGAGTACATTTGTTTTAGACTAAAACAATGTAACTGACAAGGAAATTTCTGTGACATATAACATTTTTTAAAATAATTAAAACCATAACTAACAATACTATATTGCTTAATATTATGTAGATAAGTAAACAAAAGAAAGTTAAAATTTTTTAATTTTTTTAACATTGTCTAAACATTTCTTATGCAACTTAAATGAACTTAATCATTTTTAGCACTTCATTTTTTTCAAGGTGAAAGAACAAATTCTTTGCAACTGTTGGGAATAAACAGTTTTTTTTTAGGGCTTGACCTTGAGAAAGCAAAATGTTAAATTTGTCAGGTTCACAGTATTTGTTTTCTTTTTAATTTAACTAAAGTTAAGGAAAAAGACTTAGCTCTTTTAAAAGTGAGAAGACAGTATTCTTAAACAACCAAGGACATGATAAAGTTAACATAAAGTACAAGAAGTTATTCTGATAAAACACAGAGTTTCTGCTTTTTACACTGATTATTTAGGAAAAAAAAATTTATAGCCTCTTACTAAAAAACAGCTTAATAATCCAAGGAAACTTTTTTTTTTACTTTTAAAGAAAGAAAACTAAATTTTGCTTTGACTAAGGCTTAAAAATTTTTAAAAAACAGATCTATCAAATCTTTTCTGGAAAAAATTACTTTCTTTTATTTTTCCTTTTAATATAAAATAAATTTTTTATTTTATATTAAAAGTTACCAACATTATTTGGGAAATTTTTTTTAAGCAAACATTTTACAACATACAATTACCATTAGAATTAAACTTGTTAGAATAATGCTAAATATTTTAAACGCTTTAGTTAATGCATCTTGAAACAGTAATAAACAATCTTTTGACAAGGATTAATGGAATGTATAGGTGTTACATTGTTCCCCAATTAAAAAAAAAAACAAAAAAACAATGATTTAATTTTGCATGAATTTTGAAATTCATGAAAGCATTTTGTTTTCTCAATTTTGTTAAATGTTTCACAGACACATTGGCTTTGTGTATGTCTATTACTATAGGGTACTGAACAAGGGCGAAGCCAGGAATAAGCTTCACAATCTTGTATGACAATTATTAAATGAGAGTATTTGAGAGGGATTCTTAGGTTTTTGCTATTTACTATCCCATGGCTGCTCCTCTATGCCCACCTTTTTGTGTATCATAAGGTAGCATTCTCAGCAGGTGTGGGACATATTAGGAGGATATGGGCTAAAGCATTTGCTTTGTGGTTACTAGGAGTGAAGTTTTCCCAATTTCATTAGTTACACAGAAAAGTATTTTGTTATTTTTTTTTAATAATAGTGTGCCAACTTAATACTGTTAAACATTTGAGGTTTGATGACAAGTTGAAGTGAAGACACTAAGTTTTTTCCATATACTCTAAGTTTACCACAGTGATTACCAAGTAATTGATGGATAATCTATTTGAGGCATGGATAGCTTAGAAAACAAATAATACCTTTATACATTCACAAAGTTTTATCTAACATAAAATGAGTAATCATAGTTTCATTTACTGGCCAACCAGGGCTGTTAAAGGGACTTAGTGCTAGTGTCATGGGTTTGTTTCTTTACACCTCAAACCTATGGTTTCTGTTAGAAAAGGCCTGAGCCTTATCCGGTCATGGTTCAGCCAGTTTGAGCTTCATTAAGTAACCTCCCACTCAAATAAGAGTATAGGGACAGACAATAGTTTAAAAGTAAAGAGTGCTTAATACAAGAATTCAAATTTAATGCATATTACTGAAGGATCATTTAAGGTAAAAGGAATAAATTTACAATGAAAAATTAAATTGACACATTACCAAGCCTGGGGACTTCCGTACCTTCAGGATGTAGTTGGATATGAGATCAGAAGATCATCCTGTTTAAGTTACAGAGTATTTATAGAGCCTTGATTTAGGGTACATTTAATTAAGTCATATTTTATATGTTTGAGCCACGGGTAATGAACTACAGGTGGTGAACCATGGGTGAGTCAAAAATAAAGGAGGGTATTAACAGCCTTATCAGAGATTCAAACAACCTTGAATGTCTGCAAAATTTTACTGAAAATATTTCTACTAATTAAGATATGATTTCTGTAAGAGCAATATAACACACTTTTTACTTATATAAAAACTAAAATTTAGAAGAGAAATTACTATTGCTTATATCTAACTTAGTACAGTATTTTAAATTTTATAATTAGTTTAACCATTGAATTATGTTGATTTGATTAAAACCATATTCAGACTTGTTACATTACTTATGATTTATTTATGATTGAAGTAACAGCTACAGCCCTATTCTGTTTTCTTTTTTACATGGAGGATAAGATGGTTACATGTTATCTTTACTTAAGAAGGCTGAGAGAGGCTTTCGGCATTTCTGAAAATATTCACAACTTTTAACTGTTTAGCTTCCCCTGTAGTACTATCTTCTAATATATGACTTGAAGGATAAGAATCCTCTGTCCCAGTTATTATAGTAAGAATTTTCACTTTGTATTATTTGGAAATTGTAGTTCACTGTTTGGGGGTAAAATTCTGTTAAATATACTTCCATATCAGAAGGAATATCTGGTTCTTCACCATCAGAACAGAAAGCATCAGGTGGTATATGAGAGTGCAAGGATCCTCAGCTGTCTGATCCCTATAGAGAGAAGGCGTCAGACTTCTCATTATCAGACTCCTCAGTAGAGATATTATCCCCTGATACTGGTTTGACAATTTGCACTTTCACTAACTTTTAAATTGTATCAGTTACTTTTGATGTCCTCCCAGTGATTTTGGGTTTTTGGAGGGACCCTTTTGGCAAGATCCTTTTTCTGACTTCTTAATTTTAAAAACTGACAGGTCACACTTCTATATCACTATTTCTCTTATCTAATTGCTCTGGAAGTCCTCATATTAAAGCAGAGGTGGAAGTGTGCATATTTTTTTTAACTGAAACTTTTCCTTTAACTTGCAGATTTCTCTTTCTTGAGACAGTCTGCTATAGCTAGCCACACCACATATAATGGCCAGCTGACTGCGGCTGCATCTCATCTGTTATGTTTATTAAATTTCATAATCTTATGTTCTTGTAATACATTTTTTTTAAATTTTATTTTGAAATAAATTCAAAGTTATAGGAATAGTTGCAAAAACAATACAAACCCCATACACAGAACTCCAGCATTCCCTGACCCCCCTCCCCTGATACTCCGATCCACTAACTTTAACATGTTGTCACACTGCTATTTCTTTCCCTCCCTCTCTCCCTATCATCCATCATCTATTGCTCTGTCTTCTGAACATATGACAGCTAGCTGCACACATCCTTGAACAAACACTATAATTCACATATACAATTCCCATGAATAAGAACATTCTTTTATGCAATCCCGTTAAGCGAAGTTAAGAAGTACAAGAGATTCAACAATGACACAAAGCTTCCACTCTATATTTCCTTTTCCTTATGTATCAACTATGTCCCTTTGAGCCTTCTGTCCTCCATCCTCAGTTCCCATCCAGGGTCATCCTTGGCATTCAATTGTCATTTATTTAGACTGTCTTTTTTTTCTCTCTCTCTCAATTGTGGAAACATATATGCAGCTTAAATCTTCCCATTCCACCCCTTCCCTAGCCTTCCATTAGTGGGATTAATCACATTTAGAATGTTGTAATGCTATCATCTTCCCACCATCCTTTACTAGAAATTTCCCTTCACCTCAAACAGCAACCCTACACTCATTTCTTAACTCCCCATTGCCCCTTCCCCCATTTCCCTTACCCCATACTCTACTTTTCATCTCTATGGTCATATTCTCTGATAATTTGTGTTTACTGTGGGGCTTAAACTTAAAATTTAAATCCGTAACAATCTTGTTTTTCTTTGATACCAACTTAATTTCAATAGGACACATAAACTATGTACCTATACTCCTCCATTCCCCCACCTTTATAGATGTCTAAAATTACGTATTTTACATTGAATTCAAAACCACTGATGTGTCATTAGAGTTTGTGTATTTCATATCATGTAGTAAGTAAATAGTGGAGTTACAATTCAAAAGTTATTGACTTCTATTTCTATTCCATTGTGGTCAGAGATTGTGCTTTGAATATGTTCAATTGTTTTGTTTTGTTTTCTTTTTTTAATTTATTGAGGCTTATTTTATGTCCCAGCATATGGTCCATTCTGGAGAAAGATACATGATCACTAGACAAAAATGAGTGTCCTGGTGATTTGGGATGTAAGGTTCTATATATGTCTGTTAAAATTCTCTATATCTCTTTCTCCTTTCTTTGTTTCTCTGTTGGTAGGGCTCCCTTTAGTATCTGAAGAAGGGCACATCTTTAATTGACAAACTCTCTCAGCATTTGTCTGTCTGTGAAAAATTTAAGCTCTCCCTCAGATTTGAAGGAGAGTTTTGCTGGATAAAGTATTCTTGGTCAGAAATTTTTCTCTCAGAATTTTAAATATGTCATGCCACTGCTTTCTCACCTCCATGGTGGCCGCTGAGTAGTCACAACTTAGTCTTATGTTGTTTCCTTTGTATGTGGTGAATTGCTTTTCTCTTGCTGCTTTCAGAACTTGCTCCTTCTCTTCAGTATTTGAGAGTCTGATCAGAATATGTCTTGGAGTGGGTTTATATGGATTTATTCTATTTGGAGTTCGCTGGACATTTATGCTTTGTGTATTTAAATTGTGTAGGAGGTTTGGGAAGTTTTCCCCAACAATTTCTTTGAATAGGCTTTCTAGACCTTTACCCTTCTATGCCAGTTTGAATGCATTGTGTCCCCCAAACGCCATTATCTTTGATGTAGTCTTGTGGGGCAGGCGTTTTGGTGCTGATTTGCTTGGAATGTGCCCCACCCAGCTGTGGGTGATGACTCTGATGAGATATTCCCATGGAGGCATGGCCCCACCCATTCAGGGTGGGCCTTCATCAGTGGAGCCATATAAATGAGCTGACTCAAAGAGAAGGAACTCAGTGCAGCTGTGAGTGATGTTTTGAAGAGGAGCAAGCTTGGTAGAGAGGAATGTCCTGGGAGAAAGCCATTTTGAAACCAGAACTTTGGAGCAGATGCCAGCCACGTGACTTCCCAGTTAACAGAAGTTTTCCGGATGCCATTTGCCATCCTCCAGTGAAGGTACCCGATTACTGATGTGTTACCTTGGACACTTTATGGCCTTAAGACTGTGACTGTGTAGCCAAATAAACCCCCTTTTTATAAAAGCCAATCCTTCTCTGGTGTTTTGCTTTCTGCAGCATTAGCAAACTAGAACAGATTTTGGTAGCAGGAGTGGGGTGCTTTTGCTGCTGAGTCTGCAAATACCAAACATGTTGGAACGGCTTTTCAAAAGGATAAGGGGAAGATTCTGGAAGAATTGTGAGGAGCTTGATAGAAAAGGCCAAAACTGCTTTAAAGAGACTGTTTATGGAAATATGGACTCTAAAGATACTTCTGATGAGGACCTGAGCACAAATGATGAACGTGTTGTTGCAAACTGGAAGAAAGGCGATCCTTGTTTTAAAGTGGCAGAGAATTTGGCAAAATTGAGTCCTGGTGTCAAATGGAAGGAAGAATTTGAAAGTGACAACCTGGAATACTCAGCTGAAGAGATCTCCAGACTACATGTGGAGGTTGTACCCTGGCTGCTTCTTGCAGCTTATAGTAAAATGCGAGCGGAGAGAGATTAACTTAGAACTGAACTCTTGGGTTCAAAGAAACCAGAAGCTGATGCCCTGGAAAATTACAAGATTCCAGGGGGGTGGAATCCCAGAAGCTACAGCCCAACGTGAGCATGTAACCAAACATGGGACCCAGCCACCATTTCAGTACAAGCCAAGATTGGAGATGGAATTATCCAGAAAGGATCTGTGGAAAGTCCTATTGTCTGATGGCTTTGACCCCTGCGTGCTTCATGCGAAGCCAACAGAATTTTTGCAAGATCTTTAAGGACAGAGCCATTGCCAGTCTGGACTGGAGAAGACAGACAAGGAACAAACTGAAGGAAAAATTTATTCAAAGACAGAGCCATGGAGGTTGAGGTCTGGAGTCAAGAGGCCTTGGGCTGGGAGAGCAGAGTGGCCCACATGCATGGAAAGGATGAATTTACCCTGGAGGTCGAGGGTGGGCCTTCTGCCTTGATGCTCAGGAAATGTCTTGCCATCCCAAGCCCCAAAGAGGGTGGAGCACATTCCCAGGGAATTGGGGAGAACCCGGCTGCCACCACACTGTTCTGAAGGGGTTGAGCATGTGCCCTGGAGATGGAAGGGAATTCAGGAGCTGCCCCAACGTCTGAGGAGGGTGAGGCCGAGAAGGTGGTCTCCCCAATGTGTGGATATGTTGGAGCACTCACCCAAGTGTTTGAAGAGGAATGGGCTGTCACAAAGGCCCTTAGGAAGGGTTACACTCCCGGTCTCTCAAGCCCCAAGGATGCAACGTTGTTCTGTAAATGACTCTCAGACTTTGAAATCTAATGGAGTTTGTCCTGCGGGTTTTAGGGACTGTTTTGGTCCTGTTAACCCTGTTTTCCTTACTGTTTCTCCTTATGGCAATGGGAATGTTTATTCTATGACTGTCCCTCCTTTGTATATTGGAAGCATATAACTTGTTCTAAGTCCAAAGATCCAAAGCTAAAGGAGAATTATGCCTTAGGACCCACCACACCTGTAACAGATTTTGATAGGACCTTGTACTTAACTGTTGTTACTGAAATGATTTAAGTTTTTGTGATATTGTGATGGAATGAATGTATTTTGTATTTGGAAAGATAATGTCATTTTGGGGTCCAGGGGGTGGAATGTGCCAGTTTGAATGTATTGTGTCCCCCAAACACCATTATCTTTGATGTAGTCTTGTGGGGCAGACATTTTGATGCTGATTAGATTTGCTTGGAATGTGCCCCACCCAGCTGTGGGTGATGACTCTGATGAGATATTCCCATGGAGGCATGGCCCCACCCATTCAGGGTGGGAGTTGATCAGTGGAGCCATATAAATGAGCTGACTCAAAGAGAAGGAACTCAGTGTAGCTGTGAGTGACGTTTTGAAGAGGAGCAAGCTTGGTAGAGAGGAATGTCCTGGGAGAAAGCCATTTTGAAACCAGAACTTTGGAGCAGACGCCAGCCACGTGCCTTCCCAGCTAACAGAAGTTTTCCGGATGCCACTGGCCATCCTCCAGTGAAGGTACCTGATTACTGATGTATTACCTTGGATACTTTATGGCCTTAAGACTGTAACTGTGTAGCCAAATAAACCCCCTTTTTATAAAAGCCAATCCATCTCTGGTGTTTTGCATTCCGCAGCATTAGCAAACTAGAACACCTTCTCTTCCCCTTCTGGGACACCAATGAGTCTTACATTTGGATGTTTTATTTTATCTATTGTATCCCTGAGATCCTTTTCAATTTTTTCAATTTGTTTCTCCATTCTTTCTTTTGTTCATTCATTTTCTGTTGTGTGGACCTCTAGGACACAGAGTCATTATTCAACTTCCTCTAATCTTGTATTATAAGAGTCCAGAGTCTTTTTAATTTGGCCAACAATTTCTTTTATTTCCATAAGATCTTCTATTTTTTTATTTAATCTTGCAATTTCTTCTTTATGCTCTTCTAGGGTCTTCTTTATGTCCCTTTTATCCTGTTCCATGGTCTTCTTCATGTCTTTTATATCCTGTGCCATGTTTTCATTCCTCGATTGTAATTGTTTCATTAATTGTGCCAAGTACTGTGTCTCTTCTGATATTTTGATTTGGGTGTTTGGGATTGGGTTCTCCATATTGTCTGGTTTTATCATATGCATTAAGATTTTCTGTTGTTTTTGGCCTTCTGGCATTTGCTTTGCTTGATAGGGTTCTTTCAAGTTGTAAAAAAAATACCAATCTAATTTTTCAGAAATACACGTTGGTGGCGTACACTTTCTCCAACTAACCAGCAGATGGTGTCTGTGAGTCACCTATACCCCTCAAGTCAGTCCTCCCCAACTCTGTCTCTGTGGTGTGTGGGGAAATGATTTTTGTGGGGTTCAGTTGGTGAACTCAGTTTGGGTTTGTGTCTGGGTAGGGTGTGTGTCTGGGTGGTCAGGGAAGCACGGCAGCTTTTATATTCAAACCTCCCAAGTATTCCCAGAGATTCCAGGCTGTTGCAAGAGTCTAAGCCTTCATTTCAGTTTTGCCCCAGATTTTCTTTGTCGCTGACCCACAAACCACCAGCATTGATGTAGCGTCCCTGGGTTTTCTGAGTGGGCCCCCCTTCTCAGCTGTGATCTTCCAGGACTAGTGCTACATCACTAGTGCGCGTCGTCCCTCAAGGGAAGCCCGGGACACTGGGCCGTCCAGGGGTGCTCTCAGCCTGATGCAAAGATTAGCCTATAATTCTTGACTGTTGTAAGTTCTGAATGAAAGGCAGGTAGTACACCTGGGCCCCACCCCTTTCCTCTTAGAGAAGACAGACACCTTAGGGGGGGTCATTAGCATTTCAGTGGTCTCTCTCTGCCTGTGCTATACCCTTGTCTGGTCACAGAACTGGGAACTGAAAATGGCTGAGGCTTTCTCCACTGAGTCGAAAAAAGAACAGAGCTAGTCCGAGGCGACCCTCTGGCTCTCCAAGGTCAGTGATCACCCAAAGCCTCTGTCTGTTTGTTGGGGATTCGTACCTCATAGTGAGCAGTTCACACTTGCTAATTAAAACCCCAGTTGGAGTTCAGCTGAGCTATATCTGCTTTCTGGGAGAAAGCTCCTCTCTGGCTTTGTAGCTTGGGCTGTGGGGGAGGAGTCTCTTGATTTGGATCCGCAGTTTTTACTTACAGATTTTATGCTGTGATCTCGGGCAATCCTCCCAATTCAGGTTAGTGTATGATGAGTGGATGGTAACGTTTGTCC
This sequence comes from Choloepus didactylus, assembly GCF_015220235.1. Classification (NCBI taxonomy): domain Eukaryota; kingdom Metazoa; phylum Chordata; class Mammalia; order Pilosa; family Megalonychidae; genus Choloepus; species Choloepus didactylus. The sequence goes on from NC_051316.1 coordinate 21,824,039, forward strand.
CCCTGCAGTTATTCTGGATTATTTACTAGTTGTTTCTGGTTTTTTTTAGTTGTTCCAGGGGGACTACTTAGCTTCCACTCCTCTCTATGCCGCCATCTTAGATCCTCCGATGTAATACATTCTTAATTGAATAATTACCTGAAGGTCAGAATTGCATCTTCTGGCCACTCTGCCCCTTTATTTAATTTATATTGTGGCCACACAGAGTTGCAAATGATGTACTATCTTTCTTAAATTACACTCTTCAAATTTAGACCAGCTATTAAGAATAGTTTCCAAGGGAGATGTAGCTGGCACACTTTGAGAGTTTCCCATGGCTGGGCAATACCAAATTCAACTGGCTCCTCAAATTCAACTGGTTCCCCACACAAATGCAAACTGTGCCAACTGCATAAAATTCAAAAGGAAAACCACAAATCCAGGGTCACAGACAAGGGGGCTGAAACCCACCAAGTCCAAGTCCATATGCATGACCCCTAGATCAACTCAATTAGCCTTTTCATACCATAGGCCAATTAAAACAAAAGCAAAGTGAACACAACAAATAAAAGATGACACATTTACCCAGCACTGGAAAAGTCTTGATTGCAAAGTCATCTTCACCCAGATGCACCTGGTGTCTGTCTATAGCAGGCATCTCCACCTGGACCTTCCAGTCCTGGTCCTCCAGGAAAAATCCCAGGCAGCTGCTAGGCACAGAGCTGAGGGGTCCAGGGGAGTCCTGCAGCTGAAGAGACATGGATCAGGGCTGCAATAAAGGCAGCAGGAGTCCCATCTGAGTTGCCAAATTGATACCATGAGAAAACATGGTTCTAAATTGTCAAGCCCGCCTGATCCTGCATCAGGCAGAGAAACAAGTCTCTGTGCTTTTGTGAGAAGGTGAGTTTATTGAAGATGCAGCAACAAGGAACTGGAGGGAAAAAAGAAACTTTCCAAGACCAGTTCAGAGTGAGAAGAGTCGTTTGGGCTTTTATAACCCCAAGCACACAAAGAAATGGCTGGGATCCAGAAGAAAGCACAAGGGGAAAAAAAACAGAAGAGAGAAAGCTTTGGGGCAGCATCTTCTCCTGTTATCTTGAAGTCCTCCCCTCATTCAGGCTTGTTTTTCAAGAAGGTACTTGTGATGGTTAGGTTTATGTGTCAACTTGACAAGGTGATGATGTCCAGGTATCTGATCAAGCAAGCACTGGCCTGTTACTGGAAGGACATTTGTGGCTGCATCTGTGACTAATTGCATCAATGAGTTGGCTATCCAGCTATCAATGAGGAGTTCATCGAACATTTTCATCGGAGTTGTCAGTTAGTACATTATTGCAACTCTGTGTGGCCACAATATAAATTAAGTAAAGGGGGGAGTGGCCAGAGAATGGGATGCCTGACCTACAGGTGATTATCCAATTAGAGACATATTGCAAGAAAACAAGAGATTAGAGGAAGTGCCTTATACTCAACCATCTGTGGGGTTGTGTAAAGATAAAGACATTGTAAAGAGATTTAATTTACTGTACCTTGAGGATTCAGAGGGAGCTATATAGTTGGAGCCTGTTGTAACAGAGAAGGAACCTATAGAGGAGGCCTTAAAACATCATGAGATATTTAAAAAGAAGCCCCTTTATGAAGTGCAAGGGGAAAAGAAATGGGAAAAGCCTTGCATGAAATCCTCTCTTGTGAGCAGGACCCATTGGATGACTTCTTTCCTCCTCATTCCCTCCACCTCCTCCACCTGTTGCTGCAGAAAGAATATCACACTCACTGTCTCCAACATCTGGGGGAGGAGCGACATCTCCCAGTGCAGTTCTGGCAGCAGTGCCATCCCTGCCTGCAAGCTTGGCCGATGTGGGTTGAGCCACCTGTGAGCCTGGCTGAGTTCCCTAGCACTCCTCCAGCACCCCCATATGTTCCTATTGGAGGAACAACCTCCCTTTCTCAAGCCCGTAGTGATTTGCAATCTGGGGTAGGGCAATTTCAATGTGTCAGGTCCCTTTAGGGGTTGATGAGGAAGGACACTCTTGGGGAACTATGTTGGTCCACATGCCATTTTCAACATCTGACTTAAACTGAAGAAATAGCACGCCTGGGTACAGGGCTGATCTAAACTGTTTGTGTCCATTTTTGCCACACACACACACAAAATTGATGAATGTGTTGCTAGCCTCATAAGAAAGACAAATGGTGTTAGATAAAGTGAGGCAGGAGGCAGAATGCTTAGGAGAGGTGTCTCCCCAGGTCTCCATTTATGCTGTCCCAAGTGTAACTGTCCCTGAGGCAGATTCCCACTGGGATCCTTATGATCCTAGGGAGCGAGCTCATTTAGAGCACTATAGAACTTGCATTTTAGCTGGCCTTAAGAATGGGACCCCAAAACAGAAATCTCTGAACAAAATACTGGAGGTGTAGCACGATCCTAATGAGACTCCCTCTTAGAATCTTTGAAGCATACCACAGGTATTCTGATATAGATCCAGAAAGTCCAGAAAACACCAGAATAATTAACATAACCTGTATTAGTCAGAGTGCTCCAGACATTTGGCATAAATTACAAAAGCTAGAGGGTGGACTTGGAATGCCCATGGCAATGCTCATAGATGTTGATTTTAAGGTATTCAAAAATCAGGAACAAGCTCAGCAAAAACAGCAGATGAAGCAACAGACTGCCATTCTGGCAGCTGTTCTAAGTGGGAACTGGGCACAAGAGAGCACAATGGAGAAAAAAAGGAGAAACCTAGTAAAGGTCAGTGTGCTTACTGCAGGGAGGAAGGACAATGGAAGAAAAACTGCCCCGAACTGACACATGAAAAAAAAGAAAAAAATGAAATGGCATTAATGGTCCATGGATCTGGATTAGAAATTCCAGTTCCAGGTGCCCGAGGCATTGGCAGCATTCTTTTCTGCCATACCTATTTCCCACCAAGAACCTGGGGTAAAGATAAAGATGGGAAGCAGATTAGTGGACTTTCTCATTCATGCAGGAGCAACTTATTCTGTGATAAACCTGCAACTGGCTGCTGAGACAAATGAGCAAATTATGATGGTTGCAGTGAATGGTCAAAATACACCTAAGGTGTTCCTACAGCATTTAGTTTGTAAAATTGGGAAAGAGTATTTGCAGCATCAATTTCTGTATGTGCCTGAATGCCCTATACCCTTGCTGGGAAGGGATTTGCTAACTAAACTAAATGCTCAAGTTGTGTTTTCAAAGGGAGAAATAATGGTCCAAGTGCCTCCAGACAAAGGACTGCATCTGTAGGCTGCCTGTTCACAAGCTGAAGAACCTGAAAAAGAACTGGCACTGGCTCACATAGTAGAACATGTCACCTCTGAGTATGGTCATCTGGCACTCCAGGAAGAGCTGTAACTGCCTATCCAGTAAAAATTGAGCTCAAGGCAGGATCAAATCAACCCAAGGAACATCAATATCCTTTGTCATTACAAGCAAGGAAAGGCATTAAAGGAGTAATAGAAACTTTAAAAGAAAGTGGCCTCAGTTGGCCTTGCCAGTCTCCATAGAACATGCCTATATCCCAGTCTTGAAACTTGATGCTAATGGAGAATATGTTTGCCCAAGATTTAACGACTATAAACAAAATTGTGAAAGACATTTATTCAGTTGTGCCTAATCCTTACACTCTATTGACAACTCTGACTGGGAACTTCAAATGGTTCTCTGTATTAAACTTAAAGGATGCTTTCTTTTGCATACCCATCGCTCTTGAATCCCAAGAACAATATATTTGCTTTTGAATGGGAAGACCCAGACACTAAAGTTAAAGAGCAACTTACATGGACTGTTTTACCACCAGGATTTAAGAATTCTCCCACACTCTTTGGAGAATTCTTAGCAAAAGATTTGCACAATTTGCAACTGCATCAGATGTCCTTTTACATTGTAGATGATATTTTAATAGCAAGTGGGACTGCAGAAGATTCAGATGCAAATAACATTAAGACTCTGAACTTTCTAAATGCTAGGGGATATAAAGTGTGTCAGTAAAAAAAAAAAAAGCTCAAATCACTAAGCCCTGTGTAAAATATTTAGACTATTTTCTCTCCCAAGGTCAGAGAGCCCTTCTGCCTGATAGGCGCCAAGCCCTGATGAATATTTCAGCCCCTAAGACAAAGAGGCAGTTACAGGGATTTCTAGGAATGGCTGGTTTCTGCCACATCTGGATCCCCAATTTGGGGCTTATTGCCAGTTGCATGTGGCTATGCAGGACTCAGACAGAGAAGCCCTGGAGTGGATTGCAGAATGTAATCAGGACTTTGATCAAATTAAAGAAAAGCTGAGCAACACTCAGCCTCAGGACTGCCTGATGTGTGCAAGCCTTTTGATCTGTCTGTACATGAAAGGCAGGGATTAGGGCTTGGTTTCTCATTCAAAACTTTGGGGGGCATCGATGACCTGTAGCATACTTTTCAAAGAAACTGGACTGTGTCACAGAGATGGACACTTTGCCTTTGGGCTGTGGCTGCCACTTGTGATATTTTACAAGAAGCTACAAAATTTACCTCGGGCCAGGAGGTTATAGTACCCACTCCACACAGTGTGCTTTTTCTGCTTGAGCAGAAAGGAGGTTACTGGCTAACTGCTGGCAAGCTGGGATAATATCAAGCCATATTATTTGATAACCCTAAGGTGTGCCTCCTGAGTTCTGTAGTTTTAAATCCAGTTACATTGTTACCTGGATCCTAGGGACTTGCTTTGCATGACTTCCTTCAGGTGATTGAGGAAGTGTTCTCTAGTTGACCAGATTTGGGAGACACCCCTTTAAAGAACCTGAACTGGAAATATTCTCAGATGGGAGTTTTATGGGCCACAGACATTGACAATTGGGATACCCCATAGTAACCCTGACAGCAGTGCTAGAAGACAAAACCCTGTTGTCAGCTACATCAGCCCAGAAATCTGAACTCTTGCCCTGACCCAAGCCTTGATCATAAGACAAGGTAAGAAAATAAATATTTATACAGATTCTCACTATGCCTTTTCTGTACTGCATGCTCATGGTGCAATTTGGAAGGAAAAGGAGATTTTCACTACAAATATTAAAGAAATTAAGCACCCATTGACCACATCAGCTTTATTAGAAGCTGTACTGCTACCATCAGAAGTTGCCATGATGCGCTGCTTAAGGCATCAGAAGTCAAACAGCTACCTAGCAAAAGGGAATCATAAAGCAGATTTGGCAGCAAAGGCAGCTGCTAGGGTACTTTTTGAACCCCAAAGAACCAAGGAATAAGCTCTTATCCCCACTGCAGACCTCTCATCTTTCACCCCACTTTATGAATCAAAAGACTTAGACAAAGCTAAAGAATGCGGGTTTAATATCAAGACAGAAATAGGATGGTTGCTCTTGAAGTTAGGCCAAGTTTGGCTAGTAGAAAAACTAGTAGAACCTGTGCTGTCATATTTGCAGCAGGGGACTCACTATGGAAAAGAAGCTTTTGCAACCTGGGTCAGAGGGCACATTGCAGGACCAAAAATCCAAGCAACCCTCCATAAAGTGATGAGCAAATGTGTCCCATGTCATCTAAATAAACCAAAAACTAACAGACCACACCCCTTGACAGTAGAGGTGCAGTCTCATGGGTTCTCACCTAGAGAAGATTGGCAAATAGACTTTACAGTGATGCCCCAAGCAGCTAGAAATTTCTGCTATCTCCTAGTGTTAGTTGACACATTCTCAGGGTGGGTAGAAGTCTTCCCCACCTGCACCGAAAGAGCAACTAAAGTCACAAAAGTATTGTTAAAAGAAATAATAACTAGATTTGGAGTGAAAGAAATAATACCTAGATTTGGGGTGCCATTCATTGTTCACAGTGACAATGGCAGTGCCTCGTTTCAAAAATAGCTCAAGAAGTTTCACAGGCACTTGGGATAAAGTGGAAATTACATGTGTCTTGGAGACCTCAATCAACTGGAAAAACTGAGAAAATGAATCATACTCTGAAAAAGACTATTGCTAAGATACACCAAGAAACTAACCTCACCTGGGACAAGTTATTGCCTATTGCCTTCCTCACAATCTGGGTTGCCCCTAGAAGAGGACTAGCTTTAAGTCCTTTTGAAATGATCTATGGGAGTCCCCTCTTCAAAAATGCAGCTGAGAATATGTCTATGCAAACCCTGCATGATAAATTGCAAAGGGATGCAGTCATCTCCCTGGGGGGTACTATAGAATGAGTTCTGAGTTTGCTGATAATCAACTTTCTTTCCCTACAGACATAGCCTTACACACTTAGAAGCCAGGAGACCCAGTGTTATTGAAAACCTGGAAGAACAAACACCCTGAAGATCAACTTAACCCCAAGTGGGAGGGACCTTACATTGTGTTGTTATTCACTCACTCTTCTCTAAAACTGCAGGGTAGTAAGCATTGGATCCACCATTTGCAAGTTAAGCCAGCCACAGGGGAGAAAGAAGTAGAAGATATCTCCTACTCATGTACCCCCACTGATGATTTAAAATTACTCTTCCATAAATTGCCTAAAACAGTATAATGATTAGGATTAAGTTGTACACCTTTTGCCTTTTTCGCCTATCCATTTTGTGCAAGATAATGACTTCCTAAAATGGACTGCAAAAGTAGCAATTATCCATCTAAAGGAATGATTGCTGGGTTTGTAAATACATGCCTACTGCTGGAAGCACAAGTTTGTCCTGGGCCATCTTACCTTTCACACCACAAAATTGGTCTGATTGGTTATTGCTAATTTATCCTACTAAACACTCTTCCACATGTGGTTGGACTTTCCAACACACAGCCTGGGCCCTAACATAAACCCCTGGGAAAGTCCTCATTTTAACTTCATAGTGGCCCAGGAAAAGTACATCCAGTCTAAATTAGAAAACTATTTCTCATCACCACCCCCCAACTTGTATACCTCAGCCCAGGATGGGAAAGGGTGGCTAATAGCAGAAAATGGGGTGCTACATGGTAATGCCCCTCTTTGGGTATTACAATGGAACACCTCTTCCCAACCTAGCCTAGGAAATATACCCCACTCTAAGTGCGATAAAATCTCCCCTTGGAAAGATAAATGGCCCAGTGTGAAACCATTAAATCTATGGAATCTAATCCCAGAGCTAGCTTCTGTAGGAAGAGAATTACCACCCATTTGCCTCCAGCTGGAGCTGGGTGGCTCTGTGGGTCTAACTTCTGGCCATATTTGCCATATAATTGCATAGGAAGGTGCACTACTGGATACCATTTTGTGCCTGGGCAAATACTTAAAAGTCTACCTGAAACACCAACGAATGTAAAGGCCTTAGAGGCACATTTAAATTTGCGTAATAAAACATTATACTCAGGCAGGACCAAGAGAGCCTTCATGTGGTGGGAATGGCCTTTAGCTATCTTCCTCCCAGGAGGGGGTGCATTAGACAAGTTACTGCCCTAGCTAATGTCACAGCTCAGTTTATGCAAAACACCAAGCAAGGGCTCAGTCTGTTAAATAAAGAAGTTGCTCAAATAAGAAAAGTTGTTCTTCAAAATATAATGGCTTTTGATCTACTAACAGCCTCTCAAGGAGGAAACTATGGTCTCATTGGCATTAAGTGCTGCACCTATATTCCAGATGAATATGACAATATTGCTTCAATATTAAATCATATGCAGGATGATACTGATCATGTTAAATATTATAATAAACTGGCCTCATTTTCTGAGTGGTTAATAAACTTACCTATGAAATGGAGAATTGCTCTATTAGTATGACTTTCATTTTGCTTGTCATGTTTGTCTTGTTGTTGCCTGTATTGTATCTGTGGGTTTATGTCCAGAGCATCTTCCAGATTAATATAAGAACCTCTCATCCTTGATCAGCAGGAAGCAGTTACAGAAGGGAGACATCTGCACACTTTCCCTTCTATAAGAAATGTTCACAAGATGCGGCTTCTTAAGATAAGAAAATGTCACATAAAAAGGGGGGATTTGCTAAGTGGATAAGTAGAAAATACTCAATATAATTATTTAGCTGGAAAGTGCTTAGTGTAGTCTTCAATAGCCAAAAGAAAAAGAAACACTACCCCACATTTATTAAGATCACTGCACTCAATCAGCCATGAATTATTCTGAGCATAAAAAGCCCTTGTTAAAATAACTTGCTGTTGCTCTAATCTCAAGAACACAACAAAAAATTTATTCTCTGTTCCCAGGACTTTCCCAGCATTGCCTGCATGAGGTGGCAAGAGACACCACCATATGGCCTGATAATCAATGCTGACTTCTTGAAAAACAAACCTGAATGAGGAGAGGACTTCAAGATAACAGCTTTTTCTCTTCTATATATTTTTTCCTTCTGCTTTCTTCTAGATCCTGGCCATTTCTTTGTCTACTTGGGGTTATAAAAGCCCAAACCACTCTTCTCACTCTGAATTGGTCTTGGAAAATACCTTTTTTCCTCCAGTTCCTTGTTGATACATCTTCAATAAACTCACCTTCTCATGAAAACAAAGAGACTTGTTTCTCTCTTTGATGTGGGATCAGGTGGGCCTGTTTAGGAACATATTTCACTGACTGTAACATATATGAGAAAAGAGTTGGTTTTTATACAATAAAGTTGTTTCTTGCTGAATTCTTTTATTGTTTCAACAAACTTTTATGTTAATTATCTTGGCTTCTCATGCACATAATGACAAGTTTGCCTTCTTTTCCCCACTGTTCATAATTCTCAACCAATTACAAATAATAAATGCAAAAATTCTGGTGAAGTTTTATTGCATCAATTATAATAATCCTTAACATTAAGATCTCTAATACAGAAAAAAATGGTCAATTCATTCAACAAATATTTTTTTTTTCTTCTCACAATGTTTTTTAATTTGGAAAATATAGTTATATTTCATAAAATGTTAATTATGCAACATTTTATGGGGCTTTTTATTGTTATTTTAAATAAATTAATACAAGTAGTTTTAGAGTTTCCAGGTTTTAAATTTAATATGGCAAATATTGATAGGCATAATCCATATAATCCAAAGCTCTCTGGGGTCTTTAATAATTTCTAAGGGCATAAATGGGTCCTAAAGCAACAAATTCAAGAATTGCTCACTTAGATTTAAAACTTGGCTCAGCTGCTTAATTGCTGTGTAACTTTTGCATGAGTTGTTGAACCAGTTTCCTACTCTATAAAATAGCCATGACAATAATAAATTTTTTGTTTTATGAAATAAAACCACTTGCAGCTACAGGAATGGCAAAAGAGATCCAGAGGAGGGTTTTGATAAAAGAGGGGCTAAGAAGATAAAATCTAGAGAAATTCCTGGTTGACTTTAAAAAAGTATGGGAAGGGGGGTGGGCTGTGGGTGAACACCCATTTTTAAAAAAATCTTATGACTATAAAAATAGTGCTGCTATCTTATCATTATAAAGAATATAAGGAAGAACAGATTTGGGACGTGTGGGAGGGGAAGTGCTGATTTCTGTTATGGATGTGTTGATTTAGAACTTATAGAGAGCATACATTTAGTGTTTTTGATCTGGATGCTGGAAATATGAGCATCTGCTCAATGCAGTGGATTGAGCAAGGGATATGAGTTTTGTAGGTGTTAGCAGCTCCATGTATAAATTAATGGGACATGTGAAATTTACCAGGGACAACATACATAAAGATAAAAGAGGAAAACTGAGGACCAATCTATCCTTCTTGGGACAAGATGACTATGAGAAAAATACTAAGAATGAATTAGTAGAGGGAGAGAAAGGGAAGAGAATGCCTTGGAAGTTAAGCAATGAGAATTTCAGAGTCAGATTTAAATGATGCAGAAATAAAGTTAGATAAAGACTGAAAGTGTCCATTAGTTTAGGCTAGTGTTTCTTTATATTAATTCAATGATTCTCAGGTTTTAGTATGCATCAGAATTACTTGAAAGGATTGTTAAAACTCAGATTGTTGGATCCCAATCACAGAATTTGAGTAGGTCTATGGCAAAATGCAAAAATTTGCATTTCTCACGAGTTCCCATGTAATTCTGATGCTGTCAGTTAAGGCACTACATTTTGAGAACCTTTGTCTAGGTGGTTAGCAGATAACTGCCAGTGTTTAGCAGAGAAGAATGTAGGGGTAGGGACTGGAGAGTCAAGAGGTTATTAAGAGGTCAGAAAGTAGACCCAGATCTTCATATTTTCTTTACGAAACTGTGCTATGAAGATAGACAGAAATTGGAGAATATGGAAAGGAATAATTGAAAATAAAGCAGATAGATACATAGATAGATAGATAGATAGATAGATAGAGATAGAATGGTAGGGACTCGAAATGGTCTATAACTAGTGTTGAAGTAGGCAGACAAGGGGTTGACAATGCAGGAACTTGTGTAATTGGGATCTACAGTAGAGGTGGAGGGCAAGAAATAATGGTGATAATAAATATGATCCAGTAAGGGCTGCTCTATATCACAGACACTGTAGCAGATGCTAGATATTCCTTATCATGGTTAATATTTTCAATAATCCTATAAGGTGAGTAGAAGAGATATTTCTCTAAGCTCTAAGGGAAAGAGGGAAAAAACGGCTTATTTAAATCATTTAAGGTATCGGGTTTGAACTTAAAAGAAAATGAAATTCAGAGAAGAGTAACACACTGGAAGGAATCAATGGAGAAGGGGATGACTACAGCTTAAGGAACTTAAGGAGCTACATTACGCAGCCTCTAGCTCACTCCCTCATGTAATTCCCTTCTCTGTGCGTGGGCTGGACTTAGTGACATGTTTTTTTTTTTTTTTTTTTTTTTTTTTTAATCTTCATTTTATTGAGATATATTCACATACCATGCAGTCATACAAAACAAATCGTACTTTCGATTGTTCACAGTACCATTACATAGTTGTACATTCATCACCTAAATCAATCCCTGACACCTTCATTAGCACACACACAAAAATAACAAGAATAATAATTAGAGTGAAAAACAGCAATTGAAGTAAAAAAGAACACTGGGTACCTTTGTCTGTTTGTTTCCTTCCCCTACTTTTCTACACATCCATCCATAAACTAGACAAAGTGGAGTTTGGTCCTTATGGCTTTCCCAATCCCATTGTCACCCCTCATAAGCTACATTTTTATACAACTGTCTTCGAGATTCATGGGTTCTGGGTTGTAGTTTGATAGTTTCAGGTATCCACCACCAGCTACCCCAATTCTTTAGAACCTAAAAAGGGTTGTCTAAAGTGTGCGTAAGAGTGCCCTCCAGAGTGACCTCTCGGCTCGTTTTGGAATCTCTCTGCCACTGAAGCTTATTTCATTTCCTTTCACATCCCCCTTTTGGTCAAGATGTTCTCCGTCCCACGATGCCGGGTCTACATTCCTCCCCGGGAGTCATATTCTACATTGCCAGGGAGATTCACTCCCCTGGGTGTCTGATTCCACGTAGAGGGGAGGGCAGTGATTTCACCTTTCAAGTTGGCTTAGCCAGAGAGAGAGGGCCACATCTGAGCAACAAAGAGGCATTCAGGAGGAGACTCTTAGGCACAAATATAGGGAGGCCTAGCCTCTCCTTTGCAGCAACCATCTTCCCAAGGGTAAAACTTATGGTAGAGGGCTCAACCCATCAAACCACCAGTCCCCTATGTATGTGGTCATGTTAGCAACCATGGAGGTGGGTTAGGTGAATACCCCTGCACTCTCCACAGGCTCCTCAAGGGGGCACTATTTCTTTTTTTTTTTTTTTTAACTTTCCCTTCTTTTTTAAATCAACTGTATGAAAAAATAGTTAAAAAGAAAACAAACATACAATAAAAGAACATTTCAAAGAGACCATAACAAGGAAGTAAGAAAAAGACAACTAACCTAAGATAACTGCTTAACTTCCAACATGTTCCTACTTTACACCAAGAAAGTTACCTAATATAGCAACATTTCTGTGAACTTGTTCCTACTAGATCCATCAGAAATTAACAGACCATAGTCATTCCTGGGCATCCCCAGAACGTTAAATAGCTTATCTGTTCTTCTTGGATTATTGTTCCCCCTTCCTTAATTGCTCTCTACTGCTAGTTCCCCTACATTCTACATTATAAACCATTTGTTTTACATTTTTCAAAGTTCACATTAGTGGTAGCATATAATATTTCTCTTTATGTGCCTGGCTTATTTCGCTCAGCATTATGTCTTCAAGGTTCATCCATGTTGTCATATGTTTCATGACATCGTTCCTTCTTACTGCCGCGTAGTATTCCATCGTGTGTATATACCACATTTTATTTATCCACTCATCTGCTGAAGGACATTTGGGTGGTTTCCATCTCTTGGCAATTGTGAATAATGCTGCTATGAACATTGGCGTGCAGATATCTGTTTGTGTCACTGCTTTCCGATCTTCCGGGTATATACCAAGAAGTGCAATCGCTGGATCGAATGGTAACTCTATATCTAGTTTTCTAAGGAACTGCCAGACTGACTTCCAGAGTGGCTGAACCGTTATACAGTCCCACCAACAATGAATAAGACTTCCAATTTCTCCACATCCCCTCCAGCATTTGTAGTTTCCTGTTTTTTTAATGACAGCCATTCTAATCGGTGTTAGATGGTATCTCATTGTGGTCTTAATTTGCATCTCTCTAATAGCTAGTGAAGCTGAACATTTTTTCATGTGTTTCTTGGCCATTTGTATTTCCTCTTCAGAGAAGTGTCTTTTCACATCTTTTGCCCATTTTATAATTGGGCTGTCTGTACTATTGTCATTGAGTTGTAGGATTTCTTTATATATGCAAGATATCAGTCTTTTGTCAGATACATGGTTTCCAAAAATTTTTTCCCATTGAGTTGGCTGCCTCTTTACCTTTTTGAGAAATTCCTTTGAGGTGCAGAAACTTCTAAGCTTGAGGAGTTCCCATTTATCTATTTTTTCTTTTGTTGCTTGTGCTTTGGGTGTAAAGTCTAGGAAGTGGCCGCCTAATACAAGGTCTTGAAGATGTTTTCCTACATTATCTTCTAGGAGTTTTATGGTACTTTCTTTTATATTGAGATCTTTGGTCCATTTTGAGTTAATTTTTGTGTAGGGTGTGAGGTAGGGGTCCTCTTTCATTCTTTTGGATATGGATATCCAACTCTCCCAGCCCCATTTGTTGAAAAGACCATTATGACTCAGTTCAGTGACTTTGGGGGCCTTATCAAAGATCAGTCGGCCATAGATCTGAGGTCTATCTCTGAATTCTCAATTCGATTCCATTGATCTATATGTCTATCTTTGTGCCAGTACCATGCTGTTTTGGCAACTGTGGCTTTATAATAAGCTTCAAAGTCAGGGAGTGTTAAGTCCTCCCACTTCGTTTTTCTTTTTTAGAGTGTCTTTAGCAATTTGAGGCATCTTCCCTTTCCAAATAAATTTGATAACTAGCTTTTCCAAGTCTGCAAAGTAGGTTGTTGGAATTTTGATTGGGATTGCATTGAATCTGTAGATGAGTTTGGGTAGAATTGACATCTTAATGACATTTAGTCTTCCTATCCATGAACATGGAATATTTTTCCATCTTTTAAGGTCCCCTTCTGTTTCTTTTAGTAGTTATGTAGTTTTCTTTGTATAAGTCTTTTACATCTTTGGTTAAGTTGATTCCTAGGTACTTGATTTTTTTAGTTGCTATTGAAAATGGTATCTTTTTCTTGAGTGTCTCTTCAGTTTGTTCATTTCTAGCATATGGAAACATTACTGACTTATGTGCATTAATCTTGTATCCCACTACTTTGCTAAATTTGTTTATTAGCTCTAGTAGCTGTATCGTCGATTTCTCAGGGTTTTCCAGATATAAGATCATATCATCTGCAAACAATGACAGTTTTACTTCTTCTTTTCCAATTTGGATGCCTTTTATTTCTTTGTCTTGCCGGATTGCCCTGGCTAGCACTTCCAGCACAATGTTGAATAACAGTGGTGACAGTGGGCATCCTTGTCTTGTTCCTGATCTTAGAGGGAAGGCTTTCAGTCTCTCACCATTGAGTACTATGCTGGCTGTGGGTTTTTCATATATGCTCTTTATCATGTTGAGGAAGTTTCCTTCAATTCCTACCTTTTGAAGTGTTTTTATCAAAAACGGATGTTGGATTTTGTCAAATGCTTTTTCAGCATCTATTGAGATGATCAATTGATTTTTCCCTTTTGACTTGTTAATGTGTTGTAATACATTGATTGATTTTCTTATGTTGAACCATCCTTGCATGCCTGGAATGAACCCCACTTGGTCATGGTGTATGATTTTTTTAATGTGTCTTTGGATTCGAATTGCAAGTATTTTGTTGAGGATTTTTGCATCTATATTCATTAGGGAGATTGGCCGGTAGTTTTCCTTTTTTGTAGCATCTTTGCCTGGTTTTGGTATTAGATTGATGTTAGCTTCATACAATGAGTTAGGTAGTGTTCCATTTTCTTCAATGTTTTGAAAGAGTTTGAGTAAGATTGGTGTCAGTTCTTTCTCGAAAGTTTGGTAGAATTCCCCTGTGAAGCCATCTGGCCCTGGGCATTTATTTGTGGGAAGATTTTTGATGACTGATTGGATCTCTTTGCTTGTGATGGGTTGGTTGAGGTCTTCTATTTCTTCTCTGGTCAGTCTAGGTTGTTCATATGTTTCCAGGAAATTGTCCATTTCCTCTACATTATCCAGTTTGTTGCCATACAGTTGTTCATAGTATCCTCTCATAATTTTTTTAATTTCTTCAGGATCTGCAGTTATGTCACCTTTTTCATTCATTATTTTGTTTATATGGGTCTTCTCTCTTTTTGATTTTGTCAGTCTAGCTAGGGGCTTGTCAATCTTGTTGATCTTCTCAAAGAACCAACTTTTGGTGATATTTATCCTCTCTATTGTTTTTTTGTTCTCCATGTCATTTATTTTTGCTTTAATCCTTGTTATTTCTTTTCTTCTACTTGGTTTAGGATTGGTTTGCTGTTCATTTTCTAGCTTCTTCAGTTGATCCATTAGTTCTTTGATTTTGGCTCTTTCTTCCTTTTTAATATATGCGTTTAGTGCTATAAATTTCCCCCTCAGTACTGCTTTTGCTGCATCCCATAGGTTTTGGTACGTTGTGTTCTCATTTTCATTCGTCTCTATATATTTAGCAATTTCTCTTGCTATTTCTTCTTTAACCCACTGATTGTTTAGGAGTGTGTTGTTTAACCTCCAGGTATTTGTGAATTTTCTAAGTCTCTGATGGTTATTGACTTCTAATTGTATTCCATTGTGGTCAGAGAATGTGCTTTGAATAATTTCAATCTTTCTAAATTTATTGAGGCTTGTTTTATGTCCCAGCATATGATCTATTCTGGAGAAAGTCCCGTGAGCACTAGAAAAGTATGTGTATCCTGGTGATTTGGGATGTAATGTTCTGTACATGTCTGTTAAATCTAATTCATTTATCAGATTGTTTAGGTTTTCAATTTCCTTATTGCTCTTCTGTCTGGTTGATCTATCTATAGGAGAGAGTGATGTGTTGAAGTCTCCCACGATTATTGTGGTAACATCAATTGCTTCCTTTAGTTTTGCCAGTGTTTCTCTCATGTATTTTGTGGCACCTTGATTGGGTGCATAGACATTTACGATTGTTATTTCTTCTTGTTGAATTGCCCCTTTTATTAGTATGTAGTGGCCTTCTTTGTCTCTCAAAACATCCCTGCATTTGAAGTCTATTTTATCTGAGATTAATATTGCTACACCTGCTTTCTTTTGGCTGTAGCTTGCATGAAATATTTTTTTCCATCCTTTCACTTTCAGTTTCTTTGTGTCCCTGTGTCTAAGATGAGTCTCTTGTATGCAACATATTGATGGTTCATTTTTTTTGATCCATTCTGCGAATCTGTATCTTTTAATTGGGGAGTTAATCCATTTACATTCAACGTTATAACCGTGAAGGCATTTCTTGAGTCAGCCATCTTATCCTTTGGTTTATGTTTGTCATATATATTTTTCCCCTCTATTAATATCCTTTATTGTACCCATACCGAATCTCTTTAGTACTGAACCTTTCTCCAAGTCTCTCTGTCCTGTCTTTGTTTCTCTGTCTGTAGGGCTCCCTTGAGTATCTCCAGTAGGGCAGGTCTCTTGTTAGCAAATTCTCTCAGCATTTGTTTGTCTGTGAAAAATTTAAGCTCTCCCTCAAATTTGAAGGAGAGCTTTGCTGGATAAAGTATTCTTGGCTGGAAATTTTTCTCACTCAGAATTTTAAATATATCGTGCCACTGCCTTCTCGCCTCCATGGTGGCTGCTGAGTAGTCACTACTTAGTCTTATGCTGTTTCCTTTGTATGTGTTGAACTGCTTTTCTCTTGCTGCTTTCAGAACTTGCTCCTTCTCTTCTGTGTTTCACAGTGTGATCAGAATATGTCTCAGAGTGGGTTTATTTGGATTTATTCTATTTGGAGTTCGCTGAGCATTTATGATTTGTGTATTTATGTTGTTCAGAAGATTTAGGAAGTTTTCCCCAACAATTTCTTTGAATACTCTTCCTAGACCTTTACCCTTTTCTTCCCCTTCTGGAACACCAATGAGTCTTATATTCGGATGTTTCATATTATCTATCATATCCCTGAGGTCCATTTCGATTTTTTCAATTTTTTTCCCCATTCTTTCTTTTATGCTTTCATTTTCCATTCTGTCATCTTCCAGGTCACTGATTCGTTGTTCAACTTCCTCTAGTCTTGTACTATGAGTGTCAAGAATCTTTTTAATTTGGTCAACAGTTTCTTTAATTTCCATAAGATCATCCATTTTTTTATTTAGTCTTGCAATGTCTTCTTTATGCTCTTCTAGGGTCTTCTTGATATCCTTTGTATCCCGTACCATGGTCTCATTGTTCATCTTTAGTTCTTTGAGTAGCTGCTCTAGGTGCTGTGTCTCTTCTGAGCTTTTGATTTGGGTGCTTGGGCTTGGGTTATCCATATCGTCTGGTTTTTTCATATGCTTTATAATTTTCTGTTGTTTTTGGCCTCTTGGCATTTGCTGAACTTGATAGGGTTCTTTTAGGATTTGTAGACCAATTGAAGTCCTTATCTCTAATTTATCAGATCTACAGCTTTGTGGAGTACACTTTCTCTAACTAACCAGCAGGTGGCGTCCACGAGCCACCTGTTCTCCACAAGCCAGTTCTCCCCTGCTTAGCCTTTGTGGTGAGTGGGGGAGTGAGTCTTGTGGGGTCCAATTGGTGTACCAAGCTTGCGTGTGTAGTTGGTGTTGCCTGCCCTGTATGTGGGGCGTGTTTCTGGGCAGTTGGGGAGGGGGGGTGGCCCTAACAATCAAATCTCCCTGGTGATCCTAGAGTTTTAAAGCTGCTGCAATAGTCTAATCCTTCAGTTCAGTCCTGCCACAGATTGTCTCTGCCACTGTCCCACAAGTTCTTGGTATTGGCGTATGGCTCCTGAGACTTGCAAGTGGGCCCCTCTTCCAGGCTGTGCACCCCGGGTCCTCTGTTGAGGGATGACTGTGCTATGTCAGATGTGAGTGCTGTCCCCCCAGGGCAGTTCTGGGCTGCTGGGCTGTGTAGGGAGGCTTCCAGTCTGCTGAAATGATGGCTGAATGGGGCTTTGTTAATTCACACTGCTCCACCTTCCCAACTCTGGGACAATCAGCTGAGGTTGCAGGGAAGGCTAATGTCCACGCCCAGTTTTGTGGTGTGTGCCTGTTATTTGAAGCCCTTCTGTCACACTGGGTTGTCTGGGGCAGCTCTGGGCTATGGGGCTGGCAATGGGCAGGAGTGTTTCCTGTCCACCAGGATGATGGCTGTGAGCGGACACCACCCTTTTCTTGGGAAGTTGTGGTGTTTAGTGAATTTTCTCAGCCACTGGATTATTGCCTTTTGTCTCAGAGCTCTCTTAGTTCTGCTCTTGTCTTGACCTGCCCAAATTGCAAGTCGTTGAAGCTTTCTGTATTGGGCTTAGATTTCACTGATCTCAGCAGTTCCTCGTTTTCATGAGTGTTGTATGAAGTATGCCCAAAGTCAGATTGCTCTGTGGTGTCCAGTCCACGCAGTTCCTGGCTTTCTACCTACTTTCCTGGAGGAGTAACTAAAACATACAGCTCACTAGTCCACCACTTGCCCCGCCTCTCCTCTCAACAAATATTTATTGATAACATAGGAGATATCATTCCAGATGTTGGAATTACAACATGGAATAACAGAGAAAATTCCTCCCTTTAATCACAGTCCCCGTGAGAAACAGGTATCATCCTCAATTGGAACAATTGAGAAGAGTCTTTTAAAGGGGCTGTTGACAAACTATGGGCGGGGTGGTGAACTACCCTGTGAAGAGTGAGAGTAAGGAGCCATATCACCACCAGTTGTGATGTGGGAATATGAGACTTCCTGGAATTTAGCAGAAAATGCCACCCTAGTAGGAGCAATGGACTCAGGAAGGGGAATATTGTAATGGTCAACTCATGGCTCAGCAGAGAGAGTCATTAAGAATATACATACCATGTGCACTTGTTTTCCACCCTCTAATGTCCTATATTTGGTAAGCATTCATAAACCCCACTCTGTTTTTCCCAAGAAGTCCATCCACATGTATCTCCTCCAAACCCTTTTTGTTACCAGTTTTTCACTCTTATTCTTTTCTAGCCCCTAACTGCCTATCAACTCATTGAGCCATTGAACATGAGTTAGTATGAATCTAAACTCACATCATGTCTCTTCATGGCAAAGTAGACAAACAAATAAATTTTGCTAAACTGTGCAAACTGAGAATTTATTTCTCCAAAAACTTTCAAAACCACCCGAGTGGGACTTTCTTTGCAGCAGCCATCACTTCTACATTATTCCACCATGCACAGTATGTCATGTGTGGAATTCAACCTGCCTATGGCTACAAATATTCCTTGGGAATGCTTGGGAATGATTCATGGCGATACTTGTGACTAAATAACTAGGAATTTACTCAAAGGACCCAGTCTCCTCTCATTTGAAGACTACTGTCTATAAACTAGGATATAAAAAGGAATGGAAAAGAGGATTTGAATTCCTATTATGGAGACTTATGTTTGTTTTCTGCCCAAACGACTGGGATTTCATATATGTGTACACACACACACACACACACACACACACACACACACACACATATATATACACAAATCCCTACAGGTACCTGGTTCTCAGACAAGGCTGTACCTTGGAAATGCCCAGAGAGCTTTTATAAAATAAATAAATTTGTCAGGATTTCACTGGATAAATATGTATTTAATAGGTATGAAATGCAGCATAAGCTGCTCCTGAATCCATGGGGAGTATTCTCATATTGATAACTTTGACCCTATCCAAACATATTTCAATGTTTGTGGACTAATATCCTAAGAATTCACCTTCACAAAGGTTACCCAGTTCAGCTTGTACTATTGAACAAGATCTTGAGCTCCTTTGGTGTTTTGTTTATTTATATCTGGATTAGACACTGCAATTTCCCATCTGGGAATAGCTGGGTTTTTACTCCAACTATGGAATTGGAGTCAATAAGAGGTTGTAGGGACAGGTTCTGAAGACAGTATGCATCTCCTTTCCGGGATGAGTTATACTAGGGGTGCCCCCTTAGGATTTGGAGAGAGAAGTGAGAGAGCTACTGTTTCAATTTGCTAATACTGCCATTTTGCAAAACACCAGAAATGGATTGGCTTTTATAAAGTGGGTTTATTTGGTTACAAAGTTACAGTCTTATGGCCATAAATTGTCCAATGTAAGGCATCAACAATAGAGTACCTTCACTGAAGGATGGCCATTGGCATCCAGAAAACCTCTGTTAGCTCAGAAGGCATGTGGCTAGTAACTGCTTGCTCCCAGTTTGCATTTCAAAATGGCATTCTCCAAAATGTTGCTCTTGGGGTGTTTTGTCCTCTCTTAGTGATAGCTGGATAAGTAGAAAATATTCAATATACTTCTTTACCTGGAAAATGTTTATTAAGATCACTTCACACAACCAGCCTTCAGTTATTCTAAGTGTAAAAAGCCCTGGTTAAAATAACTTGCTGCTGATGTTGTCACAAACATTAGGAATGGTGGCTTGATGTGCTGAGCTCTCTATCATGGGACTTGCCCCTATGAAGATCATTACTGCAAAGGAGAGGCTAAATTTGCATACAATTGTGCCTAAGAGTCTCCCCGAGTACCTCTTTGTTGCTCAGATGTGGCACCCCCCCTCTCTCTCTCTAACTGAGCTACCTCAACAGGTGAACTCACTGCCCTCCCCCCGTGTGGGACCCAACTCCCAGGGGTGTAAATCTCCCTGGCAATGCAGGATATGACTCCTGGGGATGAATCTGGACCTGGCATTGTGGGATTGAGAATATATTCTTGACCAAAAGGGGGATGCAAAACGAAATGAAATAAAGTTTCAGTGGCTGAGAGATTTCAAATGGAGTTGAGAGGTCATTCTGGTGGACATTCTTATGTACTATATAGATAACATCTCTTATTGGAATAGCTAGAGGTAAATACCTGAAACTACCTAACTCCAACCCAGTAGTCTGAACTCCTGAAGAAGACTGTATAATGATGTAGATTACAAGAAGTGACAGTGTGATTGTGAAAACCTTGTGGATCACACTCCCTTTATCTAGTGTATGGATGAATAAGTAGAAAAATGGGGACAAAAACTAAATGAAAAATAGGATGGGATGGGGGATGATTTGGGTGTTTTTTACTTTTATTTTTTTATTCTTATTCTGATCCTTTCTGATGTAAGGAAAATGTTCAGAAGTAGATTGTGGTGATGAATGCATAGCTATATGATGGTACTATGAACAGTTGATTGTAAACCATGGATGATTGTATGGTATGTGAAAGTATTTCAATAAAACTGAATTTAATTAAAAAAATAACTTGCCGTTGCTCTAATCTCAAAAACAAAAAAGTTACTCTTTGTTCCCAGGAACTTTCCTAGCATTGCCTGCAGGAAAATGCAAGGGATATCACCAGATGGTCTCAAGGCCACTGCCTTTTTCTTGAAAAAAACAAGCCTGAATGAGAGGAGGACTTCAAGATAACAGAAGATGCTAACCAAAAGCTTTCTCTCTTCTATTTTTTTTCTCCCTTTTGCTTTCTTCTTGATTCTGGCCCTTTCTTTGAGGTTATAAAAGCCCAAAGAACTCTTCTCATTCTGAACTGGTCTTGGAAACTTTTCCCTCCAATTCCTTGTTGATGTATCTTCAATAAACTCACCTTCTCACCAAAGCAAAGAGACTTGTTTCTCTGTTTGATGTGGGATCAGGCGGGCCTGACTATTTA
Organism: Choloepus didactylus; assembly: GCF_015220235.1. Taxonomy (NCBI): domain Eukaryota; kingdom Metazoa; phylum Chordata; class Mammalia; order Pilosa; family Megalonychidae; genus Choloepus; species Choloepus didactylus. Next base: position 21,845,232 of record NC_051316.1, read on the forward strand.
GAACCATGTTTTCTGATGGTATCAATTTGGTGACCATGCAGGGACCCCTGCTGCCTTTAGTGCAGCCCCGATCCTTGTGTTGTCAGCTGTGGGGCTCCCCCTGGACCCCTCATCTCTGTGCCTAGCAGCTGCCTGGGAATTTTTCCTGGAGGACCAGGACTGGAGGGTTCAGGTGGAGGTGCCTGCTATGGACAGACACCAGGTGCATCTGGGTGAAGAGGACTTTGCAGTAGAGACTTTCCCTGTGCTGGGTAAGTGTGTGATCTTTCATTTGTTGTTCTCACTTTGTTTTCCTATGCTTAAAGTGGCCTATGGTGTGAAAAGGCTAATTGAGTTGATCCAAGGGTCATGCACGTGGACTTGGTGGGTTTGAGCCCCACTATCCATGATCCCAGATTTGTGGTTCTCTTTTTGAATTTTGTGCAGTTTGCACAGTTTGCATTTGTGTGGGGAACCAGCTGAATTTGAGGAGCTCCTACTCTAATGTTCTGTCTTTGTAATTTATGGTGGTATTGCTCAGCCATGGGAAACTCTCAAAGTGTGCTGGATACATCTCTCTTGGGAACTATTCTTAGTAATTGGTCTAAATTTGGAAAGTGTCATTAAAAAAAGTGTTAGTACATTATTGCAACTGTGTGTGGCCACAATATAAATTAACTAAAAGGGCAGAGTGTCCAGAAGATGGGATTCTGACCTTCAGGTAATTATTCAGTTAAAAATGTATTATAAGAACAAAAGATTATGAAATTTAGTAAAAATAACAGATGAGTTACAGCTACAGTCAGGTGGCCATTATGTGTGGTGTGGCTAGCTGTAGCAAACTGTCTAAAGAGAAACCTGCAAGCTAAAGGAAAAGGTACAGTTAAAAAAATATGGAGACTTCCACCTCTGCTTTAATATCAGGCCTTCCATAGCAATTAGAGAAATAATGATATAGAAGTACTGACCTGTCAGTTTTTAAAATTACGAAGTCAGAAAAAGAACCTGGCCAAAGGGGTCAATGCAAAAACCTGAAATTGCTGGGAGGACATCAAAAGTAATAGATACAATTAAAAATCAGCAAAAGTGCAAATTGTCAAACCAGTGTCTTAATATCTCTACTGAGGAGTCTGATAATGAGAACTCTGAGTCCTTCTCTCTGTACGGATCAGACAGCTGAGGAGCCTTGCACTCTCATATATCACCTGATGCTTTCTGTTCTGATGGTGAAGAACCAGATATTCCTTCTGATATAGAAGTATATTTAACAGAATTTTACCCCCAAACACTCAACTACAATTTCCAAATAATAGAAAGTGAAAAGCCTTACTATAATAACTAGGACAGAGGATTCATATCCTTCAAGTACTATATTAGAAGTTTGTACTACAGGAGAAGCTAAACAGGTAAAACTGTGAATATTTTCAGAAAAGCCAAAAACCCCTCTCAACCTTCTTAAATAAAGATAACATGTAAGCATCTTGTCCTCTGTGTAAAAAAGATAATGGAATAGGGTTGTAGCTTTTACTTCAATCATAAATAAATCATAAGTAATGTAACAAGTCTGAATATGGTTTTAATCAAATCAACATGATGCAATAAACTAATTATAAAATAAAAAACTATACTAAGTTAGATGTAAGTAACAGTAATTTCTCTTCTAAATTTTAGTTTTTCTATAAGTGAAAAGTGTGTTTATATTGCTCTTACAGAAATCATATCTTAATTAGTAGAAATATTTTCAGTAAAATTTTGCAGACATTCAAGGTTAAATTTGAATCTCTGATAACACTGTGAATACCCTCCTTTATTTTTGTCACCTGTGGCTCAAACATATAGAATATGACTTAATTAATGTAACCTAAATCAAGGCTCTATAAATGCTCTATAACTTAAACAAGAGGGGTCTTCTGATCTCATATCCAACTACATCCTGAAGGGACAGATGTCCCCAGGCTTGGTAATGTATCAATTTATTTTTGCATTGTAAAGTTGTTCCTTTTACCTTAAGTGCTCCTGCAGTAATGTGCATTAAATTTGAATTCTTGTATTAAGTGCTCTTTACTTTTAAAATACTGTCTGCCCCTATACTCTTATTTGAGTGGGAGGTTATTTAATGAAGCTCAAACTAGCTGAACCACGACCTGATAAGGCTCAGGCCTTTTCTAACAGAAACCATAGTTTTAAGATGTAAAGAAACAAACCCATGACTAGCACAAAGTCCCTTTAACAGCCGTGTTTGGCCAGTAAATGAAACTATAGTTACTCATTTTATATTAAATAAAATTTTATGAATGTATAAAGATTTTTTTTTTTTTTTTCTAAGTGATCCATGCCTTAAATAGATGTATCCATCAATTATTTGGTAATCACTGTGGTAAATCTAGAGTATATGGGGGAAAAAAAACAAACTAAATGTCTTCATCTTGTCATCAAACCTCAAATGTTTAACAGTATTAAGTTGGCACACTACATTGAAAAAAAAATGAAAATACTTTGCAGGTAGCTAATTAAATTGAGAAAACTGCTATTAACCACAAAGCAAATGCTTTAGCACATGTCCTCCTAATATGTCCCACACCTGCTGAGGAAGCTACCTTATCATACCTAAAAAGTGGGCACAGGGGAGCAGCCATGGGAGGGCAAGTAGCAAAAACATTGAGAATCCCTCTCAAATTCTCTGATTTAATCATTGTCATACAAGATTGTAAAGCTTATTCTTGGCTTCACTCTCATTCAGTAATATAGTAATAGACATATATAGAGAGCCAATACGCCTGTAAAGAATGTAACAAAACTGAGAAAACAAAATGCTTTCATGAATTCCAAAATTCATACAAAACTAAATCATTGTGTTTTTTTGGTGGGAAATCCTTGTCAAAAGATTGTTTACTACTGTTTCAAAATGCATTGACTAAAGTGTTTTAAATATTTAGTATTATTCTAACAAGTTTAATTCTAATGGTAATTGTATGTTGTTAGAGGTTTGCTTAAAAAAATCCAAAATCATTTTGGTAACTTTTAATCTGAAACTTAAAAAATCTGTTTTTATTAAAAAGAAAAAAACAATAAATAAAGAAAGCAATTTTGTCCAGGAAAGATTTGATGGGTCTATCTTAAAATTTTTATTAAGCCTTAGTCAAACAAAAAAATTAATTTTCTCTCTTTTGAAGTAAAAAAGTGTCCTCAGATTATTAATGTTTCTAGTAAGACACTGTAAATTTTTTCCTGAATAATCAGTGTAAAAAGCAGAAAATCTGTGTTTTATCAAAATAAATTCTTGTACTTTATGTTAACTTTATCATGTCCTTGGTTGTTTAAAAATATTTTCTTCTCATTTTTTAAAAAGTTAAGTCTTTTCCTTAACTGTACTTAAATAAAAAACCAAATACTATTTCAAACCTAACAACTTTTAACATTTTGCTTTCTCAAGGTCAAGCCCTAAAGAATATCTTTTCTTCCCAACAGTTGCAAAGAATTTGTTCTTCCACTTTGAAAAAAGAAAAAGTAGTGCTAAAAAAGGTTAAGTTCATGTAGTATGTTACAAGTCACAGAAGAAATGTTTAAACAATATTACAAAAATTAAAAATTTCTAACCTTCTTTGGGTTACTAATCTGCATAGTACTAAACAACAATATAGTACTTCTAGTTATGGTTTTATTTATTTTTCAAAATGTTTTATGTCACAGAAACAGCCAAATTTCCTTGTCAGTTCACTGTTTTACTCTGATGCTTCTCTGAAAGTGCTTGCAATTAGCTACAAGTCAGAGCTTCATCAACAACAAAAAAAGGAGTTTTTTAAAAAGACATGACAAGTATATAAATTATGTTCTACCCATTATCTAACATAACCCCAGTAAAAATGTAAATAAAAAATAGACCTCTGTTTGAACTAAAGTGCTTACAGGTTTAAACTAGGCTCCTAGTACTGTGAATGATGTCTCCCATTGGAGTTACTGGCTATACCCATTTCTATGGTCCCTTGAACTATAAAGGTATCAACCACATCACATGGACATGCTCCAGAAGTATGAGAACCTACTTTTACTGAAAACACCTCTTACTATGAATATCTTTGGCTCTGTCTGCCAGAAAAGACTCAGTCACTTGAGCTCTACAGTGGACTACCTTCAGACTGACTCTGTTGCATAGCGCCAGAGGGCACTGTAAGAGTCCAGTGGAACCCTGGAGCCCACCATCCTGTTTCCCAAAGGACTAAAAATGCTGCACTACAACAACTGTACAAAAAACATACTTCCTAGAGCTATAATTGCCAGAGTGATGTGGTTGAAACCTAAAAACATAATTAACACTATGGCCTGCTCCTATGGGGGAACAGCATGTATAGCACTGTAAGCTTAATACCTAATGCAGCTCAGGAAAAAAACTTGTGCATTCATTATTAGTATTAAGTGCTGCACAAATAGACCAGATAAATATAACAGTATCTCTTCAATATTAAATCATATGCAGGATGATATTGATCATGTTAAAGATTATAGTAAACTGGACTCATATTCTAAGCGGTTAATGAATTTACTATAAAATGGAGAATAGCCCTTATTACAATGGTTTTTATTCTGCTTGCCATACGTTTGTCTTATCGTTCGTTGCCTGTATTGTATCCGTAGGTGTGTGTCCAGAGCATCTTGCAGATTAATATAAGAACCTCTTTGCCTTTGCTCAGCAGGAAGCAGTTACAAGAAGAAAGACCTCTGACCACTTTCCCTTTTATAAGAAATGCTCACAAGATACCACTGCTTAAGAATATGTCTCATAAAAAGGGGGGATTTGATAAGTGGATAAGTAGAAAATATTCAATATAATTCTTTAGCTGGAAAATGTTTATTAAGATCACTTCACACAAGCAGCCTTGAGTTATTCTAAGCATAAAAAACCCTTGTTAAAATAACTTACTGTTGCTCTAATCTCAACAACAAAAAAGTTACTCTTTGTTCCCAGGAACTTCCTAGCATTGCCTGCAGGAAAATGCAAGGGATATCACCAGATGGTCTCAAGGCCACTGCCTTTTTCTTGAAAAACAAGCCTGAATGAGGGGAGGACTTCAAGATAACAGAAGAAGCTAACCAAAAGCTTTCTCTCTTCTATTTTTTTTTCTCCCTTCTGCTTTCTTCTGGATTCTGGTCATTTCTTTGTCTGTTTGAGGTTATACAAGCCCAAAGAACTCTTCTCACTCTGAACTGGTCTTGGAAAGATTTTTTTCCCTTCAGTTCTTTGTTAATGCATCTTCAATAAACTCACCTTCTCACCAAAGTGAAGAGACTTGTTTCTCTGTTTGATGCGGGATCAGATGGGCTTGACTATTTAGAACCATGTTTTCTGACGGTATCATTAGCTGCAGCTCCTCTTCAAAATGTCACTCTAAGTTGCTCTCCAAAATGTCAAAGTTGCTCTGAGCTCCTTCAGTCTGTGAACTCTTTATATGACTCCACTGATTTAATTCAGAGCCAAGTTGAATAGATGGGGTAATACTTCCATGGAAATTATCCAATCAAAGATTTTGCCCAGAGTTGATTCAGTCACATCTACAGGGAAACACTCTATCAATAGGTTCCAACCTAATCAACACTAATATATCTGCCACCACAAGATTGCATTAAGGAATATGGCTTTTTCTGGGAGACATAATATATACAAACCAGCACAGCTACTCTCAGAAGCCAGTTTATCCTCACTCTTTTTCTCAGCTTATCAGAAATACTGATTTTCGCAAAACTGAAAGGTCTTAAAATTGCAGAGAGTGTTCCTGGTACAAGGAATCCTACTTATTTATTAAGCCTCAAAAGCCTAATTTCCCAGGTGAAGTGTCTAGAGCAGAGAGTATTTGTTGTGACTAACCAATAATAGATATTTGGCCACATCCATTGCTTCTGATGATAACACTTGGCTTCCTGGCTGCTTTGTAAATCCACCTCAATGAAGGAAGAATGTTTCTTCTTCTTGACCTTATCTTCATGCTGAGTCCTTTCTAGCAGGGAAAGGGGGAGAAGATGGTACTTGGCATTATACTCCTGTGAGAAGTAATCATTTTATAGAAGGTTTTGGGACATGATGGCTTTCTCAAAGATAGTCTTGTATTCAAAATCATATATGACACAATCTTTGAGGTAAATCTGCATCTATTGAGAGCTCAACTATATTGGACTGCTGTGCCAGTTTGGATATATTATGTCCCCCACAAAAGCCATGTTCTTTAAAGCAATCTTGTGGGGGCAGACTTATTAATCTTTTGATTAGGTTGTTTCCATGGAGATGTGACAGACCCAACTGCAGTTGAGACTTTTTGATTAGATTATGTCCATGGAGGTGTTACCTCGCCCATACAGGGTGAGTCTAAATGAAATCATTGGCGTCCTTAAAAGTGCTAAAAGCTGACAGAGACATGAGATGCTTGGGAGCCAACAGAGATGCTTAGAGATGCTTGGAGATGCAGATAGAAGGATGTTTTGAGGTGCTAAACAAAGAGATGAAGCCTAGGGTTTACACTGGAGAAGCAAAGAGAGGACCCCCAGATGATTAGCAAGCAATGTCCTGGGAGAAACAAGCAAGAAAACACAAGAGCTGAGAGAGAGGAGATAAGAGAGACTCACATTTTGGAGAAGGCCATTTGAAATGCAACCCAGGAGCAAAGGACCAGCAGACACCAGCCACCTGCCTTCCTTGCTAACAGAGGTGTTCTGGACACCACTGGCTGTTCTTCAGTGAAGATATCCTCTTGTTGATGCCTTAGTTTGGACTTACAACTGTAAATTTGTAGCCAAATAAACCCCTTTATAAAAGCCGAATCAATTCTGCTGTTTTGCATCCTGGCAGCTTTAGCAAACTGGAACAACGCTTTTTTTTACCTAGCCAGACAACTCCATCTAGGAAGAGTTCTCTTTGGCTTCTGTCACCATAGAATAGTTTTGTCTTCTCTAGAATTTCATGCAAGAGGGATCATACAGTGTATATATACTCTTTTCTATCTTCACTCAGGATAATGATTTTGAGATGTATCCTCTTTATAAGTAACAGAAAGGCAGGCACAGCCTCACACAGGGAGGAACAGCTGCTTATGATGACAAGGGGAACCATGCTTAATGCATTTAAATTACAACTGAATCCAAAGATGTGGTCTCATTCCAATTTCCAGTTTCCTGGACTTTCTTAACAAATGCCTCAAATTTCATGTAATATACCTAATCAAATCATGTATACAATAGCTATTGTAATCAAATTTCCTGCAAAAAAATTTGACATTTTACTTTTTCAACATCAGTCCGGTGGTCATAAGGAAAGAGATTATTTCAGGGCAAACACAGAAGTTTGCTTGTCCTCTGACATTGTTTTGGGCCCAGTCTTTGGTTTTGTTATCTTATATCTTTGAACTCTCCGAATCCTCTTAACTAGCCACCCACCTCATAAACTGCCGTTTAGTTGGTCAGAGCATTATTGTTTTTTTTTTTCCCCATTCCAAAAATCACCCACAACACAACTGATTCTCAATACCCATGATGGAGAAGTGGTGACTGGAACCCCAACCCACATGCTAGAACCAGATTCCTAAGAAGCTACTGGCCAGACACTGGTGCACAAGGATAGTCAACAAAATTAAATCTCCACATTGACAACTTAAAGTGTTGTTTACTCTAACAGCTTCAAAAAACTGACTCTTGTGATAGGCATTTGCTTCTGGGTGAACATTAAAGGCCACCAACTTTTATTGAAAGTTAAGATTTTTGATGTCGGCTCCTGCATCCTTCCAAATGATATCCTCTAATAACATGCTTCAAACTTGAAATATGAAGACTGATTCTTGTTTTTATGACTGAATATCTCTGAGTTCCCTGCATAAAATCTCCTAAGCCTCAAAAGGATCTAACTAATGTGTGTCACTTTTTTTTTTTGCTGTACGTTTGTGTTGTGTGTATCTAGCTCCTAAGAATACCTTGAAGAGGAGATTCTCTTTTCATGTATCCTGCTTAGGGAATTGTAATGCCTGCAGTCTCTCTCTAATGTCATGGCCTAGGAATCACAAGAAGAATAAGGCTTCACTTTTTCATATCTTGACAAACTGAAGGGTTATATTTTTCATTGACCAGGTAAGTGAAGTTAAATTTTGGAAGTATTCCATAAATATTATCATGTTTTATTTCTGGAAATACCCAAGGATTGGGGAAAATATGTACCAGTAATTTTTTAATACAATCCTAAAAGTAGTTTTGGGTTAAATTGGAGTTCACATATCACTCATACAGTATGTACCATTTTCATACTGATTTATTTCACTTAGCAATATGCACTTAAGGTTTTTTTGTATCTTTTCATGACTTGATAGCTCAGTTATTTTTATCACTGAATAATATTCCATTATATGGATGTTCCAGAGTTCATTTATCCATTTACATCTTGGTTGCTTCCAGTTTTAGGCAATTATGAATAACACTACCATCCTCACACTACATCAGAGAATTCACAAAGGACAGGAACCTTATGAATGTAATGAATATAGGACAACATTATGCTGGAAATCAGACCTCACAGTTTTGCAGCAGAGTTCAGACCTCATTATATATCAGAGTATATACCTAGGGCTGTAACCTGATGAAGACAATGAATATGGGAAATATTCTGCATGAACTTTAACTTCTGTGAACTCAAATTGTGCAGAAACCCTCAGAAAATATCACAAATTCGAAAACTTTCTGCCAGAAGTCAAACCTCATTGAATATAAGAGGAATCACACATGAAAAAAATCCAGAATATAAGGTGTGACATCCATTAGCCTAAAGTCAACTTCATCAGTAAAGCAAAAAATACAGTCAGTAGGGGTTGACAGTTTATCAAAACACACATGAAAAAAAACCTTCAGACGGTAATAAATGTGGGAACTCCTCATATTAGAGTTCATTCCTCATCTTGACTTATACGTGGGCAATTCCTACTGGGCACATCCTGACTAATTTGATATCAATAACCATTTCCTGTTCTCCCTAAGTTTATACCTGTTCTAAATTTCCAAACCAACCTCTCCCCCAAAATGAGTTCATGTCATTAACATCTGACTAGTGGAATGTGGGGTCAGTGAAAAGTAGCATAAAGGATAACTCTCAAAATCATCCATGTTTTATGATGTTCTATATCAAAATAGAATATGGAGACCATTCCCAGGGACCTGGAATGAACAGAAGATGAAAGCGCTCAAGTTGAATGGAACAAGGGTCCAAGAGTGACTCTAAGGCAAAGGGTGTCTTCCATGTATTCAGTCGGATTTTTGTTGGCATGGAAATATATTTGTTCTCTGATGAGCTCTTTTGGGTTTGGGTCTACTTATTGTGAAGCCACCCCTAAGTTATTATAGCCTATGAATATGACATATGTTTGAAGTCAGCATGCAGTATAGATCTGAGAAGTCACATGGGAGAAACTCCTGAAAACATTCTGAATGTTCATAAGGTTTTATCTACAGGTCTTCATTATTAATAAGATATAAATACAAGGGGAGGAGCCTAACATTTGAATGGCTATAGGAAAGCTAAGAAATGATATCTCCTTAAGTATCAGTTATTAAGAGTGTAAATGTCCTAGATGTGTGAAAATTTACAACAAACCTTCAACTTTCCATAAAGATCAGTTATTGTTCTAAGGGGAACCTACCAATTTAGGAAATGTTAATGAAAGTCTTTAAGTAGAGACTTCTATATTAGCATCCTTGTTTCATATGTAACTTTAAAACATTTAATAATAAAATATTCAAATACATTCACTGTGTAAAGGCTTTTGATAAACCAGAAGTAAATTACATATACACAACAAGAGCATTAATTGTATACATGAATATTCTCTGAGCTCTGTAGGGTGTATGTGTGTATGGATGTATTCATATCATTTAGCAGCCCTTTGATATGTTTTGGAGCTACAGCATTGTAGCAGGAATTATGTAACTGTTGCTTAATAATTAATATGACATAATATGATTGACTAACTTTCTATATAGGCCTTAAAGATAAATAGTTTATGGGGAATATTGGAAAAATTCAATATGTTATTCCACTGTTACGGGTTTGTCTCTTTACACCTCAAACCTATGATCTCCGTTAGAAAAGGCCTGAGCCTAATTAGGGTGTGATTCAATGGGTTTGGGCTTCATTAGGTAACCTTCCATTTAATTAAGAGTATAGGGACAGGGGAGAGAGAAGATGGCAGCATAGAGAGGAGTGGAAGCTAGTTAATCCCCCTGGAAAAACCAATAAACAACCAAGAACAACTAGTAAATAATCTGGAATAAATGCTGCAGGACAAACGTGACTGACCACACATCATATACCAACCTGGATTGGGAGGAATGCCTGAGATCACAGCATAAAATCTGTAAGTCAAAACCGAGATGCGCACCAAGAGTCCCTCCCCTATGGCAGCCTGAACTGCAAAACCTCACTGTGACAGAGAGCAGCACTCTCTGACCAAGTGAATATACTTCATCCTAGCTCCAAATGAGGTTTTAATTAACAAATGTTGACTGCTCAATACAAGTTATGAATCCCCAAAAAGCAAACAGAAGCTTTTGGTGATGACTGACCCTGGAGAGCCAGAGGACCTCCCTGGGAGAAAGGGGGAGCCCAGAGGACTAGGTGCTATCTCTGGCCGATGGGTGAAACTGAAGGTGGCCATGGACTGGCCCTGAAGAGAGGATTTCTGTCCCTTTTTCAGCTCAGTGGAGAAAGCCTCAGCCATTTACAGTTCCCAGGGCTCTGACCCAGAGAAGGGTGGAGACAGCATAGTCAGAGAGACTATTCAAATGCAAATGATATCTCCCAAGGGGGTATATCTTCCCTCAGAGGAAAGAGGTGGTGCCAAGTTCTACTACCCACCTTCCATTCAGAACCAGACCCCAGAGCCTGGGGAAAACAGCAATGGGCCACACCTCCTTACACCAGTTGGAAGTGACAGGCTGACAGGTGCCACCTACTGGGCAGGACTGCACAGTGGCTTGAGGCCTCACAGGGTGCATCAATCTTCTAAGACACAAACTCAGGGAAACCAGATATTATTGCTTCCTTCTGAGATCTGAGCCAAGGTCACCACCTTCTGCCACTTGGTCCACAATGTCCACTGTCACATGGACTACGCTGGCTTCTGGATGCGGCAGTATCACCATCTGGCTCACTAAGGGCAAGGGGATAAAGAATGGCTTCTGGTGAAGCAACTCAGAACCTACTCCTTTCTGGGCTCTTCGGTCCCTGCTCTGCAGCTCTCCTGAGTGGTCTCTGGCCAGAGAGGCTGTTCTTCCAGGTGGGACTCTTGTCCATGGGACTCTCTCTTCCTGCCCCACAAGAGCTGCATTGTTCCAGCAAGGCTGAGACCTAGGCTTGGGAAACATACATTTTAGCTGAAATCATCATTTTGAGGGTTTCTCAAAATCAGCAGTACTGACATTTTGTGCTGCATAATTATGTGCTGTGGGGAGCTGTCTTGGGCATTGTGGAATGTTTAATAACATGTCTGGCCTCTTCTCATTAGATGCCAGTAGCATTTCCTTTCCCAACTGTGACAACTGAAAATCTCCAGACATTCCCAAAAGGCCCCTGGGGAGCAAAATTGCCCCCCTGGTTGAGAACCACTGATGTGGAGCCTTAAACCTGACTCTTGGAAGTTCAGAAGTACTGTACTATCCATGTCTGTAGCCACTAGCCACAGATGACTAAAACACTTGAAATATGACTAGTGTAACACATTGAAATAATATTCTGGATCCACTGGATTAAAAACAATATATTCTTACAATTCATTTCACCTATTTACCTTTATTTTTTTAATGTCACTATGAGAAAATTTAAAATCACATATGTGTTCCCCTTACCTAATCTATCAAGACAAGCACTGCACTAGAACATCAGGTTCTGACACAGCCTGGAGAGAGCAATGAGAGGCCAAGAGCCTGTCTGACCTGAGGGCTTTGGAGAGATGCCAGAATTTCCAGCATAAATCCATCTTGCACAAAGTGACATTGTGTCCAAATTCACATCACCATCATAGTCTTGGAGATTTGGGGACAAGTCACTCTGCTAAGTGCTGTGATGGCTGCAACGCTGGGTTTTAGGAAGGCAGGATATTAGGAATAGCCTGAATTTGGGAAGCATATCTGTATCGGCATCCTAGCTCCCTCACTGCTTGTAACCTTGGTTATATCGTTCCCACCTTTGAAAATGTTTTCTTCCTTTAAAAAGGTATGATTATACTTATAAACAGGGCATTTGTAGGGATTAAATGAAATACTAAACGAAAAAAACAAAGTACCTTCCAGATATGATGGAAACCAACATTTACATGTTAAATATTAAGTGGCCTTTGGCTAGGGGATGTACATGTGATGCCTTTTCTCTGAGAATAAAAGCAGTTTTTACTGATACTCTCCTTTTCAGAGTATAAACCTACCAGTAACTCACGTGAAAGCACTGGAATTTACCGGGGTCTTTCTGGCTTTAAAGCTCACTCTCCCTCTCCCCCCACCCCCACCCCCGGCACTTCCTGGCGTGTTCATGGTCACCTTTATAAACATGCATTTCTTACCGCCGCCAGCACGGGCTTTTCTCAGTTCGGACTGCGGGCTGGGCCGGGCACAAGGTCTCGCACACCAGGACCAACATCGAGCACTGTCTCCTGAAGAGGACGCAGCTCTCCAGAGCCCCGAGTCAGACTTCAATATTTTTGCTTTTCAGGAGAAATCAGGTTTCGGGACTTTCCTCTATGCCGCGGGTCACAAACCCTCTCTTCTAAGCTAGTCCGGAGGTCGCACGTGGCCCCGGCACCCTGCTCTCACCTGAGAAGCGTAACCTCTGTGTCCACGAACCCGGAAAGTGAAGACTGCGCATGCGTAGGAAAGCCCACACTACTCATGCCCAGAAAGCTGTGTCGGAAATCCCGTAACACTCAAGACTACAGTTCCAAAAAAACACCGCGCACTAATAACTGATTTTTTGTTTTGTTTCCGAAGGGTTAGGGAATTGCAACATGTCATTGTCAGTCTGATACCTGGAGCTCAAGTGGTCCTAAAGCCCCCAGGGTTTACGGGTTAGATTTTACGGCATAGCAGCAAATGTGTGATCCTCCATGGGATCCTGGGTGGAGGAACCAAGAGCTACAGAAGACATTTGGAAGAAATTGTGAAAATTCACAGGTGTACCGATACAAAAAATATCAAGGAAAATAACCGTTGCTTTTGTTAATTACATCATGTAGATAATTTTACTTTTTTTTTTTTAGAGATGCATATTAAAGTGTTTAAGCTCATGTTACATATCTATAATTTCTTTTTAAATCAGCAAAAACAACTAGAAAAGACAAATATGGCAAAATGTTAAGAATTCTTATGTTAAGAAAACTGGTATGCTTTTGACTTTTCTGGGTTAAAAAATTTTTTTAATATACAATTTATAAAGGAAAAAATGTGCTGTCCTTCAACAGGTGTAAATTAAAAAAAATCAGCTAACAAAGAGAAATAAAGATTTATGTAAATAGCTCTTGTTAATAAAGCTTTGAAATGTAACAGACACTAGAAAATGAAGCCCAGAATTAAGAGAAAAGAGTAACATCTGTTACCCTCAGAGTTTACCTCTGGGAAAAAAGAAAAAACAAGCAAGGTGTTCATATTTACATAAACAACACTTGAAAGTATAGTAGAAAATAATTATCATGTAAATTATGCTTCTCCTAGAGATGAACTTGTTTAAAATTTATGTGTGCACGCTTCTGACTCTACCAAATTAGGAACCACTTAACACAATATTTCATGACCCCCTATTACTAAACTACATATACACACATACATTTCTTGGTCATTATTCCTTTATAATAATCCATTATTTTTATATGCCATTGATAAAAAAAATTTTTCTATTTAGAAAATAAGTTTCTATTTGCAAGAAAAAAATCCATAAAGTCCCTCAACTGCTTTCCTAGGAAATGGCTACCCTTCTTCACCCCTACCTAATATACCTGAGACCTGGACACTGAGTCCTGTCCTGAGCTCCAGGAGCCTGGCCCAGGGTGCTGAGAGGGACTGCAGACCCTTACTGTGCTTCACCTCTTCCAAGTGGTGTGCAGCTCCTATAGACGCAGTGGGCCACAGGAGAGGAGCCCAGGGGCTCTCAGAAGGGGCAGCAGAAAAAGCAGAGGACAGGGAGGAAGAAGGGAAGGAGGCAGGGGAAATGGAGGGGCAGGTGCAGCGACCAGCTCTCCCTGTGGCTCAATGGACCCAAGGCTTTGTTGGGCTCACAGGCAGGGCTGGGGGTGCTCATGGCAAGGATAGTCTACTATGTTGTTGGATTTCTGAAGGTTCAGTAGATTTGTCCTCTTCATAGAGGTGAATTTTGGTCTTTGCAAAAATGGATCCTACTCAGGGTCATATGGGCTTCCTGGGAAAAGAAAAAGTAAACTCATTTTTCCTTAAAGAGGTAGTTATATAATAAGTGGACTTCTCTTACATACAATTTTCTACATAAAAATTCTTGAAGTTCTAAAGATAAAGCTAAACTATTATCCTATCACATTCGTTTTATGAACGTAGGATGGCATTTCCTTGTTGAGTGTACTTGTTAAAAGGGAATGTAGTTTTTTTTTTTTCTTATTTCCATTTTGGATTGTTCTTTGTTGGGCTATAGAATCACAACTGATTTTTTTTGTGTTTATCTTGTATCCTTGAAAGTTGTTGACTTCGTTTCTTAGCTCTGTTAGTTTTCTTGTGGATTCTTTGGGATTTACTATAGGAAAGATCATGTCATCTGGGAATAAAGATAGTTTTACTTCTTCCTTTCCAATATGGATGCCATTTATCTCCTTTACCAGTCTAATTCCTCAGACTAGAACATCCAATACAGTATTCGACAGAATTAGCAGAAGGCAGTCATGTCTTCTTCATGATTTTAGGAAGAAAGCTTTCAGTTGAGTAAGATGTTACTTGTGGTCTTTTCACTGAGGCCTTTTTTCTTGTTCAGGAAGATCTCATATAGACCCAGTTTGTTGAGTGACTTTATCTTGAAAGGTTGAGTTTTATCAAATGCTTTTTCTACCTCAGTTGAGATGACCATGTGTTTTTTTCCATCTTTCTATTAATGTGGCACATTACATGGACTTATTTTTGTGTATTGAACCACCCTTGCATTCCTGGAATAAATTCTGCTTAACCATGGTGTAATATCCTTTAAAAATGTTGCTTGATTCAATTTGCAACTTGTTGAGAATTTTGCATCTATATTTTTAAGAGATACTAGTCTGTAGATTTATTTTCTTGTGAAATTTTTGTCTGGCTTTGGCATCAGGGAAATGCTGGCCTCACAGAATGAGTCAGGAAGTGTTGCCTCATCTACATTTTGGAAGAGAATGAGAAGGACTAATGTTAATTCTTTGAATGTCTGATAACACCACCAGTGAATCCAAGTGGTCCTGGGCTTTACTCTTGGGGAAGGTTTTAGATTACTGATTCAGTCTCCTTATTTGATGTGAGTCTGTTCAGTTTTTCTGTTTCTTTGGAGTCAGTTTCTAGGAATTTGTCCATTTCATCTAGGTTTTCTAATTTGTAGACATTAAAGTTGATGAGTAATATTCCAACTTTGATTTCTGATTTTAGTAATTTGAGTCTCCTCTCTTTTTTCATGGTTATTGTAGCAAAACATTTGTCAATACTTTGACGTTTCAAAGAACCAACTTTTAGTAGCTGTCTTACTTTGCTGGGGCTACTGCACAAAGTACCATAGACTGCTTGGCTTAAAGCATGAAATTTATTGTCTCACAGTTCTGGAGCTAAAAGTCTGAAATCAAGGTGTTGGCAGGGCCTTGTTTCCTCTTAAAGTGGAGAACGTGTTCCACTACTCTTTCTTGGCTTCTAAAGCTGCTGGAATGCAATATACCAGAAATGGATTGGATTTTACAAAGAGTGTTTATTAATTCACAAATTTACAGTTCTAAGGCCATGAAAATATCCCAATTAAGGCATCAGCAGGAAGATACCTTCTCTGAAGAAAAGCCGATGGCATGTGGGGTTCCTCTGTCACCTGGGAAGCTACATGGCTGTAGTCTGCTGGTCCCCTCCAGGTTTAGCTTCTGATTTCCGTGACTTTCTCCAAAATGTCTCTGGGTTTCTGCCTCAGCTTCTCTAGGCACTCTCAAAATGTCTCTGCCTTTTATCCTCTCATAGAGGACTCCAGCAAAGGGATTAAGACTTACCTTGAATGGGCGGGGTCACATCTCCATGGAAACAACCTAATCAAAAGGTCCCACCCTCAACAGGTTTGACCCAACAAGAATGGATTAAAAGAACATAGGCTTTTCTGGGGGTACATACATAGCTTCAAACCAGCACTGGTGGCATGAAATTCCTTTGCCTGTGGAAGCCTAATTCACTCTCTGACTTTATCACATAGCCGTCTCTCTCTTTTTATTCTTTTCAGCCCTTAATTATTTGTTCCTAGTAATTGTGTGGTACTAGTTAGGTATTCCTGTTAATTATAATCGCTAGTATGCAATAGGTAGATTTTTTCCATATACAATTCTGTTGTTAACTCTGTGTATTAGTGTCATACCTTAGAAGTATATCATGCAAGCCCCTATCTATATCTGTAGTGCTTATCTGCGGGATATATGCCTTTAAACAACCTCACTGTCTTTCATTGTGTCTAAATTCCCTCTACTTATAGACCACCAGTCATATTGGATTAGGGCCAATCGAAACACCAGGGTTTGTCCTCGGCAAACACCAGACAGTGGCCACATCCTCTCTAATCACTGAGGCATTGGCCCTGTCCTCCCCAATCACTGGGCTGACCTTGCCTTCTTGACCTGAGGACATCTGCATCAATTGTTCTGCCCTTTGAGTCATTTTTACTTCATTTTGTTCCATTTCTGCCTCCTTCAAGTTTGGCAGTGTTTCTGCTGATAGAATATTCTCAGAAACCTTGTAAGACTTCTGTGCAATTCACAGGATACCAAGCCATTAGACAAAAGGGTATTCCAGAGATCTTTTCTGGGTAATTGCATTTTCATTCCTTACTTCTTCTGAAATGGTGACTGAATCCATGTTTCATATGCCTAATCTGTTTAGCAAATGGTTGCACAGTCACATCCTCAACCCTGTTTCCAGAGAACATTATCTAGATGAGCTGAGAATTCTCCAAATCAACTGCTGGATCCTTTGTGCTTAACAATTCATTCCTCAATTGATACCTTTTCTCTCTCATTTTACTATAGGCAGAAAGGAGAAACCAGGCCAAATCTTCCACACTTTTCTTGGAAATCTCCTCAGCAAAATATCTAAGTTTATCATAAGTTCTGCCTTCCATGTAATATTATAATTCCCCCAAGTACTTTTCCACTTTATAAAACAGATTGCTTTTTCTCCAGTTTCCAATACACATTCATGGTTTTTTCTAGGGCCACATTAGAATTACCTTTAAGGTCCATATTTTTATCAACTGTCTCTTAAAATCAATCTAGGCTTTTTCTATCAAGTGCTTCAAAATTCTTCTAACCACTACCTACAACCAAATTACAAAGCCATTTCCACATTTTTAAATATTTCTTACAGTAGGACCCCATTTCCCCATACCAAAAGTTTGCTGGGGCTATTCTGTACATGTTTCCACAATAGGAATTTTTTACAAAACATAGAACTTTATAATTAAAAGAGTGAAACTTAATGTAAACTATCAACTATAGTTAAAATATAACTATTAAAATATTGGTTCATCAATAAGAAATGTACACACTAATGCAAAACATCAATAATAAGGAAAACGATGTGTGTGAGGCGAGGGGTATATGTGAACTCTGAACTTTCTGCATGATTTTTCTGTAAACCTACAACTACTCTAGAAAATAAAAAATATCTTAAGATCATTACAGCTGTTGTGCAGAGTGCCTAAAGGTGCTAAGATTACAAAAATTTAAGAGGTTGATGAAATAAGCCCAGGGGAGAGAACCTGGTAGCCACAGGGATGAAGACAAGGGAAGTGACAACTTGGGGATCTAGAAGACAAAGCAGAAAATAATTAGTAACTGTTTGGGGGAGTTAAGGAAAGACAGTGTTGAATTCTATGGTTTTTATTTGAGCATCTTGAGGGATGTCAGTGCTATCCACCAATAAAGACACATAAACATAATTATAAATGCTTTTAACAGAAAAAAAACCTGCATTTAAAAAATAATAGAGACCATTTATCAAGGACTTGAGGAACCACTCAATGTACATAAGAGTTCTCACAATTATATTGTATACAACTTCATGGACATTTATATACTTGTACTCAAATCCATGGGATGCAGACACTGCTATACAAGACCATCAGACGTATGCACGCATAGAATGTAATTTTACACATAAGTGAACATATGTATTTACTAAAAGACACAGAGTCATATGTACCTAAATAACACTCTCACTGATCAAACAAAAAGGAGAAATTTCCTTAGCTACAAGCAGGATGGTGCTATATCAAGGAATTTATCTTATTTTACAGGGAATAATAGCCATGGAGCTAGATGAAGTCAGTCTGTACTCAATTGTAAAGAAAGCCTTTAGCAAGAATGTGGCCAGCAGACATCCCTGGACTCTCTAAAAGACCTCAAACTAGCCCTACTCTTTAGAGTCACTGAGGGGTAAATACAGGAATTGCAGTCCCCACATGAGAACTGGAATACAAGTATAGGTCTGGGGTCAACCCAGAGATCTGCCCATTCTCCCCAGAATCCAGCTGTCTATGATGGCATTAGAGTAGACTGGAGTGGTTGTGAAATGTATTTTAAGGGGATACCATTGTAGTAGGTAGATATCTAGAATGGCCCCCAAAAATGTCCTGCACTAATCCCTAGAACATGTGAATATGATGGGATATCAGTCACATTATTATGCTACGTTGTAAGGCACAGTTCACTAACATAAGATTTTCCATGTGGGCTTGATCTAATCACATGAACCTTTTCTATTCCTGATGACAGAAGTGTAAATCAGAGGTATTTGAAGCATAAGAACCTGAAATGACAATGCTGTATTGAAAATGGGATATTCACATAAGGAACTCAGGTGGTCTTAAGTAGCTGACGGCAGCTACCAATTGACAGCCAGCAAGGTAATATGTTTTTCAAACCTAAAGCTGCAAGGAACTAGATTCTGTGAACAACATAATTAACTTGGAAGCAGATTGTTCCCCAGAACTTCCAGATGAGTACCCAGCCCAGCCCAGGTGTTCCTTTGAGTGTGAACCACTGAGTAGAAAGCTTGGCAAAGCCAAGGACTTCTGACCTACAAAACTGAGATATAAAATGGGTGATGCCCTTCTGCCGTGAAAGGCCATGTTGTGTGGTGTGAGGGTTGGGTGGAGCAGGAGGAGGGAGGAAAGCCAAGAGAAAAGAATGGAGAGAGACACCACATATACAGCACAAAATGGCCAGAGAGGCAGCGACACCCAAGCTCTCAGAAGTTGGAGCCCTTGGCAGTGGTGCCCAGGGCTGAAAGTGACACTGGCAGCGGCTGCTGAGGCTACCTCAGGTCTCAGCGGCTCAGCCTGACCAGGTGCTCTGGTGTGGAAGGCCACGAGATGCCCACAGTCATGTCTGGACCTGGTAACTTACAAGATTAAAATTAATTTGCTGATGGTTCTGAAGAAAACAGCCCTTGTATTTGAGGTATACCATTATGTATGCCATTTTGAAGGCTGAGAATGGAGTTTTATCCTTGAGGATGAAAAACATCTTTGGAAAAGTGTGTATTTCATATTGCAGAAATGTGAATCTTTACACTGAATTCTCAAAAGGACCTATACAAAGTAACGGTGGAAGCATTTTCACCGAGTCAACTTGAAGAGTTTCAAATGGACCCTATCACTGAGAAATCAAGATGGCAGTCCACTATGGAGAATTGAGGAAAACGGTTAATGTAGAATACTGTCATAATACAGTTCTTTTAATGACTCCATGAAATGAAGATATAGGTTTATTGCCCAACGCAAATGAAAAGTGGATTTGACTTTTTAAAAACTTTTTCTATCATTAAAACAAGTACATTTTGGACATGTGGAGAAGAAATACAGCACATTTAACACAGATGATAGTTGATTTGCTTGGAATTTTTTGCAGTTTAATTTTATGAGTATGACCTTATGGAATGTTAACTTAAAATATCTAACACTTAAAAAAAAAAAGTAATGGGTGACATTTTAGTCCAATAAGTGTGTGGCAATCTCTTATGCCACTACAGAAAGCTAATAAATATTTCGGTACCACAACCTTGGTGCTGCATTACAAATATACCTAAAAATTTGTAAATGGCTATAGAACCAAGCAGTGGAAAGCAGCTGGAAAAAGTCTGAGAATTTTGAGGAACATGACAGAAAAGTCGAAAGAGCCCTGAACAAAATGTTAGTAGTAGACATATGGCCATTGAGAACACTGCTGGAAAGAACTCAGAAGGAAATGAGAAACACATTATTTGAAACTGAAGGAAGGGAGATTCTTACCACATATTTGAAAAAAACTTAGGATAATTTTCTTCTGAAGTTATGTAGATAGTAGAACTTGTAAACAATGAATTTGCACATTTAAGGTGAGGAGATTTCACAACAAAGTGTTGAAGGCATTTCTTTTTGCTGCCTATAGTAAAATATGAAAGGAGAGAGAGAAAGTAAGGAAAGAACTGTTAAAGATATCAGGACTTTGTGATTTGGGAAAATCTCACCCTATCCAGATGGCAAAAGAAGCTAAAATTAAGACATTGCTTCCAAAACTGGCACAGAGAAGTTAAGTGTGTGACTGTATAACCCTCTGCTGAAACAATGGAAATATTAAAGATTAGAGTAACCATTTGCAAGAAATTAAGGATGTAACTCACAAATCCTTTCAATCAAACAAGATGCCTCTAGGAAGTTGCAGACAGAAACAAATACAATCATGACATTTATGAGCTTCCTGGAATCTCTGCTGAGTAGTGGTTCTTGACAATTTTGAACCATTATGTTTGTAACCCTTTTGAATATCTAATGGAAGCAGTGTACCCTCACTGCACAAACATGTACAGATCTACATACAGCCATAAATTTTCATACTTCTGGACAACAAATGAATTCCTTGCAGCTCATTAGTGGGTCTCAGGATAGGAATAAGCTGGAGGTGGCTCACTATATATATTTTCTACTTTTAAGATCCTTCAGTCTAAGTATGCTCAATAGGGAAGAACAGGGCTCTACAATGCAGAGGGCCTAAGCATGTGAACCAGTGAGCCATTTGCCCTGGCAATATTCCTCTGTTTCCTTCCACCTGAATGGGTTACACAGCCTGGCTGCCTGTCATTCTGGCTATCATGTCAGAAAAGGCTGATACCAGAGTTTATCACTTAATTTACTAAGCAGCCAGTAAAGTCTGTTCAGTAGAAATTTTAGTTATTTGCAGGGGTAGGCAAGCAGGAGATCCAAGGTCACTCAGTCACAAAACCAGGCTGTCAGGCAAACATATGGGGATCTGGGTTAGGGCAGAATGTAAAAAGGCTTCTCATCATATGTGTCACAACATGCAATAGTGTGAAAAGCCTCTGAAAACAGGCTACTTTTTAAGCTTCCGCAGCATGAAGACCTTTAGTAAGCAAGAATACAGATAATCTAACTCTTCCTCAGTCTCCAAATGAGGTTACCGACCATTCATTAGAACAAAACTAAAGAAACTCATAAGAGATCACCAGGCAAGGAGAAGAAAATTCCAACAGGTAGGGAAAAAAAGATTAATGACTATCGATAACATTACCCTGTGGATGAAGTGGTGCTGTGGAGTCCTCTGAATATGTCCAGAGCACAGAGGGAGAGCAGGTAAACTCTGTAATCCCAATCACTAGCCTGTGTGGTCCTGAATTCCAATAAATGACCCCAGGTCCTCTGGATAAACTGATTTCACCTTCTGGGTACCTGACTGAGAGTAAATTTAATGCAAACCAATCATAATCTCAAAAGATTTGTTGAAGGGGGATTAAGTTACCAAATTTTATCTCTAAGAAAACAACAAAATTTTGGGGGAAGAATGAAGAATTTCCAGTATAAAGGCAGAAAAAGCATCATGATCATAAATAATACAAACAGTTTGGAAAAAAAAACAAAAAGAGCAGCAGAAACATGATAAAGAGACAGAAGGGCCAAATGAAGGGGTTCCCAATGAACAAACCTGAGACAATCTGACCACGAAAAATATTGATATTGCTTAGAGCCCTGTGGATAACAGCAGTATCCAGGAGTCCAAAGCAGTGTAAATAAATAAATAAATGAGAACTCTTCCTTACAACAGAATGCCAACTGATAACTGCAGAAGGAAGATGAGACTTAAAAAATCAATATTAGGCAACCATGATAACAACTGATATACATGAAGGTTATAAATATACGGTAGATCTGCAGATGAAAGTTTGAGAGTTAACAGGATGTCTAAGCCCAAAAGTATCTCATCATTATTTATCAATATAGAAGGTAAAAAGATGACCCTGAGGTACAGAAACTTAGAAGTCACCACCTTAAGAAAAAAGTTAACATCACTAGCAATGAGACCAAATGCAATCATGTAGTTCCTAGTCTAATGTCCTCAGAAGAACTCAGCATCCCTTCTGTGGTACTGCTGTTAAAGGTGCACTATTGAGCCTAATCATAAGGAAACAGAGGAAAACTCCAAATGATATGCCCCATACTCTTCAAATATGACACTGCTGTGAAATACAAAGAAATGGTAAGGACCTGTTCAAGATTAATGGAGACTAAATAGACACAACGACACAATGTAATGCATGATACTAGGTTTTTGTATTTGTTTTGTTTTGTTTTTTGCTGTAATGGGCATCATTTGGAAAACTGGTAAAATATGAACAAGCTCCACAGATTAAATCCTAGCATTATATCAACGTTAATTTCTTGATTTTGATAAATATTCAGAGATATTTAAGGAGCTATCTTTTGGTAAAGTATTTCTTATATATGTTAAAATGTTGGCTATCTCCTCTGATACTTACCTTTTTAGTAATGAAGAATAATTCAGGATAAGTGCTCATGATCATTTAGAATGTCATCAGTGGTTTCTTCTGTATGAATTTTCTGATACACATTGAATTTGTATGTCACGCAGAAGTCATATTTTTAAGTTTTATTGACCTATGGTCAGTATACTTCAGTATCAAGTACACCTAAACCTACAGAAGGTCAGCAGAAGACAAGTTTATTTCCTTGTCACAGAAAGTCCAACTGTGTACATGGAAGAGAAACTCTATTTCATGGTCACTCTTTCAACCTGGCTCCTTCAATCTGGTACTCTCCATCATCAGTGCACGAGTTCCATGGCTTCCATGGTGATAATCTCTCCTTTTTGATGAGAGGCAGGAGACAACGCCAAGATTTTGAGGGATACCTCTAATGAGATTTGTTACTGACTCCTACATTCCGCTAATCAGAGGTCGGTTTTATGATCCCACTTGGATGAAGGAGTGCTTTGGAAACATAGTCATGTGTTACAAGGGAAAAGATGCAATGGTTATTGTTGAACTGTAGTCAGTATTTGATATACGGAGATTAACTACATGTAAGTCAAATTGAGGGATGACCTACTGAAGATTTCCTACATTCACTACCTTTATGAAGTCTCTTTCTTTGTGTTTGATATGAGTTCTTCACCCTCAACGTAATTACTTCTCTACTGAGGAAGGAGGCTTATTGTTTGTAGTTACTATACATTTATTACATTCTTGTTTTATTGCTGGGTGATTTCTCTGATCATGAATGAGTTATGACTGCTTGCACAAAGTGTTCCCATTTTTACTTACTCTGAGCTTGTCTGCTATGTTTCTTTAAGGTTGATTTCACACAGTATATTTCCCATATTAAATATCTGTACAGGATTTCTTTCTTGGTTGAATTCTCTGATATCCAATGAGGACTGAAATCTAGTTGAAAACTTTCCATAATAAAATATGTTTCAAGAATTTCTTGTGTAAGTTCTCTGACATTTTAAGAAGGATCATTCTTGCACAGGAATTTCAATTCTTCATTTCTTTGCAGGGTTTCTAGCCTGTACATGTTCTTGGCTGTTTTCCAAGTCTGGATTTCCAGCCCAGAATTTCCCACATTCTTTATGTTCACAGGTTTAATCCTATGTGTGAGATTTCTGATATTCTCAAAGGCTTGATTTTTGGCCGAATGTTTTCCCACATTCATCACATTTCTATGGTTTCTCCCATATGAGTATTCTGAGATACTCTAAAGTTTGATATCTGGCTGAAAGAGTCTCCATACTATAAACAATTGTACCACTTCTCTCCTGTAAGTTCTCTGCTAACTTATTCCTCACCGAAAGCTTTCCACATTCATTACATTCATAGGGTTTCTCTGCTGTGTGATTTCTCTGATGTCCTCTGACATATGATTTCTGTCTGAAAGATTTTCCACACTAATTACATTTATAGGGTTTCCTACTGGTATGAGGTCTCTGATAAACTCTGAAATTTGATTTCTGGCTGAAAGATTCTCCACACTGAGTTTACATTTACAGGTTTTCTCACGTGTGTGTGTCCTATGATGCTTTCTTAGGCCTGACTTCACTTTGAAAGCTTTCTCACACTCATCACATTTATATGGTCTTTCCCCTGTGTGAATTCTCTGATGATTTCTTAGAACTGAAATCTGACTGAAAGATTTCTTACATTCATTACATATGAAAGGTTTCTCCCCTGTGTGAGTTCTCTGATGTATTATGAGGTTTGATTTATAGTCAAATGATTTCCCACATTCACTGCATACAAAGGGCTTCTCCCCTGTGTGAATTCTCTGATGTACTATGAGATTTGATTTCTGGCTGAAAGATTCTCCACACTGATTACAATCATACGGTTTCTCTCCTGTGTGAGTTCTCTTATGTCTTTTTAGGACTGACTTCTCACTGAAAGCTTTTCCACATTCATTACATGCATAGGGTTTCTCTCCTGTGTGAGTTCTATGATGTCCTCTGAGACTAGATTTCTTCCTGAAAGATTTTCCACATTCATCACATTTATAGGGTTTCTCCCCAGTGTGAGTCTTCTGATGTTCTCTGAGACATGATTTCTGGCTGAATGATTTTCCACACTGATTACATTTATAAGGTTTCTCCCCTGTGTGAATTCTATAATGTCCTCTGAGTTGTGATTTCTGACCAAATGCTTTTCCACACTGATTACATGTATACGGTTTCTCCCCTGTGTGAGTCCTGTGATGCTTTCTTAGGCCTGACTTCAGTTTGAAAGCTTTCCCACATTCAACACATTTATATGGTCTTTCCCCTGTGTGAGTTTTTTGATGTTTCCTTAGGCCTGAAATATGGCTGAAAGATTTCTCACATTCAGTACATTCAAAAGGTTTCTCTCCTGTATGAATTGACTGATGTATCATGAGGGTTGACTTGTAGTCGAAAGATTTCCCACATTCATTGCATTCAAATGGTTTCTCTCCTTTGTGAGTTCTTTGATGTATTATGAGGAATGACTTATAGTCAAAAGATTCCCCACATTCATTGCATTCAAAGGGTTTCTCCCCTGTGTGACTCTTCTGATGTATTCTTAGACCTGACTTAGTACTGAAAGCTTTCTCACATCCATCACATTTATATGGTTTCTCTCCTGTATGAGTTCTCTGATGTCTTCTTAGGACTGACTTCTCACTGAAAGCTTTTCCACATTCATTACATTCATATGGTTTCTCTCCTGTGTGAGTTCTCTCATGTCCTCTGAGAGTTGATTTATGCCTGAAAGATTTTCCACATTCAGCACACTTATAGGGTTTCTCCCCGGTATGAGTTCTCTGATGTTCTCTGAGATTTGATTTATGGCTGAAAGCTTTTCCACACTGATTACATATAAAGGGTTTCTCCCCTGTGTGAATTCTATGATGTCCTCTGAGTTGTGATTTCTCACTGAAAGCTTTTCCACACTGATGACATTTATAGGGTTTCTCCCATGTGTGAGTTCTATGATGCTTTCTTAAGGCTGATTTCAGTCTGAAAGCTTTTCCACATACATCACATTTATATGGCTTTTCCACTGTGTGAATTCTCTGATGAGTCCTTAGGCCTGAAATATGGCTGAGAGATTTCTCATATTCATTACATTCAAAGGGTTTCTCCCCTGTATGGGTTCTTTGATGTGCCATGAAGATTGACTTATAATTGAACATTTTCCCACATTCATTGCATTCAAAGGGTTTCTCTCTAGTGTGAATTACCTGATGTTTCCTTAGGCATGATTTCTTACTGAAAGCTTTCCCACATTCATAGGGTCTCTCCTCTGTGTGACTTTTCTGAGGCTGAAATGGATGTGAATTAGGACCAAAACATTTTCCATAATCACAGGGTTTGACCCCTGTATGAATTATTTGATTTTCTGTTAAGTTCAATTTAGGGTTGAAAGTATTCTCTCCTATGTCAGTTCTTGGCATTTGCATAATGCTACTGAAATTGTTCCCATTTTCATTACAATTAGATTCATTTAATTCATAATGACTGCTGTCTTCTTTAGGAACGTTCTGAGAGCCACTAAAAGTAGAATTATCACATAGGTTTTTCCCAAACTCATTGTGTTTATAAGATTTCTCTTTTGTGTGGGCATTCTTAGTTGTAAAGAGGGCAACCTGTTCAATGAAAGCTTTTCCACATTCATTATATTCAAAAGCTTGCCCCAAAATCTGAACTGTCTGACCCTGAATGACCTCCTTCCGTCTGAGGACTTTCACATTTTTATTATAATGAAAATCTTTCTCTCCAGTATTAATTCTGCCTTCCTTAATACTGAGGCACCATTTCTCATGTACATTAAACTCATCCGCCTTCTTTCTTAAATACTGACAATGTGGGGCCGATGAGGTTAGACTAAGATATGGAAGTCCTGTAGTGTCACGTTTATAGGGCATTTTTCTTGAAGGAAAAATGTTTATGTCCATATAACATGCTGTTCCTGAAATGTTCTCTTGCTCTTCAATTAATATTTTATTTGTGAATAAAACTTGCCACCACTGTTTGCCTTGGTTTTCTGAGCTCCTCTCTATGAGTTCATCATGTTGGCAGTCTTCTAAAAATCAGAAAAGTAAAAATACTTTATGACACTTAACATACTTCTTATGGTAAGAGGTTTATACACATATACCCATCTACATATATGACAAGTTACTTTCTGGTTCAGTCTTCCAACAAAAAAGTAACTCCAAATGTATCTTCCTTAGAGTACTTTTTATTGCTAGAAGCAAAACACAAAGCAGAATTTTCCATAGTGGAAAAAGGCAGAGGAAACTGGAAATAAATATCATATATATTTGGTATTTTAAACTACAATTCTCAAAATTAGTCTACAAGCTTCATTTGGAGGTCCCTTTGATCCATTCTACACATCAACCCCCAAATTAATTTATAATGGCACCAATTTCCTCACGTTGTAGGTCATGCTTTAATTATTCTTGTAGTGTCATTCATGGAAACACAAATATACAAGTGGAAGGCTTAAACTATGTGGACTGTACCTGGACTGCATTCATTACTCTATCCTGGCTCTACTACATCAGGTACCTTAGTTTATTGTATCAGGGCTGTTCAATAAACTTCTATTGACAATCAAATCTTAACTTTCCTCCTTTTAACTTTTGCTCATTCATTTTCTGAAAACTAGTTTTGATCCTATCCAATCCTTAATTCAGCTTCCATCTTCTTTTCATCATATCTAGCTATTTATGACTGAGAGAACCTTAAGGTTTTAACCTGATCCCAGAAACCTTACAAGTACCTTTTATATTTATCTATCATAAATTTCTTGCATATATTCTATTAGCCATGTTTCATGCAATAATATATCAGGCCTAAGCTAAAAACATACGAAGTCCTTCAGCCCTCTTCCCTAGGTACCAAAGAATAAAAGATTTAAGTAACATGATTCTGGAAAAGAGAGTTTTACATTAATTGCATGCTCCAACTCCACAGTATTTCCAGCTCTAGTCTCAACAGGCTATTGGTTCTTATTAAATAGTTCATTTGCAATAATAATCTTACATTCTTATTCTTTCTCTAGTTATCCTGCATTCCAGCATTGGCTTTACATATAATCTAGAGCCCAAGGTTAAACAATTGTTTTTTAAAAAAAGATTCTCCTCTCTTTCAATGAATTTAAGCATCATTTATTTTAGAATCTGAAGTAGTTACTGTCTATGTCCTTCATTTTAACAAAGGATACATGGAAAGAACTCATATAACTGAGACACAAATTTTCTGCAAATTACCATCACTGAAATCAAGATGCATCATAAAACTGATGGCATGTCCACAGTAAAATGGGCAGAATTTTCTCTTGGTTGTACCTTAAACAATGGCTCACCTTTTAATCAATGGCATCTTATATGATATGAAATATATTTTATGGAGTTTGCTTAAAGTACAATCATCATTCTGATTTACTTTGTATCCCTCTATAATATAAATTAAATCAGTGACCTTTAAAAAGGAGCGAGCCACATAATTAACCAGAGAGCACTTTTACACATAAGGGCTCTGACTTAGGGCCAAATTTACAGCTTTGATTGAAAAGTCCAGAAATCTGAGTTGGGTATTTGCAACTAGGGATAGTGTTTCTGAATGAATCAATATGAACTACCTCTCCCCACCTGGCGGTAGGTCAACACACAATGTAATTATAAAATATTTATTATATTTTACATACCAGTACATGGTAGGAAAAAAGAGACCATTCTATTTGGTGGATCTAGGGCAAAGTAGAGCTCACTGAATGACTGTATGCTATCTGGCATAGAGTGTGTGTTTAAATCTCATGTTCCGACATATCTAACAGGTGGGCTGAGATATTAAAAAAAGAAAGAAAAACATAGTCTAAAGTATTATAGGATAATTTTATAGAAGAAGTGTAAATCTGAGCCAAATTGTAAAATGAGTAATAAAAACAACAATAAAAAGCTTCTCCCACTTGCAGTGGGAATTTAATGCAGTGAAGTACTTAAGAATTTATATAGGGAAAATTTACATGGATGAAAGCTATAACGTAGGGGAAAATGTATGACATTTTAGAGACTGGGTCATATGGAGTTTGGCATGAGCACATGCAAGGGAAAGAAATAAATCTGATAAGATGGGCTTGCAATGGGTTAACTAAAATATATGAAATTGTAAGCGACTACATGCTTATTTGTCAGCTTACTTCAAGATAAACTGAATTGGTATTAATACCAATTAATACCTAATTGGTATTAAAAATAATACCAATTAGGAAGTAGAAAAATAAGGCAAGGGAGAGCAGAGCTCTAGTTTTGGGTAATATCAGTAGACAGGGAGAACATGACAAGAACGAGCTCTTGTGAAAAAGGGAACTAACATTAGAAACCACTAAAAGATCAGTAAGAGGACAAATACAAATATCTTTATGAGAGAATTAAAAGTTGTAAGCTGCTTCATGGTTGTCCATTATTGGAGAAGAAAGATACTAGAGAAAAATAATTATGGGGGAGTGGGAAAGACAGAAAGACTTTGATTCATACGAGAAAATTTAGTGCAATCTAAAGGCTTAGGGAAATTTAGTATAGATCCCTGAGGGCACAGGAAATGTTGCATTAGAGATGAGAGAACACACGTGCAAGTAATAAATTGGTAGTCATCAGGATAAAGCAAAAAAGCTTAAATTGTGAAGATGGATGAGGCAATGAAAGACTTACTGCTTAAGGAGAGGAGCAAAGTACAGAGAACAGAGCATTTGGACACAGTAAAGGAGGAGGAGAAAAGACTGTGAATCAAAATTCATTCACTCAAGAAATGTTCACTGTAAGTCTATTATGCACCTTATTGTATTCCAGACACTGGAAAAATAACTTTAAACAAGGCTCATTAGATGCAAAGAAGAGCTGATGAGAGCTTTGGAGAAAACATAAAACAGAAGAAGGGGATAATGGGACTGGCTGAAATTCAGCATGTCATTTTAAACACTGGTCATGGAAGGCAATGCTGAGAAGGGAACACTAACGACAAGATTAGATTTCTTTATCTATTATAGAAGCAAACTCCTTGTGGGGCATATTTGTAGTAAATATCATCTCTCACTCACTGGTTTGTCTCTTTCTAATATTTTAAAAACATAAAACTAATATAAATGTGCATAAAACTCTTCTATGCACTTCTACAATCGGCAGAGGGTGAACATCTTTGTATAACTATCATAGAGGTCAAGAAAAAGATAATGCCTGGCTATGAAAAATCCCAGGGATTTCTTCTTGACCAAAACTTCCATCATAATTACAGGTCATGTCTATCGTGAAATTTATAGTAATAATTTCCTGACCCTACTTTATAGCTTTATAACCTATCTATGCAACTCACAAACCAGTACAACTAACTTTTATCAGTTGCTTTATATAAAGGGAATCACAGAGCTTACTAACTATATTCATTGTTGTCCTGCTTCTGTGCTGACCATTGTGAGACTGATCCATGTATTTGCTTGCAGCCATAATTTGGTGTACTCCCTTTGCTGTATCTTATTATTCCTTTCAATAAATGAACAACAATTTATTTTTCCATTCATCTGTTGGCGAGCATTGGGTTTTGTTTCATTTTGAAACAAAATTCTCACATGCTTCCTGGAGCACAGAAGCATACCTTTCTCAAGAGAGACCAAGTTATGTGATATGAGGTATGTATATCTTTGCCTTTACTCACTAATGCCTACTGATTTCCAAAGTGATTGCACCAGTTTCAATTCAACAGCAGTTATATCTGATATCCCACATCCTCATCAATCCCTGATACTGTCAGACTCTTCATTTCTGCCAGTCTCATAAACAAACAAATGTGCAGTGTTACCTCACTGTGGTTTCATTTTGCATTTTTTCCTAACAAAAAGGTTAAAAAACCTTTCTTTCCCTATGTTTACTGGACATGCGGATTTCCACTGGAGAAGCCTCTTATTAAGTCCTTTGCCCATTTTTCTTTGGGTTGCATGCTTTTCTCTCATAGATCTGTAGATGTCCTTCATATAATCTTAATACTATTGCTTTTTGGTTCTACATACTACAAAAAACTGCTATGTTTTGGCTTGTCCTTTCACTCTTAAGTTTAATATAGTTAAGTTTATCTATCTTTCCTCATATACTAAATGATTTTTTGGTCTTAAATTGTTCCCTACCCACCATAATAAAAATTATCTCCTATAATTTGTGCTAAAATATTCACATTTTTGCCTTTAATCCACCCAAATTGACTTCTGTGGCATGCTGTTAATCAGGGGTATGCCATTTTTCCTATTAATTGCTTGGCAGCACTCCTTAGTTTTACCTTTTAATAAATCAAGTATCATGAAAACATTTTTCAAATGGAAGGTGATCTTGGGAACTGTGACACAGCTGTCTAAAAAACATTTCCAGTACCACTGTTCTGCTAAGCGTACTTATCTTCATATAATTGGGAAGGTTTATGCTCTGGCTGTTATCCTTTGAATTATAATATTATGCAATTCCTTGATTACCTATTTATTTAGATAGTATCTAGTATTTCTCTATGATAAAAAGGTAAGATTGTTTCCTGTCTCTATTCCAATATTTTGTCTCCCAATTTTCGTTGCTTTAATAACATTTCTTAGTTGTTCTTTTTCCTTTAAATATATACCCATCACTTTATTTTTCAGCTTTAAATGATATACTTAGCCCCCATATTCACAAAATGGGAAGTCACCATGCTGATATCCCCTTCATTCTGTTAGATCTTCTTCTTCCACATTTTATTACATATTTTATTTTAAAAACTCCAACGGTAAAGGCTGCTGCAAGGAGAATGCTGAAAACATTTCAAAGTGCCCATCTCTAACTGATCATTTTGGATCTAGTTTCCTTGAATATCTTCTGTCAGCACTTCATATCTCACCTGTATATCTCCCATTTAGAATTTCTTCCTCTAATAACCATGGGCCTTCTTGTTCCAACGCAAAGATTAGTTCTGGTTTTGCAAAGCAGTACCCTGTAAATGGGAAATGATTTAGAACTTGAGTGAGTTGCATGGGTTTTAAATTTAAAGATAGGCACACCTTTAGAAGTGGCACATTGAACATGTTCATTTGACCCATTATGGAGGGAAGTGACAACAGACATTTTCTTAACTTAAAAAGAACCAATTTCCTTAAACTCGTAAATCACAAACCTAAAGAATATTAACTTTAAGAGGTCAACATGTTGGGTTTCAAAGAAGGGAAACATGATGGCCATCATGAAGTAAAAGGAACTGATTTATCACTCCATAACAGACATCTAGAAAACCATGCAAAATATATGAAAGAATAGTTGTTAGACACTGGACAACAGGCAGTACAAAACAGGGAATCTTGACAATAGGAAAACAAAAATAGTAAGTCCTATGATTATCACAGATTACTGCTGAGTTTCCAAAAGACAGCATAGAAAGGAATTACCAAAATAAAGCCCGACAGATGCAGGAAGTTGAGGAGACAGAATTGGAGGTTTACAGATACCAATGCAACTAGAACATGTGGGGTAAATACCAGAGAAAGAATTGTACTGAGAAAGTGAATCTTGGAGATGGCAAAAGGGTTTCCTTAAGTCTTTGGCTGAGTAGTGACATGTACACGTATGTAAGGAAACTATCCAAGGTTGATACTGGAAAAGGCATAGGTTGAAAAATCATGAAAGCCCACACAGAGATGGGATATTTCTGTTCCCACCAGCCAACACTGAAAAGCCTTCTAATACACAGAAATTTGGGTAAAAAAACCAGAAGGGGGTTGTTTAATAGACTGAACAAGCTCTGAATCCAACAAAACAAGGATTAAAGGCCCACTATGAAAGGAACAAAGTAAATCAAAGTAACATAACTGGACTGCAGAAATGGCTTCCTAATATTTAAAAGAATAGCACAAAATCCAACACTCACCAGTAGTTAAATCCGCCTCAAACATCCAATCACAAATTATCAGGTAGCAAAAGAAGCAGGATATATGACTCTCAACAAGGAGAAAACTAAATCGATAGGAACAGAATAAGAAATGACACACAGGATAAAATCAACAGTCATGGACATTAACAGCTATTAAACTGTGTATGTTCAAGAAGATAGGGAAAACAATGAACACGACGAGAAGAGAAATAAAAGCTACAAGAAGTTCCAAATTGAAACTCTACATATAAAAATGAAATGTCTGTAATGAGAGAGCAAAATAACCAAACTACAAACAAGAAAACACTGGATACGATTAATAAGAGTAGACACCACATAAAGAAAAATAAATGACACCAGCAGATTGGGGACTTTATAAATAGAGCATCTGTGACCTGTTTGATAATACTTATTCTGGGGTTTATAACATATAAGTAAAATACATGATAAAACAGCAAAAAACATGGAAGAGAGAAAATGGAAGAAGTAGTAAAAGATTCTTATATGTTATGATAAAATATTATTTAAAGGTAGATTATGACAAGTTAAAACAGGTGGAGAAGAGTTAGCAAATATTCATATAGTACATTTAAACTCAACCATGTCAATACTAACATTAAGTAAATGAACAAATGTCTTATCAGTCCATTTAAAAGGCAGAGATTGACAGCAAGATCCAACTACAAGGTGTCGTCAAAGACTCAACTACATGAGGAGTATAAGAAATCCACTTTAAATATAAAAACACAGAGAAGTTACAAATAAAAGTAAAAGGAAAGAAAAACACACCATGCAAACATTAAGGGAAAGAAAGTCTGAGTGGCTATATTAATATCAGTCAAAGTAAAATTACACTACATACCTCTAACAAGCACTAATATAAAAAATAGTGACAATATCAAGTACTTGCCATTAAAAGTAATAACTAGATCTCTCATACATTGCTGGTAGGAATAAAAAATGATGCAGGCACTCTGGATAATAGTTGGCAATTTCTTGAAAAACTAAACATATGCTTATAATATGACCTAACAATAACACTCCAGGATATTTATCCCACAGAAATGAAAACCTGTACATGAATGTTTACAGCAACATTACCTATAATAGCCAAAAACCAAAAAAGAATATAATGTCCATTAACAGATAAATGGCTAAACAATCTGTTAAAATTCATACAATGAACTCTGAATGGCAATAAAAGGGATGAACTATTTATACAAACTATAACTTGGATGGATCACAAGAGCTGATGAAAAAGCTAATCTCAACACATCACATACTGTTTGATTCCATTTCTACAACATTCTCAAAATGACAGAATTATAGAGATGGAAAACAGATTTGTGATTCAAATAGATTAGAAATAGTGGGAGATAGGAGGTAGGTGTGACTGTAAATGGGTGGCAAGATAAGAGATCTTTGTGCTGATAGATTAGTTCTGTATCTTGAGGTGGTGGTGCTTACACAAAACTCCATGAGTTAAAAAGGCAGAGAACTATTCACACATTGTAGAAATGTCAGTTTACTGGTGTTTACATTGTATTGTGGCTATAGAGGATGTACTCATTGGGAGAAACTTGCTGAAAAATACAATTTTTGCTAATTCCTGTGAACCAATAATTATTTTAACACAAAATAGTTTTTCAAAAATTAGATGCAAAAAAACACAAATCCTGAAAATACTTTTGTCCTCAAAAACACTATTTAGGAAAATAAAAAAGCAAGCCAATGATGGAGGCAAAGTTTGCAAAACATATACGATAAAGATCTGAATACTTTCAACTGCACAAGAAAAAAGAAAAAAAGAAAAAAACACAAAAAACTAAACTAAATCGAAAGGATAGAACTAAAAATTTGACCAATTCCATTAAAAATTAGGCTAAAGATTTCACTAAAGATTTATGAATGGCCAGAAAGCACATGAAAAGAACTTCAACATAGCTAGTCATCAGGGAATACAAATTAAAACTCAAGGAGATACAAGTAGAATACTTAAAAATAATAAGATACAGCAAACCAAAGATAGGCAACCAAAAGCAATGAAAATTCTCATACATTGCTAATGGAAATGAAAAACAGCACAGCCAGATCGGGAGCATTTGGCAGTTTTGTTCAGATACATATATGAAAATCCACCAAGCCTACGCTCCAGTATTTACACAAGATAAATGAAAACAGATGTTCATGCAAAGATCTGTAAGCAAATATTCATAGAAACATTATTCATCATATGCCCAAACTGGAAAAAAATATATCCATCAACTGATAAGTGATAACAAATTACAGCATATGAATATAAAGGAACACTACTCAGGATAAAAAGAATAAACTGATAAACACATACACATATATGAATCTCAAAAGCATTACACTCAGTTAAAAAAAAAGCCAGACAAAAGAGGGTATACACTTAATGATTCAACTTATACAGAATTCAAGAAAAGGCAAAATTATATAGAAAGCAAATCAGTGGTTGCCAGGGGCAGAGGGGTAGGGATGGAGTAAGAGGATCCCATGCATAGGGCTACAAGAAAACTTTTTGAGGTGATGGAAATATTCCAAATTATGGTTTTATTGGTAGTAATGAACTGCATACATTACTCAAAACTCATCAGAGTTGTACACTGAAAAGTACTGCATTTTATTTTCTGTTACATATATGTGAGTAATATTAAAAAAATAAAAAAGAGAAAAAAGAGAAATGTACTCCACAGAGGGTTAGGATGCACTCACCCACTGAGACGAGGTGGCTGTAGTTCTCCAGCATCACATCTCTGTACAGGGTCCTCTGAGCAGGGCCCAGTTGCTGCCACTCCTCCTGGGTGAACTCCACAGCCACGTCCTTGAATGACACTGATGCCTGTAACAGCACATTTCTGGTCAATCTGAAGGGTGCAGAAACAGCTGACATGGAAAACACCTTAGGAAATTGACTCTCATAACATGTTTGCTATAAAGGATGCTGTGGTGGTTTGAAGCTGTATGTACCCCAGAACATGTTCTTAAATCTAATCTTTTAATGTGAGTGTAAACCTTTTTTAAGTAAGTGCTTTTGATGAGGCTACTTCAGTTAAAGTGTAACCCACCTCATTCCGGATGGGACTTAATACTACTACGGGAGTCCTAAATAAAGTGAAGGAATACAGAGAGAGGAGAGAAAACCATGGAAACAAGAAGCTGAAATCAATGAAACCCGGAAGAGAAGGGAGAGAACACCAGACACCACCATGTGTCTTGCCATGTAGCAGAAGAGCCAAGGATTGCTGACATCCAGTCTTCAGGAAGAAAGCATCATCTTGATGATTCTTTGATTTGGACATTTGCCGAGACTCTAACCATAAGCAAATAAATTCCCATTGTTTAACCTGAACCCATTCCATGATATTGCTTTGAACAGCCCAGGAAACTAAAACAGATGCCTATGATAGTCCTAATTGCAGGAAATCTTAATGAACAGACTTCTATATACAAAGTTGGACAAAAAGCTTCAGGGGCTCTAGGTATGGATGAGGAAGATCAAGAGAGAAGCATAGAGCAATTCCATATTTAATATTTGATGACATTTCTGTAGATATCACAGAATAAACTGTCATTTTCTAAGAGTTTGTTGCTAGGATATAGATAATGTTTTCGATTTTTAAAAATACTGACCATGTATGATGCCACTTGTTAACCTCACATTAATTCTAATAGCTTAGATGTAAATTCTTCTGGATTTTCTATGAACACAATTATGTTATATCTAAAAATGGGAGTTTTATTTCTTCCTTCTAAACCTTGCACCTTTTATTTCCTTATCTTTCTTTAAATCCTTGGTTAAAATTTCCAATAGTATATATATATTTTTTAAATTTTATTTTCAAATAAATTCAAAGTTACAGGATCAGTTGCAAAAACAATACAAAGCCCATACACAGAACTCCAGCATACCCTGATGCCCCTCCCCTGATACCCCAATCCACCAATTTTAACATCCTGCCACACCGCCATTTCTTTCTTTCCCTCCCTCCCTATCAACCATCATCTATTGCTCTGTCTTCTAAACATATGAGAGCAAACTGCACAGATCCTGGAACAAACACTGTAATTTACATATACAATTCCCATGAACAAGAACATTCTTTTATGCAACCCCATTAAGCGCAGCTAAGAACTCAAGAAATTCAACATTGATACAAAGCTTACATTTTTATATTTCCTTCTTTTTTTTTTTCTTATGTCCCAACTGTGCCCCTTTGAGCCTCCTGTCCTCCATCCTCAGATCACATCCATGATCATCCTTGGCATTCAATTGTCATCTATTTAGACTTTTTTTTTTTTTTCAATTGTGGAAACATATACACAGCCTAAATCTTCCCATTCCAACCCCTACCTAGCATTCCATTAGTGGGATTAATCACATTTAGAATGTTGTAATGCTATCACCTTCCCACCATCCATTACTAGAAATTTCCCTTCACCTCAAACAGCAACCCTACATTGATTTCTTAACTCACCATTGCCCCTACCCCTACTTCTCTTAACCCATACTCGACTTTTCATCTCTATGGTCATATTCTCTGATAATTTCTTTGTGTTTACTGTGGGGCTTAAATTTAACCTCTTAAATCTATAACATTCTTGTTTTTCTTTGATACCAACTTAACTTCAATAGGACACATAAACTATGTTCCTATACTCCTCCATTTCCCCACCTTTATATAGTTCTTCAAAAATTACATATTTTACATTGAGTCCAAAACCACTGATTTGTCATTAAAGTTTATGTATTTTATATCCTGTAGGAAGTAAATAGTGGAGTTACAAATCAAAAATTATTGACTTCTGTTTGTATTCCATTGTGGTTAGAGAATGTGCTTTAAATATATTCAATTGTTTTTGTTTTTTTTTTAATTTATTGAGGTTTGTTTTATGTCCCAGCATATGGTCTATTCTGGAAAAAGATTCGTGATCACTAGAGAAAAATGCATGTCCTGGTGACTTGGAATGTAATGTTCTATATATGTCTGTTAAAATTCTCTATATCTCTCTCTTTTCTTTGTTTCTCTGTTGGTAGGGCTGCCTTTAGTATCTGAAGTAAGGCAGGTCTTTTATTAGCAAAATCTCTCAGCATTTGTTTGTCTGTGAAAAATTTAAGCTCTCCCTCAAATCTGAAGGAGAGTTTTGCTGGATAAAGTATTCTTGGTTGGAAATTTTTCTCTCTCAGAATTTTAAATATGTCACGCCACTGCCTTCTCGCCTCCATGGTGGCCACTGAGTAGTCACAACTTAGTCTTATGTTGTTTCCTTTGTATGTGGTGAATCGCTTTTCTCTTGTTGCTTTCAGAACTTGCTCCTTCTCTTCAGTATTTGACAGTGTGATCAGAATATGTCTTGGAGTGGGTTTCTTTGGATTTATTCTATTTGGAGTTCGCTGGGCATTTATGCTTTGTGTATTTATATTGTGTAGAAGGTTTGGGAAGTTTTCCCCAACAATTTCTTTGAATACTCTTTCTAGACCTTTACCCTTCTCTTCCCCTTCTGGGACACCAATGAGTCTTAAATTTGGACATTTTATCTATCATGTCCCTGAGATCCATTTCGATTTTTTTTATTTTTTTCTCCATTCTTTCTTTTGTTCTTTCATCTTCTGTTCTGTGGTCCTCTAAGACACTGAGCTGTCATTCAACTTCCTCTTATCTTGTATTATGAGTATCCAGAGTCTTTTTAATTTGGCCAACAGTTTCTTTTATTTCCATAAGATCTTCTATTTTTTTATTTACTCTTGCAATGTCTTCTTTATGCTCTTCTAGGGTCTTCTTTATGTCCTTTATATCCTGTGCCATGTTCTTCTTCATGTCCTTTATATCCTGTGCCATGCTCTCATTCTTTGACTGTAGTTCTTTGATTAATTGCGCCAAGTACTGTGTCCCGTCTGATATTTTCATTTGGGTGTTTGGGATTAGGTTCTCCATATTGTCCTGTTTTATAATACACTTTAAGATTTTCTGTTGTTTTTGGCCTTTTGGCATTTGCTTTACTTGATGGGGTTCTTTCAAGTTATAAAAAATACCAATCTAATTTGTCAGATCTACAACTTGGTGGCGTACACTTTCTCTAACTAACAAGCAGATGGCATCTGCGAGTCACCTGTTCCCCTCAAGTCAGTTCTCCTCAACTTTGTCTTTGTGGTGTGTGGGGAAATGATTCTTGTGGGGTTCAATTGGTGCGCTCAGTTTGGGTGTGTTGTTGGTGCTATCCACCCTGAATGAGGGGCGTGTGTCTGGGTGGTTAGGGTGGCAGGGAAGCTTTAATATTCAAACCTCCCAGGTATTCCCAGATATTCAAGGCTGTTGCAAGAGTCTAAGCCTTCATTTCAGTCTTGCCACAGATTGT
Source organism: Choloepus didactylus (assembly GCF_015220235.1). Lineage (NCBI taxonomy): Eukaryota > Metazoa > Chordata > Mammalia > Pilosa > Megalonychidae > Choloepus > Choloepus didactylus. The sequence goes on from NC_051316.1 coordinate 21,884,543, forward strand.
CTCTGCCGCTGACCCACAAGTCCCCGGCATTGATGTAGGGTCCCTGGGATTTCTGAGCAGGCCCCCCTTCTCAGCCGTGCTCTCCAGGACCTCTGCTGAGGGAAGGCTGTGCTACATCACAAGTGTGCGCCGTCCCTCAAGGGAAGCCCCGGGCTGCCAGGCTGTGCAGGGGCGCCCCCAGCTTGATGCAAAGATGGCTAAATGGGGTGTCTCAGCCCCCCTCCCTTTTCGCACAGCTCTGCCTTCCCAGTTCTGGGACAACTAGCTGTGGGTGCATCCAAGGCCACTGTCCACTGCCAATATTGTGGTGTGTGCACAGTGCCATGGGATACACTCCCCGTCACACTGGGTTACCGAGTGCAGCTCTGGGCTGTGGGTCCGGCCCCGGGGAGGAGTGTCTCCAGCCTGCCAAGAAGCCAGCTGCAAGCAGTGCAGTTTCTTTCTCCTTTTGGCTCTTCCCTCTGCCCCCCTGCCCTGAGGCAATCAGCAGCGGGCTTTCCTCCACGCCAGACACCGAGAGGTTGGCACAGCCCGCTCCTACTGTGCTTCACTGTGCAGTTCTCACCATCGTAACTGCAGCCGCTCCTGGGTTTTTTTGTATTTTTTTTTTCAAAGAACTAGTCCATCTCCAAATGCCAACATCCAGTTTCCCCATACCACAGTGCGGCCATGGGACTTTCAGCCGGCTTACTCAACTCGTTGCGAATGCAGACTCCCAGTTTCACCAAGTGCATGGTCCCCGTGGTTTTAGCAGAACTTGTCCAGCTGATGCATCACTGGAACTGGTGTTCTGGGTCACTTTCTGGTTTTTATCTAGTATTTTTCACGGAGGTGTTTTTTTGCCCTGTCTCACCTAGCCACCATCTTAGGTTCTCTCTCTCCAATAGTATATTTTTGAACTCAGAGAAGAGTCTTCTGTATGAAGTTATAATGTATAATGTTACCATAGTAGACTATTTTTAGATACCATATGTGATGGTTAGGTTCAAGTGTCAACTTGGCCAGGTGATAGTACGCAGCTGTCTGGTCAAGCAAACACTGGCCTAACAATTGCTATGAGGACGTCTGTGGCTGGTTAATAAACCAACAGGCTGCTTTATTAAAGCATAGTCAACTGACTGCAGCTGTGACTGATGCCTCACCAAAGGGCATGTCTTCTACAATGACAGAATGCAACTGGCTGGATTTAATCCAATTAATCAGTTGAAGACTTATAATTGAGACAGATAGAGTGAGACGATGAGCCCAGTGAAGCGTTTCCTGAGGAGTTCGTTGAAGTCGCCGGTTTGTTTCCTGAGGAGTTCATCGAACACATTCGTCGAAGATCCCCGTTCATTTCCTGAGGAGTTCGTCAAAGTTGCCAGTTTGTTTCCTGAGGAGTTCATCAAACATCTTCCTTGGAGTTGACAGTTTGCTGACTGCTCTACAGAATTTGGACTTGTGCATACCCACAGTTGCGTGAGTCACTTTTACAAATTTGATAGTCAGAGACACCTCTCATTGATTCTGTTTCCCTAGAGAACCCTAACTAATACACCATACATAAGGTAAAGAAAGATCCTTTTTATTCCTCTTATGTTAAAAACTCTTATCATGAGTGAGTCATTATACATTCTCAAAATCATTTACTACATACAATCTTATAAGTAACTAAGTCATGAAATGTTATCCTTTTTAAATATGTATTGATTCATTTTGCTTCTCTTGGCTCAAAAAATGGATATACAAAACTAAACAGGCATAGATAACCAGAGCATTAAATATCAAATATCATGGACCTGATACTGAAATCTTTTAAAATGGCTCAATAATTAAAAGTGTGGTCATTTTACATGATGAAATAGATTGACCTACAGAAGAAAAGAAAAAGTCAGAAATAGGCACAAATATATATGATTTCCTAATTACAATGCAGGCGCCATTGCAAATGAGTGGAGAAAGGCTGGTTTTCAGTGTCATAGGGATAACTAGATGGCCTTCTGGGACACGAAAGTTAAATCTATACCTTACAGTAAAACAAAATTCAAATGTATAAAAAGATCTGAATGCAAAAAATAAAATCCATCACTTTCTAGAAGATTACACAGAATGATTCTTTACATTGATACAGTGGAAAATGCCAAACTGGGATTCAAAATCCACAATCATGAAGGAAAACACTGCTAAATTTGACTACATGAAAATCAAATGTTTATGGGGAAAAAAAAAAACATAAGCAAGGCCAAAATATAAATGTCAAACTCTAGGAATACTGTACAATTTATATCACCCACACAGAATAGGACTACTAAGACATACAAGATACTGTAATTTAAAAAATCAGCATATCAATAGAAAAATGTATAAAGGATAAATAGTTCATTAAAAAGATAAATGCAAATTTCCCTGGCAACATGGGACATGACTTGCAGGGATGAGCTAGGCCCTGGCCTCATGGGATTGAGAAAGCCTTCTTGGACCAAAAGGGGGAAGAGAAAGGAAAACAATAAAGTTTCAGTGGCTGAGATATCTCAAATAGAGACAAGAGGTCATTCTGGACAGTATTCTTATGCATTATGTAGATATCCCTCTTTAGTTTTTAGTGTATTGGAATTGTTAGAAGGAAATACCTGAAACTATTAAAATGCAACCCAGTAGCCTTTATTCTTGAAGACGACTGTATAACTATATAGCTTACACTGTGATTGTGAAAACTTTGTGGCTCCCGTTCCCTTTATACAGTGTATGGACAGATGAATAGAAAAATGAAGACAAAAAATAAATGAGTAATAGGGAGAGATGGGGGAGAGATGTTTTGGGTGTTCTTTTTTTTTTTTTTTTTTTTGAATTTTTATTGAGATTGTTCACATACCATACAATGATCCAAAGTGTACAATCAGTTGCTCCCCGTACCCTCATACAACTGTGCATCCATCACCACACTTAATTTTTGATCAATTTTTAGAAACTTTTCATTACTCCAGACAAGAAATAAAGTGAAAGATGAAAGAAAAAAGAGAGAAAGAAAAGGAAACTCAAATCCTCCCATATCCCTAACCAACCCCCCTCCATCATTGACTTGTAGTATTGGTATAGTACATTTGTTACTGTTTACGAAAGAATGTTGAAATACTACTGACAGTAGTATATAGTTTGCGATAGGTATATATTTTTTTCCTATATGCCCCTCTATTATTAACATCTAGCTGTATTGTCATACATTTGTTCTGGTTCATGGAAGAGATTTCTAATATCTGTACAGTTAATCATGGACACTGCCCACCATAGGATTCAGTTTTATACATTCCCATCTTTTGACCTCCAACTTTCCTTCTGGTGACATATACGACTCTGAGCTTCCCCTTTCCACCACTTTCACACACCATTCAGCACTGTTAGTTATTCTCACATCTTGCTACTGACACCTCTGTTCATATCTGTTCTAGTTTGCTAATGCTGTGGAATGCAAAACACCAGAGACGGATTGGCTTTTATAAAAAGGGGGTTTATTTGGCTACACAGTTACAGTCTTAAGGCCATAAAGTGTCCAAGTAACACATCAGTAATCGGGTACCTTCACTGGAGGATGGCCAATGGCATCCGGAAAACCTCTGTTGGCTGGGAAGGCACGTAGCTGGGGTCTGCTTCAAAGTTCTGGTTTCAAAACGGCTTTCTCCCAGGATGCTCCTCTCTAGCAAGCTTGCTCCTCTTCAAAATGTCACTCACAGCTGCACTGAGTTCCTTCTGTTATGTCAGCTCATTTATATGGCTCCACTGATCAACTTAAACCCACCCTGGATGGGTGGAGCAACACCTCCATGGAAATTATCCAGTCAGAGTCATCACCCACAGCTGGATGGGGTGCATTCCAAAGAAACACTCAAAGAATTACAATCTGATCAACCCTGATAATGTCTGCCCATACAAGATTACATCAAAGATAATGGCGCTTGGGGGACATAACACATTCAAACTGGCACAATATCCAAACATTTAAGTTCATCCTAGTTGAACATTCTGCTCATACTAAGCAACCACTCCCCATTCTTTAGCTTCATCCTATATCTTGGTACCTTATATTTCATGTCTATGAGTTTACATATTATAATTAGTTCCTATCAGTAAGACCCTGCAATATTTGTTCTTATGTGTCTGGCTTATTTCACTCAGTATATTGCCCTTGAGGTTTTGTCATCAAGCCATTTTTTTTTTTAAGATGGTTTTGTTCACATGCCATACATTCCATCCTAAGTAAACAATCAATGGTTCCCTGTATAGTCACATATTTATCTGTTCACCACCTTCACCACTATCTATATAAAGTTGTCTACATTTCTTCCACAAGGCAGGAGGGAGAGTCAAAGAATGTAGAGAGGCAAAAGAAAAAGAAAACAGAAAGAGGAAAAAAAATGACAGCTAGGAAGCAGCAAAAAAGATAATCTTAAATCAAAGTAGAATAAAGAGTCAGACAACACCACCAATGTCAAGTGTCTCACAAGCCTCCCCTCCCCCCCCTTATCTGCATTTACCTTGGTATATCACCTTTGTTACATTAAAGGAAGCATAATACAAAGATTCCTTTAATTACAGTCTCTAGTTTACATTGACTGCATCCCTCCCCCAATGCCTCCCCATTTTTAACAACTTGCAAGGTTGATATTTGCTTGTTCTCCCTCATGAAATAACGTATTTGTACGTTTTACCACATTTGTTCAACACTCTAGATTTCACCGAGTTACACAGTCCCAGTCTTTATCTTTCCTTCTTTCTTCTGGTGTCTCACATGCTCCCAACCTTCCTCTCTCAACCATATTCATACCATGTTCAATGTACTTACATTGCTGTGCTACCATCTCACAAAACTGTGTTCCACACCTCTCACTCCTGTCTTCTCCTATCACTCTGTAGTGCTCCCTTTAGTATTTCCTGTAGGGTGGGTGTCTTGTTCACCAAGTCTCTCATTGTCTATTTGTTGGAAAATATTTTGAGCTCTCCCTCATATTTGAAGGACAGTTTTGCTGAATATAGGATTCTTGGTTGGTGGTTTGTCCCTTTCAGTATCTTAAATATATCACACCACTTCCTTCTTGCCTCCATGGTTTCTGCTGAGAGATCCGCACATAGTCTTATTAAGCTTCCTTTGTATGTGATAGATCTCTTTTCTTTTGCTGCTTCCAGGATTCTCTCTTTGTCTTTGATGTTTGACAATCTGATTATTAAGTGTCTTGGCGCAGGCCTATTCAGATCTATTCTGTTTGGAGTATGCTGTGCTTCTTGGATCTTTAATTTTATGTTTTTCATAAGAGATGGGAAATTTTCACTTATTATTTCCTCTATTATTGCTTCTTCCCCTTCTCCCTTCTCTTCTCCTTCTGGGACACCAGTAATATGTACATGCTTGTACTTTGTTTCATTCTTAAGTTCCCAGAGACGTTGCTCATATTTTTTCATACTGTTCTCAATCTGCTCCTTTGCATGTAGGCTTTTAGGTGTTCTGTTCTCCAGTTCCTGAGTGTTTTCTTCTGCCTCTTGAGATCTGCTGTTGTAAGTTTTCATTGTGTCTTTCATCTCTTGTGTTGTGCCTTTCATTTCCATAGATTCTGCTAGTTGTTTTTTTGAACTTTCGATTTCTGCCTTATGTATGCCCAGTGTTTTCAAAAACACTGCCTTTATCTCTTTTGCCACATCTTCTCTAAACTTTTTTAATTGATTTAGCATTAGTTGTTTAAATTCCTGTATCTCAGTTGAAGTGTACATTTGTTCCTTTGACAGGGCCATAACTTCATTTTCCTTAGGGTAGGTTGTAGTTTTCTGTTGTCTAGGCATCTGACCTCCTAGGCCACCCAGTCAGGTTTTCCCAAAAGAGAACAGGCTCAGGTCACAGAAAGAGGAAACAGTCAGTATCCGGTTTCCCTGATGGTTTTTCTTAGAGTATTGGCACACCCTGTGCTTTTCTGCCTGGCAGGTGCACCTGTCAGCCTGTCATGGGCTGGTGTAAGAGGGTGTGGCCTGTAGTTCTCCTCCCCCAGGTTCTGGGGTCTGGTTCTGAATGTAAGGCAGGTAGTAGAACAGCTGGGCCCCTCCCTTTCCTCTTGGGAAGCTATGCCCCCTCCAGAGAGGTCACTTGCATATCAATAAGTTCTTTGTTTCTCTGACTCTGCTGGTCAAAGTGCTGCAATTTTAAAATGGCTGAGGCTTTCTTTACTGCAAAGCGCTGTGGGCTGAAAATGGCTGAGCTACCCAGGTTGAGAGAGAGAGAAAGGGACAGAAAGCTCCCAGATTCACCCTTCGGCCAGAGATAGCACCTAATCCTCCGGGCTCCCTGTCCTGAGACAGAGATGTCCCCTGACTGTCCCAAGGTCAGTCGTCACCAAAAGCCTCTGTCTGCTTGTTGGGGATTCGCTGTCTGTATTGAGCAGTTAACATTAAAACCCCAGTTGCATCTGGGCTGAGGTACACTCACTTGTTCAGAGAGTGCTGCTCTCTAGCACCACAAGGCTTCCATGACAGAGGAGCTCTCAGCTCTCGGCTCTCGGCATGGGTCCACAGTTTCTACTTACAGATTTTATGCTGCGATCTCGGGCATTCCTCCCAATTCATGTTGGTGTGTGATGAGTGGACAGTCACATTTGTCTCCCTGCAGTTATTCCAGGTTATTTACTAGTTTTTTGGTCGTTTATGAATTGTTCCAGGGGGACTCACAGTCTTCCACTCCTCTCTATGCCGCCATCTTAGCTCCTCTCTGGGTGTTCTTTTTAACTTTAACTTTTGTTATTCTTTTTTGTGTGTGGTAATGAAAATGCTCAAAAATTGATTGTGGTGATGAATGCACAAGTATATAATGGTACTGTGAACAACTGATTGTACATCACTGTGCTGGTTTGGATGTATTATGTCCCCCAAAACACCATTATCTTTGATGCTGTCTTATGTGGGCAGGAAATGTATTGGTGTTGATTGGGTTGGAGACTTTTGATTGGATGTTTCCGTGGAGATGTGATCGATCAATCAACTGTGGGCGAGATCTTTCACTGGATAATTTCCATGGAGATGTGGCCCTGGCTATTCAGCACGGGCCTTGATTAGTTTACTGGAGCATTATATAAGCTGAAACAGAAGGAGTGAGCTTGCTACAGCCAAGAGGGACATTTTGAAGAATGCACAGGAACTGAGAGAGGAACTGCATGCAGTTTACAGAGACATTTTGGAGACAGCCTTTGAAAGGAGACTTTTGCTCTCAAGAAGCTAAGAGAGGACAAACACCCCAAGAGCAACTGAGAGTGACATTCTGGAGAGAAGCTGAAGCCTAGAGAGGAACACCTGGGAGAAAGCCATTTTGAAACCAGAGCTCTGGAGCAGATGCCAGCCACGTGCCTTCCCAGCTAACAGAGGTTTTCTGGATGCCATTGGCCATCCTCCAGTGAAGGCACCCGATTGCTGATGCAACCTTGGACACTTCATGGCCTTAAGGCTGTAACTGTGTAACCAAATAAACCCCCTTTTATAAAAGCCAATCTGTCTCTGGTGTTTTGCATTCCAGCAGCATTAGCAAACTACAACAACTGTTGATGACTGTATGGTATATGAATATATTGCGATAAAATTGTATTTTAAAAAAAGAAATACAAAAGAAAAATTGTGCAGTCACTATGGAAGACTGTTTGGCAGTTCCTCAAAAAGTTAGGTATACAATTACCATATGATCAAGCAATCCAACTTCAGGGCATATACCCAAAAGATTTGAAAGCAGGAAATTGAACAGATATTTGCCCACCAATGTTCATGGTGGCATTATTCACAACTGCCAAAAGGTCGAAGCAACTCAAGTGTCCATCAACCAATGAATGGATAAATAAAATGTGGTAAATACATACAATGGGATATTATTCAGTCATAAAAAGAAATGAAGTTCTGATAAATGCGAGAACATGGATGAACCCTGAAAACATCATGTGGAGTGAAATAAGCCAGATGTGAAAGGACAAATATTGTATGATCTCACTTATATGAAATAATTAGACTATGCAAACTCAAAGAATCAGACTCTAGAACACAAGTTACCAGTGGTCAGGGCAGGGGTAGGGAATAGGGACATAATTCTTAAATTGTACTGAGTTTCCATTTATTAAACAACTATTGATTTCTTCCTTCATTTCCTCTTTGATTTTTAAAGTCATATTTGTTTAACTGTCCATATATGCATGGACTATTTCTGTAACATATTCTGTTTTATTGACCTTTTTCTTTATTACTGCACTAGCAACAGTGTTATTTACCTTACTTTTACAATATAGCTTTATATTTGGTAGGGCACGTGCCTTTCACTACAACCTGTTCCAAAACTTTTAAAGGTTAAGGAATAAAGCTCTAACAAAATCCATTTTGATTGGAATGGAAAAAAATGATAAATATTTCATGAAGAATGGATATTTTAAAAATATTTGGGATTCTCATTCATATATATGACACAAGTTCTCATTTCTTAAAAGTCTACATTTATATTTTTGGAAGCTTTGATACTTCATAAAGATGTTATATACTTTTATTAAATTAACGCACATTTTTTGTTTTTGGTTCATGAATGCTACATTTCTTCCCTTGCATTGTGTAATTGCTTTTGCCTTTATAAATAAAGGTATTGCTCTTTGTTTATATTTCTTGCATCAGTATATCTTCATTGAACTGTTATTAGGTCTGATAGTTGTTCATAAGATTCATAAGATTTTCAAGGTAAACAAACATAAGCAAATAAAATGATTATTGTCCCACATTTAAAAAAAGAGAAACAAATGAGCTACAAATTAAAAAAAAAAAAAAAAAAGCTGTTTCACCTTACTCAAGAGAAGACAAAAGCTTATAAAACTCATCAGAAATATCATGTTTTTATAACATTGGTAAAAACTCAAAAAGTTTGACACCACAATGCCTATTTGCCAGGCTGTGGGTAAACTGGAATTCTGATCCTATTGGCTCCACCTTCAAATTACATCCCTTTAAAGCAGCATTTCTTCTAGAATTACTGAAACAGCTCCCAACATTGTTCATGCTTCCATTACTGCCACCAGGGCCTGACTACCCCTCTTCTGTTCTCCAACAGTATCATATTCTTTTAAAATACATGTCAAAGCTGCCCTTTCTTAGCTCAAAACCCTCTGTTTTCATGCAAATGAAGACGGATATACTGTAGTCATGATCTGGAAGACCCAATATGATCAAGATGTCATGCAACCTAAATCAAAATCTCAGCAGCGTTTTCTGAAATAGACAAAAATATTTTTAAAAATTTATAAAAGGAAGCAAAGGTGCCAGAATTTTCCAAACAATTTTGAAAAAGGAGAAGAACAGAGAATCTGAAAGGGTAAATTTTAAAATAGCAGACCTTATGGAAATAAAAGACACTGTGCCTCAAATAAAAAATATACTAGAGACACACAATAGCAGATTTGAAGAGACAGAAGAAAGGATAAGTGAACTTGAGGACAGATAACTGAATGCGAGCACACAAAAGAACAATTGTGAAAAACATAAAGAAAAATTTGAAATTGATCTCAGAGAAATGACGGACAACATGAAGCAAATACATGTAAGAATCACTGGTGTGCCAGAGGAGAAGACAAGGGCAAAGGGCTAATAAGAGTATTTCAAGACTTAGTTGAGGGAAACTTTCCAAACCTTCTAAATGTCATAAATTTGCAAACCAAAGATGCCCAAAGAACTCCAAATACAATAAATCCAAATAAACCTACTCTGAGACATATACTGATTTGACTGACAAATGCTGAAGAGAAGGAGAAACTTCTGAAAGCAGCAAGAGAGAAGCAATTCACCACATACAAGGAAAACAACATAAGACTAAGTACTGACTACTCAGTGGGCACCATGGTAGCGAGAAGGCAGTGGTATGACATATTTAAGGTTGTGAAAGAGAAAAATTGCCAGCCAAGAATTATTAACCAGCAAAACTCTCCTTCAAAATTGGGGGAGAGTTTAAAATTTTCACAGACAAACAAATGCTGAGAGAATTTGTTAACAAGTGACTTGCCCTGAAAGAAATACTAAAGGAAGCTCTACCAGCTGAGAAAAAAAGAAAGGAGAGAGAGGTCTGGAGAAGAGCCCAGAACTGAAGAGTCAACAGTAAGGGTAACTTAAAGGAAAAAATGAGAGAGGGGGAAAAATAGATCTAACAACTAAAAACCAAAGGATAAGATGGCTGGTTCGAGAACTCCTATCACAGTAATAACTTTGTAAATGGATTAAACTCTCCAATTAAAAGATACAGACTGGTAAAATGGATTAAAACATATGACCCAGCGATATGCTGTTTACAAGAGACTCATCTTAGACCCTGGACACAGAGACTGAAAGTGAAATGATGGAAAAAAATATTCCATGCAAACTGCAATCAAAAGAAAGCTGGCATAGGTACACTAATATCATACGAAATAGACTTTAAATGCAAAGAAGTCATAAGAAATAAAGAAGGACACTATATATTACTGAAAGGGATAATTCACATAGAAGAAATAACAATTATAAATGTTTTTGCACCCAATAAAGGAGCTCCAAAATACATGAGACAAACATGGCTAAACTGAAGGGAGCAACACACACGTCTACAACAATAGTGGGAGACTTCAATATACCACTCTCTTACATAGACAGAACAACTAAACACAGGATCAATAAGAAAATTGAGAACCTAAACAATATGATAAGTAAATTAGACTTAACAGACATATATAGATCGTTACACCCCAAAGTACCAGGATATACATTCTTCTCTAGTGCCCATGGAACGTTTTCCAGGATAGATCACATGCTGGGGCACAAAACCAGTCTTAATAAATTTAAAAAGACTGAAATTATTCAAAGCACATTCTCTGACCACAATGTAATGCAACTAGAAATCAACAACCACAAAAGAATCAGCTCTTTCTCAAATATATAGAAGTTAAGGATACTCCTAAACAACCAGTGAGTCAAAGAAGAAATAGCAACAGAAATTGGTAAATATCTAGACAGATGAAAACGAGAACACATATCAAAACCTTTGGGATGCAGTGACGGTAGTGCTGAGAGGGAAATTTATAGCTCTAAATGCATATATCAAAAAGCAAGAAAGAGATAAAACTAAAGACCTAACTGAATGACTGAAGAGGTTAGAGAATGATTAGCAAACTAACCCCAAAGCAAGGAGATGAAAAAATTAAAAGATTAAAGCAGAAATAAATGAGCTGGAGAACAAAAAAACAAGAGAGAGAATAAATAAATCCAAAAGTTGGTTCTTTGAGAAGAGCAATAAGATGAAAGACCCTTAGCTAGACTGACAAAGTCCAAAAGAGAAACGACCCAAATAAACAGAATCAGAAATGAGAAGGGGATAATTACTACAGCTCCTGAAAAAAAAAAAAAAGTCATAAGAGGATACTATGAACAAATGCATGCCAAAAAGCTAGACAATTTAGACGAAATGGACAATTTCCTGGAAACACATTAACAGCCTAGACTGACCCAAGAAGAAATAGAAGACCTCAACAAACCAATCACAAGCAAAGAGATCCAATCAGTCATCACAAATCTACCTAGAAATAAAAAGCCCAGGGCCAGATGGCTTCATAGGGGAATTTTACCAATTTTTCCAAAAGAATTGACACCATTCCTGCTCAAACTCTCAAAAAATTTAAGAAACAAGAACACTACCTAACTCATTTTATGAAGCTAGTATCACTCTGATACCCTAACCAGAGAAAGACACTACAAAAAAGGAAAACCATAGGCCAATCTCCCTAATGAATATAGATGCAAAAATCCTAAACAAAATACTTGCTGATTGAATCAAAAGGCACATTAAAAGAATTATACACCATGACCAAGTGGGGTTCATCCCTGGCATGCAATGGTGGTTTCAACATAAGAAAATCAATTAAAGTAATTCAACACATTAACAAATCAAAAGGAAAAAGCAAATGATAGCATCTTGATAGATGCTGAAAAAGCATTTTACAAAAATTCAACATTCCTTTTTGATAAAAACACTTCAAAAGGTAGGAATTGAAGGAACCTTCCTCAATATGATGAAGGGCATATATGAAAAACCAATGCCAGCATAGTACTCAACAGTGAGAGGCTGAAAGCCTTCCCCCTAAGATCGGGAAAAAGACAAGAATGCCCACTGTCGCCTCTATTATTCAACGTTGTGCTACAAGTTCTAGCCAGAGCAATTTGCCAAGACAAAGATATAAAAGGCAACCAAATTGGAAAGGAAGAAATAAAACTGTCATTATTTGCAGATTATATGATCTTATATTTCAAAAATCCTGAGAATTCAACCACAAAGCTACTTGAGCTAATAAACAAATTCAGCAGAGTGGTGGAGTATAAGATTAATGCACATAAGTTGGTAATGTTCCTATACACTAGTGATGACCTAACTGAAGAGGTAATAAAAAAAATTTCATTCACAATAGCAACTAAAAAAAGCAAGTACCTAGTAATAAACTTAACCAAGGATGTAAAAGACTTCTGCACAGAAAATTATAAAATTTTACTAAAAGAAATAAAAAAGGAACTAAATAGGTGGAAAAATATTCCATGCTCATGCAGACGAATACTAAACATTGTTAAGATGTCCAACTCTACTGAAACTGATCTACAGATTCAATGCAATTCCAATAAAATTTCCAAAAACCTACTTTGCAAACTTGGAAAAGCTAGTTATCAAATTTATTTGGAAGGAAAAGGGGCCTCGAATTGCCAAAAACATCCTAAAAAAGAAGAATGAAGGGGCAGGACTTACTCTTCCAGACTTTGAGCCTAGTATTAAGCTACACTGCTCAAAACAGCATGGTGCTGGCATAAAGATACACATATTGATCAATGGAAATGAATTGAGAGTTCAGAAATAGAACCCAGATATACAGTCAACTGATTTTTGATAAGGCACCCAAATCCACTGAACTGGGACAGAACAGTCTCTTCAACAAATAGGGCTGAGCTGATAGGACAGCCATAACAAAAATAATGAAAGAGGACCCCTACCTTACACCCTATAAAAAATTAACTCAAAATGGATCAAAGTCCACAATATAAGAGATAATATCATAAAACTTCTAGAAGATATTGTAGGGAAACATCTTCAAGACCTAGTATTAGGAGGTTGCATCAAATGGGAACTCCTGAAACTCAAAAGCTTCTATACCTCAAGGGACTTTGTCAAAAAGGTGAAGAGGCAGACAATGCAATGGGAAAAAATATTTGGAAACCATGTAGCCGATAAAAGACTGATATCTTGCATATATAAAGAAATCCTACAACTCAACAATAGTATGAACAGCCCAATGATAAAACGGGCAAAAGATATGAAAAGACATTCCTCTGAAGAGGAAATGCAAATGGCTAAAAAACACATGAAAAATTGTTCATCTCCATTAGCTATTAGGGAGATGCAAATCAAGACCACAATGAGCTATCCTCTCACATCAATAAGAATGGCTGCCATCAAACAAACAGGAAACTACAAATGCTGGAGAGGATGTGGAGAAATTGGAACTCTCATTTGTTGCTGATGGGACTGCCTAATGGTACAGCCACTCTGGAAGGCAGTTTGGCAGTTTCTCAGAAAACCAGATATTGAATTACCCTATGATCTGGCAATTCCACTTATCAGTATATACGCAGAAGATTTGAAAGCAGTGACATGAACAGACATTTGTACATCGATGTTCATAGCAGCACTGCTCACAACTGCCGAGAGATGGAAACAATCCAAGTGTCCTTCAACAGTTGAGTGGATTAACAAAATGTGGTATATACATACGATGGAATATGTGCCGGTTTGAATGTATTGTGTCCCCCAAATGCTATTATCTTTGTGGTCTTGTGGGACAGACGTTTTGGTGCTGGTTAGATTTGCTTGGAATGTGCCTCACCCAGCTGTGGGTGGTGACTTTGGTGGGATACTCCCATGGAGGTGTGACCTCACCCATTCAGGGTGGGCCTTGATCACTGGAGCCATATAAAACATGCTGACTCAAAGAGACTGGACGGAGTGCAGCCGTGAGTGACGTTTTGAAGAGGAGCAAGCTTGCTAGAGAGGAGCATCCTGGGAGAAAGCCATTTTGAAACCAGAACTTTGGAGCAGACACCAGCCACGTGCCTTCCCAGCTAACAGAGGTTTTCCGGACGCCATTGGCCATCCTCCAGTGAAGGTACCCGATTACTGATGTGTTATCTTGGACACTTTAGGGCCTTAAGACTGTAACTGTGTAGCCAAATAAACCCCCTTTTTATAAAAGCCAATCCATCTCTGGTGTTTTGCATTCTGCAGCATTAGCAAACTAGAACAGAATACTATGCAGCAGCAAGAAGCAACAAGGTCCTGAAAGATACGGCAACATGGATGAACCTTGAAGATATAATTCTTAGTGAAATAACTCAAGAAACAAAAGGAGAGATATTGTATGTTACCACTTTTATGTAAAATCAATGTCTTATAATATAGAATATTGGGGATCTAGTGATAGACAGCAGCTATTGAGGAGGAATGATAATCTAGTATGTTCAGATATGTTCATGATTAAAGCTACATTAATGGATAGGGGTGACAATTGTTTGTTAACGGGATTATGAGTATCAGAGCTGTATTGAAGGCGAATAGGATTGATAAGGGTTGTTTAAAGGCATGTTTCCCACATATCAGCACCACAAATATAGATAGGTGATTGCATGATATACTTCTAAGGTATGACACTAGCACAGAGAGTTGACAACAGAAGGGCATATGGGAAAAATCTACATATTGCATACTAGGGACTATAATTAATAGGAATATCATATTAGTATTACACAAATACCAGGGACAAATAATTAAGGGCTGACAAGAGCTATGAGATGTTTTGGGTTATAAGAATTGTTTAAAATGAAGAGTGATGAGGACTGTACAACTAAGTGATAATAATGTGAGATATGGATGGATTACAATGGACATAACATATGCTATGTGAACTTTGGATCCCCCTACTTTAAAAAGCAAGCCCTCGGTATTGGGGCTTGCTTGGGTGATAGTCATGGTTGTAAAGGGGAGGCTAAGCTCACCTGTAATTATGCCTAGGAGTCACCTCCAGAGAACCTCTTTTGTTGCTCAAATGTGGACTTTCTCTAAGACTTACTCTGTGAATAAATTCATCACCATCCCCCCAACATGGGATAGGACCCCCCAAGATGCATCCTGGCGATGTGGGACATGGATTCCGGGAATGAGCCTGACCCTGGCATTGAGAAATTCAGAATGCCTTTTTGACCAAAAGGGGGAAAAGAAAGGCAACAAAATAAGATTTTAGTGATGAAGAGAATTCAAATAGAGTCAAGAGGCTGTCCTGTTGGTTACTCCCATGCAACCTTCACCTAGATATGCTAAATGACTACAATATGATAAGCCCAAGTCAACAGTAGTCTTGAAAACCTTAAAGAATACTCAGATCCCTATATGAGACTCTATAAAAGTTTCACTGACTAAGTTTTGTCTTCAGAAACATAAATCCTTCAGAGTGCTTCTATGTCAGGTAAGTCCCAAAACCCAGAGGTAATAGCCTCTTCAAGGACATCAACTAGATGTGTTCCCTTTCTCATAAAGTTGACACCACTTTTCAATATGAACAGGTTAGCATGGTCACTGCCTAGACATCCCTGAAGATTGGGAAAGTGATTAAACTAGAGGTAGGGGTGGCAACAGACAAGAAGGAATTTAACAAAGGATTATGAATACTGAATCTTTATATAATTTTCTTTTTTTTGGTTGCTAGGGTAGTAGAATAGCTAGAAGGAAAGAACTGAAATCATGGAATTGTAACACATAGCATCCTTAGAAATTTGTTCTATAGTTACTTGTTGAATTGTAATTTGAAAGACACACAATTTTGCATAGATGTTAGATTTCACAATCAGGAAATAACTGAAACTATGGTACTATAACTCACAACAACTTTGGAAATTTCCTATATATCTACTTGCTATATCATACTTTGAAAGATACTACCTTTTTGTATATATGTTATATTTCATAATAGGGAACTAACTGGAACTGTGGAATTGTAACCTATACTATTCTTTGAAAGTTGCTCTCTAATTACTTGTTAAATTGCACTTGGAAAGTTATCACTTCTATGTATATATGTTAGATTCTACAATAGAAAAATATCATTAAAAAAAGAACAAAGTTGGAAGACACATTACCTCATTTCAAGACTTACTATAAGTGACACTAATCTACACAATGTGGTAGTAGTAAAAGGATAAACACAGATCAACCAAGTGAACAGACTCCAGATAGAGAGCATGGATATAGAGCACTTTGAACTCCAAGGCAATACAGTGGAGAAAGTATATTCTTCTCAAAAAATGTGCTGACAGGTGGGTGTGTAGAGGTGGAGAACACAAATATGGTGTCTGTATGTTCCCTCTACTCAATTATTTAGAGAATACTGCCAGCACAAAATGCCAAGACCCTTGACTCCTGAAATTTTAGATTCCAAATTGCACCAACTAGGATATATTTTTCTTTTCTGATTGGCAGCCTCAATACTGAAATAAAATATAAAAACTGATCAAAAATAGAATTACTCATACAACAAAAGGCAGATAAAAACTCTAAAATCCTACAAGAATACCATGAACAAGCTCATGAGGATAAAGACTTTTCTATGAAAATGTAGAAGGAAAAAATTGAATGAAGAAAAAACAGAAATCCAGGATAGATATATGACTATTTCATAATATGATTCAGTAATCAAACTCTGCACCCAAAAAGTCCCCACAAGGAACATTTTTATAGGTGGATTTTACAAAAATCTACAAGTAACAATTTTGTCACCTAAATTACTAGGAAGGAAAAGAAAGAGCAGAGAGAGGCGGGGCAAGATGGCGGACTGCTGAGCTGTATGTTTTAGTTACTCCTCCAGGAAAGTAGGTAGAAAGCCAGGAACTGCGTGGACTGGACACCACAGAGCAATCTGACTTTGGGCATACTTCATACAACACTCATGAAAACGTGGAACTGCTGAGATCAGCGAAATCTGTAAGTTTTTGCAACCAGGGGACCCGCGCCCCTCCCTGCCAGGCTCAGTCCTGTGGGAGGAGGGGCTGTCAGCTCCAGGAAGGAGAAGGGAGAACTGCAGTGGCAGCCCTTATCGGAAACTCATTCTATTGATCCAAACTCCAACCATAGATAGACTGAGACCAGACACCAGAGAATCTGAGAGCACCCAGCCCAGCAGAGAGGAGACAGACATAGAAAAAACAGCACGAAAAACTCCAAAATAAAAGCGGAGGATTTCTGGAGTTCTGGTGAACATAGAAAGGGGAAGGACAGAGCAAAGGCCCTGAGGCGCATATGCAAATCCCGAAGAAAAGCTGATCTCTCTGCCCTGTGGACCTTTCCTTAATGGCCCTAATTGCTTTGTCTCTTAGCAATTCAATAACCCATTAGATCTCTGAGGAGGGCCCTTTTTTTAATCCTTTTTTTTTTGTAAAACAATTACTCTAAGAAGCCCAATACAGAAAGCTTCAAAGACTTGCAATTTGGGCAGGTCAAGTCAAGAGCAGAACTAAGAGAGCTCTGAGACAAAAGGCAATAATCCAGTGGCTGAGAAAATTCACTAAACACCACAACTTCCCAAGAAAAGGGGGGTGTCCGCTCACAGCCATCATCCTGGTGGACAGGAAACACTCCTGCCCATCGCCAGCCCCATAGAAAATTATAAAGCATATGAAAAACCAGACGATATGGATAACCGAAGCCCAAGCACCCAAATCAAAAAATCAGAAGAGACACAGCACCTAGAGCAGCTACTCAAAGAATTAAAGATGAACAATGAGACCATAGTACGGGATACAAAGGATATCAAGAAGACCCTAGAAGAGCATAAAGAAGACATTGCAAGACTAAATAAAAAAATGGATGATCTTATGGAAATTAAAGAAACTGTTGACCAAATTAAAAAGATTCTGGACACTCATAGTACAAGACTAGAGGAAGTTGAACAACGAATCAGTGACCTCGAAGATGACAGAATGGAAAATGAAAGCATAAAAGAAAGAATGGGGAAAAAAATTGAAAAAATCGAAATGGACCTCAGGGATATGATAGATAATATGAAACGTCCAAATATAAGACTCACTGGTGTCCCAGAAGGGGAAGAAAAGGGTAAAGGTCTAGGAAGAGTATTCAAAGAAATTGTTGGGGAAAACTTCCCAAATCTTCTAAACAACATAAATACACAAATCATAAATGCTCAGCGAACTCCAAATAGAATAAATCCAAAAAAACCCACTCCGAGACATATACTGATCACACTGTCAAACACAGAAGAGAAGGAGCAAGTTCTGAGAGCAGCAAGAGAAAAGCAATTCACCACATACAAAGGAAACAGCATAAGACTAAGTAGTGACTACTCAGCCGCCGCCATGGAGGCAAGAAGGCAGAGGCACGATATATTTAAAATTCTGAGTGAGAAAAATTTCCAGCCAAGAATACTTTATCCAGCAAAGCTCTCCTTCAAATTTGAGGGAGAGCTTAAATTTTTCACAGACAAACAAATGCTGAGAGAATTTGCTAACAAGAGACCTGCCCTACTGGAGATACTCAAGGGAGCCCTACAGACAGAGAAACAAAGAAAGGACAGAGAGACTTGGAGAAAGGTTCAGTACTAAAGAGATTCGGTATGGGTACAATAAAGGATATTAATAGACAGACGGGAAAAATATGACAAACATAAACCAAAGGATAAGATGGCTGATTCAAGAAATGCCTTCACGGTTATAACGTTGAATGTAAATGGATTAAACTCCCCAATTAAAAGATATAGATTCGCAGAATGGATCAAAAAAAATGAACCATCAATATGTTGTATACAAGAGACTCATCTTAGACACAGGGACACAAAGAAATTGAAAGTGAAAGGATGGAAAAAAATATTTCATGCAAGCTACAGCCAAAAGAAAGCAGGTGTAGCAATATTAATCTCAGATAAAATAGACATTAAATGCAGGGATGTTTTGAGAGACAAAGAAGGCCACTACATAGTAATAAAAGGGGCAATTCAGCAAGAAGAAATAACAATCATAAATGTCTATGCACCCAACCAAGGTGCCACAAAATACATGAGAGAAACACTGCCAAAACTAAAGGAAGCAATTGATGTTTCCACAATAATTGTGGGAGACTTCAACACATCACTCTCTCCTATAGATAGATCAACCAGACAGAAGACCAATAAGGAAATTGAAAATCTAAACAATCTGATAAATGAATTAGATTTAACAGACATAAACAGGACATTACATCCCAAATCACCAGGATACATATACTTTTCTAGTGCTCACAGAACTTTCTCCAGAATAGATCATATGCTGGGACATAAAACAAGCCTCAATAAATTTAAAAAGGTTGAAATTATTCAAAGCACATTCTCTGACCACAATGGAATACAATTAGAAGTCAATAACCATCAGAGACTTAGAAAATTCACAAATACCTGGAGGTTAAACAACACACTCCTAAACAATCAGTGGGTTAAAGAAGAAATAGCAAGAGAAATTGCTAAATATATAGAGACGAATGAAAATGAGAACACAACATACCAAAACCTATGGGATGCAGCAAAAGCAGTGCTAAGGGGGAAATTTATAGCACTAAACGCATATATTAAAAAGGAAGAAAGAGCCAAAATCAAAGAACTAATGGATCAACTGAAGAAGCTAGAAAATGAACTGCAAACCAATCCTAAACCAAGTACAAGAAAAGAAATAACAAGGATTAAAGTAGAAATAAATAACACAGAGAACAAAAAAACAATAGAGAGGATAAATATCACCAAAAGTTGGTTCTTTGAGAAGATCAACAAGATTGACAAACCCCTAGCTAGACTGACAAAATCAAAAAGAGAGAAGACCCATATAAACAAAATAATGAATGAAAAAGGTGACATAACTGCAGATCCTGAAGAAATTAAAAAAATTATAAGAGGATATTATGAACAACTGTATGGCAACAACCTGGATAATGTAGAAGAAATGGACAATTTCCTGGAAACATATGAACAACCTAGACTGACCAGAGAAGAAATAGAAGACCTCAACCAACCAATCACAAGCAAAGAGATCCAATTAGTCATCAAAAATCTTCCCACAAATAAATGCCCAGGGCCAGATGGCTTCACAGGGGAACTCTACCAAACTTTCCAGAAAGAACTGACACCAATCTTACTCAAACTCTTTCAAAACATTGAAGAAAATGGAACACTACCTAACTCATTTTATGAAGCTAACATCAATCTAATACCAAAACCAGGCAAAGATGCTACAAAACAGGAAAACTACCGGCCAATCTCCCTAATGAATATAGATGCAAAAATCCTCAACAAAATACTTGCAAATTGAATCCAAAGACACATTAAAAAAATCATACACCATGACCAAGTGGGGTTCATTCCAGGCATGCAAGGATGGTTCAACATAAGAAAATCAATCAATGTATTACAACACATTAACAAGTCAAAAGGGAAAAATCAATTGATCATCTCAATAGATGCTGAAAAAGCATTTGACAAAATCCAACATCCGTTTTTGATAAAAACACTTCAAAAGGTAGGAGTTGAAGGAAACGTCCTCAACATGATAAAGAGCATATATGAAAAACCCACAGCCAGCATAGTACTCAATGGTGAGAGACTGAAAGCCTTCCCTCTAAGATCAGGAACAAGACAAGGATGCCCGCTGTCACCACTGTTATTCAACATTGTGCTGGAAGTGCTAGCCAGGGCAATCCGGCAAGACAAAGAAATAAAAGGCATCCAAATTGGAAAAGAAGAAGTAAAACTGTCATTGTTTCCAGATGATATGATCTTATATCTAGAAAACCCTGAGAAATCGATGATACAGCTACTAGAGCTAATAAACAAATTTAGCAAAGTAGCGGGATACAAGATTAATGCACATAAGTCAGTAATGTTTCCATATGCTAGAAATGAACAAACTGAAGAGACACTCAAGAAAAAGATACCATTTTCAATAGCAACTAAATAAATCAAGTACCTAGGAATAAACTTAACCAAAGATGTAAAAGACCTATACAAAGAAAACTACATAACTCTACTAAAAGAAATAGAAGGGGACCTTAAAAGATGGAAAAATATTCCATGTTCATGGATAGGAAGACTAAATGTCATTAAGATGTCAATTCTACCCAAACTCATCTACAGATTCAATGCAATCCCAATCAAAATTCCAACAACCTACTTTGCAGACTTGGAAAAGCTAGTTATCAAATTTATTTGGAAAGGGAAGATGCCTCGAATTGCTAAAGACACTCTAAAAAAGAAAAACGAAGTGGGAGGACTTACACTCCCTGACTTTGAAGCTTATTATAAAGCCACAGTTGCCAAAACAGCATGGTACTGGCACAAAGATAGACATATAGATCAATGGAATCGAATTGAGAATTCAGAGATAGACCCTCAGATCTATGGCCGACTGATCTTTGATAAGGCCCCCAAAGTCACTGAACTGAGCCATAATGGTCTTTTCAACAAATGGGGCTGGGAGAGTTGGATATCCATATCCAAAAGAATGAAAGAGGACCCCTACCTCACCCCCTACACAAAAATTAACTCAAAATGGCCCAAAGATCTCAATATAAAAGAAAGTACCATAAAACTCCTAGAAGATAATGTAGGAAAACATCTTCAAGACCTTGTATTAGGCAGCCACTTCCTAGACTTTACACCCAACGCACAAGCAACAAAAGAAAAAATAGATAAATGGGAACGCCTCAAGCTTAGAAGTTTCTGCACCTCAAAGGAATTTCTCAAAAAGGTAAAGAGGCAGCCAACTCAATGGGAAAAAATTTTTGGAAACCATGTATCTGACAAAAGACTGATATCATGCATATATAAAGAAATCGTACAACTCAATGACAATAGTACAGACAGCCCAATTATAAAATGGGCAAAAGATATGAAAAGACAGTTCTCGGAAGAGGAAATACAAATGGCCAAGAAACACATGAAAAAATGTTCAGCTTCACTAGCTATTAGAGAGATGCAAATTAAGACCACAATGAGATACCATCTAACACCGGTTAGAATGGCTGCCATTAAACAAACAGGAAACTACAAATGCTGGAGGGGATGTGGAGAAATTGGAACTCTTATTCATTGTTGGTGGGACTGTATAATGGTTCAGCCACTCTGGAAGTCAGTCTGGCAGTTCCTTAGAAAACTAGATATAGAGCTACCATTCGATCCAGCGATTGCACTTCTCGGTATACACCCGGCAGATCGGAAAGCAGTGACACGAACAGATATCTGCACGCCAATGTTCATAGCAGCATTATTCACAATTGCCAAGAGATGGAAACAACCCAAATGTCCTTCAACAGATGAGTGGATAAATAAAATGTGGTATATACACACGATGGAATACTACGCGGCAGTAAGAAGGAACGATGTCGTGAAACATATGACAACATGGATGAACCTTGAAGACATAATGCTGAGTGAAATAAGCCAGGCACAAAAAGAGAAATATTATATGCTACCACTAATGTGAACTTTGAAAAATGTAAAACAAATGGTTTATAATGTAGAATGTAGAGGAACTAGCAATAGAGAGCAATTAAGGAAGGGGGAACAATAATCCAAGAAGAACAGATAAGCTATTTAACGTTCTGGGGATGCCCAGGAATGAATATGGTCTGTTAATTTCTGATGGATATAGTAGGAGCAAGTTCACAGAAATGTTGGTATATTAGGTAACTTTCTTGGGGTAAAGTAGGAACATGTTGGAAGTTAAGCAGTTATCTTAGGTTAGTTGTCTTTTTCTTACTCCCTTGTTATGGTCTCTTTGAAATGTTCTTTTATTGTATGTTTGTTTTCTTTTTAACTTTTTTTTCATACAGTTGATTTAAAAAAGAAGGGAAAGTTAAAAAAAAAAAAAAAGAAAAACAAGGAAAAAAAAAGATGTAGTGCCCCCTTGAGGAGCCTGTGGAGAATGCAGGGGTATTCGCCTACCCCACTTCGATGGTTGCTAACATGACCACAGACATAGGGGACTGGTGGTTTGATGGGTTGAGCCCTCTACCATAGGTTTTGCCCTTGGGAAGACGGTTGCTGCAAAGGAGAGGCTAGGCCTCCCTATGGTTGTGCCTAAAAGCCTCCTCCCGAATGCCTCTTTGTTGCTCAGATGTGGCCCTCTCTCTCTAGCTAAGCCAACTTGAAAGGTGAAATCACTGCCCTCCCCCCTACGTGGGATCAGACACCAGCGTAGTGAAACTCCCTGGCAACGTGGAATATGACTCCCGGGGAGGAATGTAGACCTGGCATCGTGGGACGGAGAACATCTTCTTGACCAAAAGGGGGATGTGAAAGGAAATGAAATAAGCTTCAGTGGCAGAGAGATTCCAAAAGGAGCTGAGAGGTCACTCTGGTGGGCACTCTTACGCACAATTTAGACAACCCTTTTTAGGTTCTAAAGAATTGGGGTAGCTGGTGGTGGATACCTGAAACTATCAAACTACAACCCAGAACCCATGAATCTCGAAGACAATTGTATAAAAATGTAGCTTATGAGGGGTGACAATGGGATTGGGAAAGCCATAAGGACCACACTCCACTTTGTCCAGTTTATGGATGGATGAGTAGAAAAATAGGGGAAGGAAACAAACAAACAAACAGACAAAGGTACCCAGTGTTCTTTTTTACTTCAATTGCTCTTTTTCACTTTAATTATTATTCTTGTTATTTTTGTGTGTGTGCTAATGAAGGTGTCAGGGATTGATTTAGGTGATGAATGTACAACTATGTAATGGTACTGTGAACAATCGAATGTACGATTTGTTTTGTATGACTGCATGGTATGTGAATATATCTCAATAGAAAGAAAAGAAAGAGCAGAAAGCACCTTATTTCCTTGTGAGACAGTAATCATGATAGCATGATTAGATAGGAATACAAGAAAATTATAGTCTAATCTAACTTGGGAATATAGAAATAAAAATCCTAAATATAATATTAGCAAAACAATCACAACAAAAATGTCAGGAACATGTGTAAGAAAAACTCACCACTTACTAGTAAGTATGGTATATACAAGAATTTCAGAATACATTAACTTTAGAAATAGATTACGCTATTCACAGTATTTACTAATAAAAGTAAAGAAACTATGTCTTTCTTTCAATAGATATACAAAAACTACTCAATATAATTCAATGCAAATTCATGCCTAATATGATATCTTAGCAAACTGGTAACTGAAGGAAGCTACTTGTCTTGACATAGGTTACCAACCAAAAACTGACAGCAAACATCAGGATTAATGGGGAATGTTCCTTAAAGATTGATTTGATCTATTTCTAGCTCACCTTTTCTAATTAATGTATGGACCCTTACAAAACTCATAAGTCCATTACAATACAAAGTGGGAAATGAACAGAGCTTACCTGAAATTTTTTCATTTTCTGTGGCTTTTAGGAGAGTGCAAAAAACTGTGTCGATTCAACTGTGGGGACAGAAAGAGAAGAGGGGTCATAAGATCTGGTGAGCCTTACAGCTTCTACCTTCACCCCACTAAAAATCTGACACTCCAGCTGGGGAGCAGCCTCCCTATGGAAAGAGGACACTTGAGGAATTGACAGGCATGAGGAGGACCATGTTGGGGTGGTTTATCCGTTCGTTCGCAACTCTGAAATGATCATGGAGCGTTAAACCTGCAGCTCTTCAGTGGATGAATATAATATTTCCTCAATCTATGTAACAATAATGCATATGTCCTTTTGACAAAAAACACAAATAAATAAAAACAAAAGAGGATTAGTTGAATTACGATACACCAAAGGATAAAACAGTATTCTTTCATTAGTGAATCACGTATCTGTTTTCTCAGCAATATTGTTTACCTCTTGACATAGAAAGTCCACAGAAAGCAGAGTAAAAGGAATGAGTATGCTTTAAGGCAAGGATTTTAAATTATTTGTTTTAACTGTGGTGTAGTTTCTCAAAAGGCCCTTTTGATAAGGTGTAGTTGGTGACTTATCCATGAGAGAGTGAAGTGCATTGTTTTTCTTTTGGCTTTGCCACAAACAAACTGGATGTCCGCGGACAAGTTACTAAATTCATCAGGCCCAAAAAAGTCTGAAGTAGTTAACCACAGAAACCCTTCGAGAACCATCATTCTAGGATTTTCCAAGGTTAGGCTGTCTCAGTAGTGTCACACGAGGTAACAGACATGAGTCACAGTAAGGCATAATTTGCATAGAGTGGAGAACAAAGACAATAGAAGCCCATTAGGGTTGGGTGGAAACAGAACTTTCTAACCTCTGGCTGGTTTTCCCTTATCTCCAGACCTTGCCCTTATAAGCTTCCCTATTAAATGGCCTTTCCTGGGTAGCCTGTTTCTGGGTCTCCCTAGCTCACCTCACTCTTCTCAAAGCTGATCCTAACAATCTACTGTCACATAGTGGCTTCTAGAGGTGGCAACATCATCAGGTCTGGTTCATTCTGGCCAAGCATATCATGACATGCTCATTTTCACTCCTCTGCCTTGGCCCTGAAGCTCTGGTGAGAAATGAAATGTCAGAGGGACATTACCTTCAGGAAAGATTGTAGCTCCCAACACTCCCTGCTTCCTACCTCACGAGGTCTGCTTTTTTTCCCAGGGATCTGAGACCTAGGCCTGGGAAACAAATTAATTTTAGGGCCTAAACCTTAACTCTTGGAATTACCTACATGATCAGTCTCAAAACATAGACAGTCTGTCTCTTAAAAAAATAAAATAGAATAAAACCCCACAGATAACCTGCCACTGCAGGAAGGGCTAGGAATCTTGACCCAAGGGATTTGAAAAGACACTAGAAATATCAGAATGCATTTACCACTGGTAGGATGCCACCTACAGTTACTTTACATATCACTAGGGACTTAGGGACAGGTGACTCAGGGATGGGAAGACTGCAGTGTTTGCTTCCGATAGGTGTGATACTAGGAAGAGCCTGAGATTGGGAGTAAGGCACACCAGCCTTTGAATCCAAATTCCCCACCAACTAGTTTATGATCTGAGCACATACATCACTACATGAGCCTCAATTTCTTTTTTAATGCATACAATTATACAGACTCATAATGTGGTTGTGAAGTTTACATAAGCTACCAAATGCAAAGTCTCTTCTAAATATAAAAGCCATTGTCAGCCACTCTGTGTCTTCTATCTGTCATTTGTATAATTACAGGTGACACTTAAACTTTCAAAATGTCCTTAAGCAGTCATTATTAATAACCTCATTTTCAGATGAGTGAACTAATTCTTATTCCTGGTGACAGATGACAGATCTGAAATTTACTCGGTTCTTTCTCCGTCCAGAGCCCACAGACTCATGGCCCGCTCTTCCTGACACGTTCACACTCAACGTTATAAACACACAGGGACCTCCCGCCTCCAGCATCGGCTTCTCCGCGGTGGAGCTACACCTGGGAAAGGGCACATGGTGACAGATACTCGCACCAAGAACCATCTCCTGACTAGCCCGCGGGGCCGGGAATCGCCAACCTCGGCCTTCCCCCGGCCCGGAGCGCACACGGTTGATGGGTGGTGGAAGACTGCCCCTGGACTTATCATTCTCGCTGCCCAAAGAAGGCCGCCCCTCCCGGCTGCTCCCCACGCACTCTTACCCCAAGGCCGCAGCCTTCACTCTGTGAAGTGATTCAAGTCGCTAACTGGAACTTGAGTCGCTTCCCAGGAAGCTTGAGAGGGCGTAACGAAAAGCACATGCGCAGAAGTAACCGAGACTTTCGTTCGCGATGTCAGTACCCGTACAGACTACATTTCCCAAAAACCTTTGCGTCCCTTCTTTGAAGTGACTCTCACCGCTTTTCCGCTTTTCGGCAGGTTGGGAGATGTTCTTAAAGGTCTCATTTATCCAGGTTCGCTCAGAGCTTGGAGAGGTTAAGGATTAAACTTGAATTCTACCGATCAGATCCCAACGGAAATAGCAATCTTTTTTCATAAACATTGGAAGACAATCGGAAACCTTGCATATGAACTGAGCATTAAAAATAATAAGGAAAATTACTGTTACTTTTCTCAAGTAAAAACCTGGGGAATTGTGTAGGAAATTTAACTGATTTGTAAAAAGCATAACTGAAGTATTTAAGATAGAAATTATATAATTGTAAATTTACTTCATAATTCATAACATTTATCCTGGGACCTCAAGGATTTGTCTTTTTACAAATCCGGGACACACGACCCCTGAAACGGGTACTGATGTACCCGGATACCAGCGGGAGCAGAGTCTAGTGCTGCAATTATGTCGTACTTAAGGAAATGTTGGTTTTTATATACTAACGTTGTTTCTTGCTAAAATCTCTTACTGTTTCAAAAAACTTTTGTTAATTATCTTCGATTTTCATGCACATAGTGACAAGTTTGCCTGCTTTTCCCCAATATTTATAATTATTAACAAATTACAAACAATAAGTAAAAAAATTGTGGAGTTTTATTAAATCAAGCATAATAGACTTTAGGATCACTAAGGGAGAAAAAGTGGTCAGTTAATTCAATAAAACATTTATTGTAAACCTGTTGTATATACGTTACTAGAATTAAGAATTTTTTAAAAAACCCTAAGACTACAACACAAACAGTGACTCCTATTGTAAACCATGGACTATAGTTAAGAGTACAAGGATAAAAATGTTCTTTCATGAATTGTAACCAATATACCACACTAATCCAAGTTGTTAATAATAGCATAGTACACGTAAACTTTATCATATGCATGGTTTTTCCTCTAAACCTACAACTTCCCTTATTAAAAAAAAAGAAAAAAAAATGAAAGAAAACCTACTATATAATAAACATCATTCCAGATCCTGGGAAAGGAACACAAAAGAAGAGGTAAAATTCCATAACCCAATGGAGTTTGTGCTCAGCTTGTTTGAGGAGTCTATGAGTCACGGTCCCCACAATTGAGGGAACAATTGAAGAGAGTCTATTAAAAAGGGCTCTTGACAAACCATGGACCAGCCTGGTAAACTACCCTGTGGCTAGTGATGGTAAGGAGCCATTATTACCACCAGACCTGAAGTGAGAGTATGGAGAATTACTGAAACCAGGCACAAAATGCCACCCTAATAGGACCAATGGCCTTAGGAATAAGAACATTGTAATGGCCAAAGCATGGGTCAGCACAGAGGGCCATTGGAATATAAACTCCATATCCACTTGTTTCCACCCTCTAATGTCCTATCCTCTGGAAAGCATACATAAACCCCACTTTATGCTTCTTCCCTGAAGTCCCTCCAAACCTTTTTGTCACCAATTTTCCACTCTTACTCTTTTCTGAGTAAGTTAACTCATTGAACCATTGAACCCAAATCAGTATAAATCTCAGCTCAGAACATCTCCATCACAAAGTGAACAAAGAAATACACCTGGTTAAACTGTGCACACTGGGGAAATTTCAATTCAACACAGTCCCTCAGAACCACCCATTAGTGGGACTATAATTCCAGGACCCATCATTCTAGATGATTCCACCATATATAGAAGGTCACGTCTGAAAGAGATTCAACCTCTCTGTGGCTACAGATTTCCCTTGGGAATGCCTGAGAATGATTTCTGGTATATACTGGTATACCTGTGAATAAATATTGAAGGATTTTTTCAAAGAGAACCAGCCTCTTCTCGTTTGAAGACTCTTGACTATAAACTAAGTTATATCAGGGAACTAGGAAAGAGGATTTGAATCCTCTTATGGATTTGAATCCCTCTTATGGTGACATGATAATTTCCTGCCTGCTGACCTAGAATTTCACACACACACACAAATTCCTATGCATTACTGATTCCCAAACATGGCATCAGATATGCCCAGAGAGTTTAAAAATACATTTGTCAGAAGAGAATATATATATATATATATATATGTATATATAAAATTAGCATGAAATAAATGGGCTTCTCCTGAATCCATGGTAAGCATATTTATATAACTTTGACGCTACCCAAATATGTTTCAATGGTCATGGTCTTATATCCTAAGTATCCACCTTACCATATGATACTCAGTTCTGCTTCTACTATTGAGCAAGATCTTGAGTTCCTTTGGTGTTCTGTTTATATCTGAATTAGACATTGCAATTTCCCTTCTGCGCATAGCTAGTTTTTTACTCCCATTATGGAACTGGAGTCAATAAGGAAGGTTGTAGGGACAGGTCCAGAGGAAAGTAGACATCTCCTTTCTGGTTGAGTTACACTAGGAGTGCCCCTTGGGATTTGGAGAAAGAAATGAGAAATCCATTGTCAGAAGCCAATTAATCCTCACTCTTTTTCTCAGTTCAACACAAATGCTGATTTTCACAAACTAAAAGGTCTTGAAATTGGAGAGTGTGAGCCAGTTACAAAGAATCCTAACTAGTTCATGAGTCTCAAAAGCCTGATTTCCCCAGGCAAGGAATCCAGAACAGAGAGTATCTGTCCTGACCAACAACTGCTAGATGTCTGACTGCATCCTTTTCTTCGGGTGATAACTTTGAGCTTCCTGGCTGCTTTGCAAATCCACCAAGAAGGACAAACATGTTTTCACTTGTTCTTGTCTTCACATTGAGTCCATTCTAGCAGGAATAGGGGGAGAAAGTAGTACTTGCTAGGCATTAGGCTCATGAGTATAGTAATCATTTTTTGGAAGAGTCAGGATCATGATGCCCATCTTGAAGATAGCCTTGTGTTCACAACTGTATACGACTTAATGCTTGAGGTAAATCTCCATCCATTGAAAGTCAAAATATATTGGACCACTTTCTTATCTATCCAGACACCTCCACGTGGCCACTGTTCTCCCAGCCTTCTGTCACTATAGATTAGTTGTCTTTACTAGAATTTTATGCAAAAGGAATTATATAGTGTATACTCTTTTGTGTTTGGCTTTTCACTCAGGATGATTTTCAGATTCATCTTTTTTTGCAGAGTAACAGCAAGGCAAGAGCAACCTCACACAGGGAGGAACAGATGATAATGTCAAGAGGCATTCATTGTGCATAATGGGTTTGAACTATTTCTGAATAGAAAAACATGTCCCCGTTCCAAGTCCCAGTTTGCTGGACTTTCCCAATAAATGCTCCCAAATGTCATGCAATATACCAGCTCAAATTGTGGGTGCAATAGCTATTGTAATTCAATTTCCTACTAAAACAAACACTTCATTTTGTATTTTCAACATCAGTCAATGAGTATGAGAAAAGGGATTTTTTAGACCAAACATAGAAGCTTGCTGGTCCTCTGACACTGTTTTGAGCCAAGACCTTGATTTTGCCATCTTCTATCCTTGAACTATCCAAGTGTCCTCTTTAGTAGCCAACCCACCTTACAAACTGCCAGTTAGTCGGTCAGAGCCTTGCTTTTATTTTCATTCCAAGAAAACACCCACAACACAACCGGTTCTTAACACCCATGAATCTGAGAAATGGAACATGAGTCTAGATGCTGCAACCAAATTCCTAAGAAGCTGCTGGCAAGATACTGGTTGTTGAGTCCCGTCACCAAAGTTACATCTCAACATTCACATCTTCAAGATGTTGACTGGTGTCAGGAACAGCTGCAGACAAATGACCATAGTGATAGATGTTTGTTCCTCGGAGAGCCTTAAAAGCCACCAACTTTGGTATTGCCAAGTAAAGAATTTTGGAGATGGCTTCAAAGACTAGTGCTCCCTCATCCTTCCAAATGATATCCTCTAATAAAAGGCTTCAAATTTGAAGTACAAAGACTTTCTCTTGTTTTTATAAGTGAATATCCTCTAATTCCCTGGATAAAAACGTCTAAGCCTCAAAATGATCTAACAGACGTGTAAGAGGTTTTTTTTTTTAAGACTTGTTTGGTGACCTAACATGTGGTCCATCCTGGAGAATGACCCATGTGCACTAGAGAAGAATCTATATTCTGCTGCTGTTGGATGAAGTGTCCTGCATATTTCTGTTCGGTCTCATTGGTTTAGAGTACCATTCAAGTCTTCTATTTCCACACTGATATTCTAGATGTTCTATCCATTAATTCAAGTGGTTAATTAAAGTCCTTTGATATTAATATAGAACTATGTCTCTCTTCAAATCTGTAAATATTTGCTTCATATATCTTGAGGTTCTGACGTTAAGTGTATTTTTTATAATGGTTATGTCTTCTTGTTGACTAACAGCACATCTATTAGTATATAGTGAACTTTTTGTCTCTTTGTAACAGTTTTCTGACTTAAAATCTATTAAATTCCACACCTCTCTATGCCACCATCTTGTCCCACCCCAGTAACGTTGATTTATGATAATGATTGTACAGTTGCTCTGGTTTCCTAAAGCTGCCAGAATGCAAAATACCAGAAATGGATTGGGTTTTACAACAGGGGTTTATTAGTTCACAAATTTACAGTTCTAAGGCCATAAAAATGTCCCAGTTAAGGTATCAACAGGACAGTACCTTCTCTGAAGAAAGACTGATGGCATCTGGGATATCTCTGTCACATGGGAAGGCACCTGGCTGGAATGTGCTGTGCCTCTCCCGGGGTTACCTTCTCATTTCCATTGCTTTCTCCAGAATGTTTCTGGGATTCTGTCTTAGCTTTTCTCTCTCAGCTCCTCTGCATCCCTGATTGTTTCTTCCAGGGTGTTTCTCTCTAAGCATCTGGGAGACCTCTCTTACCTTCTTGGGGGCTAACTCTGGATTTCCTCTCTTAGTGTTTCTCCTGGTTCTGATTTCAATGGCCGTCTCCAGAATGTCTCTGGGTGTTTTCTCTAAGTGTCTCTTACCTTAGCATCTCCACACATCTTTCTCTCTGCATCTGTAAGAGTCTGTGTCTGGGTCAGCTCTGAACTCTCTCTCTCCCTGAGCCTATTTAAGGACTCCAGTAAACTAAGACCCACCATGTATGGACAGTGTCACATCACCATGGAAACAACCTAATCAAATGATCCCACTCACAGTAAGTATGCACCCACAAGATTGGAATAAAAGAAAATGGCTTTTCTCAGGTCCATAATAGATTCAAATCAGCACATTCCACCCTCTAGACCCTAAAAAAGACATGTTATTTCCATAAAGCAAAATACATTAATTCCATCACAATATCCCAAAACCTTATTCCAGTTTGCTAATGCTGCCATTTTGCAAAAACACCAGAAATGGATTGACTTTTATAAAGGAGTTTATTTGTTTACAAAGTTATAGTCCTAAAGCCATAAAAGCATCCAACCACAGGCATCAACAATAGGGTACCTTCACTGAAGAAAGGCTGATGACATCCAGAAAACCTCTGTCAGCTGGAAAGGCACATGGCTGGCATCTGCTTGCTCCCATGTTGTTTCAAAATGGGGTTCTCCGAAGTGTCTCTGTAAGCTGCAGCTCTTTTGTATGGCTCCAGTGATTTAATCAAGACCCAGGCTGAATGGGCAGGGCTACAACTCCATGGAAATAATCTAATCAAAGGTATTACCCACAGTTGGGTGGGTCACATTTACATGGAAACAGCCTAATTCAAAGATCCTAACCTAATCAACACTAATACATCTGCCTCCGCAAGACTGCATAAAAGATAATGGTGTTTTGG
Organism: Choloepus didactylus; assembly: GCF_015220235.1. Lineage (NCBI taxonomy): Eukaryota > Metazoa > Chordata > Mammalia > Pilosa > Megalonychidae > Choloepus > Choloepus didactylus. The sequence goes on from NC_051316.1 coordinate 21,917,163, forward strand.
GGGACATAATACATCCAAACCAGCACAACCATTAAATCATTTCAGTACAGTATTAAGTACAAAGTCTTATCAATATCAGTTACAGGCATAATTTATCCTAAGGCACAATTCCCTAACGGTTATGGACATGTGAAATTTAGAACAAGTTATCTGCTTCCAATATACAAAGAATGGCCACTCATAGGATAAACAGTCCCCTTGGCATAGGGAGAAACTGAAAGGAAAACAGGGGCCCTGGGACCCAAACAGTTCCTAAAACCTGCAGGGCAAACTCCACTAGATTTGAGAGTCTGAGAGTCATTTATAAAAAGATGTTTTTTCCTCTGGGCTTAACAGAGTATGGGTCCCACCTTTTCCAAAGGCTTGCGCAGTGGCCCTGTTCTCCAAATGTTGGGGTGACTGCTACAACATATCCACACATTGGCGATACCACCTTGTTCTTGGCCCCAACCTCCTCAAGCATCAGGGCAGCATCCGTTCTCTGCCATCTCCAGGGCCCAGGCTCTCCTCTCTCTGAATGGTGTAGTGACGGCCAGGGTCTCCACACATTCTCCCTTAGTAATGTGCTCCATCCTTTTTGAAATCTGGAGAGAAATCACCCTCTCCACATGCATGGATGAGTCTGCTCTCCTGGCCCAAGTTTTCTTGACTCCAGATCTCAGCTTCCATGGTTGTGCTTTTGAAAAACTTTTTCCTCAATCTGTCCCCTCTCTGAACATTTTATTCCAGACTGGCAGTGGTTACATTCCTACAATCTCACAAAAAAAATTTGTTGCCTTGGTATGCTGCATACAGGAGTCAAAACAATTTGACAACAAAACTTTCCACAAATCCTTCCTGGATAACTCTATCTCCAATCCTGGCTTGTACTGAAATGGCTGCCTCCTTCCAGGTTTCATTAAATCCTCATGTGAGGCACTGTCCTCCGGGGTCTCACTTTCTGAAAGCCCAGAATTTTCCAGACCATCAATTTCTACATAAATAGGAAAATTCTTGCAGTTCTTTTGGAGTATAGCATACTTCCTCATGGGTCACAGTTTGTACCTCATCCTGTGGGGCCTTCTGGGACTTTAATCTAGTTATAGGTCTTGAAGAAAAGACTGGTGGTGGGGGTGGGCCATGAAAAGCATTAGAAGTATCCTGCAAGCCATTTACCTCAGGCATTCCATTGCAGTTCCATCTCGTGAAACAGGATTAATCTCTCTAGATCGCGGAGTGAGGGCTGCTTCCTCAGGGGAGGTGATTACAGCTTTAGCGGGCACTGATGGGTTAATTTCTATAGGTGGATGTTGGATGGCAAGCACCTTAGGGTAGACTGGAGGTGAGGAAGCTGTTTCCTCAAAGCAGGCTGGAGTATGGGTAGCTGTCTCCTCAGGGCAAAATGGAGGTGGGGGGGCTGTTTCCTCAGGGCAGACCATGACAGGTATATATAGCCAAGACTCAGCAGAATCCAGGGTTGTAATGTCCTCACTGCCATTATAATCAATCCATATGTCCCCATCCCAAGTTTCAGGATCCCATTCTTCTCCTATCAATGTGTTTAGTTTAACAGGAGGCACCCTGCGAGGTTGAGATTTGTTTATGCTGTAAATCTAGTACTCACACAATCAACCCTAAGTCTGGTTTTCAGAAATCTCAAGTCTGCGGACACAGAACATATGATTTTCTTTCAGCCACACATAGAAACCTTTATATCTGTCATATGGTGCTTAAGATTCTAATTTGAAGCCTTCAGCTCATCCCTTTTTCTTATAACTTTATCCAGCTTATCTAAGGGCAACCAGCCAACATCATTATACCTCTTAACTCTGCAAAACTCTGTCAAGGTGTCAAAAACACTGTCACCCAGGGCCTTGCTTTGTACAAGGTTATGATCAGGAGTAGTAAGTGGTGATATTTTGCATATCTCCACTGCCAACTCACTCCATGGACTGTCAGTGCCATCATAATTATTGGAAATGGAGTGATTAGTGCCTTGAATCTAATCAAAGTAGAAACTAATTGTAAAATCCCATTTTAAGATTCTGTTTGTCAAGAACCACTCCCAGTACCAAGCTGTGTTAGGGTTCTCTAGGGAAACAGAATCAACAAGAGATGTATATAAATATAAGATTTTATAACAGGGTCTCATACAACTGTTGGGATGCACGAGTCCAAATTCCATAGGGCAGGCAGCGAACTGGCAACTCCGATGAAGGTGTTTGATGAACTCCTCAGGAAACACTTTGCTTACCAGTTGGAGAAGAAGGTGATTGGATTAAATCCATCTGACTGAATTCTCTCATTGAGGAAGACATGCCCTTCATTGATGTAATCCATCACAGGTGCAGTCAATTGACTGATGATTTAATAAACCAGTTGAAGGTGAAGAAGAAAAAGTGAGAAGGTACAGTGTTTCAGAGTTGGGCTTAAAGCAGTGGGAAAGAGAACATTTAGTAACTACTGGAACAAAGCAAGGACTTATCCATGAAGCTCCCATAACAGTAATTAACTCTTAGAGTGATTCAAGCTGTAAACATTTAAAGACAAGTTCTAAGTTCTTAAATCACTATGCACCTTTCTAGGAAAGGCTCGCCCTTCTTCACTGTTAAATATGCCTGAGACCCAGATCCTGAGCATGGTCTGGTGCTCTAGGAGTCCAGCCCAGGGGTGCAGAGAAAGGCTGCAGACCCAAGCTGCACTTTATTTCTGGCTAGTCCTCTGCTATTAAAAACGCAGGGGCCACAGGGATGAGCCCTGGGGATGCAGTGGTAGGGGCAGCAGAAGATTCAGAGGACAGGAGGAGCTGAGGAAGGGAGAAGGAAAGAAGAGAAGAGAATAGAACAGTGGAACAAGGAGGCAGGGTCAGGAGCTGCTACTAAGCTCTCCCTATGGTACAGGGGACACAAGGCTGTGTGGGGATCACAGGCAGGGATGGGGAAACTAAAGGCAGGAACTGAGTCTTCCAAGTCATTGGATTTCCGAAGGTCTTGTGCATTTGTCCTCTTAATCAATGTGCATTTCAGGGTTGGCAAGAATGGACCTACTCAGTTATCATATGGACTTACTCTGAGAAGAAAAAAGAAACTTTTTCCCCTTAAACAGGCAATTACATAGTAAGTAGCCTTCTTTTTGATTAAAAACAGTTTTCTAAAGAAAAACCTTGAAGTTCTAAAGCTAAAGCTGAGCTGTCATCCCATCACATTCATTTGTTTTCTGCAAGTAGGATGGTCTTTCTCATCGAGCAGCCTTAGCAGCTTCATGAATAAGATTTGCAGCTAGGTTTTTCCACCCACTTCACTTTTGTGCCGACTATGGCTATTAAACAAACACTAATATTCCTGAACATTTGAGACAGTTAATTGTCCTTTATTTTGTATACTGTATCTAACATTTTTATTTTAAAAACCTACTTTGAAACAATTCTAGATTTACAGAAAGTTGCAAAAGTTGTGCAAAGTTTCTGTGGTGTCTTGAACAATTTTTTAATGTTAATTTACATAACCATGGTACATATATCAAAACTACGAAATTAACATCAGTAGGATACTATTATCAAAACTAGAGAATTCATTTTAATTTCCCCAATTTTTCCACTAATGTCCCTTAACCGTTCCAGGACCCAACCCAGGACTAATTGCGTTTAGTTATGACTCCTTGGTCTCCTCCAATCTGTGACAGTTTTACAGTCTTTCATAATCTTTCAAGAACTTTGGCAAGTACTGGTCCATGTACTCTCCACACATGTTCTAGGGATCAGGACATATTTGAGGCCATTTTAGATTTCTAAAACTGAGTGTGCCCCTCAATTTGGGTTTCTCTGATGTTTTCTCATGTGAGAACAGCTATAGGTTTGGGGAAGAATATTTCAGGAGTGATGTACCCTCCTCATAGCATTATGTTGGGAGTACACGTTAACATAGATTATTTCTGGTGATGGAACCTCAGTCGCTTGGTTAAAGTGGTGTCTGCCAGGTTTCTACTCAGTAAACTTACTATTTTTCCCTTTCTACACTACATTTGTTAAAAGCAAGTCCACACACTCGGTGTTGATGACAGTGTGTTAATATCACCTCCAAAAGGGAGGAAGATCAAATGAATTTTGGGACCTATGTTAAAACCATCACACTAACTAATAAATATTTGCAGAGATACTTTGAAATATTCAGTTCTCCCAAAGTGTCATCCAGTAATTCTAGCATTCATCAGTGGATCATACCTGTATCAATTATACTGAGCATTCTAATGGTTAAAATTAAAGGAAATAGAGCCATATGTGCCTACATAACCCTCTAACTGATGATATAGAATGGAGAAATTTCCATAGCTACAAGCAGGATGATTCTGTATCAAGGTCTTTATATCCTGATAGTAATAGCTTCTGCCATGAAGCCAGCTAAATACAATCTTTCAGTCAATGGCAAAGGAAGCCTTCAGCAAGAATTGGGCCAGCAGACATACCTGAGACTGTCACTGGAAGAACTTGAACAAGCCCTACTCCTCACAAGCATTGAGAGGTAATCATGGGGAGTACAGTCCCTGTATGAAAACAGGACACAAAATGGGGGTTTTGCCTGTGATCTGCCCTTTCTCCCCAGAATCCAGCCCTCTAAGATGGCATTAGGGCAGAATGGAGCAGCTGTGAAATGGGTCTTATGGGCAGACTATTGTGATAGGTAGAAACCTAAAATGGCCTCAAATATGTCCTGATCCCTAGAACATGTAAATATGTTGGGATATTACTCCCATGGTTAAGTTATACGGTGTGGTTGAACTTCAAATAAGAAGATTGTTCATGTGGGTTTGATCTACTCATGTTAGCCCTTAAGAGTACAGCTTTTCTATGCCCAATGGCAGACTGGTAAGTCAGAGATTTGGAAACATAAGAAACTGACATGTCACTGTGAAATATAACATAAGTATGAAGAAGTGGTATCTTCCAAATTATAATTTAACAAGCAGCCACAGAACACATTTCAAACGATACTGTATTACAGTTCCACCATTTCAATTTTTTCCCTCTAGCTATTCCAATACCACAGCAACAAAGAAAAAGAAAATTATATATTCAGTATTCATAAACCTTTGTTAAATTCCACCATGTCTATTGCTACCCCTTCCTGCAGTTTAATCACTTTCCCAGTCTTCAGGGATGCATAGCCAGTGACCACCCTAACTTGTTTAAAAAGGGTATCAATTTATGAGAAAAGGGGACACCTCTAGTTGATGTTCTTGAAGAGGATATTGCCTCTGGGTTTTGGGATTTAGCTGCCATAGGAGACCTCTGAAAGATTTAAGTTTTTGAAGAATAAACTTAGGAAGCGAAACTTGTATCAAGTTTCAGATAGGGATCCGGGTATTCTTTAAGGTTTTCAGGACTACTGTTGACTTGGGCTTAACATACTGTGATCATTTGGTGTACCTAGGTAAAGCTTGTATAGGAATAGCCTCCAGGATAGCCTCTTGACTCGATCTGAATTCTCTTAGCCACTGAAACCTTATTTTGTTGCCTTTCTTTTCCCCCTTTTGGTCAAAAAGGCATTCTCAATCTCTCAATGCCAGGATCAGGGTCACTCCTGGAATCCGTGTCCCATGTCACAAATATAATGCGTATCTAATGAAGAATTAGAGGTTGCCTAATTCATCTTATGTAGCAACCTCACTGAGCCATATCAAAACTGTGGCAGACAGGGATATTTTCCTTACTAAGCAACATTACTTACAGACACTATCAAAAATTCAATCAGGTTATTTTTCAAACTGTGAATGTGATCTCTGTGGGTGTACATGCACGTATGTATATATGCTTATTTAAAATATACTGGTGACATTGAAACAACACAGAAATGTAGGAAACAAAAGGAGGCAAAAGAGGAAATGGTTACTTCACACGCCAGAAGATGGGAGGAGACAGAGAATGTGGTATGACATCTTGAACTTTCAGAGACTTCCTGTAAAGGTTTGTTATTAATATACATGTGTCAAATTGCACCTGATGTCAGAACAGTTATGAAGTAAAGGGTATATAATGTAATTATGATGAGGTTCAGTTCCAGTGCATATGTGAGATACCTTTTATTGGCATACACAGACATACTCACACAGATTATTAACAGGTTGAAGGGCAGAGAATATTCACATTCAATGCCATTCTCTTCAGGGAATGCAACTTTTTTCTTGATCTATGAAGTTTCTTAGTCTACTGAATTTCTATGGATCAATATGGTTACATTTCATTGAAGTATTGACATTACATATAAAACAAGAGTTTTGAGAGCAATCTCTAGATAAGGCTTACTTATATTTCTCAAATTTACAGATTTTTCCTTCAGAACTGTGATATTTGACAATTAGCTGAAACTTTTCACACATCCAAACTCAATGAACAGCTATTCAAGATGTCATTTTTTTGGTAAAAGATTTTTGATATGTATTGAAATATTGGATATGTCTACTGATATTTACCTGATTTGCAAAGGATAATTCTAAGATTATATTTAGAATGTCAACAGGGGTTTGTCCTGTGGAATTTTCTGATATACACTGAATTTACATGTTTCCCAAAAGTTATATTTGTAAATTTTATTAAGCTACAGTGAGCATATCAGTATCAAGTGTATCTAAACCTGCAGAAATTCATCAGAAACAAGTTTATTTCCTCATCATACTAACTCTACCTGTGTACATGGAGGAGAAAACTGTTCCATAGTCACTCTCTGATTCTGGCTCCTTCCAACTTGTACTTTCCCTTCATAAGTGCATGAGTCTCATGATTTCCTTTGCATAATCTGCTTTCCATTCTGACAAAGGATTGGAGAACACAATGAAATTCTGAGAGATATGTTTAATGGGTCTGGTCACCGATTCTTGCATTCCACTAGTTAGAGCTTAGTGACATGATCCCACTTTGATGAAGGAGAAGTTGGGAAACTTAGTGTGCCAGAAGGCCAAAGAGGAAATGGTTACTAATAGACAATACTCATCTATATCATCCCTGGGTAAGTCAAATTGAGCATGGACATACTGAAAGATTTTTCCATATCCATTACTTCAGAGTCTCCTTGTTATTCTGATACACGCAGAGGTCCACACTCAAGCTATTTTCTGCTGTACTCAGAAAGCTGGCTTTTGGTATAGGGTTAACATCCACTTATTACTTTCTAGGTTTTCTCACTGGATGATTCTTATCATGAAAGAGTTATGAATCCTGGCACAAAGTGTTCACACTATTATTTTCTCAGAATTTTTCCAAAGTATGACTTTCCTGAAGGTTGAGTTCAAACTGAATGTTTCCCATTTTAATTGTTTACAGGGTTTCATTCTTGGATGAACTCTCTGCTATACAGTGAGGACTATACTCACTGAAAGATATTCTGTAGAAAATATATTTCAAGGAGTTCTCGCCCATGTAAGGTTTCTGGTATTTAAAGAAGGCTGATGTTTTGCAGAGGAACTTCCAATGTTCATGTATTCAAAACATTTCCTTCCTGTGCATGTTCTCTGGTGTCTCGTGGCGTATGATTTCCAGCTCAGAGTTTTCCCATATTATTAGCATTCATATGTTTAATCCCGTGTGGGCTTTCTGATGTTCTCTAAGACTTGATTTCTGGCTGAAAGTTTTCCCACATTCATCAAATTTATATAGGGTTGGTCTCCAGTGTGAGTTCTCTCATGTATTCTGAGGCCTAATGCCTCGGTAAAGGATTCCCCACACTGATTACAATTAGAGGGTTTCTCTTCTGTGTGTGTCCTCTGATATTTGCTTAGAACTGAACTCTCACTGAAAGCTTTTCCACATTCATGACACTCTTAGGGTTTCTCACCTGTGTGAGTGCCTGATGTAGTGTGAGATGTGATTTCTGCATAAAACATTTCCCACATTCATCACATTTATAGGGTTTCTCCCCAGTGTGAGCTCTCTCATGTATTCTGAGATATGATTTTTGTCTAAAAGATTCTCCACACTGATTACAATTACAGGGTTTCTCTCCTGTGAGTTCTCTGATGTGTTCTTAGAAATGAAATCTCGCTGAAAGCTTTTCCACATTCATTACATTCATAGGGTTTCTCCCTTGTGTGAGTTCTATGATGTTTTCTTTGGCATGACTTCTGTCTGAAAGCTTTTCCACAGTAATCACATTTATATGGTCTTTCCCCTGTGTGAGTTCGCTGATGATTCCTTAAGTCTGATACATGACTGAAAGATTTCTCACATTCATTACATTCAAAGGGTTTCTCCCCTGTGTGAGTTCTCTGATGCACTATGAGGGATGACTTATATTTGAAAGATTTCCCACATTCATTGCATTCAAAGAGTCCCTCCCCTGTGTGAATTCTCTGATGTATTCCTAGAAATGAATTCTCACTGGAAAGTTTTCCACGTTCATTACATTCACTGGGTTTCTCACTGGGGTGAGTTCTCTGATGTCCTGTGAGTTGTGATTTCTGCCTAAAAGATTTCCCACATTCATCACATTTATAGGGTTTCTCTCCTGTGTGAATTCTCTGATGTGTTCTTAGAACTGATTTCTCACTGAATGTTTTTGCACATTCAGTACATTCATAGGGTTTCTCCCTTGTGTGAACTCTATGATGTTTTTTTAGGCACGCCTTCAGTCTGAAACGTTTTCCACATTCATCACATTTATGTGGTCTTTCCTCTTTGTGAGTTCGCTGATGATTCCTTAGATTTGAAATATGACTGAAAGATTTCTCACATTCATTACAAGCAAAGGGTTTCTCCCCTGTGTGAGTTCTATGATGGTTTCTTAGGCATGACTTCCGTCTGAAAGCTTTCCCACATTCATTACACTTATATGGTCTTTCCCCAGTGTGAGTTCGCTGATGATCCCTTAGATTGGCTATATTACTGAAAGATTTCTCACATTCATTACATTCAAAGGGTTTCTCCCCTGTGTGAGTTCTTTGATGCACTATGAGGGTTGACTTATACTTGAAAGATTTCCCACATTCATTACATTCAAAGGGTTTCTCCCCTGTGTGAGTTCTTTGGTGTACTATGAGGGTTGACTTATACTTGAAAGATTTCCCACATTCATTGCATTCAAAGAGTCTCTCCCCTGTGTGAATTCTCTGACGTGTTCTACGATGGAACTTTGCACTAAAAGCTTTCTCACATCCATCACATTTGTAGTGTTTCTCTCCTGTGTGAGTTCTCACGTGTTTCCTTAGCTGTGATTTCTCACTGAAGGTTTTTTCACATTCATCACATTCATGGGGTTTCTCTCCTTGGGAATTTACCTGAGGCCTAATTGTGCATAAATTCACAGAACAAGATTTTCCAAATTCCTTGCACTCATAGGGGTTTTCCCTTATGTGAGTCCTCTGATAAACACTAAGAGCTGTCTGGTAGCTGAATGTCTCTCCACATGTGTTATTATCAGAGGCTTTCCCTGTTGTGTGAGTTCTCTGATGCACTGGAAGGGCTGAATCATGGCAGAACTTTTTTCCATATTCAAATGGCTTCGCCTCTATAAGAATTCTGCGATGTTCTCTAAAGTGTGAATTTTGGCTGAAAGTTTTCCCTCCTGTATCAATTTTTTGAAGTTGAAAGATCCTACTGAAATTTATACCCTTTTCATTACATTTATATTCATTAAGTTCATCATGACTCTTACGTTCTTTAGGAATGTTCTGAGAGACAATAACAATAGATTTTTCACACAGGTTTTCCCAATATTCATTACATGTATAAAATTCCACTTTTGTGTCGGCATTCTTAGATGCAACACAGGCAGCTTTCTCTAGGAAAGCTTTTCCACATTCAGCATCTTCAAAAGCTTGTTCCAAACTCTGAACTGTCTGATTCTCAATAACTTCCTCCTCATGACTGAAGACTTGCACATTTCCATTATAATGAAAATATTTCCCTCCAGTTTTACTTCCGCCATCGTTAATACTGAGGATTCCCTTCTCAGACACATTAAACTCATCAGCCCTCTCTTTTGAATACTGACACTGCGAGGCCAATAAGCTTAGATCAAGATAAGTAAGTCCTGCAGTGTCACATTTAGAATGCATTATTCTTGAAGGAAAAGTGTTTATGCCCAGATTACATGGTGTTGCCAAGATGTTCTGTTGCTCTGTAGTCAATCTTTTGTTGGTGAATAAAACTTGCTGCGAGTGTTCGCCTCGGTTTTCTGAATTCTTCTCTATGAGTTCCTCATGTTGGTAGTGTTCTAAAAATCAGAAAATTAAAAACACTTATGATACTTAACACACTTCTTATGGATTGGCATTTAAATACATATGCCCTATTATCTATTTGACTCCTTTGTTTCTACCTCAATCTCCCAGCAAAAAAATAATACCAAATGTTTATTCCCTATATTCCAGTTTATTTTTAAAAGGAAAACATGCCCAAGAAAACCATTATATAGTAGAAAAAGGGACAGGAAAGTGGAAATCAATGTCATATTTATTTGGCATTTTAAAATATTATTCTCAAACTTTGGCATGTATTTGGCATTTTAAAATACAATTCTCAAAATTAATGTATTGGCATTTTAAAATATAATTCTCAAAATCAATCCACATGCTTCCTTTGGAGTTCCCTGTGTCCATTCTACACATGAACACCAAAACAAATTTATAATGGCACCAGCTTCCTCATGCTGTAGGTCATGCTTTAATTCTTCCTTTATTTTATTCACAGGAACACAAATGTACAGGGGAAGACTAAAACTGATGTGTGTGAGTCATTTCTCCATCTAGACTGGATCACTGCTCTAGCTTACTATATTCATTGTTATCTTACTTCTGTGCTCAACATTGAGAGATTCATCCAGTTGTTTTCTTGCAGGCATCATTTGGTACACACCACTTGCTGTATATTTTTTCTTTCAATAAATGCACTACAACTGATTTCTCCATTCAGCTATTGATGGGCATTTGGCTTGTTTTCATTTTGGAACAAAATTCTCACACACATCCTGTAGCACAGCAGTACACTATTCTCAAGAGAATATCCTAGGACCAGAACTGTCTGATACGGGGTATGGGTATCTTTGCCTTTACTCAATAAGGCTTGCTGATTTCAGAAGTGGTTGCACCAGTTTCAGTTCTACAGCAGTGATGAGAGTCTCTGATGTTCCACATCCTCATCAACTCCTGATTCTGTCAGACTCATTTCTGCCAATATTATGAATAAACAACTGTGCTGTTGTATATGCTGCAGTTGTATTTTGCTATTATTTCACAATGAGATTTAACAGCTTTTCCCATGTTTACTGGGCACCTCTATTTCCAGTGGAAACACTCCTTGTTAAGTCTTTTGCCCATGTTTATGCTGGGATGCCAACTTTTTTCCTCATAGATTTCCAGAAGTTCTCAGAAGAGACAGAAATTCTGAATTTTAATAAACTCCACTTTATGTATTTTCTCATATAATAAATGATTTTCTCGTCTTTAACTGTTCCCTATCCAATGTAATAAAAATGTTCTTATATTTTCTTCCAAAATATTTACAATTTGCCTCATAAAAACTCAGCGTTTAAGACCTCCAAACTGACTTCTGTGGTACAGCGTAAAGCAAGGCACGAAATGTCATTTTTTATATTAATGGCTTTGCAGCACTCTCCAGTGTCACCTTTTTCATACATCAAATGCCATTAAAGCACATGTTTGCCTCTGTGCTTTCTATTCTGTTTCACTGGTCTATTTAATTATCTCTACATACTACCATTTTGTACTGTTTACAAGAATTTTACAATATACTTTAATGACTGAGGGAGAAAAAATCCTCGTACCTTGCTCTTGTTCTTTTTCAAACGTGCTTTAACAATTACTAGTGCTTTGCATTTCCATATAGATTTTAGAATCAGCTTTTCAGGTTTCAAAAAACTAACTGGGATTTTGTTTAGTATTATACTGAACATATAAACACATTTGTTAGAATTGTGAGTTTTAAAATACAATATCTCAATCTATGAATCTGCTATATTCTTCTATTTTACTTTAGTTTAATGCCTCCCAAACACTTTTAGAAAAATTATTTAGATATATTACATGTCTGTCATTATGTCTATTTCAAAATATTTTCACCACTGTATTGCTAGGTGTATCTTCATAGTTTTTTCTAATGTAGTACTTTCCCTTTTCTAGCAAAGGATAGTTATTTTACATAATTATTTTTATTCTGAGAACCACTTTTGGTCTCGCAATTTATAACATCATAGCTTATCTTGATTATTTCTTTTACTTTCCTTAGTCTTCTTTTAAAAAAGTTCTTGCTTTTTAATACAAGTAAGTGAACCAAAAATTTTCTTCTAACATCTCCTTTATGTATTATTCAAAGGATCTAATTCCCACGATATTCATTTTTAATGGCATATTCTACAATATTAATTTTTATTTATACTTTGATCAAATATGTTTTTAAAAGATACACAGTCAATATTGGTTTCAAGACAGACATTTTGATATTTCTCATATTTATAGGTTTTACTGAACAATAATATTTTTATTTTGTGGAAATTATTGAAGTTTGCCTAAAATTCCTTTACATTTTGTGACTGTTCAAATGTCACGTAATAGAAGGTTTATTTTTTGTTTTCAGAGTACAGAGCTTTGAAAGAAACATATCAGATTCATTTTCTGAAATACAGTATTTATAACTTTGAGAGCCATGGTGAGAAAACTTTTTCTGTAAAGGCTCAGACAGTAATTGTTTTAGGCTTTGCTGTTCATATGGCTATTTTTGAAAGTATTCAAGTCTCCCTAGGTTCCTCTGGACTACATCTCACGTGTCTTTTCCTTTTGTTGATTTTGCTTTGTATCCTTTCTCTTTAATATATCTTAGCAATAAATATGATTATTTGTTGAGTCTGTAAGTCCCCCTTGTGAATCATAAATAACTGGGTGTGGTCCTAGGAAACCATGATACAGCTTTCTAAAAAAACATTTTTAGTACCTTTGCTATGTATTTATCTTCTAATAATTAGGAAAGCTGGATTTGGCTCCATTAGTTATCCTTATAATTAGTATATTATGCAATTCCTCAACCATCTATTCATTTAAGTGGTATCCAGCAATTCTGTATTATATAATAAGATTGTTTCTTCTCTTTCTGAGTCTTTATCTACCAATTTAGTTGGTTTAATAACATTAGTTTTTATATTTTTATTTAAATATAACCAATCACTTAATTTTTCAGCTTTACATGATAAACTTAATGCCTATATTTTCAAGATGGGAAATCAACATGATTACATCCATCCTTTTTGTAAAATCTTCCTTCCATGTTTTATTGGATACTTTATTTCTAACATTCCAAAAAAAGCTTCTACAAGAAAAGTGCTGAAAAGTATTTCAAACTGCCCACCTCTAATGGATCACTTTCGGTCTAATTTCCTTGGATACCTTTGGTCAGCACTAACTCACCTGTATAGCTCCTGTTTATAAATCCTTCCTCTAATAAACATGAGTCTTCTCCTTTTTCCAATGTGAAGATCAATTCTGGTTTTGTAAAGCAGTACCCTGTAAATTGAAAATGATTGAGAACTTGACTGAGTTGCATGGGCTTCGCTGTCTTTGAATGTGAAGGAAAGCACAGTTCAGAAGTGGCACGCTGAACAGGCTCATTTCACTCTTAATGAGGAGGGAATGACAACAGAAAATGTTTTCTTCTGCTCAAAAGGACCAATCTCCTTAAATCCATGAGTCACAAACCCAAATAATACTAAATTTTAATACAGGATAACATGTTGGGTTTCATAGAAGGGATTTCCAGGGAATGTCTATTTCTGGCGATGGTGAAGGACAAGGAAGGATTTAACCCACTATAATGGACATCTAGAAAACCATGCAAAATATACGTTAAGAATAAATAGCTTTTAGACACTGGCCAACAGGCAGTACAAAACAGGGACTGTTGAAAATTAGGAAACAACATGAGATTTATGATTATCAAAGATAACTGCTAAGTTTTTAACACACAGTACATAAAGGACTACCAAAATAGAGCATGGCAGACTCCATAAGTGAGGACACAGGATTGGAGGTTTAGTGAATTTGTGGGGTAAAATACCAGAGAAGAGGAGTTGCACTGAGAGAGTGAATCTTAGAGATCTGCAGAAAGTTCTCTTTGAGTCTTGGTTAGGTAATGCCTTGGGCATTGTGTCAACTTGGATATATTATGTTCCCCTAAAAGTCATATTTTCATCCAATCTTGTGGGATATTTGGATTAGACTGTTTCCATGGAGATATGCCTCATCCAACTGTAGGGGATACTTTTGATTAGAATATTTCCATGGAGGTGTGGTCCCGTGCATTCAGGGTGGGTCTTGATTAGTTTACTGGAGTCCTTTAAAAAGAGCAGCTGAGAGGGACATTTTGGAGAGAAGCTAAGAGCTGACGCCAACACTTAGAGATGCTTGGAGACGTTTGGAGATGCTAGACCAGAGTTTGCTCTGGAGAAGCTAAGAGAGACAAGCCCAGAGAATTTTGAAGAAAGCCATTATAAAACCAGATCCCAGAGCAAAGGATCATCAGACGCTAGCCATGTGCCTTCGCAGCTAACAGAGGTTTTCATGACGCCATCGGTAGTTCTTCAATGAAAGTATCCTCTCGTTAATGCCTTAATTTGGACATTTTCATAGCCTCCAGACTGGAAATTACAACCTAATAAACCCTTGTTATAAAAGCCAATCTATTTCTGGTATTTTGCATAATGGCAGCAATAGCAAACCGGAATATTCATGCATGTAAGGAAACTACCCAAGGTTGGGGGAAAAACTGCTGGAAAGGAGTAGGCAGAAAAATCACTAAAGCACACACAGAGATAGGATATTTCTCTTCTTGCCAGCCAAGGTTGAAAGGCCTCCAAATACCAGAAGGGAACTGTCTAATTAGTACTAAACTAAAGTGAGTTCTGAATCCAAAAAAGTTTAAAAGGAAACCTTGAAAGGATCAAAGTAATTCCAAGTATCTTAACTACATTGCAGAAATGGTCCCCAAACATTTAAAAGAATACCACATATCCCAGCACTCAACAATAGTAAAAAAACATCAAGCACAGAATCAAAAATTACCAGGTAGGAATAGAAGCAGGATATATGACTCTAGAAGGAGAAAAATCAACCAACTGCAACAGAATAAGAAATGACACATAGGATAAAATCAGCAGTCAGGGTCATTAAAATAGCTATTATACTCCATATATTTATGAAGACGGAGAAAACCATGAACATGATGAGAAGAGGAAAAAAAAGGTATAAAAAGTGCCAAACTGTAATTCTAGATATAAAAATAAAATATCTGAAATGAGAAAGCAAAGAAACCAACTAACAAACAAGAAACCAGAGAACAGGATTAGGAACAGCAGACACAACATAAGGAAAGATCAGTGACATCGACAGATTGGCGATTTTATGAACACAGCATCTATGACCTGTGGGATAATATCAAGCAGTCAAACATGTGTATGACTGGGTTTCCAGAGGAAAAAGAGGAGGAGCATAGAAGAAAACCACTAAGAAACAATGTCCAAAGTGTTCCAATTTTTTTGATGCATATAAACCCACAGATCTAAGAAGCTAAATGAATACCAGGCTGAAGAAACAGGAAGAAAATGACACCAGAGTATATTACAATATACTAAAAAGAGAAAAACTTAAGCAGACTGAAAAAAGGCATAATATGTACAGAGGAACAAAGATAAAATGAAAGCCAACTTCTTATCAGAAATCATGGAAGTCAAAAGACAATAAAGTATATGATGATAAAGTGAACTGACTGTACACTGTGCACAGTTGTATGGTATGTGAATGTATCTCTATAAAATTGTAGGAAAAAATATAAACACAGGTAAAAATGCTAGAGAAAACACAGAGAGAGAGATGTACCTATCTACTCTTGATGAGGAGGCAGAATGGTGTAGCCTTCTTGGAGGTCAGTGTGGTGGTTCCACAAGAAGCTAACTTTGTGGGGGTCACGGGCTCCTGCAACCTCATTATGGGGTATGTACTTGGAAGAACTGAGAGCAGAGACATGAATGGACATTTGCACACTGGTGTTTATGGAGGCAGTATTCAAGATCTGCAATGGGTGGAGGTGGCCAAAAGGTACACTTACTGAGGAACAGAATGGTGAACTGTGGTGTATGCATACAATGGAATATCAAGCAACTATGAGAAGGAGTGAAGCTGTGAAACATGCCATGAGGTGAACAGATCCTGTAGACAGCATTCTGAGTGAAGTATGCCAGAAACAAAGGCAAACACTATAATACCTCACCAAATGGACTAACTACAATGTGTAAACTCAGAAATGAATCTTAGAGCACAGCCTAACAAGGAAACAATTGTTGCAATGGTCCCTAGATTGTAAGCTCTTACAGCAGTCAAATCTATTCCTGAATTGTAGTGGCTATCTCCCAACTCTAAGATGCTGATCCCTTTGTGTATAACCTGATTGTTCCCTGGAACACTGGGTGTATGTGTGACATGTGAAACTCAGAGCTAGAACTTGGCAGATATGAATGTCAGTATCAATGCATACAGCAACTGTTAAAAAAGGCTGAAAAAGAGCCCAGACTTTAGAGATATGAATGAAGCAGATCTGGTAAAGACTAAGGCAAATCAAGCCAAAGTGTAAAAGTTGAAACTGACTGTGTGTTAAAACTTCAACTTCCATGTGAATCAAGGGAAGAGATGGTTGGCCTAGAAGGCCGCTGGGGATGGGTGTGAGAGGGGGCAGCTTTCTATGTCCCATGCACCCATCTCAGCAATTGCCTGGAGTGATAACCCTTCACAGCCCCACACCTGAGAGCTCCTACGATGGAACTTGGGATATGGCAAGCTTGTGACTGCAACCACTCTTCCTCCACGGAAGCCCGGGGTGTGTACAGCCAAGAGGCAAGGGTACTGCACAGAAGTGCCAGGAGCCCCAGCCCAACCCCAGGGATTTGGGGGTGCACGGCATACAAGGACTACGGTGTATTCCAGCCTGAAGATGAGATGTGCAACTCCACAGCCCCAGAGTAGTCTGCCCACAGGCCTGGGAATTGCTGGGATCACCGTGCCCTGGAGCAGACACCCTGCCAAACTGCACAGGACCCACCCCACTCCACAGGGTGGGCAGTTCCAAGTACATATGGAAAATTGGTGCCCTGATTGGATTTCCACACAGTTTGACCCCATTCAGTGCACAAGGGAAGTTGAGGGAGAACTGGCTTGAGGGTAATAAATGGCTCAAGAGTGACATCTGCTGGTAGGACAGGGAAAGTTCACTCCACCAAGCTGCAGTCCTACAAAATTGTAGATAACTGTTCAAACAATCCTGCATATCCTAAAATTTATGCAAATGCCACAAAGCCAACAACAGAAAGTTATAAAGCATATGAAGAAATGGGAAGATATGAACAACACAAATGACCAAATTAAAAAGCCAAAGGAGACACAGAACATGGCGTAATTAATGAAAGAATTAAACAAAATCAGAAAACAACTTCAAAGAGATGACTAAGGACATAAAGGACATCAAAAAGACCCTAGAAGGCATAAAAAAGAATTTGAAAGAGTAAATTTAAAAATACCATATCTGAAGGAAATAAAAGATACTGTGGATCAAATTAAACATATACTTGAGACACAAAACAGCAGATTTGAACAGTAAAAGGGAAGAACTAACAATCTGAGGATCGGGCAATGGAATGCGAAAGTACAAGAAAACAGATGGTGAAAAAAAATTGAAAAATTTGAAATGCATCTCAAAGAAATGACAGACAACATAGAGCACACCAATATAAGGATCATTGGTGATCCAGAAGGCAGAGAGAAGGGTAGAGGGCTAGGAAGAGTATTCAAAGACATTGTTTGGGAAAACTTCCCAACCCTTATAAATGACATAAATACGCAAATTAAAGATGCCCAAACTCCAAATAGGATAAATCCAAATAAACCCAACCCAAGACATATTCTGATCAGACTGTCAAATGCTAAAGAGAAGGAGAAAGTTCTAAAAACAGCAAGAGAGAACAGATTCACCACACACAGGGAAACAACGTAAGACTAAGCACTGACTACTAAGCGGGCACCATAGAGGCAAAAAGGCAATGGTATGACATATTCAAAATTCTGAAAGAGAAAAATTGCCAACCAAGAATTCTTTAGCCAGCAAAGCTCTCCTTCAAAATTGAGGGACAGTTCAAAATTTTCACAAACACATGCTGAGGAAATTTGTTAATAAGCAACCTGCCCTGTAAGAAATACCACAGACAAATATAAGAAAGGAGACAGAAGCCTGGAGAAGGGCACAGAACTGAAGAATATTAATAAGGGTAACTTAAAGGAAATAAAGAGAGGGGGAAAAATAGATCCGACAACTAAAACTGAAGGATAAGATGGCTGGTTCAAAAACTGCCTTCAGAGTACTAACACTGAATGTGACTGGATTAAACTCCCCAATCAAAAGATACAGACAGGCTGAATGGATTTAAAAAATATGAACCATCAATATGCTATTTACAAGGGATAAATTTTAGACTCAGTGATGCAAAAAGATTGAAAACGAAAGGATAGAAAAAAATATTCCATGCAAGCTACAGCCAAAAGAAAGCAGGAGTAGCAATACTAATTCCAGGTAAAATAGACTTTAAGTGCAAACATAACATAAGATATAAAGGACACCTCATATTAATAAAAAGGACAATCCACCAAGAAGAAATAACAATCATAAAGGTTTATGCACCCAATCAAGATGCTCCAAAGTATATGAGACAAACATTGGCAAAACTGAAGGAAGCAATCGATGTTTCTACATTAATTGTGAGAGAATTCAGTACACCACTCTCTCCTATAGAAAGACCAACCAGAGAACCAATAAGGAAATTGAGAGCCTACACAATGTGATAAATGAATTAGACTTAAAAAGCATATATAGAGCATAACATCCCAAATTATCAGGATATACATTCTTCTCCAGTGCCATCGAACTTTCTCCAGGATAGATCATATGCTAGGGCATAAAACAAGCCTCAACAAATTTACAAAGATTGAAATTATTCAAAGCAAAGGCAGTAATGAGGGGGAAATTTATAGCTCTAAAAGCATAAATTAAAAAGGAAGAAAGAGCTAAAATCAAAGAACAAATGGAACTGAAGAAGCTAGAGAATGATCAGCAAACTAATCCTAAAGCAAGTAGAAGAAAAGAAATAACAAGGATTAAAGCAGAAATGATTTAGAGAATGATACAGAGAATTAAAAAAAAACAACAGAGGGAATAAATAAAACCAAAAGTTGGTTCTTTGGGAAGATCAACAAGATTGACAAACCCTTAGCTAGACTGACAAAGTCAAAAAGAGAGAAGACCCAAATAAACAAAACAATATATGAGAGGGAGGTCATTACTGTGGACCCCGAAGAAATTTAAAAAATCATCAGGATATGAACAACTGCCAACAAACTAGATAATTTAGATAATTGTTGTCAATTTCATTAAAAACTAAATATTCACTTACCATACAATTTATCAATTACACTCCTGGGTATTCATCCTGCAGAAATGAAAACCTGACCATAAATGTTCACAGCAGTATTATCTGTAATAGCCAAAAACTGAAATGAACAAAATGTCCTTCAATAGGTGAATGACTAAACAAACTGCCCAAAATTCATACAAGGGTAATGATGTGGTAATAATAGGAATGAACTTAATACAAACAACAACTTGGATGAATCTCAAGACCATTATGCTGAGTGAAAAAAGCTGATCTCGACACATCATATACTGTATGATTCCATTTATACAACTTTTTGAAATGAAAAAATTGTAGGAAAAAATTTGTAGTTGATAGAGATTAGGATTGGAGGGAGAGAGGAGATAGATGTGACTATAAGGTGGTAGCATGAGAACAATCTTTGTGGTGATAGAATAGTTCTGTACCTTGACTGGGGTGGTGCTTCCACAAATCTACACATGCAATAAAATGGCATAGAACTATTCACATACATTGTACAAATGTCAGTTTAATGGTGATGATGCTGTGTCATCCTTATATGAGATGTAACTACCTGAGGAAACTGGGATAATTCCTGTAAGTCTACAATTATTTCAATACAAAAAATTTTTAGAAAACGTATATGCAGAAAACCCAAGAAACCCTGAAAATGTTTTCTTCTTCAAAAAAGCCCCACTGACACGCCCTTATGAAGCTTGTTACTGCAAAGGAGAGGCTAAACTTGCATATAATTGTGTCTAAGAGTCTCCCCCTGAGTACCTCTTTGTTGCTCAGATGTGGCCCTCTCTCTCTTTAACTGAGCCACCTAGACAGGTGAACTTGCTGCCCTCCCCCCTATGTGGGACCCAACATCGTGGGACTGAGAGTATCTTCTTGACCTTGACCAAAAAGGGGATGCAAAATGAGACGAAATAGATTCAGTGGCTGAGAGATTTCAAATGGAGTCGAGACGTAGCTCTGGTGGACATTCTTGTGCACTATATAGATAACACCTCTTAGGTTTTAATGTACTGGAATAGCTAGAAGTAAATACCTGAAACTACCAAACTCCAACCCAGCAGTCTGGACTCCTGAAGACAATTATATAAAAATGTAGATTACAAGGGGAGACAGTGTGATTGTGAAGACCTTGTGGATCACACCCCCTTTATCTAGTGTATGGATGAGTAGAAAAATGGGGATAAAAACTAAAGGACAAATGGGGTGGGATGGGGGGGATGATTTGGGTGTTCTTTTTTTACTTTTATTTTTTATTCTTGTTCTGGTTCTTTTTTTTTTTTTTTTTTTTAATCATCATTTTATTGAGATATATTCACATACCACGCAGTCATACAAAACAAATTGTACTTTCTATTGTTCACAGTACCATTACATAGTTGTACATTCATCACCTAAATCCCTGACACCTTCATTAGCACACACACAAAAATAACAAGAATAATAATTAGAGTGAAAAAGAGCAATTGAAGTAAAAAAGAACACTGGGTACCTTTGTCTGTTTGTTTCCTTCCCCTATTTTTCTACTCATCCATCCATAAACTAGACAAAGTGGAGTGTGGTCCTTATGGCTTTCCCAATCCCATTGACACCCCTCATAAGCTACATTTTTATACAACTCTCTTCGAGATTCATGGGTTCTGGGTTGTAGTTTGATAGTTTCAGGTATCCACCACCAGCTACCCCAATTCTTTAGAACCTAAAAAGGGTTGTCTAAAGTGTGCGTAAGAGTGCCCACCAGAGTGACCTCTCGGCTCCTTTTGGAATCTGTCTGCCACTCAAGCTTATTTCATTTCCTTTCACATCCCCCTTTTGGTCAAGAAGATGTTCTCCATCCCACGATGACGGGTCTACATTCCTCCCCGGGAGTCATATTCCACGTTGCCAGGGAGATTCACTTCCCTGGGTGTCTGATCCCACGTAGGGGGGAGGGCAGTGATTTCACCTTTCAAGTTGGCTTAGCCAGAGAGAGAGGGCCACATCTGAGCAACAAAGAGGCATTCGGGAGGAGGCTCTTAGGCACAACCATAGGGAGGCCTAGCCTCTCCTTTGCAGCAACCGTCTTCCCAAGGGTAAAACCTGTGGTAGAGGGCTCAACCCATCAAACCACCAGTCCCCTATGTCTGTGGTCATGTTAGCAACCGTGGAGGTGGGGTAGGCGAATACCCCTGCATTCTCCACAGGCTCCTCAAGGGGGCACTACATCTTTTTTTTTTTTTTCCTTGTCTTTTTTCTTTTCTTTTTTTTTTTTTTAACTTTCCCTTCTTTTTTAAATCAACTGTATGAAAAAAAAAGTTAAAAAGAAAACAAACATACAATAAAAGAACATTTCAAAGACACCATAACAAGGCAGTAAGAAAAAGACAACTAACCTAAGATAACTGCTTTACTTCCAACATGTTCCTACTTTACCCCAAGAAAGTTACATAATATAGCAACATTTCAGTGAACTTGTTCCTACTACATCCATCAGAAATTAACAAACCATAGTCATTTCTGGTCATCCCCAGAACGTTAAATAGCTTATCTGTTCTTCTTGGATTATTGTTCCCCCTTCCTTAATTGCTCTCTACTGCTAGTTCCCCTACATTCTACATTATAAACCATTTGTTTTACATTTTTCAAAGTTCACATTAGTGGTAGCATATAATATTTGTCTTTTTGTGCCTGGCTTATTTCGCTCAGCATTATGTCTTCAAGGTTCATCCATGTTGTCATATGTTTCACCAGATCGTTCCTTCTTACTGCCGCGTAGTATTCCATCGTGTGTATATACCACATTTTATTTATCCACTCATCTGTTGAAGGACATTTGGGTTGTTTCCATCTCTTGGCAATTGTGAATAATGCTGCTATGAACATTGGCGTGCAGATATCTGTTTGTGTCACTGCTTTCCGATCTTCCGGGTATATACCGAGAAGTGCAATTGCTGGATCGAATGGTAGCTCTATATCTGGTTTTCTAAGGAACTGCCAGACTGACTTCCAGAGTGGCTGAACCATTATACAGTCCCACCAACAATGAATAAGAGTTCCAATTTCTCCACATCCCCTCCAGCATTTGTAGTTTCCTGTTTGTTTAATGGCAGCCATTCTAACCGGTGTTAGATGGTATCTCATTGTGGTCTTAATTTGCATCTCTCTAATAGCTAGTGAAGCTGAACATTTTTTCATGTGTTTCTTGGCCATTTGTATTTCCTCTTCAGAGAACTGTCTTTTCATATCTTTTGCCCATTTTATAATTGGGCTGTCTGTACTATTGTCATTGAGTTGTAGGATTTCTTTGTATATGCAAGATATCAGTCTTTTGTCAGATACATGGTTTCCAAAAATTTTTTCCCATTGAGTTGGCTGCCTCTTTACCTTTTTGAGAAATTCCTTTGAGGTGCAGAAACTTCTAAGCTTGAGGAGTTCCCATTTATCTATTTTCTCTTTTGTTGCTTGTGCTTTGGGTGTAAAGTCTAGGAAGTGGCCGCCTAATACAAGGTCTTGAAGATGTTTTCCTACATTATCTTCTAGGAGTTTTATGGTACTTTCTTTTATATTGAGATCTTTGGTCCATTTTGAGTTAATTTTTGTGTAGGGGGTGAGGTAGGGGTCCTCTTTCATTCTTTTGGATATGGATATCCAACTCTCCCAGCCCCATTTGTTGAAAAGACCATTATGGCTCAGTTCGGTGACTTTGGGGGCCTTATCAAAGATCAGTCGGCCATAGATCTGAGGGTCTATCTCTGAATTCTCAATTCGATTCCATTGATCTATATGTCTATCTTTCTGCCAGTACCATGCTGTTTTGGCAACTGTGGCTTTATAATAAGCTTCAAAGTCAGGGAGTGTAAGTCCTCCCACTTCGTTTTTCTTTTTTAGAGTGTCTTTAGCAATTCGAGGCATCTTCCCTTTCCAAATAAATTTGATAACTAGCTTTTCCAAGTCTGCAAAGTAGGTTGTTGGAATCTTGATTGGGATTGCATTGAATCTGTAGATGAGTTTGGGTAGAATTGACATCTTAATGACATTTAGCCTTCCTATCCATGAACATGGAATATTTTTCCATCTTTTAAGGTCCCCTTCTATTTCTTTTAGTAGAGTTATGTAGTTTTCTTTGTATAGGTCTTTTACATCTTTGGTTAAGTTTATTCCTAGGTATTTGATTTTTTTAGTTGCTATTGAAAATGGTATCTTTTTCTTGAGTGTCTCTTCAGTTTCTTCATTTCTAGCATATAGAAACATTACTGACTTATGTGCATTAATCTTGTATCCCGCTACTTTGCTAAATTTGTTTATTAGCTCTAGTAGGTGTATCGTTGATTTTTCAGGGTTTTCTAGATATAACATCATATCATCTGCAAACAATGACAGTTTTACTTCTTCTTTTCCAATTTGGATGCCTTTTATTTCTTTGTCTTGCCGGATTGCCCTGGCTAGCACTTCCAGCACAATGTTGAATAACAGTGGTGACAGCGGGCATCCTTGTCTTGTTCCTGATCTTAGAGGGAAGGCTTTCAGTCTCTCACCATTGAGTACTATGCTGGCTGTGGGTTTTTCATATATGCTCTTTATCATGTTGAGGAAGTTTCCTTCAATTCTCACCTTTTGAAGTGTTTTTATCAAAAAGGGATGTTGGATTTTGTCAAATGCTTTTTCAGCATCTATTGAGATGATCAATTGATTTTTCCCTTTTGACTTGTTAATGTGTTGTAATACATTGATTGTTTTTCTTATGTTGAACCATCCTTGCATGCCTGGAATGAACCCCTCTTGGTCATGGTGTATGATTTTTTTAATGTGTCTTTGGATTCGATTTGCAAGTATTTTGTTGAGGATTTTTGCATCTATATTCATTAGGGAGATTGGCCGGTAGTTTTCCATTTTTGTAGCATCTTTGCCTGGTTTTGGTATTAGATTGATGTTAGCTTCATAAAATGAGTTAGGTAGTGTTCCATTTTTTTCAATGTTTTGAAAGAGTTTGAGTAAGATTGGTGTCAGTTCTTTCTGGAAAGTTTGGTAGAATTCCCCTGTGAAGCCATCTGGCCCTGGGCATTTATTTGTGGGAAGATTTTTGATGACTGATTGGATCTCTTTGCTTGTGATGGGTTGGTTGAGGTCTTCTATTTCTTCTCTGGTCAGTCTAGGTTGTTCATATGTTTCCAGGAAATTGTCCATTTCTTCTACATTATCCAGCTTGTTGCCATACAGTTGTTCATAATATCCTCTTATAATTTTTTTAATTTCTTCAGGATCTGCAGTTATGTCACCTTTTTCATTCATTATTTTGTTTATATGGGTCTTCTCTCTTTTTGATTTTGTCAGTCTAGCTAGGGGCTTGTCAATCTTGTTGATCTTCTCAAAGAACCAACTTTTGGTGATATTTATCCTCTCTATTGTTTTTTTGTTCTCTATGTCATTTATTTCTGCTTTAATCCTTGTTATTTCTTTTCTTCTACTTGGTTTAGGATTGGTTTGCTGTTCATTTTCTAGCTTCTTCAGTTGATCCATTAGTTCTTTGATTTTGGCTCTTTCTTCCTTTTTAATATATGCGTTTAGTGCTATAAATTTCCCCCTTAGCACTGCTTTTGCTGCATCCCATAGGTTTTGGTATGTTGTGTTCTCATTT
Source organism: Choloepus didactylus (assembly GCF_015220235.1). NCBI lineage: Eukaryota > Metazoa > Chordata > Mammalia > Pilosa > Megalonychidae > Choloepus > Choloepus didactylus. The sequence continues at coordinate 21,942,231 of NC_051316.1, forward strand.
TCATTCGTCTCTATATAATTAGCAATTTCTCTTGCTATTTCTTCTTTAACCCACTGATTGTTTAGGAGTGTGTTGTTTAACCTCCAGGTATTTGTGAATTTTCTAAGTCTCTGATGGTTATTGACTTCTAATTGTATTCCATTGTGGTCAGAGAATGTGCTTTGAATAATTTCAATCTTTTTAAATTTATTGAGGCTTGTTTTATGTCCCAGTATATGATCTATTCTGGAGAAAGTTCCGTGAGCACTAGAAAAGTATGTGTATCCTGGTGATTTGGGATGTAATGTCCTGTATATGTCTGTTAAATCTAATTCATTTATCAGATTGTTTAGGTTTTCAATTTCCTTATTGGTCTTCTGTCTGGTTGATCTATCTATAGGAGAGAGTGATGTGTTGAAGTCTCCCACAATTATTGTGGAAACATCAATTGCTTCCTTTAGTTTTGCCAGTGTTTCTCTCATGTATTTTGTGGCACCTTGATTGGGTGCATAGACATTTACGATTGTTATTTCTTCTTGCTGAATTGCCCCTTTTATTAGTATGTAGTGGCCTTCTTTGTCTCTCAAAACATCCCTGCATTTGAAGTCTATTTTATCTGAGATTAATATTGCTACACCTGCTTTCTTTTGGCTGTAGCTTGCATGAAATATTTTTTTCCATCCTTTCACTTTCAGTTTCTTTGTGTCCCTGTGTCTAAGATGAGTCTCTTGTATGCAACATATTGATGGTTCATTTTTTTTGATCCATTCTGCGAATCTATATCTTTTAATTGGGGAGTTTAATCCATTTACATTCAACGTTAAAACCGTGAAGGCATTTCTTGAATCGGCCATCTTATCCTTTGGTTTATGTTTGCCATATTTTTCCCTCTCTCTATTAATATCCTTTATTGTACCCATACCGAATCTCTTTAATACTGAACCTTTCTCCAAGTCTCTCTGTCCTGTCTTTGTTTCTCTGTCTGTAGGGCTCCCTTTAGTAACTCCAGTAGGGCAGGTCTCTTGTTAGCAAATTCTCTCAGCATTTCTTTGTCTGTGAAAAATTTAAGCTCTCCCTCAAATTTGAAGGAGAGCTTTGCTGGATAAAGTATTCTTGGCTGGAAATTCCTCTCACTCAGAATTTTAAATATATCGTGCCACTGCCTTCTTGCCTCCATGGTGGCTGCTGAGTAGTCACTACTTAGTCTTATGCTGTTTCCTTTGTATGTGGTGAATTGCTTTTCTCTTGCTGCTTTCAGAACTTGCTCCTTCTCTTCTATGTTTGACAGTGTGATCAGTATATGTCTCGGAGTGGGTTTTTTTGGATTTATTCTATTTGGAGTTCGCTGAGCATTTATGATTTGTGTATTTATGTTGTTTAGAAGATTTGGGAAGTTTTCCCCAACAATTTCTTTGAATACTCTTCCTAGACCTTTACCCTTTTCTTCCCCTTCTGGGACACCAATGAGTCTTATATTCGGACGTTTCATATTATCTATCATATCCCTGAGGTCCATTTCGAGTTTTTCAATTTTTTTCCCCATTCTTTCTTTTATGCTTTCATTTTCCATTCTGTCATCTTCCAGGTCACTGATTCGTTGTTCAACTTCCTCTAGTCTTGTACTATGAGTGTCCAGAATCTTTTTAATTTGGTCAACAGTTTCTTTAATTTCCATAAGATCATCCATTTTTTTATTTAGTCTTGCAATGTCTTCTTTATGCTCTTCTAGGGTCTTCTTGATTTCCTTCATATCCCGTACTATGGTCTCATTGTTCATCTTTAGTTCTTTGAGTAGCTGCTCTAGGGGCTGTGTCTCTTCTGGTCTTTTGATTTGGGTGCTTGGGCTTGGGTTATCCATATCGTCTGGTTTTTTCATATGCTTTATAATTTTGTTGTTTTTGGCCTCGTGGCATTTGCTGAACTTGATAGGGTTCTTTTAGGGTTTGTAGACCTATTGAAGTCCTTATCTCTAATTTATCAGATCTACAGCTTCGTGGAGTACACTTTCTCTAACTAACCAGCAGGTGGCGTCCACGAGCTACCTGTTCTCCACAAGCCAGTTCTCCCCTGCTTAGCCTTTTTGGTGAGTGGGGGAGTGAGTCTTGTGGGGCCCAATTGGTGTACCAAGCTTGCGTGTGTAGTTGGTGTTGCCTGCCCTGTATGTGGGGCGTGTTTCTGGGCAGTCGGGGAGGGGGGGTGGCCCTAACAATCAAATCTCCCTGATGATCCTAGAGTTTTAAAGCTGCTGCAATAGTCTAATCCTTCAGTTCAGTCCTGCCACAGTTTGCCTCTGCCACTGACCCACAAGTCTTTGGTATTGGCGTATGGCTCCTGAGACTTGCAAGTGGGCCCCTCTTCCAGGCTGTGCACCCTGGGTCCTCTGTTGAGGGATGACTGTGCTATGTCACAGGTGAGTGCCGTCCCCCCAGGGCAGTTCTGGGCTGCTGGGCTGTGTAGGGAGGCTCCCAGTCTGCTCAAATGATGGCTGAATGGGGCTTTGTTAATTCACACTGCTCCACCTTCCCAGCTCTGGGACATTCAGCTGAGGTTGCAGTGAAGGCTAATGTCCACGCCCAGTTTTGTGGTGTGTGCCTGTTATTTGAAGCACTTCCGTCACACTGGGTTGTCTGGGGCAGCTCTGGGCTATGGGGCTGGCGATGGGCAGGAGTGTTTCCTGTCCACCAGGATGGTGGCTGTGAGCGGACACCCCCCTTTTCTTGGGAAGTTGTGTTGTTTAGTGAATTTTCTCAGCCACTGGATTATTGCCTTTTGTCTCAGAGCTCTCTTAGTTCTGCTCTTGACTTGACGTGCCCAAATTGCAATTCTTTGAAGCTTTCTGTATTGGGCTTCTTAGAGTAATTGTTTTAGAAAAAGAAAAAAGGATTTAAAAAAATAAAAAAATAAAAAAAAAACAAAAAACAAACAAACAAAAAAAAAAATGGCCCTCCTCAGAGATCTAATGGGTTATTGAAATGCTAATAGACAAAGCTACCAGGGCCATTAAGGAAAGGTCCACAGGGCAGAGAGATCAGCTTTGCTTCGGGATTTGCATATGCGCCTCAAGGCCTGAGCTCCGCCCTTCCCCTTTCTGTGTTCACCAGAACTCCAAAAATCCTCTGCTTTTATTTTGGAGTTTTTCGTGTTGTTTTTTTTCTATGCCTGTCTCCTCTCTGCTGGGCTGGCTGCTCTCAGAGTCTCTGGTGTCTGTTCTCAGTCTATCTATGGTTGGAGTTTGAATCAGTAGAATGAGTTTCCGATCAGAGCAGCCACTGCAGTTCTCCCTTCTCCTTCCCGGAGCTGAGAGCCCCTCCTCCCCCGGGACTGAGCCTGGCAGGGAGGGGCGTGGGTCCCCTGGCCGCAAAAACTTACAGATTTCGCTGATCTCAGCAGTTCCACGTTTTCATGAGTGTTGTATGAAGTATGCCCAAAGACAGATTGGTCTGTGGTGTCCAGTCCACGCAGTTCCTGGCTTTTTACCTACTTTCCTGGAGGAGTAACTAAAACTTACAGCTCACCAGTCTGCCATCTTGCCCCGCCTCCTCTGGTTCTTTTTGATGTAAGGAAAATGTTCAGAGATAGATTGTGGTGATGAACGCATAACTATGTTATCATACTGTGGACAGCTGATTGTATATCATGGATGATTGTATGGTGTGTGAATGTATTTCAATAAAACTGAATTTAATTACAAAAAAAAAGCCCCACTATTTAAGAAAATAAAAAAGGAATGCCAAAAATGGAGAGAAAAAGTTTGCAAAACATGTGTACGATAAAGATCTGAAATCTTTCAACTCAAAATTAAGACAATAGAAAAAAAACTAAACAAAGAAATGGACTGAAGAGTTGACTGATTTCACTAAAGAGTTATGAATGACCAAAAGCACATGAAAAGAAGTTGAACATTGTTAACCATCAAACTGAAACTCAATAAAGATACAAGTAGAGTGGTTAAAAATAATAAGATGAACCAAAGCAAACATTGGTAACCAAAGAACAATGAGAACTCTCAGACACTGCTAATGGGCATAAAAATAGTGCGAGTTTGAAAACATTTTAGAGTTTTTTGTAAAGATACATACACAAAGAGCCAACAAGCCTACTAAAAGATGTTCACACAAAGAGTTGTAGGCAAATTTCACAGCAACGTCATTCATAAATAGCCCAAAACTGGGAAAAAATATATCTCTATCAACTGAGAAGTGATAAACTATGGTATATTTGTACAAAGGAATACTACTTGGGATAAAAAGGATGAACTACTGATATACACAAACACATATATCAATCTCAAAACATTACACTAAGTTAAAAAAAGTTAGACAAAAGAAAGTGTATACTTACGATTCCACTTACATAAAATTCAAGAAAAGGCAAAATTATTGTAATAGGAAGCAAATCAGTGGCTGCCGGGGAAAAAGGGGTAGGAAGGGAGGAAGAGAACTTTCTGCAAAGGGTTATAGGAAGCTTTCTGAAGTGAGAGAAATATTCCAAATCATGATTTAGTGGTAGTAATCAGCTGTAAACTAATTTTCAAAACTCATCAGACTAGTTCTGAATTTTATTTTCTGTTAAAAACACCTCAATAGGCATGATTTAAACTCAAGAAAAAACAAAAATGCACTTGACAGGGAGATACATGTTAGGATCTGCTCACCCACTGAGACGAGGTGGCTGTAGATCTCCAGCATCACATCTCTGTACAGGGTCCTCTGAGCAGGGCCCAGGTGCTGCCACTCCTCCTGGGTGAACTCCACAGCCACGTCCTTGAATGACACTGATGCCTGTAACAGCACATTTCTGGTCAATCAGAAGGGTCCAGAAACAAGTGACATGGAAAACACCTTAGGAAATCAACTCTTATCATCTTTCCTGTTGACAGTTTCACACAAAATGCTATAAGGATCCCTAGGATGCTCCTAACTCCAGGAAAACTTGATGAGGAGAGCTCTCCACACAAGGTCAGGGAAAATGCTTCAGGGGTTCGGGGTAAGGATATAGCAGACAAAGAGAGAAGCACAGAGCAATTCTCATGTTTAATATTTGATGATGCTTCTGTAGATATGACACTATGAATTTTTGTTTTCTAATTGTTTGTGGCTGAGATATAATTATTTTCATTTTTTTTAAACACTGACCTTGCATCTAGCTACTTTCTAACTCGCTTTATTAATTCATATAGTTAATGTGCAAACTGTTCTGGATTTTCTACCTACACAATCATTTTATGTCTAAAAAATGGGAGTTTTATTTCTTCATTTCTAATCCTCGTACCTTTTATACTTTTTCTTTCTTTACATCCCTGCTTAAAGTTTCCAATACTACATTTTCAATCTCAGGAGAAAAGTCTTCTGTATTAAGGTATAACATACAATGTTACCATAGTAGGTTATTTTTATATATCAGATGAAGAATGATCCCTTTTATTCCTAATATGTTAATATAACTCTTATCGTGAGTAGATATTAAAAATTCTCAAATTCATTAACTACATATAATCATGAGTATATGATTTCTCTCCTTTACTCTACTACTGTCATGAATTACACTGACGTTTCATTAACTCAAAACTAAATTCCTCAAACATCAGTAACCTCAACATCACATATTAATCTTTTTAAATATGTATCAATTTGTTTTCCTTATCTCAGCTCAAAAAATGGATACGGAAAATTAAACAGGCATATATAGCCAGAAAGGACTGGAAAACATCAAATATAATAAACCTGTCCTACTGGATATAGACATATTTTTTAAAAGGCTAGATAATTGAAACAGTATGGTCTTTGTACATGATGCAAAGGACTGACCTAGGGAACAGAAGACAAACTCAGAAATAAACACTAATATACACCATTTCCTAACTGAAATGCAGGTGACATCTTAAAATGAGTGGAGAAAGGCTGGATGTGAATGTCATATGGATAACTAGATCACCTTCTGGAACACAAAAGTCCCAGACCACAGAGCAAGACAAAATTCAAATACATAAAAGCTCTGAATCGAAAACAAAATCAATCACATTCTAGAAGACTACAGAGGATGATTCTTTACAATGTTACAACAGAAAATGCTCAACTATGACTCAAAATCCAGGAATCATAAAAGAAAAACTTTTAAATTTGACAACATAAAAATCAAATGACTTTATGGTAAAAAAAAAAAAAAACAAAAAACGTGCAAGGCAAAAGTATAAATGGAAAATTGTAGGAAAATTGTGTAATTTATATCACAGAATAGGGCTATAAAAACATACTGGATACAATAATGAAAAGATCAGCACATCAAAAGAAAAACAGGTAAGAGACAACTCAATAAAAAGAAATACAAAGGAATCACAAATAAAAAAAGCTGTTCCACCTCAATCATGGGAAGATAAAAGCTTATAAAACTCATCAGAGATATCATGTTCTTATCACATTGGTAAAAACTCAAAAAGCTTCACAGTATACATTCTATTTGTCAGGCTGTGGGGAAGAGGTACTCTGATCCAGTTGACTCTATCTTCAAAATATATCCAGAATCTGACCATGTCTAAGTACCATAACTGCTAACACCCTAAGAGCATCATTTCTTACTAGAATTACTGAAACAGACTCCTACGTTGTTCATGCTTCCATAAATACCACCAGTGCCTGAGTACCCCTCTTCTATTCTCGATCAGAGTTGTTCTTTTAAAACACATCAAAGCTGTCCTTTCTCAGTTCAAAACCATCTGCTATCACTTAAATAAACAGACAGACTCAATATGGTCAAATGTCATGCAATCAAATCAAAATCAAAATCTTGGCAAGCTTTTATGAGCTAGACAAGCTTATTTTTAAAAATTGATATAAAGAAGCAAAGGACCCGGAATATTCAAAACAATTTTGAAAAATAAGAACAAAGTTAGGAGACACGTCATTTCAAAACTTGCTATAAAGAGACACTAATAAAGACAGTGTGGTGTTAACAAAGGACAAACCCTGATCAAACAAATGAACAGATCCCAGAAATAGACCACTTATATACAGTACCTCAAAGAGAGGTGTCAAGGCAATTCAATGGAGAAAGTATATTCCTGTCAACAAACAGTGCTGACAGGCAGGTGTGCAGAGGTGTAGAGCACAAATATGCTCAGTGTATGTTCCCTCTACTGAAATATTTAGAGAACACTGCCAGCACACAAAATGTTAAGACCCAGAACCATGAAACTGTAAGTTCCAGATTGGACCACTAGAACATATTTTGTCTTTTCTGATCAGCAGGTGCAAAACTAAAATAAAATTTTAAAACAGACCAAAAAAGGAATTACTGATACATCAGAATAGACTCTAAAATATTGAGAATATTATAAACAAGCCCATGAAAATACATTTTAAAAAATAAAAAAATAATTCTCTATGAAACTATAATGGCAAAAATTAAATCAAGAAAAAATAGAAATCCAGGATAAATTTATGACTATTTCATAAATCAATTCAATCAAAATCTTCATGCAAAAAGTCCCCGTTTCAAATAAATCACAAAAATCTACAAATAACAGTTTTCGCATCTAAATTACTAGAAAGGAAAATGAGAACAGAAAGGGTCCCACTTCATTTTAAACTTGACATCATAATGAGACAGGTATACAAGAAAATTATAGTCTAATCTAATTTGTTAATGCAGAAATAAAAATCCTGAATATAGGAAGGAAGGAAGGAAGGAAGGAAGGAAGGAAGGAAGGAAGGAAGGAAGGAAGGAAAGAACCACATAAAAACAAACCAAAATAAAAACCCTTAGGAACATAGAAAAGAAAAACTCAACAGTTATTAGCAAGCAGAGTCTCTACAGGAATTTAAGAATACATTAACATTAGAAAATGGATTATGCTATTCACAATTTTTATAGATTAAAGAAATTATGTTTTTCAACAGATATACAAAAAAAAGTACTTAATACAATTTTCAATGCAAATTCATGACTAACATGACATCTCAGCAAACTGATAATTGCAGGGAAGCTACCTGTGCTGACATAAGTTACCTACCAAAAGCTGACAGCAAACATCCGAGTTATTGAGGCAATCTTCCCTCAAATTTCACATGATTTATTTCTAGTTCTTCTTTTCCAATTAATGCATGGACCCTTATAAAACTCACATATCCATTACAATGAAAAGTGGGAAATGAATAAAGAGCTTACCTGAGATTTCTTCATTTTCTACGGCTCCTGGGAGAATGTGGAGACCTGTGATAGTTCAGCTGGGGGGACAGAAAAAGGTCATGAGACCTGGCCTGCCTTCCAGCTCCCAGATTTACCTCCCACAGATCTTAGCACTGCAGCTGGAGAGCAGCCTCCCTATGGGAAGAGGGCCCTTTGAGCCTTGAAAAGGTATGAGAAAGACGATGCTGAGATGACAGTATCTGTCCACGTATAACTCTGAAATGAATACCGGGGCTTAAACCTGCAGTTCTTCACTGGATAAATATAAATGTTTCTCAATTGATTTAAAACTAATATTTGTGGCCCTCTGATAAAAAGCTAAGAAGTAAAACAAAAGAGGATTAGTTGAATTACAGTACACCAAAGGATAAAACACTATTCTTTCATTAAAAGTAACTTAGCAGAAACTACACAAACACATGCACACACACACACACGAGTACATGAATAACTGATGAAACTGGAATAAGCTGTATTTATTGGACCAATGTCAGTTTCCTGATTTTGATACTGTACTAGTTGTGTAAGATGTTAACATAAGATTAGGCAGGATGAAGGGTGCACAGACCTCCCTGTACATTTCTTTGCAGCTTCCAATGAATCTGTAATTATTTCAAAATAAAATGTTTTTTAAAACCCTGATAGTGACATTTTTGAAAGCTAAATATTTTGTTTTATATGTAGGGCATAATAAATTTATTTTGTGTTTTTAAAGAAAGGTAACTTAACAGAAAAATACTCAAGATGCATCATTTATCTATTTTCCCAGTAATATTGTGTTTATCACTTTACATATAAGTCCATATGAAGCAGACTAAAAGAAACGGGGATTTATGGCAAGGATTTTTAATTATTTGTTTTAACCATGATGCAGTTTCTCAAAAGGCCTTTGTGATAAAATGCCTGTGGTGCCTTATCTGTGAGAGAGAACTGCACTGTGTTTTCCTCCTGGCTCTGCCACAAACAAACTAGATGTCCCTGGACAAGTAACTGAAGGCGTCAGGACCCCCTTCTTTAAAGCTTTCAAGAATCCAAGAGAGATATCCATGGAAACCCTTCATGAAGCATCATTCTAGGATTCTACAACCTAGAAAAATGTCAGTACTGTCACATGTGGTAACAGACACGAGTCACAGCGTGCATAATTTGTATAGAGTGGCAAATGAAACCATAGGAACCTTTTAGGGATGGGTGGAGACAGAATACCCTCAGTTCTACAGGTTATCCCCTCTCTCCAGACCACACCCATACAGGCTCTCCTGTGAAGTGGCCCTTGCTGAGCATCCTGCCTCTGGGCCTCCTCAGCTCACCTCGCCCTTCTCAAAGCTGGTCCAAACCCTCCACTGTCAGACAGTTTGTAGTGGCTTCTGGAGGTGGTGACATCACGAAGTTTGCTTCATTCTAGGCAGGCAGTTCAAGAAGTGCTTTTGGCTAAGCAAATCAGGACCTGCTTCTTTCTGGGCAATTCAGCCTCTTCTCTGAAGCTCTGGTGAAAGGTGAAAAGTAAGAGAATCATTCTCTTCCGGGTAAGATCCCAGTTCCCAGAGGCCTCCTGCTTCCTACCTCACTAGTGCTTTTTCCTAAGAGATCGGGCCCTGGGAAGCAAATTCATTTGAGGGCAAAAAATATGACTCTTGGAACTCACTGTAGTATCAGACTTAAAACGCAGATAGCCTGCCAGTGCAGGAAGGCCCAGAAATGTTGTCTTACCCAAGGAATCTGAAGAGACACTACAGATCCCAGAATGCATTTACTACATAGCAGGATGCCCTTCACATCCACTTCACACATTATCACCAGAGATTTTCGGACAGACCACTCAGTTAAGTGCTGTGATGGCTACAAACCTGTGTTTTAGGCAGATGTGAAATTAGAAAAAACCTGAGATTGGGGATAAAGCACACCTGCCTTTACATCCAAGCTTCCCCACCAGCTAGCTTGTGACCTGAGCACACCACCCCAATTTGAACCTCAGTTTTTAATTTTTAGTGTATATGGTTACACTGATATCATAAAGTCGCTGTGAGGTTTCGATAAGCCACTAAATGAAAAGAACAACGGGTCTTCTAAATATAAAAGCAGTTATCACTTTCTCAGTGCTTAATACCTGGCATTTGTATAATTACGTGTGAAACTTAACTAACTTTCAAAACAATGTCCAGAACCTCATTTTCATATGGACGAACCAACCCTTTCCCAAGTTCCTCATTTCGCCCCTGGTTTCCGGTGACAGCGCTGGAATTTACTCAGGCCTTTCTCTCTCCCGAGTCCACAGACCCATGGCCGGCTCTTCCCGCCACGCTCACAGTTAATGTTACAACGTTTTAAACACACACTGACCTCCTGCCTTCGGCGTCGACTTTTTCCCGGTCAAGCTACACCTGGGACGGGCAGAAGCTCCCGCAGCTCCGCTGGTACCAAGCACCTTCCCCTCAGGAGGCCTCAGCACCCCCGGCGCCCCGAGCGCGCGCGGAGCTGGGGATTCGCCCCCGTTGGCCTTTCCGGGGCGGACGGCCGCGCCGGGTGCGCGCACGGGCTCCAGGCGGCGGGGTCGTTCCCATGGACTCCCTTTACTGCTCCCCGAGCCCAAGCCCGCCTCTCCCGGCTGCTCCCCACGGCTCTCACCCCGAGTACTTACCCTCTAACCCGCAGAGACCCGGGAGGTCTCAGAAAGGTCCCCGTGAAGCCTGAGAGCGCGTCTTGAGGAAACGGGGCTCCCGGTACGCATGCGCAGAGGAAGCCCAGAATTTTGTTCCCAGAGTGCTGTGCGGGGAGCGAGTAAGCTTCCGGACTACGTTTCCACGAACGTCTTTGAACTGATATTTAGGATGTTTCTGTGTAATAAAAAGTTGGGGGCTGACATTCTTAAAGGTCTCCCCCTTCCAAGTTCCTGCACAGCCAGCAGAGATTAAGGGTGAAACTTGAACTCTACAAAAGCTGGTCCTGAACAGATCATGATGGAAATAACCGCTTTTCTTAAAAGACATTTAGAGAGAATTGGGGAAACTTGCCTTGTTAAAGATGTGACTTGAGTATTTAGGAATGAAATTATAGATGTATAATGTATATATATGTGTATACACACACACACACACACACACACAATCTATATCTATCTATATCTGTATATTTACTTCCTAACTTCTAAATTTTCACTCTGGGACCTCGATCCTTTCTTTTTACAAACCCGGGACCCATTGACCCCCCTGAGCCAGGAACTGGGTGCCTGGGAGCCAAGCCTGAGGGTTTTAAGCCAGGGCTGAGTCTGGTGCTGCAGTTATACCGTATGTGATTGCTGGACAAATAGAAAATACTCAATATAATTCTTTAGTTGAAAAATGCTTAGTGTAGTCTTCAATAGCCAAAAGAAAAACAACAAAAACCCCATTTATTAAGATCACTGCACTCAAGCAGCCTTGAGTTATTCTAAGCATAAATAGCCCTTGTTAAAATAACTTGCTGTTGCTCTAATCCCAACCACACCACAAAAAAACTTACTCTCTGTTTCCAGGCACTTTCCCAGAATTGCCTGCAGGAGGTTGCAAGGGATATCACAATATGGTCTGATAATCACTGCCTTCTTGTAAAACAAGCCTGAATGACGTAAGGACTTCAAGATAACAGGAGATCTGACTGAACAGCTTTTTCTCTTCTATATTTTTAACTTCTGCTTTCTTCTGGATCCTGGCCATTACTTTGTCTGCTTGGGGTTATAAAAGCCCAAACCACTCTTCTCACTCTGAACCAGTCTTGGAAAGTTCTTTCCTCAAGTGCCAATAAACTCACCTTCTCACCAAAACAAAGAGATGACTTTTTTTTTTTAATCTTCATTTTATTGAGATATATTCACATACCACGCAGTCATACAAAACAAATCATACATTGGATTGTTCACAGCACCATTACATAGTTGTACATTCATCACCTAAATCAATCCCTGACACCTTCATTAGCACACACACAAAAATAACAAGAATAATTATTAAAGTGAAAAAGAGCAATTAAAGTAAAAAAGAACACTGGGTGCCTTTGTCTGTTTGTTTCTTTGTTCCCTTCCCCTATTTTTCTACTCATCCATCCATAAACTAGACAAAGTGGAGTGTGGTCCTTATGGCTTTCCCAATCCCATTGTCACCCCTCATAAGCTACATTTTTATACAATTGTCTTTGAGATTCATGGGTTCTGGGTTGTAGTTTGATAGTTTCAGGTATCCACCACCAGTTACCCCAATTCTTTAGAACCTAAAAAGGGCTGTCTAAATTGTGCGTAAGAGTGCCCACCAGAGTGACCTCTCGGCTCCTTTTGGAATCTCTCTGCCACTGAAGCTTATTTCATTTCCTTTCACATCCCCCTTTTGGTCAAGAAGATGTTCTCCGTCCCACGATGCCAGGTCTATGTTCCTCCCCGGAAGTCATATTCCAGGTTGCCAGGGAGATTCACTCCCCTGGGTGTCTGATCCCACATAGGGGGGAGGGCAGTGATTTCACCTTTCAAGTTGGCTTAGCTAGAGAGACAGGGCCACATCTGAGCAACAAAGAGGCATTCGGGAGGAGGCTCTCAGGCACAATTATAGGGAGGCCTAGCCTCTCCTTTACAGCAACCGTCTTCCCAAGGGCAAAACCTATGGTAGAGGGCTCAACCCATCAAACCACCAGTCCCCTATGAGACTTCTTTCTATGTTTGATGCAGGGTCAGGGAGGCCTGACTGTTTAGGAATGTATTTTCCTGATGGTAACATATAGGAAAACTGTTGGTTTTTATATGTTAACCTTGTTTCTTGCTGAATTCTCTTAATGTTTTAACAAACTTTTGTTAATTATCTTGGATTTACATGCACATAGTGACAAATTTGCCTGCTTTTCCCCAATGTTTAGAATTTTAACCAATTACAAATAATAACTACAAAAGTACCGGTGAAGTTTTATTAAGTCAATTATAATAACCCTTAACATTAAGATCTCTAATACAGAAAAAACGGTCAATTTATTCAACGAATAGTTATTGAAAACACAGTAGACAGCATCCCAGATGCTGGGATTATAACATGAAATAAAAGATTAAATTCCCTCCCCTTAATCATGCTCCCCAAAGAAACAGGTGTCATCCTCAATTGGAACAACTGAGAACAGTCTTATTAAAAGGGCTCTTGACGAACTATGGGCAGGGATGGTGAACTATGACAAGCGACAGTAAGGAATCCTACTTACTTAGTAAACCTCAAAAGCCTAATTTCCAAGGCAAAGTGTCTACAGTAGAGAGTATTTATTGTGACTAACCAATGATAAATGTTTGACCATATCCATTGCTTCTGGTGATAACACTTGGCTTCCTGGCTGCTTTGTAAATCTACCTGGGTGAAGGAAAAATGTTTCTTCATCTTGAACTTATCTTCACACTGAGTCCTTCCTAGCAGCAAAAGGGGGAGAAGGTGGTAATTGGCAGTATTCTCATATGTGCAGTGATCATTTTATAGAAGGTTTTGGGACATGATGACTCTCTTAAAGATAGCCTTTTATTCAAAACCATATATGACACAATCCTTGAGGTAAATCTCCATCTATTGAGAGCCCAATATTGGACTGCTGTGCTGGTTTGGATATATTATGTTTCCCACAAAAACCATGTTCTTTAATACAATCTTGTTGGGGCAGATTTATTAATCTTTTGATTAGGTTGTTTCCATGGAGATGTGACTCACCCAAGTGTAGGTGACACTTTGATTAGAATATTTCCCTGGAGGTGTTACCACATCCATTCAGGGTAGGTCTAAATTAGATCACTGGAGTCCATAAAGGATCTAAAAACTGACACAGACATGAGATGCTTGGGAGCCAACAGAGATGCTCAGAGATCCTTGGAGATGCAGATAGAAGGACATTTTGAGATGTTAAGCAAAGAGATGATGCTCAGAGTTTGTACTGGAGAAGCTAAGACGCTTAGAGAGAAACATCCTGGGAGAAAGAAGCAACAACACACAGGAGCTGAGAGAGAGAAGCTAACAGAAACCCAGAGACATTTAGGAGAATGCCATTTTGAAATGCAACCTGGGACCAAATATCAGCAGACCCAAGCCACATGACTTCTCTGCTAACAGAGGTGTTCTGGGAAACTATCAGTCATTCTTCAGAGAAGAAATCTGTTCTGGTTTGCTAATGCTGCCTTTTTGCAAAATACTAGAAATGGATTGGCTTTTATAAAAGGGGGTTTATGTGGTTACACAGTTACAGTCTTAAGTCCATAAAGTGTCCAAGGAAATGCATCAGCAATCAAATACCTTCACTGGAGGATGGCCAATGGCATCTGGAAAACCTCTGTTAGCTGGGAAGGCACGTGGCTGGCATCTGCTCCAACATTCTGGTTTCAAAATGGCTTTCTCCCAGGACATTCCTCTCTAGGCTGCAGTTCCTCAAAAAATGTCACTCTTAGTTGCTCTTGGGGTCTTTGTCCTCTCTTAGCTTCTTCGGAGCAGGAGTCTGCTTTCAACAGCTGTCTTCAAACTGTTTCTCATCTGCAGCTACTCTCAGCTTCTGTGCTTTCTTCAAAGTGTCCCTCTTGGCTGTAGCAAGCTTGCTCCCTCTGTCTGAGCTTATATAGTGCTCTAGTAAACTAATCATGTAAACTAATCCATGGAAATTATCCAATGAAAGATCTCACCCTCAAATTTAGTCATCATATCTCCACGGAAACAACCAATCAAAAGTCTCCAACCCAATCAACACCAATAAGTTTCCTGCCCAAACAAGACTGCATCAAAGATAATGGCATTTTGGGGGACATAATACATTCAAACCGGCACACATTCCCTAAGCCTATTATACATAAGAACTGAACTCTGGGTATTTCACAAATCCTCTTGTGAGGTACCTCTAGTATTGCACAAGATAATCAGATATATACCACTCAAGGACAAAAAATCTTGACTCAGTTAATTGATAATGAATTTGCCCAATTGCAAGAAATTTTCTTGCTTTTTACTTTACCTCTAGATCAGCCATACACTCAGGAACAATATCAACAAAAGAGGTGTTTTCAAGAATTTGGGCATTGCTATTTAGTAAAATACAATTCAAATAGAATTTGGCCAACTTCTGAAATTATCCAGGATCGTTACCTTATACCTCCATCTAGGGGCATCTCTGATACCACCAGACTGAATGCCTGGAAGTATTACATTCAACCACAAATAATGAGACCAAGAAATTGGACTATTGCTGATCAAAATTATGCACATACTGGTGCATATAGTAAGCCTGGAGGCAATGCTACATATAAACAGGCTATCTTTTGTTCCACCAATATGTATGACAGTTGGTGGTAGGTTGCTAGAACTACAACTGAACAAGTTCTAGATAAGAAATTATTTCCAATGATTGAAAATAGTATAACTGGCCTATTGAAGGATTGTGCCCTGCATTCAGAGTGGAAAAAGAATGATGGGTCTAATGGAGACCCTTTAGATAGTTTATTCAAATCTCCCATTATTACTCAATTTTGAAATCACTCAGAGTTAATTTACTTCCTAAATACAACATATACTACTTATTCCTTATGGAAAGGAGATTGTGGTTATTTTCAAAAGAATATAAGCAGCATATTACCTGAATGTGTTAACTTTACTAAAGCTAAGAATATTCATCTTTATGCATGTCAATTTTGGAGACAACTCCCTGACCTAAACAATATACACGAATAACAAGTTAAATGTCAGTGTGAATCACAGTCTTCTCCAGGTGAATTCTGCCTTTAGTACCCAAAATGGACTGTCTCTGAAATTAAAACAGAATGGGGACAATTAGCATATTGTAAAATGTTCCCTGCACCAATATGTAAAAAGGAAAGGAAAATTATGGAGCCTAAATATAAGGTATACTCACTATATCAGAAGTGCATTGCAGAAGCTAAAAAAACATCATGTAGAGAGCGTGGTTAACTCATTAAATGAACTTTTTACAACTCAAATAGAGAATAATACTATTAATATTAAAGAACTTCCAACTGAAGTTAAGATATGGGGATTAATGAAGTCAACATATCTAACATACAAATTAAGAGTAAACAAAAGGAAGTAAATTCTTGTCCTTAAAACAAGGATGAAGAAGCCTCACGAACACTAAGACTTCAGAAAATTAGCCTTACGATGGCTAACTCAATAGCAACAGTATCTAAACTTTCTGACTTAAATGATGATCAGTTAGCTGATGGATTACATATGTTAAAAGACCATGTGGTCACACTCCTGAAAGCCACTATGGAGGGCACTCAGCATATAGATGAATTAACTACAGCCATGTTAATACTATCTTATACACAAAGTTTCAGAATACTCTCCACAGAAGGGAGAAATGACTGGAGAATATTAAATGGAACATGAACCAATGAAGGTCTTAATATTCCTCAACATGGTATGCAAATAGTTAAGCAACAGCATGCAGCATTATATATGATACAAAGAAAATTTACACATCTCCAATTAAAAGTATCTGGGAAATAGGGATTTATTATCAAATAATTCCACCCAACAAAGTATTCTATACTAACTGGCAAGTATTAAACATTGGACATTTAGTAAAAACAGGAACTCAACTTTAATAAAGATACATCAAACTTATACACAATTAGTCAAGAAGGTTCTGAATTATATTATTTAGAGCCTACAGGATGTGAAGAGATTTTTTTCCTTTTGTCAATTTTTTTATTCATTTTATTGAGATATATTCACATACCATGCAGTCACACAAAACAAAGTGTACATTCAATTGTTCACAGAACCACCACATAGGTGTGCATTCATCACCAAAATCAATCCCTGACACCTTCATTACCACACACACAAAAATAACAAGAATAAAAATTAAAGTGAAAAATGGCAATTAAATTTAAAAAGAACACTGGGTGCCTTTTGTTTGTTTTTTCCCTTCCCCCATTTTTCTACTCATCCATCCATACACCGGACAAAGGGAAGTGTGGTCCTTATGGCTTTCCCAATCACATTGTCACCCCTCATAAGCTACATTTTTATACAATCATCTTCAAGATTCATGGGTTCTGGGTTGTAGTTTGGTAGTTTCAGGTATTTACTGCTAGCTACTCCAATTCACTAGAACCTAAAAAGGGTTGTCTATATTGTGCATAAGAGTGCCCACCAGAGTGACCTCTTGGCTCCTTTTGGAATCTCTCTGCCACTGAAGCTTATTTCATTTCCTTTCACATCCCCCTTTTGGTCAAGAAGATATTCTCCATCCCATGATGCCAGGTCTACATTCCTCCCTGGAAGTCATATTCCATGTTGCCAGGGAGATTCACTCCCTTGGGTGTCTGATCCCATGTTGGGGGGAGGGCAGTGATTTCAACTGCCAAGTTGGCTTAGCTAGAGAGAGAGGGCCACATGTGAAGAAAGAGATTATCTTACTTGTGAAGAAATTAATCTACATCAACATTGTGGCAATAAAACTGGGAGTAAATGTCCAGTAACTGGAAAAGCAATTTCATCTCCTTACATAGAATTTATTCCTTTAAAGAATGGCAATTATTTAGTTATGTCAGATACTAGAGACTATAATATACCTCCATATCAATCCTCAACTGTCACTGTCAATGATACAGTAACATGCTTTGAAAAAAATATTAAAGAAACCTTTGCCTAAAGAGCAAACTGTTGTTTTGGGTAACTTTCATATACCAAAAATACAACTGAGGTTACCACACCTGGTTGGAATCTTAGCTAAGCTAAAGAAGATTGAAGTCAAGGGCACTGATATATAGGTTAGCATTGAAGAGCAGATAGAAGATATAAAGTCTGACCTTCTCAGACTGGATTTACATGAAGGGGATGCTCCAGAGTGGATCAAGCAATTAGGAGAAGCATTGGAGGATGTCTGGCCTGCTGCTGTCTCAGCTGCAAAAACAGCCAGTTTTGTAAGTACTGCTAACAAAGACATCTTTGGTGGAATAATTGATATATTAACTTATGCTAAGGCCATAATCATCATAATAATTATTACCATACTTGTAACATTGATTTTCAGGATTCTGACATGGCTTCCAAATTCTCAGAAAAAGAAGGAAGAATAAGTGACCATGAAGAGGGACAAGGAAATACTGCTGTTTTATAGCATTTTCATAAAACCTCACTACAAGGCCTTAGAAGTGAAAAATGTAAGTGGAAACTTCAATGTGCTCTATTAACTCTGTATACTCCTCATACCGTTAGGAATATAATACATCATTTTGACATTATCATTATTGTAACTAAGACTAACCAACTTAGTCTGAAATATATGTGCAAAATACATGCAGAAGAGTTCCTGTATAGAATATATTTGTTTTATGACACCAATCCAAATTCTGAGTGCTTCCTTCCAATAAAAATGGGATATAGCACCCAGATTACTATTCAAGAGTTAAAGAGACATTTGATAAATTGTCATAATATATGCTTTGCCTTGCCGTCACCTTTCCTTCTACGTAGAGCTCTAGGAGATACAATAACAGCAATCACCATGGAGGAGATCTTCCAGGACAATGATCTCAATAGCCTTCAATTCACTGGGATTTGGGGATGTGGTAATGACTTTGACCTAACATGGAACTTTGATTTTTCTTTGCTATAAAAACACAACTTGGTGTAGTGGAAAGTTTAAATCTAAATGTAATCCTGAACAATATTTTGCTGTATACACTCTTTACTGGTTTTGGAACTTCCCCAAAGAGGGGGAAAAAAGCAATTATATGGTATTTGGATATTAATCACCTTGAATTGGATAAGCCAGTAATAGAATACTGTAAATATCCTTTAGATTTTAATCCAGGTATAAAACTCTATTGTCAGAACATATGGATAATGCAGTCTATATTTCAAATAAATTGGCTACTGACCCTAATTGAACACATCCTACCCATGGGCATGGCCAATTTCTGAAAGGGCAAGAATTTCAGAGAGCAAAGTTGATTAGCCCTTATGGAATAAACAAAGGAAAACAAGGAGAGCTAGATATTAATCAAATTAATGATGCAATGAGTTATATAGAATTTGAAGAGAGAAACCAGCAGGAGAGGGCATCACAGGATAATATCTCTACTGAGGAATCTGATAATGAGAATGCAGATTCCTTCTCTCCAAGCTGCTCTCATATACCACCTGATGTGTTTGGTTCTGATAGTGAAGAACCAGTTATTCCTTATGATATAGAAGCATATTTAACAGAACTTTTACCTAAAAACACTCAAGTACAATTTCCAAATGATAAAAAGTGGAAAGCCATTACTATAATAACTGGGACAGATGTTTCAAACCCTTCAAGTCCAATATTAGAAAATTATACTGAAGGAGAAAATAAACAGTTTAAAAAAACTGTGAATATTTTCAAGAAAGCAGAAATGCCCTCTCATACTTCTTAGATATAGATAACATGTAATCACCTAGTCCTTTGTGAAAATAGGATGGGCTGCAACTCTTACTTTAATCACAGAGAAGCTGTAAATAATGTAGCAAGGTTGAATACAGTCCTAAACAAATGTATGTTTTTCAATATGATCTAATGGCTAAACTAATCAATAGAACAAAGTGAAAACACTGTATTAACAAGGTAGAGACAAGTAATAGTAATATCTTTTCTAATTTTTATACAAGAAAAAGTATGTTACATTGCTGTTACAGAAATCATAGCTTAATTAGTAAAAACATTATCAGTAGAGTTTTACAGGTATTCAAGGCTAAGTCTCTGATAACGTGGATGCCTTCCTTTGATCTCCAACCACTCATGGATTGAGATGCTTCACTTTGTGAGACGTTCATGTTCTTAAAGCATCATTTAATGTAAAAATAGAATATGACTTAAAGTTATGCAAATCAAGAGGTTACAAATTTTCTGTAACTCAAACAAGGGGGAGCTCTCTGAACCCATGTTCAGCTGCATCTGGAGGAGTGGGGGCTCCCAGGCTTGGTAATGTATCAACTAATTTTTTAATTCAGTTTTATTGAGATATATTCATATAGCATACAATCCTCCAAATTATACAATCAATTGCCCATGGCACCATAATACAGCTGCGCATCCGTCACCACAATTAACATTTTTTTCAATTTTTAGAACATTTTCATTACTCTAGAAAAGAAATAAAAACAAAAAAGGGAACTGAAATACTCCCATAGCCTGAAACATGCCCCATCCATTATTGACTCATAGTATTGGTATAGTACATTTGTTACTGTTGATGAAATAATGTTAAAACAATACTAACTGTAGTACATAGTTTGCAATAGGTATATTTTCCCTACATACCCCACTATTATTAACTTCTAGTTATAAGTGTCATACATTTGTTCTAGTTCATGAAAGAGATTTCTAATATTTGTACAGTTAATCATGCACATTGTTCACCACAAGATTCATGTTTTATACATTCCCATATTTTAACCTCCAACTTTCCTTCCTTTCCTTCTGGTGACATATGTGACTCTAAACTTCCCCTTTCCACCACATTCACACACCATTCAGTACTGTTAGTTATTCTCACAATAATGTGTTACCATCTCCTCTGTCCATTTCCAAACACTTAAGTTCAACCTAGTTAAACATTCTGCTCGTAATAAGCAACCGCTCCCCATTCTTCCCCATTCTATATCTTGGTAACTTATATTTCATGTCTTATAATTAGTTCATATCAGTGAGATCATACAACCTTTGTCTCTATGTATCTGACCTATTTCACTTAATATAGTGCCCTCAAGGTTTCTTGATCAACTCATTATTTTCTGTAAGATGGTTTTGTTCACCCACCATTCATTCCATCCTAAATAAACAATCAGTGGTTCTCTGTATAATCACATATTTATTCATTCATCCCCATCTCCACTATCTATATGAGGACATCTCCATTTCTTCCACAAAGGAGGAGGAAGAGTCAAAGAAGGTAGAGAGACAAAAGAAAAACAAAAAGAAAAAGAAAGAAAAAGTGATAGCTAAAAAACAACAAAAGGAAAGGAGGAATTAAACTAAAGTACAATGAGAGTCAGACAACATCACCAATGCCAAGAGTCCCATACCACTCCCTTATGTCCTACTCTTATAGGCATTTAGCTATGGTATATTGCCTTTGATACATTAAAGGAAGTATAATACAATGTTTCTGTTACTATAGACTCTAGTTTGCATTGATTATATTTTCTGCCAATACCACCCCATTTTTAACACCTTGCAAGGTTGATATTCATGTTATCCCTCATGTAAAAGCATATTTGTACATTTTATCACAACTGCTGAGCACTCTAGGTTTCACTGAGTTATACAGTCCCAGTCTTTATCTTTCCTCTTTCCTTCTGGTGTCCCACATGCTCCTAACCTTCCTCTTTCAACCATACTCTCACAGTCATCTTTTTCAGTGTACTTACATTGCTGTGCTACCATCATCCAAAACTGTGTTCCAAATCTCTCACTCCTGTCTCTTCTTATCTGTCTGTAGTGCTCACTTCAGTATTTCCTGCAGAGCAGGTATCTTGTTCACAAACTCTCTCATTGCTGGTTTGTCAGAGAATATTTTAAACTCTCGCTCATATTTGAAGGGTAGTTTTCCTGGATATAGGATACTTGGTGGGCAGTTTTTCTCTTTCTGTGTCTTAAATGTATCACACCACTTCCTTCTTGCCTCCATGGTTTCCATTGAGAAATAAACACTTAGTCTTATCAAACTTCCTTTGCATGCGATGTATCACTTTTCTCTTGCTGCTTTCAGGATTCTCTCTTTATCTTTGACATTCGACAATCTGATTATTAAGTACCTTGGCATGGGTCTATTCAGATGTATTTTGTTTGGGGTATGCTGTACTTCTTGGATTTGTAATTTTATACCTTTCATAAGAGATGGGAAATTTTCATTGATTATTTCCTCTATTATTGCTTTTGCATGTTTTCCCTTCTCTTCTCCTTCTGGGACACACAAGACATGTACATTCATGTGCTTCATGTTCTCATTCAGTTCCCTGAGACATTGCTCATATTCTTCCATTCTTTCCCCTATCTGCTCTTTTGTGTGTAGGATTTCAGGTGACTTGTTCTCCAGTTCCTGAATTTTTTCTTCTGCTTCTTGAAATCTGCTGTTGTATGTCTCCATTGTGTTTTTCATCTCTTGTGTTTTGCCTTTCCTATCCATAGATTCTGCCAGTTGTTTTTTCAAACTTTTGATTTCTACCTTATGTTCACCCAGTGTTTTCTTTATAGCCTTCATCTCTTTTGCCATATCTTCCCTGAACTCAATGATTTGGTTTTTGAATTGATTTAGTATATTTCTTTGAAAATCTTTAATTGATTGTTTCATTAAAGTGAAACTATCCCAATTGTATCTCAATTGAGGTGTAAGTTTGTTCCTTTGGGCCATATCTTCATTTTTTCCTAGTGTAATTTATAGTTTTCTGTTGTCTAGGCATCTGGTTTCCTTGGTCATTCCAATCAGATTTTCTCATGCCTGAATGGGTTCAGGTCTCAGAATGGGGTTACATTCAGTGTCAAGTTTCCCTGAGGGTGTGTCTTAGAAGATTGGCAGACTTTCCTGTGAGGCCTCTAGCTCCTGTGCTTTTCCTTACATGCCCAGCAGGTGGCACCTGTCAGCCTGTCACTTTCAACTGCTGTAAGGAGGTGTGACCCCTTTAGTTCTCAGCTTGGGTTGTTTCTGTTTGGGCTGTTTTCCTGCAGGCCCTGGGGTCTGGGTTCTGAAGGGAAGGCAAGCACTAGAGCTGGGCCCCATCTCACTAGAGCTGGGCCCCATCTCAATCCTCTTATGGAAGGGAGCTATCTTCTGTATTTGAATTACTCCTTTTCTCTCTGACTCTGTTATTCCATCCCTGTCTGGGTCAGAGTGCTCGAAATTGACAATAGCTGAGGCTCTCTCCACTGAGCCACTCAGGTTGAGAGAGAGAAAAAGGGAAACAAAGCCCCTTTCAGAGCCAGTCCATGGCCCCCAGTTTTGCCCATCAGTCAGGGAGAGGACTGGTCTTCTGGGCTCCCTTTCCTAAATACTAAAGAGTATTCTGGCTCTTTAAGGCCAGTCACCTCTAAAAGCCTCTGCGTTTTTCTTTCTCTTTTTTTTAATCAACAAAAAATATATTTTTTTTTTCCTTTAACCACACTTCCTCTCCACTGGGAGCTACCTCAGGTTACTTTGCTGCTTGCCAGGAGTTTTTCTATGTTTGTAGCTTGTATTAAGCAGTCCATATTTGTTAATTAAAACCCTGTTTGGAGCTGGGCTGAGTTATATTCACTTGTTCTGGGAATTCTGCTTTCTCCTACAGCGAGGTCTTACAGCTCAGCCTGCCATGGGGGAAGGGGGCTTCCAGCACGGTTCTACGGTTTTTACTTACAGATTTTATGCTTAGATCTCAGCCATTCCACCTAATCCAGGTTAGTGTATGATGCATGGACAGTCACAGTTGTCACCCAGTGGTTGTTTGTGGATGTTTATTAGTTGTTCCAGGAGCCTATCTAAATTCCACAACCCTCTATGCCACCACCTTGCCCCTCCCCAATGTATAAAGTAATTTTTATATTGTAAACTTGTTCCTTTTACCTTAAGTGCTCCTTTACTAAAAATGTGTTAAAGGTGAATTCTTGTCTTCAGAGCTCTTAACTTTTAAACCATTATCTGTCACTATACTCTTAATTGAGTGGGATGTTACTTGACAAAGCTCAAACCAACCAAATCATGACCTGATTAGGCTCAGGCCTTTTCTAACAGAGATCGTGGGTGTGAGGTGTAAGGAGATAAACCCATGACACTCTCACCAGACTGTGGGAAATGTGCTCCATCCTCTTTAAAACTGTGGGGCAAAATCAACTTCTCCACATGCATGGGTGGGTCAAAGGTTCTGCCCTGAACTTTCTTAACTTCAGACCTCAGCTTCCATGGTTCTACCTTAGAAGAATTTTTTCCTTCAATCTGTCCCTTTTCTGTCCCTTTAACTCCAGATTGGCAGTGGCTCTGTTTATATAGATCTTGCAAAAAATTTGTTGGCTTGGCATACAGCACACAGGGGTCAAAAGTGTAAGACAATAGGACTTTCCACAAATCCTTCCTGGATAACCTCATCTCCAGTCCTGGCTTGTACTGAATTGGCTGTCAGGTTCTGTGTGTGGTTAAAACTTCATGTGGGAGGCTGATCTAAGATGGCAGCATAGAGCAGAGTGGAAGCTAGTTAGTCCCCCTGGAACAACTAATAAAAAACCAGGAACTAGTAAATAATCTGGAATAACTGTGGGGGGATAAATGTGACTGTCCACTCATCATACACCAACCTGAATTGGGAGGAATGCCTGAGATTGCAGCACAAAATCTGTAAGTAAAAATTGCAAATCCAACGCAGGACCCCCTCCCTCCACAGCCCGAGCTGCAAAGCCTCATGGTGCTAGAGAGCAGCTCTCCTCAGGCAAGTGAATACAGCTCAGCTGAGCCTCAACTAGGGTTTTAATTAACAAATGTGAATCAATACAAACTGTGAATCCCCAACAAGACAGAGGCTTTGGGTGATGACTGACCTTGGAGAGCTGGAGGGTGGCCATGGACTGGCTTTGAAGGGGGCTTTCTGTCCCTGTTTCAGCTCAGTGGAGAAAGCCTCAGCTGTTTTCAGTTCCCAGTGCTCTGACCCAGACAAGGGTGGAGACAGCACAGGCAGAGAGAGATCATTCAAATGCTAATGACCTCTCCCTACAGGGTCTATCTTCCCTAAGAGGAAAGAGGTGGGGCCCAGCTCTACCACTCACCTTCCATTCAGAACCAGACCCCAGAGCCTGGGGGAAAAAAGCCATGGGCCATACCTCCTTAAACCAGACTGGAGTTACAGGCTGACAGGCACCACCTGCTGGGCAGAAAAGCACAGTGACCTGAGGCCTCACAGGGTGTATCAATTTTCTAAGATACACCCTTAGGGAAACTAGATACTGAATAGTTCTTCCTTCTGGGACTGGAGCCCATTTTGGCCTGGGAAAACCTGACTGGGGTAACCAAGGAAACCATGCCTAGACAACAGACAACTACAACCTACACTAAGAAAAACAAAGTTATGGCCCAGTCAAAGGAACAAACTTATACGTCAACTGAGATACAGGAGTTTAAACAACTAATACTAAGTCAATTCAAAAAGTTTAGAGAAGATATGGCAAAAAAGATGAACCATATAATGAAAACACTGGGCGTACACAAGGTAGAAATTGAAAGTCTGAAATACCAACTGGCAGAATCTATGGAAATGAAAGGCACAACACAAGAGATGAAAGACACAATGGAAACATACAACAGCAGACCTCAAGAGGCAGAAGAAAACACTCAGGAACTGGAGAACAAGGCACCTGAAAGCCTACACACAAAAGAACAGATAGAGAAAAGAATGGAAAAATATGAGCAACATCTCCAGGAACTTAAGGATAAAATGAAAAGCAAGAATGTACGTGTCATTGGTGTCCGAGAAGGAGAAGAGAAAGGAAAGGGACAGAAGCAAAAATAGAGGAAAAAATCAATGAAAACTTCCCATGTCTTATGAAAGACGTAAAACTACGGATCCAAGAAGTACAGCATACCCCAATCAGAATAGATCTGAATAGGCCTATACCAAGACACTTAATAATCAGATTATCAAATGTCAAAGACAAAGAGAGAATCCTGAAAACAGCAAGAGAAAAGCAATCCACCACATACAAAGAAAGCTTGATAAGACTATGTGTGGATTTCTCAGTAGACACCATGGAGGCAAGAAGGAAGTGGGATGATATATTTAAGATACTGAAAGAGAAAAACCACGAAGAAACCTATATCCAGCAAAACTATCCTTCAAATATGAGGGAGAGCTTAAAATATTCTCTGGCAAACAGACAATGACAGCATTTGTGAACAAGATACCTGCTCTACAGGAAACACTAAAGAAAGCACTGCAGACAGAAAGGAAAACACAGGAGTAAGAGGTTTGGAAAACAAGTTTGGGAGATAGTAGCACAGCAATGTAAGTACACCGAACAAAGATGACTGTGAGTATGGTTGAAAGAGGAAGGTTGGGACCATGTGGGACACAAGAACAAAAGATGAAGGATAAAGACTGGGACTCTGTAACTCAGGGAAACCTAGGGTGCTCAACAATTGTAATAAAAGGTACAAGTATGTTTTTACATGAGGTAGAATAAATGAATGTCAACATTGCAAGGTGTTAAAAGTAGGGTGGGATTGGGGGCAAAATACAATCAACGCAAACTACAGACTACAATTAATGGAAACATTGTATTATGCTTCTTTTAATATAACAAAGGCAGTATACCAAAGCTAAATGCATATGGGTGGGGGATATGGGAAGGGTATGGGACTCCTGGCATTGGTGATGTTGTCTGACTCTTTATTCTACTTTGGGTTAATGCTATCTTTCCTTCGGTTGCTTTCTAGCTGTCATGTTTTCTTTTTTTTTTCCCCTTGTTTTTTTCTCTCTTCTTTCTCTTTTGTTGTTTTCTTGTCTCTATGCCTTCTTTGACTCTTCCTTCTTCTTTGTGGAAGAACTGGAGATGTCCTTATTTAGATAGTGGCAATGGTGCTGAATACATAAATACATGATAATACAGAGAACCAATGATTGTTTACTTAGGACAGAATGTATGGTGTGTGAACAAAACCATCTTAAAAGAAATGGGTTGATGAAGAAATCTTGAGGGCACTCTATTGAGTGAAATCAGACAGACACATAAAGGCAAATATTGCAGGGTCTCACTGACATGGACTAATTATAATATGTAAACTCATAGACATGAAATATAAGTTACCAGGATATAGAATGGGGCTAAAGAATGGGGAGCGGTTGCTTATTATGAGCAGAATGTTCAACTAGGGTGAACTTAAACGTTTGGAAATGGACAAGGGTGATGGCAGCACGTTGTGACAATAACTAACAGTGCTGAAAGGTGTGTGAAGGTGGTGGAAAGGGTAAGCTCAGAGTCACTTATGTCACCAGAAGGAAAGTTTGAGGTCAAAAGATTGGAATGTATAAAACACTGAATCTTGTGAACAATGTTTATGATTCACTATACAAAAATTAGAAATCTCTCTCATGAACTAGAAGAAATGTATGACACTATAACTAGAACTTAATAATAGAGAGAAATATAGGAAAAGAAATATATACCTATTGAAAACTATATACTACAGTTAATAGTCTTTTAACATTCTTTCATCAACAGAAACAAATGCACTTACCAAAACTATGAATCAATAATGGAGGGGGACATGGTTAGCGGTATTGGAGGATTTGAGTTTCCTTTTTCTCTCTTTATTTCTTCTCTGGAGTAATGAAATTGTTCTAAAAATTGAAAAAATTGATTGTGGTTATGGATTCACAACTGTATGATGGTACCATGGGCAACTGATTGTACACTTTGGATCTTGGATAGTTGTATGGTATGTGAACCATCGCAATAAGAAAAAAAAAAAAAAAATATATATATATATATATATATATATATTTCATATGGGGCACTATCCTCTGGGATCTCACTTTCTAGAAGCCCAGAATTTTCCAGACCATGAATTTCTGCTTTCCTTTTACACAAGTGTTCAGTTCTCAGCTTGTCTCTTTACTCTCACATTTTACTATAATGTGCAAGAAGCCAGGCTGCAATTTTTATTTAGTTTGAAAATCTGTTCAGCTAAGTAACCCAGCTCATTGCTTTCAAATTCTGCATTCCATCAGACACCAGGACTCAATTTTACCAAATTCTCTGCCACTATAAAACAAGGATCACCTTTCCTCAAGTTTCATTCACATTCATCATTTCTAAGTCCTCACCAAAAGTACATTTAGAGTCCATTCTTCTTCCAACAGTCTACTCTAAACAGTCTAAGCCTTTTGTAACAAGCTCCTCAAAATTCTTCCAGAATATTCCCATTATCCACTTTAAAAGCCATTCCAATATGTTTGTTATTTGCAAACTCAGCAGCACTCCACTCCTGGTACCAAAATCTGTTCTGGTTGCTAAGGCTGCCAAAATGCAAAATACTAGAAATGGATTGGCTTTTTTTTTAACCTAAAGTAACTACTTTACTTTCAACATGTTCTTATTTTACTCCAAGAAAATAACCTAATATAGCAACATTTCTGTGAACCTATTCCTACCATAACCACCAGAAATTAACAAACCATAGTCAAATGGGCATTCCTGGAACGTTAAATCTACCCATGATAGCTTATCTGTTCTTATTGGTTATTGTTCCCCCTACGCTAATTGCTCTCTATTGCTAGGTCCCCTACATTCTACATTGTAAACCATTTATTTTACATTTTTCAATGTTCACATTAGTGGTAGCATATAATATTTCTCTTTTTATACCTGGCTTATTTCACTCAGCACTATGTCTTCAAGGTTCATCCATGTTGTCATATGTTTCACAACATTGTTCCTTCTTATTGCCATGCAGTATTCCATCACATGTATATACCACATTTTATTTATCCATTCATCTGTTGAAGGACATTTGGGTTGTTTTCATCTCTTTGCCATTGTGAATAATGCTGCTATGAACATTGGCATGCAGATATCTGTTCATGTCACTGCTTTCATATCTTCCAGGTATATACTGAGAAGTGCAATTGCTGGATCAAATGGTAACTCTATATCTAGCTTTCTTAGGAACTGCCAGACTGTCTTCCTGAGTGGCTGAACCATTACACAGTCCCACCAACAATGAATAAGAGTTCCAATGTCTCCACATCCTCTCTAGCATTTGTAGTTTCCTGTTTGTTTAATGACAGCCATTCTAATTGGTGTGAGATGGTATCTTGTTGTGGTCTTAATTTGCGTCTCTCTAATAGCTAGTGAAGCTGAACATTTTTTCATGTGTTTTCTGGCCATTTGTATTTCCTCTTCAGAGAACTGTCTCTTCATATCTTTTGCCCATTTTTTTAATTGGGCTGTCTGTACTATTGTCATTGAGTTGTGTGCCAGTTTGAATGTATTGTGTCCCCCAAACGCCATTATCTTTGATGTAGTCTTGTGGGGCTGACGTTTTAGTGCTGATTAGATGTGCTTGGAATGTGCCCCACCCAGCTGTGGGTGATGACTCTGATGGGATATTCCCATGGAGGCATGGCCCCGCCCATTCAGGGTGGGCCTTGATCAGTGGAGCCATATAGATGAGCTGACTCAAAGAGAGGGAACTCAGTGCAGCTGTGAGTGACATTCTGAAGAGGAGCAAGATTGCTAGAGAGGAATGTCCTGGGAGAAAGCCATTTTGAAACCAGAACTATGGAGCAGACGCCAGCCATGTGCCTTCCCAGCTAACAGAGGTTTTCCAGACACCATTGGCCATCCTCCAGTGAAGGTACCCGATTACTGATGTGTTACCTTGGATACTTTATGGCCTTAAGACTGTAACTGCATAGCCAAATAAACCCCCATTTTATAAAAGCCAATCCATCTCTGGTGTTTTGCATTCTGCAGCATTAGCAAACCAGAACAACTTGTAAGATTTCTTTATATAGGCAAGGTATCAGTCTTTTGTCAGATAAATAGTTTCCAAAAATTTTTTCTCATTGAGTTGGCTGTCTCTTCACCTTTTGGACAAATTCCTTTGAGGTACAGAAACTTCTAAGTATGAGGAGTTCCTATTTATCTATCTTTTATTTTGTTGCTTGTGATTTGGGTGTAAGATCTAGGAAGTGGCTGCCTAATACAAGGTCTTGAAGATGTTCCCCTACATTATCTTCTAGGAGTTTTATGGTACTATCTTTTATATTGAGGTCTTTGATCCACTTTGAGTTAATTTTTGTGTAGGGTGTGAGGTAGGGGTCCTCTTTCATTCTTTTGGATATGGATATCCAACTCTTCCAGCCCCATTTGTTGAAAAGACTATTATGACTTAGTTCAGTGGCTTTGGGGGCCTTATCAAAGATCAGTCAGCCATAGACATGGGGTCTATCTCCGAATTCTCAATTCAATTCCATTGATCAATATGTCTATCTTTGTGCCAGTACCATACTGTTTTGACTACTGTGGCTTTATAATAAGTTTCAAAGTCAGGGAGTGCAAGCCCTCCCACTTCATTTTTCTTTTTTAGAGTGTTTTTAGCAATTCAAGGCATCTTCCCTTTCCAAATAAATTTGATAACTAGCTTTTCCAACTCTGCAAAGTAGGTTGTTGGAATTTTGATTGGGATGAATTGAATCTGTAGATAAGTTTGGGTAGCATTCCCATCTTAATCACATCTAGCCTTCTTATCCATCAACATGGAATATTTTTCCATCTTTTAAGTTCCCTTTCTATTTCTTTTAGTAGAGTTATGTAGTTTTCTTTGTATAGGTTTTTTAAATCTTTGGTTAAGTTTATTCCTAGGTACCTGATATTTTTAGTTGCTATTGAAAATGGTATCTTTTTCTTGAGTGTCTCTTCACTGTTCATTTCAAGCATATAGAAACATCGCTGACTTATGTACATTAATCTTGTATCCTGCTACTGTCCTAAATTTGTTTATTAGCTCTACTAGCTGTATCATCAAATTATCAGGGTTTTCGGATATAAGATCATATCATCTATAAATAATTACAGTTTTACTTCTTTCTTTCCAATTTGGATGCCTTTTATTTCTTTGTCTTGCTGAGTTGACCTGGCTAGCACTTCTAGCACAATGTTGAATAACAGTGGTGACACGGGCATCCTTGTCTCATTCCTGATCTTAGAAGAAAGTCTTTCAGACTCTCACCATTGACTACTATGCTGGCTGTGTGGTTTTCATATATGCTCTTTATCATATTGAGGAAGTTTCCTTCATTTCCTACCTTTTGAAGTGTTTTTATCAAAAAAGGAGGTTGGATTTTGTTGAATGCTTTTTCAGCATCTACTGAGATGATCCTTTGATTTTTCTCTTTTATCTGTTAATCATTGTAATACATTGATTTTCTTATGTTTAACCTCCTTGCATGCCTGGAATGAACCCCACTTGGTCATGGTGTATGATTTTTTTTAATGTCTTTGTATACAATTTGCAAGTATTTTTTTGAGAATTTTTGCATCTATATTCATTAGGGAGATTGGCCTGTAGTTTTCCTTTTCTGTAGCATCTTTGCCTGGTTTTGGTATTAGATTGATGTTAGCTTCATAAAATGTGTTAGGTAGTGTTCCATTTTCTTAAATGTTTTGAAAGGGTTTAAGTAAGATTGGTGTCCATTCTTTTCAGAAAGTTTGATAGAATTCCCCTGTGAAGCCATGTGGCCCTGGGCATATATTTGTGGGAAGTTTTTTGATGACTGGATCTCTTTGCTTATGATTGGTTGGTTGAGGTCTTCTACTTCTTCTCTGGTCAGTCTAGGTTGTTCACATGTTTCCAGGAAATTGTCCATTTCCTCTATATTATCCAGTTTGTTGGCAAACAGTTGTTCATAGTATCCTCTTATAATTCTTTAAATTTCTTCAAGATCCACAGTAATGTCACTTTTCTCATTCATTACTTTGTTTATATGGGTCTCCTCTCTTTTTGATTTTGTCAATGTAGCTAGGGGCTTGTCAGTCTTGTTGATCTTTCCAAAGAACCAACTTTTGGTGTTATTTCTTCTCTCTCTCTCCCTCTTTTTTTTTTTTTTCTTTTTTTTTTTTTGTTCTCTATGTCAATTATTTCTGCTTTAATCCTTGTTATTTCTTTTCTTTTACTTGGTTTATGATTAGTTGTTGTTCATTTTCTACCTTCTTCAGTTGCTCCATTAGTTCTTTGATTTTAGCTCTTTCTGCCTTTTTGATCTATGCATTTAGTGCTATACATTTCCCCCTCAGTACTACTTTTGCTGCATCCTATAGGTTTTGATATGTTGTGTTCTCATTGTCATTCACCTCTATATATTTAGCAATTTCTCTTGCTATTTCTTCTTTAGCCCACTGATTGTTTAGGAGTGTGTTTAACCTCCAGGTGTCTGTGAATTTTCTAAGTCTCTGATGGTTATTGACTTCTAATTGTATTCCACTGTGGTCAGAGAATGTGCTTTGAATAATTTCAAGTTTTTTAAATTTATTGAGGCTTGTTTTATGTCCCAGCATATGGCCTATTCTGGAGAAAGTTCCATGGTCAGTAGAGAAGAAAGTGTATCCAGGTGATTTGTGATGTAATGTTCTATATATGTCTGTTAAATCCAATTCATTTATGAGATTGGGTTTTCAATTTCCTTATTGGTCTTCTGTCTGGTTGATCTATCTATAGGAGAGAGTGATGTCTTGAAGTCTCCCACAATTATTGTGGAAACATCCATTGCTTCCTTTAGTTTTGCCAGTGTTTGTCTCACGTATTTTGTGGCACCATGATTCGGTGCATAAACATTTATGATTGTTATTTCTTCTTGTTGAATTGCCCCTTTTATTAGTATGTAGTGGCCTCCTTTGTCTCTCATAACATCCTTGCATTTAAAGTCTATTTTATCTGAGATTAATATTGCTACTCTGCTTTCTTTTGGCTGTAGCTTGCATGAAATATTTTTTCCATCCTTTCACTTTCAATTTCTTTGTGTCCCTGTGTCTAAGATGAGTCTCTTGTATGAAACATACTAATGTTTCATATTTTTTGATCCATTCTGCCAATCTATATCTTTTAATTGGGGAGTTTAATCCATTTACGTTCAATGTTATTACTGTGAAGGCATTTCTTGAATCAGCCATCCTATCCTTTGGTTTATGTTTGTCAGATATATTTTTTCCCTCTCTCTTATTGTCCTTTAATGAACCAGTATTGAATCTCTTTATTACTGAACCTTTCTCCATATCTCTCTCTCCTTTCTGTTTCTGTTCATAGGGCCCCCTTTAGTATCTGAAGTAGGGCAGGTCTTTTATTAGCAAAATCTCTCAACATTCGTTTGTGAAAAATTTCAGCTCTCCCTCAAATCTGAAGGAGAGTTTTGCTGGATAAAGTATTCTTGGTTGGAAATTTTTCTCTCTCAGAATTTTAAATATGTCATGCTACTGCCTTTTAGCCTCCATGGTGGCCACTGAGTAGTCACTACTTAGTCTTATGTTGTTTCTTTTGTATGTGGTGAATTGCTTTTCTCTTGTTGCTTTCAGAACTTGCTCCTTCTCTTCAGTATTTGACAGTGTGATAAGAACATGTCTTGGAGTGGGTTTATTTGGATTTATTCTATTTGGAGTTTGCTGGGCATTTATACTTTGTGTATTTACATTGTGTAGAAGGTTTGGGAAGTTTTCCCCAACAATTTCTTTGAATATTGTTTCTAGACATTTACCATTCTCTTCTCCTTCTGGGACACCAATGAGTCTTATATTTGTTCATTTTATTTTATCTATCATATCCCTGAGATTCATTTCAATTTGTTTGATTTTTTTCCCCATTCTTTCTTTTGTTCTTTCCTTTTCCATTTTGTGGCCCTCAAGGTTGCTAATTTGTTGTTCAGCTTCCTCTAGTATTGGACTATAAAGTATCCAGAATCTTTATAATTTGGTCAACAGCTTCTTTTATTTCCATAAGATCATCTATTTTTTATTTACTCTTGCAAGTTCTTCTTTATGCTCTTCTAGGGTCTTCTTCATGTCCTTTATATCCTGTGCCATGGGTCTTCTTCATGTCCTTTATATCCTATGCTATGCTCTCATTGTTTATCTTTAGTTCTTTGATTAATTGCTCCAAATACTGTGTCTCCTCTATCTTTTGATTTGGGTGTTTGGGTTTGAGTTATCCATATCATCTGGTTTTTTTCATATGCTTTAAAATTTTCTGTTGTTTTTGGCCTCTTGGCATTTGCTTTACTTGATAGGGTTCTTTTAGGATATGTAGGATTATTCAAAGCCTAATCTCTAATTTGTCAGATCTACAGCTTGGTGGAGTACACTTTCTCTAACTAACCAGCTGATGGCATCTGCACGTCACCCATTCCCCTCAAGTCAGTTCTCCCCGGCTTTGTCTTTGTGGGGTGTGGGGGTCTGATTCTTGTGGGATCCAATTGGTGCACCAAGTTTGGGTGTTTGTTGGTGCTGTCAACCCTGAATGTGGGGCATGTGTCTGGGTGGTTAGGGAGGGAGGGCAGCTTTAATAATCAAACCTCCCAGATGTTCCAAGAGATTTAAAGCTGTTCTAAGAGTCTAAACCTTCATTTAGTCTCACCACAGATTGTCTCTGCTGCTGACCCAAAAATCCTTGGTATTGGTATATGGTCCCTGGGATTTCCAAGTGGGTCCCTCTTCCAAGCTGTGCCCTTCTATGGCCTCTATTGAGGGAAGGTTGTGTTACATCTCAAGTGTGCGCTGTCCCTCAAGGGAAGTTCTGGGCTGCCAGGCCATGTAGGTGTGTTCCCAACCTGCTGTAAGGATGGCTGTATGGGGCACATTAATTTCCCCCTTTTTGCACAGCTCTGCCTTCCCAGCTCTGGGACAATTAACTGTGGGTGCACAAAAGGTTACTGTCCACAGCCAATATTGTGGCATGTGTGTGTTGCTGGAAACACTTCCCACTGCACTGGGTTTTTTGGTGCAGCTCTGAGCTGTGGCTCTGGCACCGGGCAGGAGTGTTGCCAGCCCACTGGGAAGATGGCTGCAAGAGGCATGGTTATTTTCCCCTTTTGGCTCACCTCTGCCTGCCTCACTCTGAGACAGTTAGCAGCTGGTGTGCAAAAGGCTATCTTCCATGCCAGATATTGAGGCGTTCACACAGCCCATTCCTGCCATGCTTCACTGTGCAGTTCTCACTGCCGTATCTGCAGCTGCTTTTTTTTTCTTTTTTTAAAAAAAGAACTAGTCTGCCTCCAAACACCAACCCATGGTTTCCCCAAACTGCAGCATGGCTGCCGGACATTCAGCCGGCTTACTCACTCATTGCAGAATGCAGACTCCTGGTTTCACCAAGTGTATGGTCCCTGTGGGTTTAGCAGACCTTGTCCAGCTGGTGCATCACTGGAACTGGTGGTCTGGGTCACTTTCTGGCTTTTATCTAGTATTTTTCACAGAGGTGTTTTTTTGCCCTCTCTCCCAGTCGCCATCTTAGGTTCTCCTTCATTTAGTTTTTGTCTACATTTTTCTACTCATCCATCCATACACTGGATAAAAGGAGTGCAATCCACAAGGCTTTCACAATCCTACCATCACCCTCTGTAAGTTATTGTTATACAATTGTCTTCTAGAGTCAAGGCCACTGGGTTGCAGTTTGACATTTTCAGGCATTTACCTTTAACCATTCCAATATACTAAAACCTAAAAAGGGTTATCTATATAGTGTGTAAGAGTGCCTACCAAAATGACCTCTCAACTCCATTTGATATCTCTCAGCCACTGAAACTTTACTTTGTTTCATTTTGCATCCCCTTTTTGATCAAGAAGATGTTCTTAATCCCATGATGCCAGGTTGATTCATCCTTGGGAGTCATATCCTGTGTTTCCAGGGAGATTTACACCTCTGGGATTTAGATCCCATGTAGGGGGCAGGGAAATGAGTTCACCTGCTGAACTGAGTTAGCTAGAGAGAGAGGGCTACATCTGAGCAACAAAGAGGTACTCAGGGGGAAGACTCTTAGGCACAATTATAAGCAGGTTTAGCCTTTCCTTTGCAGTAATGAGCTTCATAAGGGCAAGCCCAACATAGAAGGCTCAGCACATCAAACCACCAGTCCTCAATGTTCATGAGAACATCAGCAACAATCCAGGTGAGGAAGCCCAACACTTCTGCACTTTCCTCCAGCTCCTCAGGGGGTCCCGGCACATATATTTTTATTTTCTTCCCCAATTACTTTGGGATGTGTTGCCATTTCACACTAACACAACTGGTAACACTCCTAAGAGCATCATTTCTTGCTAGAATTTCTGAATTAGCCTCCTATATTGCTCATGCTTCCATTATGACCACCAATGCCTCACTACCACTCTTCCAGTCTCAATCAGAGTTATTCTTTTAAAACACTTCAAAGCTGTCCTTTCCCAGCTCAAAAGTGGGAACAATAATCCAACAAGAACAGGTAAGTTATGGAGGGTAATCTTAATGTTATGGGAATGCTGACGAATGACTATGGTTTTTTAATTTTTGGGGGGTTTGGTAGGAACATGTTGGAAGCAATGTAGTTATTTTAGGTTATTTGTTTTTCTTATTTGTTTGGTTACGGTTTTCTAATTTTCTTGGGGTAGGGTAGGAACATTTTGGAAGCAATGCAGTTATTTTAGGTTATTTGTTTTTCTTATTGCTCTGATTTGGCTTTGTTCAAAACATTTTTTTGTTTTTTAATTTTTTGATAGATAAAGTTTAAAAAAGGAAAAAAAAATGAACCACATAAAAACAAACCAAAATAAATATCCTTAAGAACGTATGTAAGGAGGGTGACATCATCAACATGGTGACACAAACAGCTGCTGAAAACTTCTCTCCAGAGATTCAACCAAAAAAAGGACAATTCTGAATAGTTTTAAACTCTAGACTATATTTTAAAATACAGACTTGAGAAAGACCCTGCCAAAGCCAAGTTAGAGAAAGAGAAGAAATATCAGTAGGCAGAAAAGTGAGTGTCAGGCCCAGAAAGCACCCGGGGAGCAGGGAATGGGGAGCCAAGCCATGCCATGCTGATGAGCAGGTTAGCTCACCCTGGAAAGCTGCCAGGAAGCTACCAGGAAGCTGGTGGGGAGCAGAGAGCCCAGCTGCACCACAGACAAGTGGGTGAGCTTGCACAGAAAGCTACTGGGAAGCTGTCGGGAAACCTCCAGGGAGCAGGGAGCTGAGCCGGCCGCAGACAAGTGGGTGAGTTCACCCCAGAAAGCAGCCAGGAAGCCAATGGGGAGCAAGAGCAGGGAGCCAAGCTGTAGATGAGCAGACCCCCAACCTAGAACCCCCGTGGCAGGGACAGGCCATTGCAGAAGGCAAAGAAGAGCAGAAGAAGGTAGCTCTCCATGCCTCATGTAGCCAT
Organism: Choloepus didactylus; assembly: GCF_015220235.1. Lineage (NCBI taxonomy): Eukaryota > Metazoa > Chordata > Mammalia > Pilosa > Megalonychidae > Choloepus > Choloepus didactylus. The sequence continues at coordinate 21,979,271 of NC_051316.1, forward strand.
CTTTGTAGGTGGCTGGGTGACACCCCTTCACAGCACCAGAGCGAAAAGCCTCCTTAAGGGAATTCAGGATTCAGTGGGCTTGTGACGGCATCCACCCTTCCTTCACAGAACCCCACAGTGTGCACAGCCTAGAGGCAAGGGTGCTGCACGGAAGTGCCAGGAGCATTCCCCCAATTCCATGGGTGCCTCACAGAGAGGAACTGTGGGGCATTTGAACTGGAGAGGGAGACGCACAGTTCTGCAGCCCCAGTGTACGCCACCTGCAACCCTGGGAAAGGCTGGGATCATGGTGTACTGAAGAGGTCTCCCTGCCAATCAGCTTTGGGCAAGTCCCCGCCCACAGGGCTGGTGGTCCCCACTGCACACGGAAAATCAGTGCACTGATAGGACTTCCATAAGGTTTGGACCCCCACTTAGTACACAGATGAAGTTGGGGACAAGTGGCTAGAGGGTAAGAGGTGGCTGAGGAGGGACATCTGATAACTCAGGGAAAGTGCACTCCACCAGGCTCTGTCAAATTATAGATAAGTGTTCAATAGGCCTACATATACCAAAAGAATGCTATCAAGATAAACAAATGCCAAGAGGCCAAAAACAACAGAAAATTATAATGCGTATGAAGAAACCAGAAGATACAGATTATCCAAATACACAAGTTAAAAAGCCAAAGGAGACACAGAATTTGGAGCAATGAGCCAAAGAAGTACTCACCAACATCAGTATCATGGCTCAGGATATAAAAGGATATGAAGACCCTAGAAGAGCATAAAGAAGAGTTTGCAAGAGTAAAGAAAAAAAAATAGTGGATCTTATGGAAATAAAAGATTCTGTCGAACAAATTTAAAAGATTGTTGAGCCAGCCTTTCCAGACTGGTGGCTCTGCTGGGAGGCATGTTCTCTAGGCAGCCACTGGGGTCCCGGGCACCCCCGCTGGGACTCCCGGGCCAGGCTTTGCTTCTTCAGGCCATGCCAGGGGCTCTGAGAATCTCTAACAGTACTTTGATAGATGAATTGGAGTCATCTTTCGAGGCTTGTTTTCTTCTCTGGTGAGTCAGGACTATGTCAATGGCACTGATCAGGAGGAAATTCAGTGTATCCAGAAATTTCTGGATATTGCAAGACAGACAGAATGTTTTTTCCTGTAGAAAAGATTATAATTATCTGTCCAGAAATCAGAACAAGTCATCAAAGAGGATGTCTCAGAACTAAGGAATGAATTACAGTGGAAGGATGCCCTGATCCAGAAACATTTGACGAAACTGAGGCATTGGCAGCAGGTGCTGGATGACATCGATGTGCAGCACAAAAAGCCTGCTGAAATCTCTCAAGGGTCCTTGACCTACCTCAAGCAGGCATCTGCTAATATCCATGCACCTATGAAGCAAACCTGATCAAAAGAGCAAAGAAGAAAGCCTAAAAATTATCTCACGTTTGACTCAACTTAAAAACAGTTTTGCAAAGCATGAGTTCTTGTGGGCATGGCATTTTGGAAGAACTCTGACTGGGAATGAGATGATTTCAGTTTTATGCTTCTATGTAAAATTTTTACTCTATTTTTATAAGCTGTTAATTTCTTCAGAACTTTCTAAAATGCTTTAGTAAACCAAGTAAAAAATTTTTTTTGTCTTTAGCTAAGTTTACACAGTGTGAAGACACAGATTTCCTTTTATGCTTTTATTGCTTTCTGGGTTTTCTGTGAAAATTTTTTATCTTTTGTGTGTATTTCTGGTTTTTAGATTAGTTTGTATAATATGAGGGAGAAAAAACTAGCTTGGGAATCAGGAGCTGAGAATTTTCCTTTTATAATAGTCCTCAGTGGTAGTACAAAAAAATCTGTAAATTTGCTGTTTTGGCACTTTGAACTACCTCAAATAGAGGAATCTAGCAGTGTTTGCAATATTTCTGGAGCTCTCATAATGAAGCTATTTTATAAATAGGTAGAAGGAGTATTATAATATCCTAGGTTAGTGTAGTAGATTTACAGTAGGATCCTTAAGTTGATCATTTTATTTGGGATGAGTTTATTCTGTGTGGTGTTTAAGTTTGGGTGGAGGGGGAAAGTAGTAAAAGAGGTGATATGCTAAATCTTGTTATGCTAAATGAATCAGTTATTAAGTTATGTGGCAAACCCTGTTCTCTCATTGGATGACAGTTGGGGCATGTGATTGTGATAGATTGAAGTTGCTGTGCTAGTCCAGTTTAGTTTAATTTTTGCTTTTTTGGAGTACAAGCTGTCCAGACCTGAGCTGAGAGAGTTGAGCTGCCACATATTGAAGTAGTTGATTAAGATGATGAGCTAAAATGAAAATTATCAGTCAAGCCAGTTGGCTCAGGAAATCTGTTCCTGGGCAGTATTTTTAGCATGGTCCAGGGTCTGGCACGTGGGACAGCTTTGCCATGTTGTTTTGGCATCTTCTAATGGCAATGATGTGTGTGTGGGTCTGCTGAGGATGGTTCTGAATTTCCATGGGCCATCTTGTGGATCCAGGAGGTGACTGGTTGCACATCTGCTTGCTTTGGGGAAGAGGACAAGTCAGTCTACACTTTTAAGGAACAGGTGCAGTCTGCTCATTGGTTATGTTTCACTTGGTCAGCTTACCTTCTGGTAAGCATCCACATGGATGCATAGGAGCAGAACTGACTTTTATCCAAATGTTTTGTCCCCACAAGCAGGCTTGGTTTATATCAGTTTGAAGCTTGCCAGTGGCCTGACCAAAAGGGCAGCCTATTAGCCACAGTCTATGAGTCACCAAAAACATAGCTAGGTTGATTCATGGTCTTCCATGTGCCCTGCTAAAATGGCCCTAACTGCAACAGTTCCTGTCAGGCTTGGGTCCTGAAGGGCTTTGCTTTACACTCTTTTTTTTTTTTTTGGGGGGGGGGGGTGGTGGTGGTTCTTAAACCCCTATTTTCCCCTCCCCGCCCCTGGTCCCATTGTTGGAGGGCCTTAAGCAGTGTATAGGGAACTGATTCTCCAGCTTTCTTTTGACCCATCTGTTGGATCTCTAATCTGGCCCCTTGGGTGAACTTGGCTGGGGAGTCAGGGATAAAGAGAAGGACCAGTAGTCACCCTCGGAACCAAATAGCTTTGTAAACAGTCTGCTAGTTTCTCCAAGAATGACCTGCGGCTGCCATTAGCACATCCCAAGTCCAACTGGCAAAGTGCCTGACCAGACACTCAGACTCTTGCAAAGGATCCACCAGCATCATGTAGAAGACCTCAGGGACTCCACCAGTACCCCTTAGTGAAGTCCCCCACAGAATTTCAGACCTTCTGTTCATCCACAATGGCACTGTGTGTAGCCCACCAACCTGCTCAGTGTGCCAGTTTGTCAAGAGCTGAGCTGAGGAGAGAAAGCTCAGCTGCCATATTGAGATAGTTGATTAAGATAAGAAGCCAAGGTGAAATTAACAGTCAAATCTTTCATCACTTACTGTGATAGTGTAAGCAAGAGGCTAGACAGGAGAGAGCACCAGCTGCCCCAGTGTTCCATTTTTCCCCATGAGATGGCACTGAGCAAGGGTCAGGTGGATCAACACAGATGTGAGGGTTGTCTCACAGCTGAGGGATCCCCAAACAAGATTCCTGCCATTTTATGGACCCAGAAAGGAGGGAGAGGGGCAAGTGCTGGGAGTGGAAAAGTACTGAATACTGACAGTGAAGAAAAATATCTTCAACTCCCCATCCCCCCACCATAAAAAGGCCTCAGCAGAGACTCCTGGGAAGGCTGTGGCTGATGGTTCCCTGCTGAGGAGGCACCTGGGCAAGGAATGCAGATATGCCTAAAAGCATGGCCTGCCAGGGGACTGAGTCCTTGACTACAACTCTCTTCAGAGGCTGTATGTTCCAGCTATGCTCCAAAATCACTGTGGGGAGGAAAGCTCTCTCTCCCTATCCCATCCCCCAGGAGGCATGCCTGCTAAAGCCTCTGTAAGTGCCTGTGGTTGGGCCTGAATGATCATATACAGGATTTTGGTTGTGAGACAGGCTCCTCAGATGCAATTTCTGTTAAAGAAGTTTCCTGCTGATGGATGGTATTGACTCCAATGGTCTGGGGCCCCAGGCTGGGGGTTGGGCAGCAAGGTGGCTCTCAGATTTCTAACCACCACAAAAAGCATGCCAAGTCAGCCTCTGGGAACTGTCTTACCCACTTGTTATTTCATAGGCCCTCTCAGGTTCCCTGGTGAATTATTGAGAAATACAGAACAGCACTGTCCCTGATGCTAGCTGGATGATGTTTTTGGTTCTCTGATTTATATAATCTCATTAAATTACATCCCTCTACCCAAAACAAACATTTCATTGTCTTCTGAATGGCCCATGCTTCTGTGATTTGGCACCTTGGCTTGTTTGCTTTCTCCAGTCTTGAAGGCACCTTCCCACACCCAACAACATCCTATTCCTTGTTCCTGGTCTGGCTCAGATGGCACCTAGTCCATAAACCCCTCCTCTCTGCCTTCCCAGGGCTCTGCACTTTTTAACTCTATTCTACCCTTGCTTGCTTCTCCCTCGTGGTTTAGTGATTAGTATCTCCACCCTTTACTGCTTTGAAGCCCATGAGAAGCATGCCCTATTCCCCTTTGAATATATAAAGACCATACATTATTTACCTGTTATACTTAATCCTTAGTACTCATTTGTATGGCTGCGTATATACAGTGTCTGGCATATAAGCCTGTGATTCCCAGCCTGAAGCCAATGAACCCCTGGCAAAGGTACCAACACCTATTCACCTGTTTGGATGCTAAAAAACAAAACAAAACAAAACAACAAGAAACTGAATATATCTCCTCAATTAGAATGCATTGGTTAAACAAAGTTTTTAAAACTTTTACTCATGTATCATTTCAAAGTTGTTAACCTGGTTATCTCGTGACAATTAGAAACTCTGTATGGCAGCTTTAGATTTCTTGATTAAAACTTGAACTGATTAAATAAGTTTTAGACAGATCTTTGAAAATAAGGGGTTCCTGGTAGAAAGATTGGGGACTATTCTACTTGGGGCTTACTGAAAATTTAAATTAATATATGTGGCAGTTATTGCTACTTCTTTCCTAAATTCAGTTTTATTTCAAATAAATAGTAACTTTCCAATCCTGGAAAAAAAAATTGAGTTATGTAAGACCAGATTTTGAAGAGTTAGAGGAAAGAATAAGCGAACTTGAAGATAGCATAACAGAAAGTGAAAAACAAAAGAACAAATGGTGAAAAAAATAAAAAAAATATGAAGTAGATCTCAGGGAAATGATGGACAACATGAAGCACACATTAATGCACATAATTCAGTAACATTCCTATACACTAGAAATGACCTAACTGAAGAGACACTCAGGAAAAAGATTCCATTTCCAATAGCAACTAAAAAAATCAAGTACCTAGGAAAAAATTTAACCAAAGTTGTATAAGACCTATACACAGAAAATTATATAACTTTACTAAAAGAAATAGTAGGGGACCTAAAAAGATTTAAAATATTCCATGTTCATGGATACGAAGGCTAAATGTCATTAAGATGTCAATTCTATCCAAACTCTACAGAGTCAATGCAATTCCAATCAAAATTCCAACAACCTACTTTACAGACTTGGAAAAGCCACTAATGAAATTTATTTGGAAGGCAAAGATGCCTCTAACTGCTAAAAACATTCTAAAAAAGAAAAGCAAAGTGGGAGGACTTACACTTCCTGACTTTGAAGCTTACTAAATAGCTACAGTAATTAAAACAGCATGGTATTGGCACAAAGATAGACATATCAATCAATGGAATTGAATAGAGAATTCAGAAACAGACCCCCATATCTATGGTTGACTGATCTTTGATAAGTCCCCCAAATCCACTAAACTGGGACATAACAGTCTCTTCAACAAATGGGGCTGGGAGAGCTGGATATTCACATCCAAAAGAATGAAAGAGGAACCCTACCTCATACCCTACACAAAAATTAACTCAAAGTGGATCAAAGACCTCAATATAAGAGACAGTACCATAAAACTCCTAGAAGATAATGTGGGGAAACATCTTCAAGACCTTGTATTAGGAGGTCACTTCTTAGACTTTACACAAAAAGCATAAGCAACAGAAGAAAAAAATAGATAAATGGGAACTCCTCAAAATTAAAAGCTTCTGCACCTCAAAGGAATTTGTCAAAAAATGTGAAGAGACAGCCAACTCAATGGGAAAAAAATATTATGAAACCATGTATCTGATAAAAGACTATCTTGCATATATAAAGGAATCTTACAACTCAACGACAATAGTACAGACAGCCCAAGTATAAAATGTGCAAAAGATATGAAAAGGCATTTCTCTGAAGAGGAAATAGACATGTTTAAAAAACATATGAAAAAATGTTCATGTTCACTAATGTGCAAGTTTGGATATATCATGTCTCCCAAAACACCATTATCTTTGATGCAATCTTGTGGGGGCAGATTTATTAGTGTTTATTAGGTTGGAATCTATTGATTCAGTGTTTCCATGGAGATACGACTCAATCAACTGCGGGCAAGACCCTTCATTAGATAATTTCCATGGAGGCGTGACCCTGCCCATTCAGCATGAGCCTTGATTAGTTTACTAGAGCCCTATATAAGAGCTCAGACAGAAGGGGCTGGCAGCAGCTGAGAGACATATTTTGAAGATGGCTGTTGGAAGCTGACACTGATATTTTGGAGAATGCCATTTTGAAACACAACCTGGGAGCAAGTGGACACCAGCCACGTGCCTTCCAAGCTAACAGAGATTTTCCGGATGCCAGTGGCCTTTCTCCAGTGAAGGTACCTGTTGTTGATGCCTTACCTCGGATACTTCATGGACTTAAGACTGTAACTTTGTAACCAAATAAACCCTATTTATAAAAGCCAATCCATTTTTGGTGTTTTGCATAATGGCAGCATTAGCTAACCAGAAAAACTAGCTACTAGGAAGATGCAAACTCTTGAAGACAGTCTGACACTACCTTAAAAAAGTAGATATCAATTTACCCTACAATCCACCAATTTCATTTTTCGGTATATACACCAAAGGTCTGAAAGGAGTGACACGATCATAGCAGCATCATCCACAGTTGCCAAGGGATGGAAACAAAGCCAACTGTCCTTCAATAAATGAGTGGATAAACAAAATGTGGTATGTAAATAATGGAATTCTAAGTGTCAGTAAGAAGGAATGAGGTCGTGAAACGTATGACGTGGACGAACCCTGAAGACATAATGCTGAATGACATAAGCCCAACACAAAAAGAGATACTGTATGTTACCACTTATGTGAATTCTGTGAAAAATGTAAAATGCCTATTTTATATTGTAGAATGTAGGGGACCTAGAGATAGACAGTAACTAGTGAAGGTGGGAACGATAATATAACAAGAACAGATAACATATTGAGAGTAACCTTAATGACACGGGAATGCTCAGGAATGACTATGGGTTGTTAATTTTCTTGGGGTATGGTAGGAACGTGCTGGAAGCAGTGAACTTATTTTAAGTTATTTGCTTTTTTAAATTCCTGTGTTGCAATTTGTGAGTGGACCATGAGGACAGTAGGTTGATGGAAATAAACCAGAAATGAAAAGACAAACATTATAATGCCTCACTAACATAGAATACTAACAATGTGTAAACTCTGAGAATTGAATGTTGGAACACTGGCTATAAGGTGAAGGCTTATATAAAAGCTCCTAGATTCTAAGCTCTTACAGCAGTCACATTTATTCATGAGTTGTAACAGTTATTTCTAAATTTTGAGATTTTGAGCTGTTTGTGGGTGACGTGGTCAGTCCCCAGAGCTTCGGGTGTCTGTGTGGCACATGGGGCTCAGAGCCAGATTTCGGCAATTGTGAATGTTGGCAATGCCACATGAATCAACTGCTAAAGAGGCTGAAAAGGAGATCACACTTTGATTGGAGATATAAACGAAATGGACTTGGTTGAGATTTGGATAGATCCAACTAAAGGGTTCAGAATGATACTAACCGTGTTTTAAAACTTTGACTTCTATGTGGGACCAAAGGAAGAGATGGTTATGGTGCAAAAATCTTTATTTTCTATACCACAATATATAATTTAACTTGTATGGTCTGTTTACTCAAATGCCGTAATTATATGGAAACTTAATTAGAGAGGGAGATACTGTTGTTTGCAGCATTTTTTTTTTTTTTTTTTTTTGCAATATCGCTTAGCTGCAATATAAACTCGACAATGGCTCATTTTGGCCTGAAAATGGCACCTTCGATTATAATCTCCTGCACGACCTAGACAATTTTTTACACCATAATGGCAAGTGAGGTGAGGTTCCCTACGTTCAGGCCTTCTTTTCTTTACGAGCTTGTCCTTCCCTTTGTTTCTCTTGCTCCACCTACAACATCATGGTGGCTTGCAAACCTCCTCCTCTTCCTGTCTCCACCGACACCTCCTCAGCTCCCCCCTTCCTTATCAAATCCCCTCTGATACCTTCGACCCTGCGGACATAGTCGCCCCTCCTTGGACCACCCCACCTCCTACAAATCTCTCCTCCAGCCCCGGCTCTCCAAGTTCCTCCCCCCTTTCCAGCCCACATGTTCATCCGCACTCAAAGGCCCCTCCCTCACCCCAACCGTCTCCTCCGCCCAGTTCCCCACCACAATCCCCCAAAATACCCACCTTCAAAAAACCTGCTCCTCCAGAGCTTGATGCCAATCCCCTAGCCCCACCCCTTCCAAAGCCAACACCCGCCCTCAACGCTGCCCCACAGCACGGCCACTCCTCCAACTCCAGGAGGTCGCTGGCGCTGAAAGAATAGTCCATGTCCATGTCCATGTCCCCTTCTCACTTGGCACTATCTCCCAAATCGAAAAACAACTCGACTCCTTCTCCATCAGCCCAGGCCAATACATTAAAGAGTTTAAATACCTTATCCAGTCCTACAATAAGACATGGCAAGACCTCTATGTCACCCTCACCTCCACCCACCTCCGGGAGGAGCAGGAAAGAGTCTGGCAGGCAGCATGACAGCATGCAGATGACCTCAATGCCACCGATCCCATCAAACTCCCAGGAGAGCAGGCTTTCCCCCGGTCCGACCCTGAGTGGCAGTACCAACCCAGCTCCGGGGACATTGCTAAATGCAACCACTTTCAAACATCTTATCCTAGCAGGCCTTGAAAAAGCTTCCCTCAAAATAGTTAACTTTGACAAACTAAAACAAATTTTTCAGGAACAAAACGATAACCCTACTCAGTTCATGGCTCTCCTCACTAAAGCCCTTCAAGCTAACACCAGCCTAGCCCCTGAAAGCCCCAAGGGCAAGCTATGGTTAAATTCCTACTTTATTTCACAATCGACTCCTGATATTAGCCACAGATTAAAAAATATATACATATTCAAAGAGGGTCCCCTCACCCCCCAAGGCGACCTCACGACCACAGCCTTTAAAGTATTCAGAAACAGAGAGGAAGTGGCCAAGGGGAAAACTGAGCCTGAGATCAAGCAAAAAGTCAAATGCTAGCTGCAGCGCTCATGAATACCCAAAACCTGCACAGGGAGGAGCAGGATCGTCCCGTCTCCCCCTGGGGACCTGCTCAGATATAAAGGCACTGGCCACTGGGCCAAGCAGTGCCCCAATCCACGCCCTGCTACCCAGCCACATGCTGTGTGCGGACAAGAGGGACATTAGAACATGGACTGCCCCCAAACCTCTCTAGGTTCGCAGGCACCCACCCAAGCCACAGCCACTGCAGACCTCCTAAACCTTGCTTGTGAGGACTGATGAAGCCCAGGGACACTGGAGGGCCCCATCTCCATCAACAACCAGGAGCTCTGGGTAATTCTAACTGTTGCCGGTAAGTCAGTCTCATTCATCCTAGATACCAGGGCCACTTTCTCCACCTTGAGCTGGACACACCATCCGATCCTCCATACAAGTCTTGGGGGTCAATGGAACCCCTTTCAGCCCGAGAGAAACACCCCCTCTATTCTGCCAATTTGAGAACCTAACATTCACATACTCATTCCTCCTCATCTCCAATTGCCCCACTCCATTACTAGGAAGGGACATTCTCAATACCCTCCAGGCCACTAACACCCTTCGGCCTGCTCAAACTCCTATGCCTGCCAGCACTCTAATACTAACCCTCCAGGAGTCCCCTCCCATCCTGCTCGCTCCCTCTCCTTCCCCGACCATCTTGTAAACCCACTCGCCTGGGACGCTGATAACCCGTCGCTATCCATCCCACCCCTGTCCCTATCGCACTAAAAACTCCCTATAAGTACCACGCAATCCCCCAGTACCCCATATCTATCACACACCTTCATGGCCTCAAACCAATCATACAAGAGCTTTTCACCTGAAACCTCTTAAAATTAACCCACTCTCCATTGAACAACCCCATTCTACCCATCTGCAAGCCCAACGGCACATACCGCCTAGTCCAAGACCTCAGGGCCATCAACCAAGCTGTAATCCCCGTACACCCCATAATCCCCAACCCATATACCCTTCTCTCCCAAATTCCACCCTCCACCGCTTGCAGCTGGCCTGCGCATTTAAAAACCCTGGCAGCAGCAGCCCTCCTTATACAAGAAGCCAACAAGATAATTCTTCACCATTCCCCTCACAGTACACGCTCCGCATAACCTTAAAGATCTAACCTCTCCTAAAATCCTAAACCTTCTACCCCCTTCCAGAGCTCAATAATTCCATCTCACACTCATTACCTGACCAAATACATGCCTTGGTAACCCAACCAAGCTCAACCTGGCCACCTTCCTTCCCATCACAAACCAAGTAACACACAACCGCGAAGAAATCATCAACCAAACCCAAACTCGTTTCCCCAACATCTCCTCAAACCCCTACTCTTCCCTGCCCAAAAGTTTCTTTGACAGCAGCTCCTACATTACACAAGGTCACAGAGTAGCTAGTTACGCCATAGTACAAGCCCCCAACACAATAATTGAACAAGGGAGTCTCCACTTAGGGTCCCTCTTTGTCACAAAAAGCAGAACTAGTTGCTCGCTCAAGCCCTTAAAGTGGTTGGCAATACTCCCACCAATATATATACTTAGTCCAAATATGCCTTCCACATCATCCACAACCATGCTCCCATCTGGGCTGAATAGGGGACTGCTCAATGCAAATGGAACCCCCATCATAAATGGGCCCCACATCCTAAAACTCCTTCAAGCGGCTCAACTATCTACACAAATAGCTCTTCTACACTGCAAGGGCCACCAAACACTCTCCTTCCTCATAACGCAAGGAAACAAAATAGTGGACAAAGGAGCAAAACAAGCAGCTCAAGCCGCCCTTTTCCTCCCACCTCCCCCAATCCTTGCTTCTCTTTTTCCTTCCATCACCCCTGTTCTAGTTTGCTAATGCTGCTGGAATGCAAAACACCAGAAATGGTTGGTTTCTATAAACGGGGGTTTATTTGGTTACACAGTTACAGTCTTAAGGCCATAAAGTGTCCATCAGCAAAGGGTACCTTCACTGGAGAAAGGCCACACTGGCATCCAGAAAACCTGTTAGCTGGGAAGGCACATGGCTGGCATCTGCTTGCTCCTAGGTTGCGTTTCAAAATGGCTTTCTCCAAAATGTCTGCATCAGCTTCCAATGGCCATCGTCAAAATGTCTGTCTCAGCTCCAGCTAGTTATGAGTTCCTTCTGTCTGAGATTTTACAGAGCTCCAGTGAACCAACCAAGGCCCACGCTGAATGGGCAGGGCCACACCTCTATGGAAATTATCCAATCAGAGTTATCACCTATAGTTGGGTGGGTCACATCTCCATGGACACTGAACCAATAGGTTCCAACCCAATCCACACTTACACATCTGCCCCCACAAGAATGCATTAAAGAATATGGCTTTTTCTGGGGGACATAAATATACCAACTAGCACAGCCCCCAAATACTCCCCTGAGGAAGTTAAACAATATACAACACAGCAGCTCCCAAACGCCCACAGCTGGTTTACAATCAACAATCGCCTAATCCTCCCCCGCCTCAAAGCAGAGCATATTCTTACCGACCTCCACAATCTCTTTCATGCCAGCCCAAAACCTCTAGTCGCCTTCCTCTGCCCACTTTTACACCATCCACACCTCACCATCCTTCCAAAAAAAAAAAAAAAAATCTCATCTTGTCCCACCTGCCTCATTACCTCTAACCTGGGAGCACTCGCTGCAGCCAGAGAGTCCATCAAGCACGAGGCCACCTACCAGAAAAAAACTGGCAAAGAGACTACACCCACATGCCTCCCATCAAGCGCACAAAAATCCTTCTCACCCTTATAGACACGTTCTCAGGGTAGACAGAAGCCCTCCCCTTATCATCAGAAAGGGCACAAGATACTGTATCCACACTTCTAACCAACATTATTCCTCGCTTTGGACCCCCCTACAGGCTACAATCAGACAATGGGCCCTGCCTTTATCTCCCAAATAACCCAAGAAGTCTCCCGGACCTAAGGAATAACATGGAAACTGCATATTCCATACCTACCCCAGTCATCTGGAAAGGTAGAAAAAGCCAACCACATCCTTAAAACCCACCTCACCATACTCTCAAGCGAACTCCACCTACCATGGACTCAGCTCCTCCCCGTAGTGCTTAACATGCCTATGGGCACTCCCAAGACAACTGTCTCTCCTAAGTCCCTTCAAGCTCACGTATGGGCGACCATTTGTCCTAGGAAATTTACCCCCTGTATCATCCCAAATAGGAAATGACCTCCCCCTCCTAAAAAAACCTCAGAAACATTCTCTGAGCACATGCTGATGCAGTCCTTCCTGCCCCAAATCCTGAAACCCCCCTCTCCATCCAAACCAGCAACCAGGTCTTACTAAAGCAATGCACCCCTCCCAAAGATCTAACCCCCAGTGGAACAGCTCCTACACTGTCACTCTAGCCACTCCCACAGCTGTCCAACAGCTGAGCTCCCACACACTTAGCATCACCTTAGTTGTATCAAACCATATCAAGCCCTACCACCATCAAGATAACCCAGCTACAAAATGGACCCACCTCCAACTCATCAGCCCTCCAGCCTAACCAATGAAATCATCTCCCTACTCCCCTTTCTTCCAGGATCAGCTAAAAGAACAACTCTTCATCTTCCTGTGGGAAAAATACCAAGGAACCTTCCAGGACTTCACATGGAACCAAATCCAAATTGTTTCTTTCCCCTCCTAAACCTAACCTGCCTACCCACTCTAATGCTCCCATCCCAAGTCCCCTCCCTTCCATCATACCTAGAAAAAACTCTTAACCTCACTTCCACCCTCTTACATAACTCCAACTTGTCTCAAGTACCCTTTTGCTGGATCTGTCTTCACCTTTCACAAGAAGCCAACCTTGCAGTCCCCACCTCCATCATTCCCTGGACTACCACCCCTACCGGACTCCACACCACTTTTCTCCCTGTCCTACCATTCTCAGAGCCAGATGGCAATACCCTTACCTGAAAAATTATCTTCCTTCAACTAAAAAACTCTCTAACCTCACTCAATCCTCCCCAAAGATTCCTCTGCAGACCCATAGCCACCCACCTCACCCTAGCCTACCAAGCACCACTTGGCATCCAATGACCACCATTCCCAAACAGCAACTCCACTGAACACCTTCCGCCCCAAGCCTGCAAAAACACCATCACTGTCAACAGTCTCAGCAACTATTATACCCGCAGTCACTTCCCTCAACCAAAACCCCGCTGCCCCTATAAACTACAAATAACTGGCCCACCATTCCTAACACTAAATCGCTCCAGCACCACGTCAGCATTCTGCCAAGGCCGTAGCAACCAACCACCCATCCCCCTCCTCCCCACCCAGATCCCAGAAACTCCCTCACGGTCATGCAAATTAGTTCCAGATCACACCACCAAGTTCTTTCTAGACACCTACCGACTCCGCTTCCTGAAGGAAACTCCTCCAGTTTCCACTAACACTTCCCCACTCCAGCCCCTCAGATCCACCACCCTCAGTCATACCCTCCATTTCTTTGACCAATATACCCCACTCAAGTGCTCTGCCTGCCCCACCGGTCCCCTCCAACACGTGTAAACAGCATATACCATACACCTCACCTGTCATTTACATCACACCCACGGCGTTTTTCTGGCGCTATGGACCTCCCACTGACCTACAGCTCTCCACCAACTGGAGTGGAACATGAACCCTAACCTACATAACCCCCTCAATCTCCATCGCTCCACCTGACACCCCCATTCTCATACCCCTAACTACTCACCTCCAAGTACCCTGGGCAGTCCAATTCATCCCCCTATTGCCCACACTGGGAATTCTCTCTGGAGCCAGTACCAGAGCTGCTGGTATTGGAGTCTTTCTACACCAAGTAGCTGCCCTCTCAAAAGAACTCGTATTTGGGCTAAAAGAGGTATCCAATGCCCTAGAATGCCTCCAAGACCAACTAGATTCCATGGCTTCAACAGTCCTCCAAAACAGACAAGGCCTGGACCTTCTAACAGCTGCCCGTGGAGGCATTTGTGCTCTATTACAGGAACAATGCTGCTTCTTCACAAACCAATCGGTATTCATCATAACAGTCATCTCAAAACTCCATGAGCAATCTACCCACCTCCAGGAGAGCACCAGCTCCCCATTTTCTATTTAATGGCAAGAATGAATTCACCCCTTCATAATCCCGATAATCCTACAAAGCCTAGCTCTCCTATTTGCCCAGTCTTATTAAGCTTACCATCTGTGCTGGTTTGAATGTATTATGTCCCCCAGAAAAAGCCATATTCTTTGATGCAATCTTGTGGGGCAGACCTATTAGTGGGGATTCAGTTGGAACGTTTGGATTATGTTGTCTGCATGGAAATGTGCCCCACCCAACTGTGGGTGATGCCTCTGATTGGATAATTTCCATGGAGGTGTGCCCCACCCATTCAGGGTGGGTCTAACCTAAGTGACTGAAGCCATATAAATGAACTGACAAACAGAAGGAATTCAGTGCAGCTGAGAGTGGCATTTTAAAGAGGAGCTACAGCCAAGAGGGACACTTTGAAGAAAGTACAGGAAACTGAGAGAAGAGCTTCAGCTTACAGAGACATTTTGGAGATGGCTTTTGAAAGCAGACTTTTGCTCCAGAGAAGCTGAGAGAGAACAAATGCCCCAAGTGCAACTAAAAGTGACATCTTTGAGGAGCTGAAGCCAAGAGAGGAACATCCTGGGAGAAAGCCATTTTGAAAGCAGAACTCTGGAGCAGACGCTGGCCACATGCCTTCCCAGCTAAAAGTGGTTTTCTGGATGCCATTGGCCATCCTCCACTGAAGGTACCCAATTGCTGATGCATTATCTTCGACACTTTATGGCCTTAAAACTGTAATTGTGTAACCAAAAAAACCCCCTTGTATAAAAGCTAATCCATTTCTGGTGTTTTGTATTCCAGCAGCATTAGCAAACTAGAACGGATTTTGGCACCAGGAGTGAGTGGGGTGCTTCCGCTGCTGAGTTTGCAAATACCAAACATGTTGGAATGTTTTTTTATTTTTTTTTATTTTGAAATAAATTCAAAGTTATAGGAACAGTTGCAAAAACAATACTAACCCCATACAAAGAATTCCATCATACCCTGACCCCCCCCCCCCGATAGCTCAATCCACCAACCTTAACATTCTGTCACATCGCTATTTCTTTCCCTCCCTCCCTAACATCCATCATCTATTGCTCTGTCTTCTGAACAGGAGAGCTAGCTGCACACATCCTTAAACATACACTATAATTCACGTATACACTTTCTGTGAACAACATTCTTTTACGCAATCCCATTAAGCACAGCTAAAAAGTACAAGAGATTCAACAATGATACAAAGCTTACATTCTATATTTCTTTTACCTTATGTCTCAACTGTGTTCCTCTGAGCCACCTGTCCTCTATCCTCCAATCCCCACCAAGTTCATCCTTGGCATTCAATCATCATCTATTTAGACTGTCTTTTTTTTATTTTTATTTTTATTTTTCAGTTGTGGGAACATATATACAGCCTAAATCTTCTCATTCCACCCCCTCCCTAGCCTTCCATTAGTGGGATTAATCACATTTAGAATGTTGTAACGCTTTTTCTCACCATCCATTACTAGAAATTTCCCTTCACCTCAAACAGCAATTCCACCCTCATTTCTTAACTCCCCATTGCCCCTTCCCCCATTTCTCTTAGCCCAAACTCTACATTTCATCTCTATGGTTATATTCTTGTTTTTCTTTGATACCACCTTCACTTCAATAGGACACATAACCTATGTTCCTATACTCCTCCACTCCCCTACCTTTATATAGTTGTCTAAAATATTTTACATTGAGTTCAAAACCACTGATTTGTCATTAGAGCTTGTGTACTTCATATCATGTAGGAAGTAAATAGTGGAGTTACAGTACAAAAATTATTGACTTCTATTTGTATTCCATTTTGGTTGGAGAATGTGCTTTGAGTATATTCAATTTTTTTTTTTTTTTTTTTTTTTTTAAATTTCTTGAGGCTTGTTTTATGTCCCAGCTTATGGTCCCTTCTGGAGAAAGGTCTGTGATCACTAGAGAAAAATGAGTGTCCTGGTGCTTTGGGATGTAAGCTACTATATATTTCTGTTAAAACTGTCTATATCTCTTTCTCCTTTCTGTTGTTTCTCTGTTGATAAGGCTCCCTTTAGTATCTGAAGTAGGGCAGGTCTTTTATTGGCAAAGTCTCTCAGCATTTGTCTGTCTGTGAAAAATCTAAGCTCTCCCTCAAATTTGAAGGAGAGCTTTGCTGGATAAAGTATTCTTGGTTGGAAATTTTTCTCACTCAGAATTTTAAATATGTCATGCCACTGCCTTCTCACCTCCATAGTGGCCGCTGAGTAGTCACTACTTAGTCTTATGTTGTCTCCTTTGTATGTGGTGAATTGCTTTTCTCTTGCTGCTTTCAGAACTTGCTCCTTCTCTTCGGTATTTGAGACTCTGATCAGAATATGTCTTGGAGTGGGTTTATTTGGATTTATTCTATTTGGAGTTCGCTGGGCATTTATACTTTGTGTGTTTATATTGTGTAGAAGGTTGGGGAAGTTTTCCCCAATAGTTTCTTTGAATACTCTTTCTAGACCTTTACACTTCTCTTCCCCTTCTGGGACACCAATGAGTCTTAAGTCTGGACACTTTATTTTATTTTTTCCCTGAGATCCATTTCGATTTTTTCGATTTTTTTCTCCATTCATTCTTTCTTTCTTTCATTTTCTGTTCTGTGGACTTCTAGGACACTGAGACATTGTTCAGCTTCCTCTAGTCTTGTATTGTGAATATCCAGAGTCTCTTTAATTTGGCCAACAGTTTCTTTTATTTCCAGAAGATCTCCTATTTTTTTTTATTTACTCTTGCAATGTCTGCTTTATGCTCTTCTAGGGTCGTCTTTATGTAGTTTATATCTTCAGCCATGGTCTTCTTGATGTCCTTTAAATCCTTTGCCATGTTTTCATTCCTCGATTGTGTTTCTTTGATTAATTCTGTGAGGAACTTTGTTTCTTCTGATAAGTTAATTTGTGTGTTTGAAGTTGGATTCTCCATATCGTCTGGTTTTATCATATGCACTGAGATTTTCTGTTGTTTTTGGCCTCTTGGCATTTGCTCTGCTCGACAGGGTTCTTTCAATTTGTAAAAAAAATCCTATCTAATTTTTCAGAAACGCAGTTTGGTGATGTACACTTTCTCTAACTAACCAGCAGATGGTGTCTGTGAGTCACATATACCTCTCAAGTCAGTTCTCCACCTTGTCCCCGTGGTGTGTGGGGATATGAATCTTGTGGGGTCCAGCCGGAGAACTCACCCTGGGTGTGTTGCTGGAGCCCTCCACCCTGAATGCAAAGTGTTTGTACGGGTGGCCAGGGAGGAAGGACAGCCTCAATATTCAAATCCCCCTGGTTCCCGGAGATTCAAGGCCGTCGCAAGAGTTCTAGCCTTCATTTAATTTCAGCCCCAGACCCTCTCTCGCTGTCCCACAAACCACCAGACCTGGCGTAGTGTCCCTGGGTTCCCGAGTGGGTCCCCACGCCCACGCATTCTGTCGAGGGAATGCTGTGCTATGTCAGCCCTCCCGGGAGCGAGCTGCTAGCCGCGGGGTTTCTTTTGGCTTCTGGCTCTCCCTTCCGTTCCCCCAACCCCAGAGATATCTGCAGTGGGCTATCTGCCAGGCAGGCCAGACACCGAGAGGCTGGCCCAGCCCCCTCTTGCTGTGTTTTACTGCATGGTTCCCAGAATCGCAGCTGCAGCCGCTCCTGGGTTTTTCCCTTTTATTATTATTATTTCTTTTATTAAAAGAGCCCGTCGGTCTCCAGATGCCAAACCCTGGCTTACCCAGATCGCCGCGCGGCTGCGGGACTTCCAGCCAGCTTACTCACTTGTTTCAGAATGCAGACTCCCAGTTTCACCAAGTATACAGCCCCTGGGAACTAGAAGATCTCGTCCAGCTGGCGCATCGCTGTAACCGGTATTCTGGGTCACTCTCTGGTCCTTATCTAGTGTTTCTCACGGAGGTGTCCCTTTGCCCTGTCTAACCTAGCCACCATCTTAGTTTCTCTGGAACGGCTTTTTAAATGGATAAGGGGTGGACCGTGATGGTTAGGTTCATGTGCCAACTTGGCCAGGTGATGGTACCCAGGTGTTTGGTCAAGCAAGCCCTGGCCTAACAATTGCAGTGAGGACGTTTGTGGCTGGTTAATAAACCAACAGGCTGTTTTATTAAATTATCAGTCAACTGGCTGCAGCCGTGACTGACGACTCACCAAAGGGCGTCTTCCACAGTGAGAGAATGCAGTTGGCTGGATTTAATCCAATTAATCAGCTGAAGACGTATGAGCGAGACAGATAGAGGACCTTCACTTCTTCTTTGGCTGACCAGCGAAGTGTTTCCTGAGGAGTTCGTCGAAGCTGCCAGTTAGTTTCCTGAGGAGTTCACTGAACATGTTTGTTGAAGATCCCACTTCATTTCCTGAGGAGTTTGTGGAAGTTGCTAGTTCGTTTCCTGAGAAGCTCGTCGGACATCTTCATTGGAGTTGACAGTTTGCTGACTGCCCTACAGAATCTGGACTCATGCATACCCACAGTTGCATGAGTCACTTCCATCTTATATTCATAGATACTTCTCACTGATTCTGTTTACCTAGAGAACCCTAATACACCAACCTAGCTGAAAATGGTGCTAAAAGAATATCCACCTCCATCACCACCCAGCTCATCCTTATGCCACAACTATTACCCTATCAACCCCTTGCAACGGAAGATGCCTATGCCCCCTGCCAGCAGGAAGAAGCTACAGAAAAAAAAAACACCCCTGGTCCCACCACCACCGCCTCCCTACCCTAACCAAAAAGACGGAAATGAAGAGCCTGAAACTTAAACATCAGAAACCCTGCCCACAAAAAGCCCACAAAAACTAACTTCCTTGCCAGGGAAAGCTAACTTGCTCTCAGGTCTGCATAAATATGTGTTTCATCCACTCAGTCAGGGCAGTTGCCATTTTGTGCACTGCCCAGGCAGCCTCCTTTCCACTCTCAGAATAAATGCTTTTGCCTGAACCGCTCAGTTGTCTCTCGTCTCTGGCAATTGGGGTACCTTTCAATTTCTGCCCAAATATTTCCGAAATTTAAGGGGTTTCTCCCCAGTGTGAGTTTTCTGGTGTGTTTTGAGACTTGAACTCTGTCTGTAACATTGTCCACAGTGATTACAATTATAGGGTTTCTCTCCTGTGTGAGTTCTCTTATGATTTACTAGGCCTGAACTTTGACTGAAACATTTTCCACATTCATTACATTCATAGGGTCTCTCACCTGTGTGAGTTCTCTGATGTGCTGTGACATGTGATTTCCGCCTAAAAGATTTCCCACATTCATCACATTTATAGGGTTTCTCACCAGTGTGAATTCTCTCATGCCTTTTCACACTTGAATACTGGCCAAAAGATTGTCCACAATGATTACAATTATAGGGTTTCTCTCCTGTGTGAGTTCTCTGATGTGATCTAAGAACTGAATTCTCTCTGAAAGCTTTTCCACATTGATTACATTCATACGGTTTCTCCATTGTGTGATTTTTGAGATGTTTTCCTAGGTATGACTTTAGTTTGAAATGTTTTCCACATTCATCACATTTATATGGTTTTTCCCCTTTTCCAGTTCGCTGAAAAAGTTCCGGAAGGGCCGAATCCTGGCAGAAAAATTTTCCATATTCAAATGGTTTCACGTCTACTATATGAATTCTGTGATGTTCTCTAAAGTGTGAATTTTGGTTGAAAGTCTTCTCTCCTGTATCAATTTTTTGAAGTTGAGTGATCCTACTGAAATTTATCCCATTGTCACTACATTTATATTCATTAAATTCATCGTGAATCTTATGTTCTTTAGGAATGCTCTGAGAGAGAAGAGCAGATTTTTCAGGCATCTTTTCTCCACATTCATTGTATTTATGTGATTTCATATTTCTGTGGGCATTCACAGATGCAAAAAAGGCAGCTTTCTGTAGGAAATATTTTCCACATTCAGCATCTTCAAAAGGGTGCCCCAAACTCTGAACTGGCTGATTCTGAATAACTTCCTCTTTTTGACTGAAGGCTTTCACATTTTTATTACAATGAAAATATTCCTCTCTAGTTTGTGTTCTGCCATCAATACTGTGGATCCACTTCTCACATACATTAAACTCGTCAGCACCCTCTTTTGAATACTGACAGTGTGAGGCCAATGCACTTAGATCAAGGTAAGTAGATCCTGGAATGTCACATTTAAAACGTATTATTCTTGAAAGAAAAGTGTTTATGCCCAGATTACATGGTGTTCCCAAGATGTTCTCTTGCTCTGGAGTCAACATTTTGTTGGTGAATAAAACTTGGCACCAATGTTTGCCTCGGTTTTCTGAGCTCTTGTCTTTAAGTTCCTCATGCTGGTAGTGTTCTGAAAAATCAGAAAATTAAACATACTTTGTGATGCTTAACACACTTCACATGGAATGGGGTTTATATACATATGCCCTATTATCTATTTGACTCCTTGGTTTCTGGCTCAATCACCCAACAAAAAAAATACCAAATGTTTATTCTTTATATTCCAGTTTATTCTTAAAAAGGAAACATGCCCAAGGACACCTTTATGTAGTGGAAAAAGGGAAAGGAGAAGGGAAATGAAGGTCATATGTATTTGGCATTTTAAAATATGAGTCTCCAAATTTGACATTTATTTGGCACTTCTAAATATAACTCTCAAACTTAATGTATTGGCATTTTAAAATGCAATTCTCTGAAAAATAAAGGATCAATGAACTGGTCTTGATCATCAAATCTTAACATTCCTTCTTTTAATTTGCCCACTCATTTCCCCAAAACCAGTTTTGTTCCGGTCTAATCCTTAATTCTGCTTTCCGTCTACTTTTCAACATATCTAGTTTTCACTGACTGTGAGAACCTTAAGGATCATATGTTTCAACCTGATTCTAGAAACTTAAAAAGTATCTCCATATTTCTTTATCATAAATATCTTGTATACATTTTACTGCAATTACCCTGCTGCAACACACATTCCATGAGATAAAGTGTCAAGCCTATGCTAAAAACATTTTCAGGTCTTGAGTCTACTCCATAGGTACCAGCAGATGAAAGACAGAAGAGACATGATTCTGAAAAATAGCTTTCCACTAACTACATGTTCATTATGTGTTCTAACTTCTGTTCCACTAGTCCACAGTATTTTCTGCTCTAGTTTCGACAGGCTATTGGTCCCCACTAATTCATTTCCAACAATTATCTTACATTCATATTCTTTCTCTAGGTATCCATTTTCAGTTTGGGCACTACTTAAATCTAGATGCCCTTCAGAGCAAAGCTATTTTCCCAAAGGTTTAACAATACTTTTTTTCAAAGCTTCTTGTATGTTCCTAGTAATTTAACCACCATTTGTTTTAAAACATGAAAGTAGTTACTATCTGTGTTGTTCATTTGTAGTAATGGAATCAGGAGAGAACTCGTGTATCTGAGATACAAGATTTTTAAGCAAAATAACCATCACTGAAATCAACATGTATCTTAAACATGACGGCATGTCCACAGTTAAATGGGGCAGCATTTTCCCTTGGCTGTATCTTAAATAACAGTTTACCTTTTAATCAACAGCAACTTATATGATAAAATGTATTTTACACAGCTTTGCTCTCCTTTCCTAAATGCAACCCTCATGCTGATTTAATTGCATTTGCATATAATATAAATTAAACCAGCAACCTTTAGAAAACAATGAACCATATAATGACCCAGAGCTCTTTCACACATAATGGCTCAAACCTAGTACAAACCAACACCTAATGCTTCAAAAGGTCTAGAAATGTGACTTTGGCATTTGCAGGTAGGGAAAGTGTTCCTGAATGAGTCAATATGAAATCCTTCTCCCCACCTAACTATGGGTAATGCACAATGTAATTAAAAAATATTTATTATATATTACATATCACAGAATGGAAGAATAAAAGAGACCATTCTTTTGGGGGGAAAGGAGTTCATTTAATAACTGCATGCTATGTGGCAGAGACTGTGTGATTAAGTCTCATTTTATTCTGACACACTTATTAAGTGGGTTCAGAGTTTAAAAAGGAGAGTAAAATATCGGTCAAGTCTTCTAATATAATTTTTTAGAATAAGTGGGAATCTGAGCCAAAATGTGAAGTACATAATAATAAAAACAGCAAAAAAAGAAGCTTCCCCCACATGCCAGGCACATGAAGCAATTTAATGAAGTGAAGCATTTCACAATTTATATACAGGGAAACATACATTGATAAAAGTTATGATATAGGTAAAAGGTCATATATCACTTTTAAGAGATTGGGTGATAGGCGGTTTGCCATGAACAGAGGCAAGGGAAAGAAATAAATCTGATAATATAAGATAGGCTTACAATATGGTGATAACTGAAACATAGGAAACCTCAAGACCATATGTTAAGTTATAAGGGGTAAACATGGGTTTATTTGTCAGCCTATAGCAAGATAAATAGTTACTTCATGTAAAAACATAATATGAATTAGGAATTAGAGAAAGAAGAGAAAGCTACAGTTTTGGATAATATAACTAGACAGTGAGAACATGAGAAATGAGAACACGAAAAGATCTTGTAACAAAGGGAACTAACATCAGGAAGCACTGAAACACCAGTAAGAGATTATAACAGAGAAAAAAGACTTAAAAAAAATTTTAAATGACTTCATGGTTGTCCATTACTGGAGGAGAAAGTCAGTAAGGGAAAATAATTAAAGAGGTAGTAGGAAAGACAGAAGATTTTGATTCATGAGAGAAATTTTACTTGTGGTTTTTACCATACTGAAAAAAAATAATGATAATACTCCAAAAGAGATCCCTAAAGGCACGGAAATGTTGCATTTGAGAGCTGACATAGGGAAAAGTATATGGAAGTAACAATGTAGTGGTATAGGATAAAGCAAAAAAGCATAAGTCTGAAGATGGATGAAGCAAAGACAGACTTACCATATAAGAGGAGCAGAACACAGAGGACAGGGCATTCAGACACAGACACCACAGGAAAAGAAAGAGCCTGTGGGTATAAATTCACTTCCTCAAGAAATATTCAGTGGAAGCCTATAATGCACGCTATTGCATTCCAGGCACTGGAGAAAACACTTTAAACAAGGTTTGCTAGATGCGAAGAAGAGCTGATAAGTACTTTGGAAAAAGCACAGAACAGAGGAAGGGGGATAACTAGATGGCCTGAGATGAGGGTGTTGTTTTAAACAAGGTGGTCATGGGAGGCCAAGCGGAGAAGAAGACACTTGTGACAAGATCAAATTCATTTTATCTATTATAGTAGCAAACAGTTGTGGATACTTATAGTAAATATCTCTCTCTTATTGGTTTGTGTCATTCTAACTTTTTAAAAATGAGCAAAAATAATACAAATGTGCATAAAACTCTTAAATGCATTTCAACAAATGGCAGAGGGTTAACAACTTGTAATCACCATTCAGGTGAACAAAGGGAAAATGGCTAGAGAAATCCCAGGTTTTCCTTCCTGCGTAAAACTTCTTTCATGCTTACAAGGTCCCTTTGGAATTTTGTTTACTATTATATTGAATATATAAACACATCAGAGAGAACTGTGAGTTTTAAAATACAATATCCCAATCTGTGAATGTGCTATATTCTTCTATTTCAGTTTAGTTTCATGCCTCTCAAACACTTTTAGAAAAATTATTTAGATATATGTCTTTCATTATACCTATTTCAAAATATTTTCACCACTGTATTGCTAGATGTATCACACTTTTTTCTAACATAGTACTTTCCCTTTTCTAGTTTAGGATAGTTATTTTATATAATTATTTTGATTCTGAGAATTGCTTTTGGTCTCGGAATTTATAATATCATAGTTTATCTTGATTACTTCATTTTGCTTAGTTATCATTTAAAACTTTCTCGCTTTTTAATGTAAGTATGTTAGTCAAAAATTTTCTTCTTAGTTCTCCATTACTTATTATTCAAAGGGTCTAATTTCCATGATTTTGATTTTTGTATCTATCTGGATATCGAAAAATATAGATTTTTATTTATTCTTTGATCAAATTTATTCTTTGATCAATTAAAGAGATTGAATCAGTCATAAAAAAGCTCCCCAAATAGGAAAGCCCAGGACCAGATGGCTTCATATGTGCATTCTACCAAGCACTCAAGAAAGAATTACTACCAGTCCTGCTCAAACTCTTCAAAAAAATTGAAAAGGAGGGAAAGCTACCTAACTCATTCTAGGAAGCCAACATCACCATAATAACAAAGTCAGGCAAAGGTTCTTCAAAAAAAGAAAATTATAGACCAATATCTTTAATGAACACAGATGCAAAAATCCTCAACAAAACACTCACAGAACAAATCCAGCAGGACATTAAAAGAATTATACACCATGACCATGTGGGATTTATTCCAGTTATGCAAGGGTGGCTCACTGCAAGACAGTCAATTAATGTAATACATCACATCAATGAATCAAAGTGGAAGAACCACATGATCATCTCGATCGATGTAGAAAAGGCATTTGACAAAATTCAACATGCATCCTTGATGAAAACACTCCAAAGAATAGGAACAGGAGGGAACTTTCTCAATATAACAAAGGCAAGAAATCAAAAACCACTGCTAACATCAACTAAATGGGGAAAGACTGAAAACTTTCCCTCTAGGATCAGGAACAAGACAGGGATTCCCACTGTCACCAGTGATATGCAACACTGTACTGGAAGTTCTAGCTAGAGCAATCAGTGAAAAAATAAAAGGCATCCAAACTGGAGATGAAGAAGTAAAACTTTCACTGTTTGCAGATGACATGATCTTATGTGCAGAAACGTCAGAAAAATACACAGTAAATTACAACTAATCAATGAACACAGCAAAGTGGCATGCTACAAGTGTTCCTATACACAAGTAATGTCGAACAGGAGGAGAAAATCAAGAAAAATCCCTACTTACAATAGCCACCAAAAGAATCAAACATTTAGGAATAAAACAAGGCCACACAAGAAATAAAGAATAAAAACGGTAAGAGGAGGAGGCGGGACAAGATGGCGGACTGGTGAGCTGTTTGTTTTAGTTACTCCTCCACGAAAGTACGTAGAAAGCCAGGAACTGCGTGGACTGGACACCACAGAGAAATCTGACTTTGGGCATACTTCATACAACACTCATGGAAACATGGACCTGCTGAGATCAGCGAAATCTGTAAGTTTTTGCGGCCAGGGGACCCGCACCCCTCACTGCCAAACTCAGTCCCGTGGGAGGAGGGGCCATCAGCTCCGGGAAGGAGAAGGGAGAACTGCAGTGTCAGCCCTTATCGGAAACTCATTCTACTGATCCAAACTCCAACCATAGATAGACTGAGACCAGACACCAGAGAATCTGAGAGCACCCAGCCCAGCAGAGAGGAGACAGGCATAGAAAAAAACAGCACGAAAAATTCCAAAATAAAAGCGGAGGATTTTTGGAGTTCTGGTGAACACAGAAAGGGGAAGGGCAGAGCTCAGGCCGAGGCTCATATGCAAATCCCGAAGAAAAGCTGATCTCTCTGCCCTGTGGACCTTCCCTTAATGGCCCTAATTGCTTTGTCTCTTAGCATTTCAATAACCCATTAGATCTCGGAGGAGGGCCCCCCACTTTTTTTTAATCCTTTTTTTCTTTTTCTAAAACAATTACTCTAAGAAGCCTGATACAGAAAGCTTCAAAGACTTGCAATTTGGGCAGGTCAAGACAAGAGCAGAACTAAGAGAGCTCTGAGACAAAAGGCAATAATCCAGTTGCTGAGAAAATTCACTAAACACCACAACTTCCCAAGAAAAGGTGGGTGTCCGCTCACAGACATCATCCTAGTGGACAGGAAACACTCCTGCCCATCGCCAGCCCCATAGCCCAGAGCTGCCCCAGACAACAGTGTGACGAAGTGCTTAAAATAACAGGCACACACCACAAAACTGGGCGTGGACATTAGCCTTCCCAGCAATCTCAGCTGATTGTCCCAGAGTTGGGAAGGTGGAGCAGTGTGAATTAACAAAGCCCCATTCAGCCATAATTTCAGCAGACTGGGAGCCTCCCTACACAGCCCAGCAGCCCAGAACCGCCCTGGGGGGACGGCACTCACCTGTGACATAGCACAGTCATCCCTCAACAGAGGACCAGGGGGTGCACGGCCTGGAAGAGGGGCCCACTTGCAAGTCTCAGGAGCCATACGCCAATATCAAGGACTTGTGGGTCAGTGGCAGAGACAAACTGTGGCAGGACTGAACTGAAGGATTAGACTATTGCAGCAGCTTTAAAACTCCAGGATCACCAGGGACATTTGATTGTTAGAGCCACCCCCCCTCCCTGACTGCCCAGAAACACGCCCCATATACAGGGCAGGCAACACCAACTACACACGCAAGCTTGGTACACCAATTGGACCCCACAAGACTCACTCCCCCACTCACCAAAAAGGCTAAGCAGGGGAGAACTGGCTTGTGGAGAACAGGTGCCTCGTGGACGCCACCTGCTGGTTAGTTAGAGAAAGTGTACTCCACGAAGCTGTAGATCTGATAAATTAGAGATAAGGACTTCAGTTCGTCTACACATCCTAAAAGAACCCTATCAAGTTCAACAAATGCCAAGAGGCCAAAAACAACAGAAAATTATAAAGCATATGAAAAAAGCAGATGATATGGATAACCCAAGCCCAAGCACCCAAATCAAAAGACCAGAAGAGACGCAGCACCTAGAGCAGCTACTCAAAGAACTAAAGATGAACAATGAGACCATAGTACGGGATACAAAGGAAATCAAGAAGACCCTAGAAGAGCATAAAGACAACGTTGCAAGAATAAATAAAAAAAATAGATGATCTTATGGAAATTGCAGAAACTGTTGACCAAATTAAAAAGATTCTGGACACTCATAGTACAAGACTAGAGGAAGCTGAACAAGGAATCAGTGACCTGGAAGATGACAGAATGGAAAATGAAAGCATAAAAGAAAGAATGGGGAAAAAAATTGAAAATATCGAAACGGACTTCAGGGATATGATAGATGATATAAAACGTCCGAATATAAGACTCACTGGTATTCCAGAAGGGGAAGAAAAGGGTAAAGGTCTAGGAAGAGTATTCAAAGAAATTGTTGGGGAAAACTTCCCAAATCTTCTAAACAACATAAATACACAAATCATAAATGCTCAGCGAACTCCAAATAGAATAAATCCAAATAAACCCACTCCGAGACATATTCTGATCACACTGTCAAACACGGAAGAGAA
Organism: Choloepus didactylus; assembly: GCF_015220235.1. Taxonomy (NCBI): domain Eukaryota; kingdom Metazoa; phylum Chordata; class Mammalia; order Pilosa; family Megalonychidae; genus Choloepus; species Choloepus didactylus. Next base: position 22,007,056 of record NC_051316.1, read on the forward strand.
GGAGCAAGTTCTGAAAGCAGCAAGAGAAAAGCAATTCACCACATACAAAGGAAACGGCATAAGACTAAGTAGTGACTACTCAGCAGCCACCATGGAGGCAAGAAGGCAGTGAGTGGCACGATATATTTAAAATTCTGAGTGAGAAAAATTTCCAGCCAAGAATACTTTATCCAGCAAAGCTCTCCTTCAAATTTGAGGGAGAGCTTAAATTTTTCACAGTCAAACAAATGCTGAGAGAATTTGCTAACAAGAGACCTGCCCTAATGGAGATACTAAAGGGAGCCCTACAGACAGAGAAACAAAGAAAGGACAGAGAGACTTGGAGAAAGGTTCAGTACTAAAGAGATTAGGTATCGGTACAATAAAGGATATTAATAGAGAAAGGGGAAAAATATATATGACAAAGATAAACCAAAGGATAAGATGGCTGAATCAAGAACTGCCTTCACGGTTATAACGTTGAATGTAAATGGATTAAACTCCCCAATTAAAACATACCATTTTCAACAGCAACTGAAAAAATCAAGTACCTAGGAACAAACTTAACCAAAGATGTAAAAAGACCTATGCAAAGAAAAATACATAACTCTACTAAAAGAAATAGAAGGGGACCTTAAAAGATGGAAAAATATTCCATGTTCATGGACAGGAAGGCTAAATGTCATTAAGATGTCAATTCTACCCAAACTCATCTACAGATTCAATGCAATCCCAATCAAAATTCCAACAACCTACTTGGCAGACTTGGAAAAGCTAGTTATCAAATTTATTTGGAAAGGGAAGATGCCTCAAATTGCTAAAGACACTCTAAAAAAGAAAAACGAAGTGGGAGGACTTACACTCCCTGACTTTGAAGCAGGACCCCTACCTCACACCCTACAAAAAAATTAACTCAAAATGGACCAAAGATCTCAATATAAAAGAAAGTACCATAAAACTCCTAGAAGATAATGTAGGAAAACATCTTCCAGACCTTGTATTAGGCGGCTACTTCCAAGACTTTACACCCAAAGCACAAGCAACAAAAGAAAAAATAGATAAATGGGAACTCCTCAAGCTTAGAAATTTCTGCACCTCAAAGGAATTTCTCAAAAAGGTAAAGAGGCAGCCAACTCAATGGGAAAAAATTTTTGGAAACCATGTATTTGACAAAAGACTGATATCTTGCATATATAAAGAAATCCTACAACTTAATGACAATAGTACAGACAGCCCAATTATAAAATGGGCAAAAGATATAAAAAGACAGTTCTCGGAAGAGGAAATACAAATGGCCAAGAAACACATGAAAAAATGTTCAGCTTCACTAGCTATTAGAGAGATGCAAATTAAGACCACAATGAGATACCATCTAACACCAATTAGAGTGGCTGCCATTAAACAAACAGGAAACTACAAATGCTGGAGGGGATGTGGAGAAACTGGAACTCTTATTCATTGTTGGTGGGACTGTATAATGGTTCAGCCACTCTGGAAGTCAGTCTGGCAGTTCCTTAGAAAACTAGATATAGAGTTACCATTCGATCCAGCGATTGCACTTCTCGGTATATACCCGGAAGATCGGAAAGCAGTGACACGAACAGATATCTGCACACCAATGTTCATAGCAGCATTATTCACAATTGCCAAGAGATGGAAACAACCCAAATGTCCTTCAGCAGATGAGTGGATAAATAAAATGTGGTATATACACATGATGGAATACTACACGGCAATAAGAAGGAACGATCTCGTGAAACATATGACAACATGGATGAACCCTGAAGACATAATGCTGAGTGAAATAAGCCACGCACAAAAAGAAATATTATATGCTACCACTAATGTGAACTTTGAAAAATGTAAAACAAATGGTTTATAACGTAGAATGTAGGGGAACTAGCAATAGAGAGCAATTAAGGAAGGGGGAACAATAATCCAAGAAGAACAGATAAGCTATTTAACGCTCTGGGGATGCCCAGGAATAACTATGGTCTGTTAATTTCTGATGGATATAGTAGGAACAAGTTCACAGAAATATTGCTATATTAGGTAACTTTTTTGGGGTAAAGTAGGAACAGGTTGGAAGTTAAGCAGTTATCTTAGGTTAGTTGTCTTTTTCTTACTCCCTTGTTATGGTCTCTTTGAAATGTTCTTTTATTGTATGTTTTTTTTTTTATTTCTTTATTTTTTTTTCATACAGTTGATTTAAAAAAGAAAAAAAAAGTTAAAAAAAAAAAAAAAGAACCAGGAAAAAAATATGTAGTGCCCCCTTGAGGAGCCTGTGGAGAATGCAGGGGTATTCGCCTACCCCACCTCCATGGTTGCTAACATGACCACAGACATAGGGGACTGGTGGTTTGATGGGTTGAGCCCTCTACTATAGGTTTTACCCTTGGGAAGACGGTTGCTGTAAAGGAGAGGCTAGGCCTCCCTATAATTGTGCCTGAGAGCCTCCTCCCGAATGCCTCTTTGTTGCTCAGATGTGGCCCTCTCTCTCTGGCTAAGCCAACTTGAAAGGTGAAATCACTGCCCTCCCCCCTACGTGGGATCAGACACCCAGGGGAGTGAATCTCCCTGACAACGTGGAATATGACTCCCGGGGAGGAATGTAGACCTGGCATCGTGGGATGGAGAACATCTTGACCAAAAGGGGGATGTGAAAGGAAATGAAATAAGCTTCAGTGGCAGAGAGATTCCAAAAGGAGCCGAGAGGTCACTCTGGTGGGCACTCTTACGCACAATTTAGACAACCCTTTTTAGGTTCTAAAGCATTGGGGTGGCTGGTGCTGGATACCTGAAACTATGAAACTACAACCCAGAACCCATGAATCTCGAAGACAATTGTATAAAAATGTAGCTTATGAGGGGTGACAATGGGATTGGGAAAGCCATAAGGACCACACTCCACTTTGTCTAGTTTATGGATGGATGAGTAGAAAAATAGGGGAAGGAAACAAACAAACAGACAAAGGTACCCAGTGTTCTTTTTTACTTCAATTGCTCTTTTTCACTCTAATTATTATTCTTGTTATTTTTGTGTGTGTGCTAATGAAGGTGTCAGGGATTGATTTAGGTGATGAATGTACAACTATGTAATGGTACTGTGAACAATCCAATGCACGATTTGTTTTTTATGACTGCGTGGTATGTGAATATATCTCAATAAAATGAAGATTAAAAAAAAAAGAAAACGGTAAGAAACTGCTAAAAGAAATCAAACAGGACCTAAGAAAATGGAAGAACATAGCGTGTTCATGGATTGGAAGAGTAAATATAGTAAAGATGTCAATTCTACCTAAACTGATTTATAGATTCAATACAATACCCAAGTAAAATCCAAACAACTAACTTCGCAGAAACAGAAAAACTGATAACGAAATTCATTTCAAAAGGTAGGGTGCCCAGAACAGCCAAAAGTATCTTGAGAGTGAGGAATGAAGTGGGAGGTCTCACAAAACCTGACAATGAAACATATTACAAAGCTACAGTGGTCAAAACTGTATGGTACTACCATAATGATAGATATATCAACCAATGGAATCAAATTGAGTGTTCAGAAATAGACCCTCGCATCTATGGACAATTGACCTCTGATGATGCAGTCAAGCCAAAGCAACTTGGACAGAGCAGCCTCTTCAATAAATGGTATTTGGAGAACTGGATATCCATATTTAAAACAATGAAAGAGGAGTGCTATCATACACCTTATAAAAAAATCGACTCGAAATGGATCAAAGACCTAAACATTTGCGCTAAGCCAATAAGATTCTTAGAAGAAAATGTAAGGCAATATCTTAAAAATCTGGTGATAAGTGGTAGTTTCCCAGACCTTACACCAAAAGCACGAGCAACCAAAGAAGAAACAGAGAAATGGGATCTCTTCAAAATTAAACACTTTGCACATCAAAGGACTTTTTGAGAAAAGTAAAAAGGTAACCTACATAATGAGAGACAATATTTGGAAACCACATGTCAGATAAGGGTTTAATATCCAGAATATATATAACTAAAAAACAAAGGTTCACACAAAGATTTACATGCAAATGTTGATAGCAAGTTATTCATAATAGCCCCAAAATGGGGGAAAATAAAAAACAACAATACTCCTATTACCTGGGAATTGATAAACTAGGATATATTTGTACAAAGGAATAGTACTTGGGATAAAAGGATGAACTACCACTATACACAAATACATATGTGAATCTCAAAAAATTAAACTAAGTTAAAAAAGTCAAACTAAAGAATGTATATACTTAATGATTCCACGTATATAAAATTCAAGAAAAGGGAAAAGTATTGCAACAGAAAGCAAATCAGTGGCTGCTGGGGTCAGAGGGATAGGAATGGAATAAGAGGACTTGCTGCAAAAAGTTACGAGGAAACTTTATGAGGTGAAAGAAATATTCCAAATCATAATTTAGTGGTAGTAATTAGCTGTATACATTTCTCAAAACTCATCAGACTTGTACTGAATTTCATTTTCTATTAAATAAACCTCAACAAATGTGATTAAATTTTGAAAAAGAAAAAACAAAAATGCACTCAACAGGGAGAAACATGTTAGGCTCTGCTCACCCACTGAGACGAGGTGGCTGTAGTTTTCCAGCATCACATCTCTGTACAGGGTCCTCTGAGCAGGGCCCAGTAGCTTCCACTCCTCCTGGGTGAACTCCACAGCCACGTCCTTGAATGACACTGATGCCTGTAACAGCACACTCCTGGTCAATTTGAAGGGTCCAGAAACAAGTGACATGGAAAATGCCTTAGGAAATCAACTCTTACCCTGTTTACTGCTGAGCATTTCAAACAAAATGCTATAAAGGATGCCTAGGATGCTCCTAACTGCAGGAAATCTTGATGAGGAGAGCTCTCCACACAAGGTCAGGGGAAATGCTTCAGGGGCTCTGGGTATGGATATGGCAGTTGTCTCTCTTTGTAGAGAGAAGAGACTAATTCTCATTTTTAATATTTGACAATGCTTTTGTAGATGATATGACAGTTTGAACTTTTGTTTTCTAATTGTTTGTGGCTGGGATATAGATGATGATTTTGATTTTTTTTTAAAACACTGACCTTGTATCCAGCTACTTTCTAACTTGACTTATTATCCCTAATAGTTAATGTGTAAAGTCTTCTGGATTTTCTACCTATACAATCATTTCATGTCTAAAACAATGGAAGTCTTATTTCTTCCTTTCTAATCCTCCTCGTTCTTCTTTTTCAGTTCCTTGGTTAAAATTTCCAATACTATATATTCAACCTCAGGAAAAAGTCTTCTGTATTAAGTCAAAACACATAATGTTACCACTGTATGTTATTTTTATATATTAGATGAAGAAAGATCACTTTTATTCCTGACATGTTAATAACTCTTAAAATGAGTAGATATGAAATAGTCTCAAATCCACTTACTACATATAATCATGTAAGTATATGATTTCTCTTCTTTATTACTATCATGAATTACACCGATGTTTGATTAACTCAAACTTAAATTCATTGAATATCTCTATCCTTTTTAAACATGTATTGATTTGTTTCCCTTACCTTTGCTCAAAAAATGGATACAGAGAACTAAACAGGCATATATAGCCAGAAAGGAATGAAAAACATCAAACATGATAAAGCTGTCCTGCTGGATACTGACATATTTTCAAAAGGTTTAATAATTAAAACAGTAAGGTCATATGGGTAACTAGATTGCCCTCTGGGACATAAAAGTTAGACCTATCATAGAGCAAGGCAATATTCAAATGTATAAAAGCTCTGAATCTAAAATAAAATCAGTCACATTCTAGAAGAGTATACAGGATGATTCTTTACAATGTTACACAGCAAAATGCCAAAATATGACTCAAAATCCAGGAATCATAAGAGAAAACTGCTAAATTTGACAACATAAAAATCAAATGACTTTATGGCAAAAATAAAATAAAAAAAACTTAAGTCAGGCAAAAGCACAAACAGCAAACTGTAGGAAAATTGTGTAATTTGTATCACAGGATAGGGCTATGAAAACATACTGGATAAATAACTTCAAAATCAGCACATCAAAAGAGAAAAGGGATAGAGAGGTATGGAACTGAGTTAGTCCCACAGAGGAACTAGTAAATAGACAGGAACAAGTAGTAAACAGTCTGGAACAACTATTGGGAGGACAATGTGACTGGTCACACATAGTACACCCGTCTGTAATGGGTAGAATGGTTGAGATTACTGCACGGAACTGTACGTCAAGTTTCAAAAACTGCGGAGCTGCTGCCCCTCCCCCACTGGCACAGCAGGCTAAGTAGGAACACCTCTTGTGATAAAAAGAAGTGGTATCTGCCGGAAACAAGGAAAGGTAGCTCAACCAAGCTCCATTCGCGGTTTTAATTAACAAATATGGACTACTGAATACAAGCTACAGGATAAACCCAGAGCAAGCAGGAAAGGAAGCCTAAGTTGTCTCCCAGAAGAGAGGAGGTGGGGTGATGGAAAAATAAATCAATCAAAAAAGAGGCTTCTGGAGTCAGCTGAGCTCAGAAAACTGGAAAAGGGTGGTGTTCCGAGAAAAGGGGCACAGAGAATGGGTACGAACTCCAGTCAACCAGCGAAATGGGAATGCTGGGACTGGCTCTGAAAAAGGGATTTCTTTCTTTTTCCTTTTTTTTCTCTCATTCTATGTAGCTAAGCCTGTCCCTAATGACAAGTAGGAGCATCATTTTTTGCGAGAATTACTAAAATAGCCTCCAATATTGTTCATGCTTCCCTTACTACCACCAGTGCCTCACTATCCCTCTTCTAGTGTCTACCAGTGTCATTCTTTTAAAACATGTCAAAGCTGTCCTTTTCTCAACTCAAAACCTTATGTTATCACTTAAATAAATAGACTCAATATGATCAAGATGTCATGAAATTAAATGAAAATCAAAATCTTGGCAGGCTTTAATAAGCTAGACAAGGCTTATTTTTTAAAAGCCTATATAAAGAAAGAAAGGACCCAGAATATTCTAAACAATTTTGAAAAAGAAGAAGAAAGTGGGAAGACACATCATTTCAAAACTTACTGTAAAAGGACACTAACCAAGACAGTATGGTGTTAACAAAAGGACAAACCCAGATCAAACAAATATACAGAATCCAGAAATAGACCACTTAAATACAGCATCTCAAAAAGAGGTGCCAAGGCAATTCAATGGAGAAAGTACATTCCCCTCAACAAATTGGGGTGACAGCTGTGTGTGCAGAGGTGTAGACCACAAATGTTCCTTCCACTCAAATACTCAGGCAACACTGATAGCACACAAAATGTTAAGATGAAGAACCATGAAATTCTATGTTCCAGATTGGGCCAACCAGAACATATTTTGTCTTTTCTGATCAGTAGCCATAAAACTGAAATAAAATTAAAAACAGATCAAAGAAGGAATTACTGATACAACAGATAAAGACCCTAAAATCTTAAGAGAATATTTAAACAAGCTCATGAGTATACTTTAAAAAAACAAAACTGAGAATTCCCTATGAAGCTGTAATAGAAAAAATTAAATCCAGAAAAAATAGAAATCAAGGGTAGATTTATGACTATTTCATAAATCAATTCAACCAAAATCTTCAAGCAAAATGCCCGTTTTATAGATGAGTTTCACAAAAATCTACAACTAACATTTAGATTGCTAGAAAGGAAAATAAGAGCAAAAAGGGCCCCATTTCCTTATAAAACTTGATACAATAATAAAATAGGTCCACAAGAAAATTATAGTCTAATCTAATTTGGAAATGCAGAAATAAGAATCCTGAACATGGTATTGGGGGAGGAAAAAAAAAAAAAAGAACCACATAAAAACAAACCAAAATAAGCACCCTTAGGAACATAGTTAAGAAATTACTACAACACAGTTGTTAGCAAGCATAGTCTATGCAAGAATTTAAGAATACATTCTTGTTAGAAAATAGATTATGCTATTCACAATTTTTGCTTTTTCTCAATAGACACACAAAAAGTACTCAATATAATTCAATGCAAATTTACCACAAACAAGCAATCTTAGCAAACTAGTAACTGCAGGGAAGCTACTTGTGCTGACACAGGTGACCTACCAAAAGCTGACAGCACATATCAGAGTTAATGGGGAAATCTTCTGTCAAGTTTGACTCAATTTTTTTCTACTTCTTTTCCAATAAATATACGGACCCTTATAAAGCTCATAAATCCATTACAATGCAAAGTGGGGAATGGATAAAGGGCTCACCTGAGATTTTTTCATTTTCTACGGGCCTGGGAGAATGTGGAGACCTGTGATGGTTCAGTTGGGGGGACAGGAAAAGGTCATGAGATCTGGCCTGCCTTCCAGCTCCTGGATTTACCTCCCACAGATCTTAGCACTCCAGCTGGGAAGCAGTCTCCCTATGGGAACAGGGCCCTTTGGGCCTTGAAAAGGCATAAAAAGGACAATGTGGGCGTGATAGTATCAGTCCATGCACAATTCTGAAATGAGTATGGGGGCTTAAACCTGCAGTTCTTCACTGGACGAATATAAACTTTTCTCAATCGATGCAACAATAATGCATGTGTCCTTCTGACAAAAACATAAAGAAATAAAAACAAAACAGGATTAGTTGAATTACAGTATACCAAAGGATAAGACACTATTCTTTCATTAAAAGTAACTTAGCAGAAAGTACACACACACATGCACACACACACGGGTACACACACATGCACATAAACACACACACAAATGCATGTGTAACTGCTGAAACTGGAATAAGCTGTACTGACTGAACCAATATCAATTTTATGATTTTGATATTTTACTACAGTTGTGTGCAAGATGGTAAGACAAGAATAGGCTGGGTAAAACGTGCACAGACTTCGCTATACATTTCTTTGCAACTAACTGTTAATCTACAATTATTTCAAAATAAAAACGTTTTTTAAAACCCTGTTAGTGACATTTTGAAAAGTAAATATATTGTTTTATACATAGAGCATAATAAATTTATTTTTTGCATTTAAAAAAAAGTAACTTATTAGAAAAATACTCATGATGCATCATTTATCTATTTTCCCAATAATACTCTTTATTCCTTGACCAGTACCCAGAAAGCAGACTAAAAGAAATGGGGGTTGTTTAAAGGCAAGGATTATTAACTATTTGTTTTAACTATGATGCAGTTTCTCAAAAGGCCCTTCTGTTAAGATGCTTGTGATGCCTTATCTGTGAAAGTGAATTGCACTGTTTTTTCCTCCTGGCTCTGCCATGAACAAACTCGATGTCCCTGGACACGTTACTGAAGCCATCAGGACTCATGTCTTTAAAGCTTTCAAGAGTCAGAAACAGATATCCATGGAAACCCTTCGTGAAGCATCATTCTAATGATATGAATAATGTCAGAAGTGTCACATGTGGTACTGGACATGAGTCACAGCAGCACATAATTTGAACAGAGAGGCAAATGAAAGCATAGGAACATTTTAGGGATGGGTGGAGACAGAAGAGCCTCACTTCTAGACGTTATCCCTTACCTTCAGACCACATCCATACAGGCTGTCCAGTGAAGTGGCCTTTCCTGGGCATCCTGCTTCTGGGCCTCCACAGCTGACCTTGCCCTTCTCAAGGTTGGTCCAAATTCTCCACTATCAGACAGTCTGTGGTGGCTTCTGGAGGTGGTGACACCATCAAGTTTGCTGCATTACTGTGTTTTGGGCAGGCATATCAAGAACTGCTTTTGGCTGAGCAAATCAGCTGCTCCTCTGAAGCTCTGGTAAGAGGTAAAAAGTCAGAGGAGCATTTTCTTCCAGGTAAGATTCCAGTTCCCAGAGTCCCCCTGCTTTCTACCTCACCAGTGCTGCTTTTTCCCAAGAGATCAGGGCCCTAAGCCTGGGAAGCAAATTTATTTGAGGGGGAAAAACAAAAAACAAAAAACAAAAAAACATGACTCTTGGAACTTAATGTGGTATCAGACTTAAAACACAGATATCCTGCCAGTCCAGGAAGGGCCAGGAACACTGTCTTACCTAAGGGATCTAAAGAGACGCTACAGACCCCAGAATACACTTGCTATGAGGTAGGGTGCCCTTCACACTCACTTCAAACAATATCACCAGAGACTTCAAGACAGGACACTCGATTATGTGCTATGATAGCTACCGTACTGTGTTTTAGGTAGATGTTGTATTAGAAGGAGCCTGAGAATGGGGTAAAGCACACCTGCCTTTAAATCCAGGCTTCCCCGACAGCTAGCTTCTGACCTGAGCACATCACCTCACCATCTTAAACCTCAGTTTATTTGTTTTTAGTGCATATGGTTATACTGACATCAAAAAGTGGCTGTGAGGTTTATATAAGCCACTAAATGAAAAGAATCAAATGTCTTCTAAACATAACAGTAGCTGCCACTAACTCAGTGCTTAGTATCTGGCATTTGTATAATTGTAGGTGACACTTAACTAACCTTCAAAACAATGTCCTGAAACAGTCATTATTACTAACCTCATTTTCATATGAACGAACTGACCCTTCCCCAAGTTCCTTATCTCACCCCTGGTTTCTGGTGACAGAGCTGGAATTTACTCAGGCCTTTCTCTATTGCGTGCGTAGACCACGGCCTGCCCTTCCTGCCACACTCAGTCGACGTTGTAACTTTCTAAACACACAAAGACCTCCCGCCTTCGGCTTCCACTATTTTCCGGTCGAGCTGCACCTGGGACGGGCAAAAGGTCCCCGCAACTCCGTTGGTACCAAATACCTTCCCCTCATGAGGCCTCTGCACCCCCGCCGCCCCGGGAGCGCGCGGAGCTGGGGATTCGCCCACGTTGGCCTTTCCGGGGCAGGCGGCCGCGCCGGGTTCCACGCGGCGGGGTTTCCTTGAAGTCCCTTTCCCGCTCCCCGGGCCCAAGACCGCCTCTCCCGGCTGCTCCCCAAGGCTCTCACCTGAGTACTTACCCTCCAACCCCTAAAGACGCCAGAGGTCTCAGGACGGACACGGCGAAGCCTAAAAGGGAGTCTTGAGGAGGCGGGGCAGCGGCTGCGCCTGCGCAGAGGAAGCCCAAACTTTTGTTCCCAGAATGCTGCGAGGGGGTGGAGGAAGTGTCCCGACTACTTTTCCAGACTCCTCCTCCTCCTTCAACTGATATTTACGATGTTTCCGTGTAATAGAAAGTTGGGGGCTAACATTCTTAAAGGTCTCCCCTACCCAAGTTCCTTCAGAGCCTGCAGAAGTTAAAGGTTAAGTTTCAACACTACCGCCAAAGACAAAGCCTGGTCCCGATCAGATCCCGATAGAAATACCGACTTTTTAAGACATTTGAAGAAAATTGGGGAAACTTGCTTTGCTAAACGTATGACTACTTAAGGATTTAGGAAGGAAATTGTAAGGGAGTTTTTTCGAAAGGCGGGTAACGAACCCAAAAGGCAGGGAAGAAAAAAAAAAAGGTTTTATTTGAGAGAAGCCAATCTCCTGATTGGTGAAAAGCCCTGTAAAAGAAAATCCCACCACCTGGCCAGGGAAGTGCACAGCCGGGTGGTGGGATTTCCTTTTATAGGGCTTTTTAACAATCAGGAGATTACACAGTGTTTTGGACATGTAAGGTATGTGACTTTGGCCAGTAGACGATTACACAAAGTTTATTTTGTAACTTTGGCAGTGCCTGTTTTGTGCATTTGAGCAGGGGAGGTGGGGAGGGAGGGAGTAAATCTGTGGCGCCAAATGGGGGAAGGGGGCCGCAGCCCAACCGGCTTCACAAAAGAGGGAAATGGAGGAGGGGCCACAAACCCAGACCTAACAAAATTGTTATATATTATATATAACTGTAAATTTACATGCTAACTTAAAATTTTTCATCCTGGGACCTCGATCCTTTCCTTCATACAAACCGTGGACCCATTGTCCCCCTAGCCCGGTACTGCATGCCCTGGAGCCCACCTTGACGGTTTTAAGCTGAGGGCCAAGTCTAAACTGTATATGAGAACTGTTGCTTTTTATACATTAATGTTGTTTCCTCCTGAATTCTCTTACTGTTGCAACAAACTTTTATGTTATCTCAGATTTTCAGGCACATACAAGTTTGCCTGCTTTTCCCCAATGTTTAGAATTCTTAACCATTACAAATAATAACTACAAAAGCACTGGTGAAGTTTTCTTGAATAAACTATAAGAATCCATAACATTAACAACTCTAATACAGAAAAATTGGTTAATTCATTCAATACATAGTTACTGAAAACCCGTTGTATGGTAGACATCATCCCAGGTGCTGGGATTACAACATGAAATAAGAGATACAATTCTCTCCCCTTAATCACAGTCCCCACAAGGAACAGGTATCACCCTCAACTGAACAAACAATTGAGGAGAGTCTATTAAAAGGGCTCTTGACAAACCATGGGCAGGATTGATGAACTACCCTGTGACAAGTGACAGTAAGGAGCCATATCACCACAGGTGTGAAGTGGGAGTATGAGAATTACTGGAATCTGGAAGAAAAGGCCACGCCAGCAGGAGTAATGGCTTCAGGAAGGGGAATATTGTAATGGCCAACTCTTCACTCAGGATAGAGAGCCATTGGGATACGTATACCATGTTTTCCACTGTGAGGTGCTCCAGGAGTCCAGCCCAGACCCACACCGCACTTTGCTTCTGGCCAGTCGCTGATGCTACCAAAACATGGGGGGCCAAAGGGAAGGAGCCCTGGGGGTGTGGCAGAAAGGGCAGCAGGAGAGTCAGAGGACAGGAGGAGCTGAAGGAGGAAAGAAGGAAAGGAGGATTGGAGGGGAGAGGAGAACACAAGAGAAGAGGGAGGGAGGGAGGCTCAGGAACTGCTACCAAGCTCTCCCTAAGGTACAGGGGACACAGGGCTGTGTGGGGATCACGGGAAGGGATGGGGTAACTAAAGGCACGAACTGAGTCTTGCAAGTGGTTGGATTCCTGAAAGTCTTGTTATTTGTCCTCTTAATCAGTGTGAATTTCAGTGTTTGCAAAAATGGACCCTACTCAGTTATCATATGGACTTACTCTGAGAAGAAAAAATTTTTTTCCCTTTTAAACAAGCAGTTACATAGTAAATAGCCTTTATTATAAAATACAATTTTATACATAAAACCCCCTGAAGTTCTAAAGCTAAAGCTAATGGTCATCCCATCACTTTCATTTGTTTTATGAAAGTAGGATGGTCTATCTCATCGAGCAGCCTTAGCCACGTCATGAATAAGATCTGGAGCTGGGTTTTTCCATCCACTTGAATTTTGTGCTGAGTATGGCCACTAAATACTGCTGTTCCTGATCATTTGAGACAGCTTCTTGTCCTTTACTTTTTACAATGTATTTGACACTTAAAAATAAAACTGACTTTGAAATAATTTTAGATTTATAGAAAGGTGCAAAATTGTAATACAGTTCCTGTGGAGTCTTCTTTTTTAAAAATCCAGTTTTACTGAGATATAGTCACATACCCTACAATCATCCAGTGTGCAATCTATTACTCACAATACCATCATATAGTTGTATATTCATCACCAGTATCAATTTTTGAACATTTTTCTTATTCCAAAAGAAATAAAAATAAAAGTAAAAAAGAACTCCTAAAACACTCCATCCCCCACATCCAACCCCATTCTTCCTTTAGTTTTTTTCTACTCATGTGTCCATACACTGGATAAAGGGAGTGTGAGCCACCAAGTTTTCACAATCACACAGTCACCCCATGTAAGCTACACTGTTATGCAGTCGTCTTCAAGAATCAAGGCTACTGGGTTCACTTCGACAGTTTCAGGCTTTTCCTTCTAGCTATTCCAATGCACTAGAAAAAAGAGGGATATCTACAGTGCATAAGAATGCCCTCCAGAATGACCTCTTGACTCCATTTGAAATCTCTCAGCCACTGAAACTTTATTTTGCTCCATTTCTCTACTCCTTTCGGTCAAGAAGATTTTCTCAGTTCCATGATGCCCCATCCAGGCTCACCCCTTGGAGCCATGCCCCACGTTGCCAGAGAGACTTCCATCCCCTGGAGTTATGTCCCATGTTGGGGAGAGGGCAGTGAGCTCACCAGCCACATGGGCTTACAGAGACCACATCTGAGCAACAAACAGGTTCTCTGGGGAGACTCTTAGGCACAATTATAAATAGGCTTGAACTCTTCTTTGCAGTCACAAGCTTCATAAGAGCAGGCCCCAAGACAGAAGGCTCATCTTACTAAACTGTTAGTCCTCAATGTATGTAAGAATATCAGTAACAATCTGGGTGGGGAAGTCCAACATTTCTGCATTTTTGCCCAGTTCCTCAGTGGAGGCTGCAGATATATATTTACTGTCTGGCAAATTACTTTGGGATGTATCGGGATTTCCCACTAACCTGTAAAAACCTACCAGACCTCACTTCCTATTCATAGTTCCATGTAACTATGGTATTTGAATAAATGGACTGTACAAGTTAAATTTAGTGTGCTGCAGAAAAGACAGATCCTGCACCAAATAAACATCTCTTCCCTTGGTCTCACACAGAGGTTGAAGTTTAAAAACACAGTCAGTGTATGGGCAGATGAATGGAAAAATGGGGACAAAAATTAGATGAAGAATAGGGTGGGATGGAGGTGATAGAAAGATCTAGGTGTTCATTTTTGGTTTTTTTTTGGAGTGAGGAAAATGTTCAAACATTGATTCTGGTGATGATGGAGCTGTGAATAATCAACTGCACACTGTGGACTACTTAGGTGGGTGAACGTACCTGAATAAAACTGTATTAAAAAAAAGCAAATGAACAATGGGAGGAGGAGGGAAAGGGGAGAGTTTGGATACTCTTCTTAGTTTAATTTTTATTTTATTTTTTGAAGTAATGAAAATGTTCAAAGATTGACTGTGGTGATGAATGGACAACTTATGACAATACTGTGAACAAATGATTGTACACTTTGACTGTATGTTATGTGACTATAGTTGAACAAAATTGCATTAAAAATTCCAATAGTTGATAACTAGCCAAATAAAATATGATGCATCCATAAAAAATTTTTGAAAAAAATAGTCAAAATCGTCCTTTACCGTTTCGTCTGATTTACCTTGGTCCTAACCAACATCATTTCATTCATAGCTCTAATTGAGTGTTCGGAAATAGACCTTCTCATCTACAGACATTTGATCTTTGATAAGGCAATCAGGCAAAAGCAACTGGGACAAAGCAGCCTCTTCAATAAATGGTGTTTGGAGAACTGGATATCCATATGAGAAAGAAGGAAAGAGGACTCCTGTCTCACACCTTATAAAAAATGAACTCGAAATGGATAAAGGCCTAAACATTAGCCCTAACATCATAAGACTTTTAGAAGAACGTTTAGGGAATTCTTGATCCATTTTCTAATGTTAACTTATGTAAACATGGTACATATATCAAAACTAAGAAATTAACATCAGTAGGACACTATTATCAAAACTAGAGACTTCATTTGAATTTCTACAATTTCCCCACTAATGTCCATTAACTGTTCCAGGACCCAACCCAGGACAACTTATTGAGTTATGACACCTTAGCCTCCTCGAATCAGTGAACTTTAGACAGTACTGGTCAGATACTTTACAGTATGCCTCTCATTTTGGGTTTCTCTGATGTTTCCTCATGATTTGATTACAGCTATAGGTTTAGTGAAGAATACCATAGAGGCGATGAACCCTCCTCTTATCATTACATTGGGAGTACCTTACATTAACATAGATTATTTCTGGTGATGGAACCTCAGTATCTTGGTTAAAGTGGTGTTTGCCAGGTTTCTCCTCAGTAAAGTTATTATTTTTCCCTTTCTACACTACATTTGTTAGAAGCAACTCCACACACTCAGTGTTGATGGTGTGTTAAGGTCCACATCCAAGAGGGAGGAATGCCAAATGAACTTCCACACATATGTTAAAACCATCACATTAACTAATAAATATTTGCAGAGAGATACTTTGAAACATCCGGTTTTTCCTTGAAGTGTCACCCAGTTATTTTACCATTCATCAGTGGGTCATGCCTGCAAGTTATAATGAATGTTCTAATGGTTAAAATGAAAAGAAATAAAGCCACATGTGCCTAAGTAACCCTCTCACTGATAAAACAGAAAGGAAGAATTTCCATAGCTACAAGCAGGACAGTGCTATACCCAAGTCTTTATTTATGTCCTGAGAGTGAGTAATAGCCTCTGCCATGAAGCCAGCTGAAATCAATCTTTCAGTTGATGGTAAAGGAAGCCTTCAGCAAGAATTGGCCCAGCAGACATAACTGAGACTGTCACTGGAAGGCCTTGGACAAACTCTACTCCTCACAACACTGAGGGATAATCATGGGGAGTAGAGACCCCTTATGAAAACAGCACTCCAAATGGGGTTCTCTGGTCAATCAAGACAACTGCCATTTCTCCCCAGACTCCAGCCCCCTGATGGCATTAGGGAAGAATGGAGCAGCTGTGAAATGTGTCTTATGGGCACACCATTATGGTAGGTAGAAATCTAAAATGGCCCCAAACATGTCCTGACCCTTGAAAATGTGAATATGATGGTGTGTCTGTTTGAATGTATTATGTCCCCCAAAACACCATTATCTTTGATGTAATTTTGTGTGGGTAGACTTATCAGTGTTGATCAGATTGTAATTCTTTGAGTGTTTCCATAGAGATGTGTCCCATCCAACTGTGGGTGATGACTCTGACTGGATAATTACCATGGAGGTGTTACCCCACCCATTCAGGGTGGGTCTAAATTAAAACACTGGAGCCATATAAATGAGCTGAGAAACAGAAGGAATTCAGTGCAGCTGAGAGTGACATTTTAAGGAGGAGCTACAGCCAAGAGGGACACTTTGAAGAACGCACAGAAGCTGACAGAGTAGCTGCAGATGAGACAGTTTGAAGACGGGCGTTGAAAACAGACTTTTGCTCTGGAGAAGCTAAGAGAGGACAAACACCCCAAGCGCAACCAAGAGTGACATTTTTGAGGAACTGAAGCCTACAGAGGAACATCCTGGGAAAAAGCCATTTCAAACCCAGAACTTTGGAGCAGACACCAGCCACGCCTTCCCAGCTAAGAGTTTTTCCAGACACCACTGACCATTTTCCAGTGAAGGTACCCGATTGCGGATGTGTTACCTTGGACACTTTATGGTCTTAAGACTAACTGTGTACCCAAATAAACCCCCTTTATAAAAGCTGATCCATCTGTGGTGTTTTGCATTCTGGCAGCACTGGCAAACTAGAACAGATGGGATATTAGTCTCATGGTTAAATTACATGACATGGTTGACCTTAACATAAGGAGATTGTTCATGTGGGCTTGACTGAGTCACATGAGCCCTTAAAAGTAAAAAGCTCGCCTATACACAGTGGTAGACTGGTAAATCAGAGATTTGGAAACATAAGAAATTGACATGCCACTGCGAAATTGAAGATGAGAGGTTCACATAAGGAATGTGGGTGGCCTTAAGTAGCACAGGGCAGCCACCAGCTGACAGCCAGGGAGGTCATAGCACCTCAGATATACAGCAATGAAGAGCTAGGTTCTGTGAACATGAATGAACTTGGAAGGAGATTCTTTCCCAGAACTTCCAAATGAGTGCCCAGCTGAGCATAGCTGTTCCCTTGAGTGTGAGGCAGAGCAGAAAGCTCAGCCAAGCCCACCTGGACTTATGACCTATAAACTGAGATATAAGAAATGGGTGATATTTTAATCTGTGCCAGTTTGAATGTATTATGTCCCCCAGAAAAAGCCATATTTGATGCAATCTTGTGGGGCAACCGTTTCAGTGCTGATCAGATTGGAATCCTTTGATTGTTCCATGGAGATGTGACCCACCCAACTGTAGGTGATAACTCTGATGACATAATTTCCATGGAAGTGTGGCCCCACCCATTCCGGGTGAGCTCTGATCAGTGGAGCCATAAAAATGAACTGACAAACAGAAGGAACTCAGTGCAGCTGTGAGTGATGTTTTGAAGAGGAGCTACAGCCAAGAGAGACACTTTGAAGAAAGCACAGGAGCTGCAGATGAGAGACAGTTTGAAGATGGCTGTTGAAAGTAGACTTGCTCTGGAGAAGAGAGGACAAATACCCCAAGTGCAACCAAGAGTGACATTTTTGAGGAACCACAGCCTAGAGAGGAACGTCCTGGGAGAAAGCCATTTTGAAACCAGAACTTTGGAGCAGATGCCAGCCACATGCCTTCCCAGCTAACAGAGGTTCTCTGGACACCACTGGCCATCCTCCAGTCAAGATACTGGATTGCTGACCTGTTACTTTGGACACTTAAGACTGTAACTGTGTAACCAAATAAATCCCCTTTTATGAAAGCCAATCCATCCCTGGTGTTTTGCATTCCGGCAGCATTAACAAACTAGAACAGATTTTGGTACCAGAGAAGTGGGGTGCTGGTGCTGCTGTGTTTGCAAATACCAAACATGTTGGAGTGGCTTTTTAAACGGATAAGGGGAAGATTATGGAAGAACTGTGAGGAACTTGATGCAAAAGGTATAGACTGCTTTGAAGAGACTGTGGAAATATGGACTCTTGCGGGTAGCTGAGCTTGTGCCTCGACTTACCAGGCCTGGGCCAGGGGACTTGATATCACCCCCTGGGGAGGGTAGTAGGTACGGGCGTGAGTGCCCTCTGCAGCCCCCCCGAGCCTAAGGAGCGAGGTCAAGGCAGCTCCCTTTTCCTCACCCAAAATGCCACTGGCAGGGGAGGCTTGCCGGAGGAAACCGCCTTTCTCCCAACTGCCCTTTCCCCACTTCCTTATCTTACCCACATACTCCCTTGTGCCAAGGCCACTCCTGCCACCGCCAGTGCGCATGCACCGTGGCCAGAACAACCCCCGCCCGCTGCAACGGCTCCTGCGTCCTCTCAGAACCAATCCTAGCCCCTCTCCCTTCATTATTGCCATTTTAGGCTACTTCACCTCCTTTCCAGCCCTGCCCTTCTTACCAGCCTATATAACCTGTAATCACCCCTGAATAAATCTCTTTGGCGCATACCCCTACTGGATGAAGAGTGTTTTTGTCCTTATCGCCGCCCTCCTTGCACGCCTCTCGCCGAGGACCCTGGCCACGTCCTCCGCCTCGCCCTCGCCTCCGGGAAAGAGTCCCCGCCGCCGGTAACCTTTAAGCAGCCCCGAGAGCTGAGGGCTCGGCTACCGGCCGCCACTCCCCCTAGAAGCAGTAACCCCGACCGCAGACTCTGAAGATTCTTTTGACGAGGCCTTAAACAGAAATGATGAATGTGTTGTTGCGAACTGGAAGAAAGGCGATCCTTGTTTTAAAGTTGCAGAGAATTTGACAAAATTGAGTCCTGGTGTCAGATGGAAGGAAGAATTTGAAAACGACAACCTGGAATACTTAGTTGAGGAGATCTCTAGAGTACGTGTGGAGGACGTACTCTGGCTTCTCCTTGTAGCTTATAGTAAAATGCAAGCAGAGAGAGATAAACTTAGAACTGAACTCTTTGGGTTCAAAGAGACCAGAAGCTGATGGCTTTGAAAATTATGGGCTTCCAGGGGGTAGAATTCCAGAAGCTACAGCCCAACATGAGGATGTAACCAAACATGGAACCCAGCCGCCATTTCAGTACAAGCCAAGACTGGAAAAGGAGTCAAGCAAAAAAGGTTTGTGGAAAGTCCTATTGTCTGACTTTATTCATGCGAAGCCAACAGAATTTTTGTGAGATCTTTATAGACAGAGCCATTGCCAGTCTGGACTGGAGGAGACAGACAAGGAACAAACTGAAGGAAAAATATCTTCAAAGACAGAGCCATGGAGGTTGAGGTCTGGAGTCAAGAGGCCTTGGGCTGGGAGAGTGGATCAGCCCACATGCATGGAAAGGGTGTTTGCCTGGGAGGTCGAGGGTGGGCATTCCGCCTCAATGCTCTGGAAGTTTTGCCACCCCAGGTCCCAAAGAGGGTGGAGCACATTCCCAGGAAATTGGGGAGAGCCTGGCTGCCACCCCACTATTCTGAAGGGGTTGAGCATGTGCCCCGGAAATGGAAGGGAATCCGGGTGCTGCCCGATGTTTGAGGAGGGTGGGGCCGAGAAGGTAGTCTCCCCAATGTGTGGATATGTTGGAGAACTCACCTCAGTGTCTGGAAAGGAAAGAGCTGCCGCAAAGTCCCTTAGGACAGGTGATACTCCCGCTCTCTCAAGCCCCAAGGATGCAACGTTGTTCTGTTAATGACTCTCAAATTTTGAAATCTAATGGGAGTTTGTTCTGTGGGTTTTAGGAACTGTTCTGGTGCCTTAAACCCTGTTTTTCTCACTGTTTCTCCTTATAGCAATGGGAATGTTTATCCTATGAATGTCCCTCCTTTGTATATTGGAAGCAG
Organism: Choloepus didactylus; assembly: GCF_015220235.1. Classification (NCBI taxonomy): domain Eukaryota; kingdom Metazoa; phylum Chordata; class Mammalia; order Pilosa; family Megalonychidae; genus Choloepus; species Choloepus didactylus. The sequence continues at coordinate 22,027,357 of NC_051316.1, forward strand.
GTAACTGGTTCTAGGTTTCACAGATCTACAGCCAAAGGGGAAGTTTGCTCCAGGACACACCATGCTGCTTGTAACTGATTTTGATGGGATCTTGTACTTACCTATTGCTACTGAAATGATTTGTTTTTGATATTGTGATGGGATGAATTATTTTTTATTTGGAAAGAATATAATTTTCTGGGGTCTAAGGGGTGGAATGTGCCAGTTTAAATGTATTATGTCCCCCAGCAAAGCCGTATTCTTTGATGCAATCTTGTTGGGCAACCATTTCAGTGCTGATTAGATTGGAATCCTTTGAGTGTTCCATGGAGATATGACTCACCCAACTGTAGGTGATAACTCTGATAAGATCATTTCCATGGAGGGATGGCCCTGCCCATTCAGCATGAGTCTTGCTTACTGGAGCACTATATAAGAGCTCAGAGAAAAGGAGCAGTTTGCTACAGCCAAGAGGGACACTTTGAAGAATGCACTGGAACTGAGAGACGAGCTTCAGCTTACAGAGACATTTTGGAGACGGCCTTTGAAAGTAGACTTTTGCTCCAGAGAAGCTAAGAGAGGACAAACGCCCCAAGAGCAACTGAGAGTGACACTTTTGAGGAGCTGAAGCCTAGAGAGGAATGTCCTGGGAGAAAGCCATTTTGAAACCAGGACTTGGAGCAGATGCCAGCTACATGCCTTCCCAGCTAACAGGTTTTCCGGATGCCATTGGCCATCCAACAGTAAAGGTACCCAATTGTTGATGCATTACCTTGGACACTTTATGGCCTTAAGACTGTAACTTTGTAACCAAATAAAGCTCCTATATAAAAGCCAATCCATTTTTGGTGTTTTGCATTCCGCAGCATTAGCAAACTAGAACATAATCCAATAAGTTTGTGACGATTTTTTATGCTTCTTTAAAAAGCTAATAAAAATTTCAGTACCAACAGCTGGGTGTGGCCATAATAAATAAAAATTTGCAAGTGGATTTAGAACCAAGTAGTGGAAAGAGGGTGATCCACTTTTGAGCAGAATTTTAGGCATATGATACAGTCCCAGTTACATTGAACTTAATGTTGGTGGAAATACGGTCATTGATACACTGCTGGTAAGAACGCAGAAGGAAATGGAAAACATATTGTGCCAGTTTGGATGTATTATGTTCCCCAAAATGAAATTTTCTTTGATACAATCTTCTGGGGGAAGACATAATAGTGTTCATTAGGTTGGAACTATTTGATTGTTTCCATGGAGATGTGACTAATAACACCTTTGATTACGGTGTGACTTCTTGAAGGGCTTGTTTCCATCAAGGTGTGACTGTGCCTGTTCAGCATAGGTCTTAATTTTATTACTGGAGCCCTATAAAAGTTCAGAAATATAAAAGGACTTCAGAAAAGCTGCAGCCATGAGGGACACTTTGAAGAATGCACAGGAGTTAAGAGAGGAGTGCAATGCAAACTAGGAGGCAGCAGACACCAGCCACATGCCTTTTTAGCTAACAGTTCTTCGGACGCCATCAGCCATGCTTAAGTGAAGGTACTCTATTGTCAAAATCCTTGATGCCTTACCCTGGACACTTTATGTCCTTAAGACTGTAACTATGTAACCAAATAAACCCCCTTTATAAAAGCCAAACCATTTCTTCTGTTTCGCAAAACGGCAGCATTAGGTAACCAGAACACATATTATTTGAAACTGAAAGAAGGAAAAAACTTAGTGGAATTGTCTCCTTGAAGTTATGTAGAAAGTAGATTTTGTAAGCAATGAACTTGCATGTGTAGGTGAGACTTTGCAGTAAAGCGCTGAAGGTGTTTCTTTGTCATGCCTATAGTAAAATGTGAGAGAAGAAATTAAGGATAGAAGTATCAAAGAAAAAGAAACAAGGACTTTATCATTTGGGAAATTCTCAGCCATCCAGATGGCAAAGAAGCTAAAATCAAGACGCTTCCAAATGTCTGGCACTGAGAAAAAACTGTGTGTGGCTGTGCACCACTTTTCTGACCCACTGGAAATACCAAAGATCAAAGTAGTCATTCACAAGAGATTAAAGATGTGACTCACAGATACAACCCCCCTGCCCCCAATCAAACTAGGTGGCCTCCAGGAAAGTGGGGTCATGTGCTTTGGAGCAACAGAAGCCAATACAATTGATATTTATGAGCTTCCTGGAATCTCTGCTGAGTTGTTCTTGACAATTTTGAATCATTGCATTTGTACCGTTTTGAAAATCTGATAGAAAATCAACACTAATATGTCTGCCCCCGAAAGACTGTATCAAAGAAAATTCCATGTACACTCCTATATACAATCAAAAATTGCATCCATCTTAAGCAACAAATGAACTCCTTACAGCTGTTTGTGGTCTCACAAATTGAGTTAAGGTGGCTCAGTATATTTATTTTCTACTCTTCTGATACTGAAGTCCAGAAGTATACTCAATAGGGGAGGACAGTGCTCTACAATGCAAAGGTCGTAAGCATGAGAAACAGTTAGTCAGCCACTTACCCTGGCAAAACTCCTTGGCTTCCTTCCTTGGGTGGATTACACTAGCAGGCTGCCTGTCATTCTGGTTCACACATCAGAGATGGCTGAGGGCATTTAATGACTTACTTTGTTAAGCAGACATTGATGCCTGCTCAATAGAAATTTTTAGTTTATTTGGACGATTAGGCAAGCAGAAGATCGAAAGTCATTCAGTACCCAAACCAAGCCATAAGGAAAACATATAGGGATCCAGGTCAGGGCAGAATGTAAGAAGGCTCCTTGCCAAATGTGTCACTACCTGCAACAGTGTGAAACCCTCTGAAAACAGGCTGCTTTTCTGCCTATATAACCATGAAGACCCTTACTGAGCAGGTACACAGAAAATCTAACTCTTCCTGGGTCTCCAAATGAGGTGACCATTTCTTAGAACAAAAGTGAAGAAAACTGTAAACAAAATTATCAGACAAGAAGAAAGATCTGACATGTAAGAGAAAAAAAGGAGGTTTAATGACAACAACGTAGATAACATTCTCCAGTAGATGAAGTGGTGCTGGGGAGTCCTCTGGATATGTCCTGAGCAAACATGAAGAGCAGGTGGAGTATGCATACCCAGTCACTAGCCTGGGTCTCCTGGTTTCAAGAATGACTCCAGGTCCTCTAGTTAAACTGATATCACTTTGTGCGTAATTGATTAAGACTGAATTTAATGCAAATCGAATTATAATCTCAAAAGATTTGTTGAAGGGGCGATTAAATTGCCAAATATTATCTCTAAGGGAAACAATAACAAAAACAACAAAATTTGGGGGAAGAAATGGACTTGTTCTATGATGTATAGTATTACAAAGGCAGGCAAAACACATTGATCATAACAAGTCCAAACAAATAGCTTGGTAAAAATAAAAAGCAATCAGAAACACATGATAAGGCCAAAGTGGCCAAATGAAGGGGTTTTCAGCAAACAAATCTCAGGGAGTTTCAGAAACAAAAACAGTGATAGCCCTCTGGATAAAGACAGCATCCAGGAGTCTAGACTGGTATCAGTACATAAAGGAACAAACTATTCTTCATGGTATAAAGACAGTTGACATATGCATAAAGAATATAAGAAATACAAGGAAATCCTAAATTGCAGTTTGTGATTAAGGGAGACTGAATGGACATGACAAGAGAATATAATACTTAATATGGGATTGTCTTTTGCTATAATGGATAGTAGTTGGGAAATTGGAAAAATATTAGTAAGTGCCACAGATTAAACCCTAGTATTTTATCAGTGTTAATTTCTTGGTTTTGATAAATGTTCTGAGGTTACGTAATTCCTCATGTATAGAACAGAGTAAAGGGGCATCAAATCTGCCACCTAATCTTCAACAGTTCAGGAAAACTATGTAACAAAATCCATCTATCTATCTACCTTGCATCTACCTATATATTTGACAGAGAGAACAATAGACCAAACGTAGTCTAGTGTTAACTCTTGGGGAAACCGGCAGCATGTTGTCTGGGAATATTTTTATTACTCTTGCAATTTTTCTCTAAGTTAGAAATGATGTAAAAATAAAAATTAGAAAACTAGGGCTCACCATTACATCCAAGGACACATCTTTTATTAGTATTTCGGGACTACATAAAGTAACTATTGAAAGATCATGGACACTGTAGTCTTCAGAGACCCAAACCTTCTCCTATACTTATGCATTATCAGAAAACTCTCTGCCTATTCATCTGCTTCTCACTAAATGTAACCTTATTTCCACTTGTTGCAATTCAAAATTACAAAGAAGGCTGATCGTTTGTTAATTGTGGACTAAAAGCCTGTCACTGGCACAATCAACATGGAAGCAAGAGAGGAAGTACTATTATTTACTCATATGGGTTATATAGCAGTTCTGGGCACCAAGAGAGTATCTGTTATCAGAAGCAAACAGAGAAAGAGTACTGAGAACTCTACAATACCACTGTGAATGATAACTCATTACAAATAATAAAGCAGTCTAAATGAGCAGAAATGGCATGAAAGAAACTAATGATATTAGAACTATTTCTCTGGACAAAAAATATAGGTAGTGTTCGGCAAAATTCCCACCACCAACACACACAAAACCTACCTTTAGCAAATATTCCAGGAAGCTCTCCGCACCCACAACGGATGTGACTGTTTACATAAAACCCACTCTCAGCTTATGTGGCAGTTTGACCAAAAAAACAAAAATTTTCCATAACATAATAACCCCCCTGATGTCAACTCCTTATCTTAATCTGAACAAACCAATCCATGACATCTACTCTTTATCTTATCTGCCCTAAGCAAACCACTCCGCTGACATCAATTCCTTACTTCTCTATCTTACCCCAACATCCCTCCCAAAAGGTATAAAATTGTACTCTAACCTTTGTTCAGCGCTGTTGTCATTTTTTGGCTACAGGCACCTGTGTATAAATAAAACATTCTTCGATCGAGTTTTGGTCTCTTTTCTTCCCAGTCATAAAGACACTTTGGTGCCAAAACCCAGGAAAGAAAAAACCCACTTGCCTGACTTCAGCACCAACACTGGCACATCACCTCTGGGTAAGAAGCAAGCAGCCTTCTCTTTCTTCTCCGGCACTCTCTTTCCAACCCTGCCTCTCAAAAGCTATAAAACTTTTGAGAAAAAGAGTAATACCAAGATAAGCAAATGCTAAGAGGACAAAAACAACAGAAAATTATCATGCATATAAGGAAACCAGAAGATATGGATAATCCATATGCCCAAGTTAAAAAGCCAGATGTGACACAGAATTTGGAGCAATTAGTCAAAGTAGTACTCACAAACACCAATTTCATGGCTCAGTATTTAAAGGATATGAAGAAGACCCTAAAAGAGCATAAAGAAGAATTCGCAATGGAAAATTTGAAAACTAGCAGACATTATGGAAATAAATATTGTTAATCAAATGAAAAAAGATTTTTGAGACACATAAGACCAGATTTCAAGAGGTAAAGGGAAGAATTAGCAAATTCGAAAACAGCATGACAAAGTAAAAGTACAGAAGAATGAATGGTAAAAAAATTTGAAAAATTTGAAGTAGATCTCAGGGAAATGATGGACAACATGAAGCCCACGAATATAAGAATAATCGGCATTCCAGAAGGGGAAGAGAAGAGGAAAGGGCTAGGAAGGGTATGCAAAGACATCGTTGGAAAAACTCCCCAACCCTTTTAAATGACATAAATATGCAAATTATACTTGCCCAACGAACTGCAAATAGAATAAATCCAAATAAACCCACTGCCAGACATATTCTGATCAGATTGACAAATGCTAAAGAGAAAGTTCCGAAAGTAGCAAGAGACAAGTGATTCACCACATACAAGGGAAACAACGTAAGACTAAGTAGCCCTTACTCAGCAGTCACCATGGAGGAAAGAATGCAGTGGTATTGACATATTTAAAATTCTGAAAAATTGCCAACCAAGAATCCTTTATCCAGCAAAGCTCTCCTTCAAAATTGAGGAGAGCTTAAAATTTTCACATACAAACAAATGTTGAGAGAATTTCCTAACAAAAGACCTGCCCTTCAAGAAATTCTAAAGGGAGCTCTACCAGCTGACAACAAAAACAAAAACATAACAAACAAACAACAACAAAAAAAAAAAAAAAACAAAGGAGAGTGAGAGATGTCTGGAGAAGGGCACAGAATTAAAGAACTTTAGTAAGGGTACCTTAAAGGAAAGAGAGAGAGGGAATAAATACATTGGACAAACAAAAATGAAAGGATATGATGCCTGAATTCAAGAACTCCCTTCAGAGCAATAACACTATATGGTAATGGATTAAACTCCCCAATGACAAGGTATAGATTGGTAGAATGCATTAATAAATATGAACCATCAATATGCTGTTTACAAGAGACTTATCTTAGACCCAGAAACACAAAGAAATTGAAAATGAAAGAGTGGAAAAAAATATTCCATGCAAGCTACAGCCAAAAGAAAGCAGGGGTAGCAATATTAATCTCAAATAAAAGAGACTTCATATGCAAGGATGTCATTTAAATGCAAGGACACAAAGAAGGATAGCATATACTAATAAAAAGGACAATTCACCAAGAAGAAATAACAATCATAAATATCTGTGAACCCAATGGAGATGACCCAAAGTCCACGACACAAACATTCGCAAAACTGAAGGAAGCAACAGACTTTTCCACAATAATTGTGGGAGACTCCAATACATTACTCTTTCCTACAGGTGGATCAATCAGACAGTGGACCAATGAGGAAACTGAAAAACTAAACAATGTGATAAATGAATGTGACTTAACAGACATATATAGAGCATTACATCCCAAATCACCAGGATGCACATTCTTCTCTACTGTTCACTGAACTTTCTCCAGGACAGATTATACACTGGGTCATTAAACAAGACTCAATAAATTTAAAGATTCAAATTATTCAAAGAACACTCTCTGATCACAATGGAATACAACTAGCAATTAATAAATATCAAAGATTTACAACATTCACAGATATATGGAGGTTAAACACACTCCTAACAACTCACTAGGTTAAATGTGAAATTTCAAGAGAAACGGCTAAATATCTAGAGAAGAAATAGAAGACCTCAGCAACACAATCACAACATATCAAAACTTATGGGATGCAGAGAAGGCAGTACTGAGAAGGAAATTTATACCTCTAAATGCATACATTAAAAAGGAAGAAAGAGCTAAAATCAAACAAACAACTATTGGAACAATTGAAGAAAACAGAAAATGAACAGCAAATTAATCCCAAACCAAGTAGTAAAAGGAAATAACAGGGATTAAAGGAGAAATAAATGATATACAGAACAACAACAAAAAACAATAAAGAGAATAAATAAAACCAAAACTTGGTTGTTTGAGAAGATCAACAAGATTGACAAGTCCTTAGCTAGACTGACAAAAAAGAGAAGACCCAAATAAACAAAATAACAAATTAGAGAGGGGACATTACTGTGTATCCCAAAGAAATTAAAAAAAATTATTAGAGGATAACATGAACAACTGTATGCTAAAAAAGTAGATAATTTAGAAGAAATGGACAATTTCCTGGAAACACAGGAACAACCTAGACTGACAAGAGAAGAAACAGAAGACCTCAGCAACACAATCACAAGCAAAGAGATCCAATCAGTCATCAAAAAGCTTCCCACAAATAAAAGCCCAAGACCAGATGGCTTCACAGGCGAATTCTATCAAACTTCCAAAAACAACTGACACCAATATTACATAAACTCTTTCAAAAAAATTGAAGAAAATGGAACACTACCTAACTCATTTTATGAATCCAACATCACTCTAATAACCAAACCAGTTAAGGATGCAACAAGAAAGGAAAAGTAAAGGCTAATCTCCCTCATGAAGACAGAAACAAAAATTCTCAACAAAATACCTGCAAATCGAATCCAAAGACACATTAAAAAAATCATACAACATGAGCAAGTGGGGTTCATTCCAGGCATGCCAGGACGGTTCAACATCAGAAAATCAATGTAATGCAACACACTGACAAATCAAAAGGGAAAAATCAAATGATCATCTCAACAGATGCTGAAAAAGCATTTGACAAAATCAGGCATTCTTTTTTGATAAACACTTCGAAAGGCAGACACTGAAGAAGTTCTCAACACAATAAAGGGCATATATGAAAAACCCACAGCCTGCATAGTACTCAGTGGCGAGAGATTGAAAGCCTTTCCTCTAAGAAAAGGAATGAGAAAACAATGCCCACTGTCACCACTATTATTCAAACATTGTGCTAGCAGTTCTAGCCAGAGCAATACGGCAAGACAAAGAAATAAAAGGCACCCAAATTGGGCAGGAATAAGAAAAATATTATTTGCAGATGATACAAACTTATATTTGGAAAACCAAGAAATCAATGACACCGCTACTTGAGCTAACAAAAAAATTTAGCAAAGTAACGGGATACAAGTAATGTGTTGACATTATATGTAAAGCAAGAAATTCGTTTTAAATTTCTAGATAAGGCTTACTTACATTTTTCAATTTTATAGATTTTTCCTTTAAATATGTGATAATATTTGACAATTAGTTGAAATGTTTTACACATTCAAAACTGAATGTACAGGTGATGTCATCACCATGGTGACATAAACAGCTACTGAAAACTACTCTTCAGAGATTCAATGAAAAAAAGGACAATTGTGAATCGTTTGAAATTCCAGAGGATATTGACTGGAGTATGACCTTGAAAATGTTGAATTGAAGAAAGAGAAGAAATATCAGATAAGAATTTTCCATCCCACAACAGCCGATCCTCTTGCTTCCCCCACTCGGTATCCTGCAGGAAAGGCATGGAAAAGGCAGTGACATGGCACACGGGACCCCTCTCTCCAGGAACGCAGATTTTAAACTCTTACAGCAGTGAAAAATACCCTTGCTGTTTGAAGACCTGGTGGACTGGGGAGGACATTTGAAGGCCCAGCTCAGTGAGAGGCAAAGAGACTGAAAAAATGAAGACACAGATGCGTTTCCAGCCCTGGGTCTCAAAGCCCTTCTCCCACCCTTGAGGTAAGCAGCACCTGGCATGTGGATCCAAGGCAGACCAGGCACTGGGGATGATTAGGTTACCCAACAGCACCATCTGCAGGACAGTCTGAAAAGTGCAAGGACCCTTTCTTAGGAACATAGAAGCGGGTCTACACACCGTGTAAGGAAACCTGGCCCTGTTTTGGCAGAAAAATAGGGAAGACCCAACTGTTAAAGCAGGGATGTAAAACAAACCCAGGTATTGCTAGCCAGTGGAAAACAGAGCACCACTGGAGGCCAGGAGATTTCTATTACCACACACAGTGACCTTGCTGGGGTATCAAGTGCCCACCTCCCACCTCTATGGCAGGCCACAGTGGGCACCTGGTTTGGGTGGGGGGGAAGACTGGGAGGAAGAGCCAATCTGACAACTGGTCAGGGAGAGAAACACAGAAAGAGATAAAAGTCAACAAACAAGAAAACCTTACACAAGGGAGAAAACCTCAAGAATAAAGCAATCAAGAAAACCACAAGCCAGGACAGTAGAAAATCAAGCCACATCAGGAAACAGGAAGATATGGCCCAGTCAAAGGAGGAAACTAACATTTCAACTGAGATTCAGGAGTTGAAACAATTAACTACAGATGTTTAAATGACTCTTTTAAATTGAATCAATGAGGTGAGAGAGAATGTGACACAAGACAAAGGATATAAAGACACTAGGTGATCATAAGGAAGAAATGATAAGCTTGAAAAAACAAATGGTAGAACTTATGGGAATCAAAGGCACAATAGAAGAAATGAAAAATACAGTAGTGACATACAACAGCAGACTTGGAGAGGCAGTAGAAACGCTTAGTGAGATGGAAGACAAAATATCTGAAATCCTGCACACAAAGGGACAGGGAAAAGAATGGAACGATATGAGCAGGGTCTCAGGGTACTCAAGAACATGAAGCACACAAATATACAAGTTAGAGGTGTCCCAGAAGTAGAAGAGAAGGGAAAAGCTGCAGAAGGAATACAGAAAAATAATCAGTGGAAATTTCCCAATGCTTATGAGATGTAAAATTACAGCTCCAAGAAGCACAGTGTACCCCAACCAGAGTTCATCCAAATAGAACTACTCTAAGACACTTACTGATCAGATTTTCAAATGTGAAAGACTAAGAGAGAATTCTGAAACCAGCAAGAGAAAAGCAATCAATCACATACAAGGGAAGAATGACAAGACTAAGTGCAGATCTCCCAACACAAACCATGGAGGCGAGAAGGCAGCAGTATGAGATACTGAAGATACTGAGAGAGTAAAACTGCAAAGAATCCTATATCCGGCAAAACAGTCTCATAAAAATCAGGGATAATTTAAAATATTTATAGATAAATAGACACTGAGTTAGTGAACAGCAGACCTCCCTGACAGGAAATACTAAAGGGTGTGCTACAGATAGGAAAAGACAAGAAAGGCTTGGAGAAGAGTATAGAAATGAAGGTATCAAAAGGTAGAGAGAGGATAGTGATTGGATATTTGATGTTGGAGTATAGAATGTTCTAGAAGATTGATTGTGTAGCACAACCCTCTGTGATGGTAGCATAGTATAGTAAGTATGCTGAAAGAAGACTGCTGTGAATACTGTTGAAAGAGGAAATTTAGGGGTCTGAATGACATGAGAAGGAAATATAGAAGGGACTGTATAACTTAGTGAAACTTGAAGTAGTCAATGTGTATGATTAAATGTACAAATGTAAGAAAATTTTTGCATGAGGGAGCAGCAAGAATGAATGAAGTTATGAGGTATGCAACAATGTGAATGGACCATGAGGACAGTATGTTGAGGGAAGTAAACCATAAATGAAAAGACAAACATTAAAATGGTCCACGGTTTGCTAATGCTGCTGTTAAGCAAAACAACAGAAACGGATTGGGTTTCATAAAGGGAGGTTATCTGTTTACAAATTAACAGTCTGAAGGCCATGAAAACGTACAAATTAAGGAATTCCATGAGTATACCTACACCAAAGGACCAGTAGTGTCCAGAAAACCTCTTTTAGCTAGGAAGGCACGTGGCTGGCATCTCCACGGAAATAATCCAATGAAACTTTTCACTCTCAATTGACTGAGTCACATCTCCTTGGAAACATTCAAAGGATTCCAACCTAATCAACACTAATACTCCCCCCCACAAAATTTCATTAAAGATAATGGTGTTTTGAGGGACATAATACATCTAAACTGGCACTCTAACATAGACTACTAACAATATTTAAACTCTGGGAACTGAATGTTCGACCATGGGCTATAAGGGGAAGGTTTATATAAAGGCTCCTAGATTGGAAGCTCTTGCAACAGTCACAATTATTCATGATTTATAACAGTTATTTCTACATTTTGAGATACTGAGATATTTCTATGCAATGTAGACAGTCCCTGGAGCTTTGGGGGTCTGTCTGGCAGCTGGGACTCACAGCCAGAGTTCAACATATATGACCGTATGATTCTAAAAATCTATGGTTCACACTACCTTTACCCAGTGTAGGGAAAATCAGCAGAAAAAAATGGGACAAAAAGTAAATGAAAATATTGATCAGGGGGATATGGGACATTTTGAGTGGTCTTTTACTTGTATTTTTATTTTTTGAGAGTAATGAAAATGTTCAAAAATTGACTGTGTTGAAGAATGCACAATGATACGATGAAACTGTGAACAATTATATTTTCGATGATTCTATGGTATATGAATATATTTCAATTAAAAAAAGTAAATGGCAGAGATGGGGTATGGGATGCCATGAGTTTTCTCTTTTATTTTTATTTTCATTTTATTTTTTGGATGAAAATGTCCAAAAATTGATTGTGGTGTTGAATGCACAAATATATGATGAAACTATGAAGAACTGTACAGATTGGATGATTGTATGGTATGTGAATATATTTCAATAAAATTACACTTAAAAAAATGAACATGTATTCAAGGAGATATTTATTTTCGGTAAAGGATTTTCAGTATGTATTGAAATATTAGATTTCTCCACTCATATTTATCAGCTTCCCAATGAAGGATAATTCTGGGATGATAATTTAGGATGTCGTCAGGGAGTGGTTCTGAGGAATTTCCTGATATACATTGAGTTTACAGGTCTCACAGAAGTCATATTTGTAAATTTTATTAACCTATGGTAAGCATGTCAGTATTACATATATCAAACCTGCAGAATTTCATCAGAAACAACTTTATTTCCTTTGTCATGTTAAGTCCTCCTGTGTACATGGAGGAGAAAACTGTCCCATAGTCACTCTCTGGGCCTGGATCCTTCCATCTTGTACTTACTCATCATAAGAGCATGAGTCTCATGATTATCTTCCCAAAAGTTCCTTTCCATTCTGACAAGGGACAGAACAAAATGAAATTTTAGAGAGCTATCTTCAGTGGGTCTGGTCACCAATTCCTACATTCCACTAGTTAGAGATTGATGACATGAAGCTATTTCGATGAAGGAGAGGTTGGGAAAATTAGACTTAGTGTGCAAGAAGGGGAAAGAGGAAAAGTTACTAGTAGACAAATAATAGTCATTCTATGATATATCAGGTTAAGTCAAATTGAGCATGGACATACTGCAGGATTTTTTTTGTATCCATTACCTTCACAGAGTCTCCTTGTTATTCTGATACATGAAGAGGTTCACACTGAAGTTATTTTCTGCTGTACGGAGAAAGCTGGCTTTTGGTTTAGGGTTACCATCCACTTATTACATTCTAGGTTTTCTCACTCGATTTCTCTCATCATGAAGGCGTTATGGATCCTGTCACATTATTATTTCGTTAGAAGTTTTCAAAAGTTTGAGTTTTCTGAAGGTTGCGTTCACAAAGCATGTTTCCCATGTTAATTATTTTTACAGGCTCTCATTCTTGGGTGAATTCTCTGCTATCAAATAAGGAGTATACTATCACTGAAAGACATTCCATATAAAATATATTTCAAGAAGTTCTCGCTTGAGTAATTTCTTTGATATTTAAAGAAGGTTGATATTTTGCAGAGGAACTTCCAACGTTCATTTATACAAAAGGTTTCTTTCCTGTGCATCTCCTCTGGTTTCATGAGATAGGATTTCCAGCTCAGAGTTTTCCCAAACTATCACCATTCGTATGTTTAATCCCCTGTATGGGGTCTCTGACGTTCTGTAAGGTTTGCTTTCTGGCTGAAAGTTCTCCCACATTCATCACATTTGTACTGTGAGTTCTCTCATGTACTCTGAGGCCTGCTGTTTGGATAAAGCATTCTACACACTGATTGTAATTATAGGTTTTCTCTCCTGTGAGTCCTCTGATGTCTTAGAACTGAATTCTCGCTGAAAACTTTTCCATATTCATTACGTTCATATGGTTTCTCACCTGTGTGAGTTCTCTGACATCTTGTAAAACGTGATTTCTGCCTAAAAGATTTCCCACATTCATCACATTTCTGGGGTTTCTCCAATTGTAAGTTCTTTGATGTGTTCTAAGATATGATTTCTCTCTAAGATCCAACACACCGATTACAATGACAGTGCTTATCTCCGGTATGAGTTCTCTGATGTTTTCTTAAAACTGAGTTCTGACAGAAAGCTTTTTCACATTCATTACATTCATTGAGTTTCTCCCTTCTTTGAGTTCTATGATGTTTTCTTAGGCAACACTTCCTTCTGGTTTTGCACATTCATGACATTTGTATGTTCTTTGCCCTGTGTGAGTTCACTGTGGATTCCTCACATTCATTATACTCATGGGGTTTCACCCATGTTAGTTCACTGATGATTCCTTAATTCTGATATGACTGAAAGATTTCTCACATTCATTACATTCAGTCGCTCCCCTGTGTGATTTCTCTGATGTACTATAAGGGATGACTTATACCTGAATGACTTCCCATATTCATTGCATTCAAAGAGTTTCTCCCTTCTATGAGTTTTCTGATGCTCTCTTAGACATGAATTCTGTTTTCCCACATTCATTACATGCTTAGGGTTTCTCACCTGTGTTGAGTACTCTGATGTTTTTTTAGACTCAACTTGTCCATGAAAGCTTTTCCACATTGATTACATTCATAGGGTTTCTCACCTGTGTGAGTTCTCTTATGTTTTCTTAGACCTGAATGCTCGCTGAAAGCTTTTCCACATTGATTACATTCATAGGGTTTCTCACCTGTGTGTGTTCTCTGATGTTCCGTGAGGTGTGATTTCCGTCTAAAACATTTCCCACATTCATCGCATTTATAGGGTTTCTCACCAGTGTGAATTCTCTCATGTCTTCTGAGACTTGAGTTCTGGCTAAAAGACTGTCCACACTGATTACAATTATACGGTTTCTCTCCTGTGTGAGTTCTCTGATGTGAACTAAGAAGTGAATTCTGATTGAAAGCTTTTCCACATTCATTACATTCATACGGTTTCTCCATTGTGTGATTCCTAAGATGTTTTCCAAGGGATGACTTGTGTTTGAAATGTTTTCCACACTCATCACATTTATATGGTCTTTCCCTTATGTGTGTTCGCTCATGATTCCCTAGGTGTGATCTAAAACTGAAAGATTTCTCACATTCATTACATTTAAAGGGTTTCTCCCCTGTGTGAGTTCTCTGGTGTCCTATGAGGGTTGACTTATAGTTGAAAGATTTCCCACACTCACTGCATTCAAAGAGTCTATCGCATTTGTGAGTTCTCTGATGTACTCTGAGACCTATCTTTACACTAAAGGCTTTCTCACATGTATCACATTTATACGGTTTCTCTCCTTTGTGGGTTCTCTGATGTTTCCTTAGCTGTGATTTCTCACTGAAAGTTTTCCCACATTCATGACATTCATGGGGCTTCTTCTTTGAGTAACTTATTTGAGGACTAATTGGGCGTAAATTCATAGGACAGGACTTTCCAAATCCCTTACCCTCATAGGGTTTTTCCCTTGTGTGAGTTCTCTGATATACACTGCAAGATGACTGGTAACTGAATGTCTCTCTACATGTGTTATAATCATAGGACTTATCTGTTGTATGAGTTCTCTGATGCACTGGAAGGGCTGAATCCTGACAAAAAAATTTTCCATATTCAAATGGTTTCACCTCTGTAAGAATTCTGTGATGTTCTCTAAAATGTGAATCATGGCTGAAAGTCTTCCCTCCTGTATCAATTTTTCGAAGTTGAGTGATCCTACTGAACTTTATCCCATTTTCATTAGATTTATATTCATTAAGCTCATCGTGACTCTTATGTTCTTTAGGAATGTTCTGAGATACAATAACAGATTTTTCAAGCATGTTTTCCCCACCTTCATTGCATTTATATGATTTCATACTTGGGTGGGCATTCATAGATGCAAAAAAGGCAGCTTTCTGTAGGAAAGCTTTCCCACATTCACCATCCTCAAAAGGTTGCCTCAAACTCTGAACTGCCTGATTCTGAATAACTTCCTCCTCCTGACTGAAGGCTTTCATGTTTTTATTACAATGAAAATATTCCTCTCCTGTTTGAGTTCTGCCATCAATACTGTGGATCCACTTCTCAAATACATTAACCTCATCAGCACTCTCTTTTGAATACTGGCAGTGTGAGGCCAATGTGCTTAGATCAAGGTAAGTAGGTCCTACAGTGTCACATTTCAAAGGTATTATTCTTGAAGGAAAAGTGTTTATGTCCGGATTACATGGTGTTCCCGAGATGTTCTCTTGCTCTGTAGTCAACATTTTGTTGGTGAATAAAACTTGGCACCAATGTTTGCCTCGGTTTTCTGAGCTCTTAAGTTCCTCATGTTGGTAGTGTTCTAAAAATCAGAAAATTAAACATACTTTGTGATGCTTAACACACTTCTTATGGAATGAGGTTTATATACATATGCCCTATTATCTATTTTTTTGTTTCTGGTTCAATCTCCCACTTAAAAAATAATGCCAAATATTTATTCCCTCTATCCCAGTTGATTTTTAAAAATAAAACATGCCCAAGAACATCTTTATGTAGTGGAGAAAGGGACAAGAGAGTGGAAATGAAGGTCATATGTATTTGGCATTTAAAAAAATAATTCTCAAAATTAATGTATTGGCATTCTGAAATGTAATTCTCAAAATCAGTCTTCATGCTTCCTGTGGCATTCCCTGTGTTCCATTCTACACCTGAACACCTTGACAAGTTTATAATGGCACCAACTTCCACATGTGGTAGGTCATGGTTTAATTCTTCCCGTACTTTTATTCACAGGAACACAAATGTACAGTGGAAGTGTGAAACTGATGTGTGTTAAGTCATTTTTCCATCCGGACTGGATCACTTCCCTAGCCTGGGTGTATTTTATCAGGTACCTGTGTCTACTCTATCAGGGTCATTCAATGAACCGGTCTTGATCATCAAATCTTAACATTCCTTCTTTTAATTTGCCCACTCATTTCCCCAAAACCAGTTTTGCTCCTGTCCAATCCTTAATTCTGCTTTCTGTCTACTTTTCAACATATCTAGTTTTCACTGACTGTGAGAACCTTAAGGATCATGTTTCAACCTGATTCAAGAAACTTAAAAAGTATCTTCATATTTCTTTATCATAAATATCTTGTATACATTTTACTGCAATTACCCTGCTGCAAACCACTTTCCATGAGACAAAGTGTCAAGCCATGCTAAAAACATTTTGAGGTCTTCAGTCTGCTCCATAGGTACCCACAGATGAAAGACAGATGAGACATGATTCTGAAAAATAGCTTTCCACTAACTGCGTGTTCATTATGTATTCTAACTTCTGTTCCACTAGTCCACAGTATTTTCTGCTCTAGTTTCGACAGGTTATTGGTCCCCACTAATTCATTTCCAACAATTATCTTACACTCATATTCTTTTTCTAGTTATTCATTCCCAGTTTGGGCACTACTTAAATCTAGATGCCCTTTAGAGCAAAGCTATTTTCCCAAAGGTTTAACAATAATTTTTTTTAAGGCTTCTTGTACGTTCCCAGTAACTTAACCACCATTTGTTTTAAAACATGAAAGTAGTCACTGTCTGTGTTGTTCATTTGGAGTAATGGATACAGGAGAGAACTTCATGTATCTGAGATACAAGATTTTTAAGCAAATTACCATCACCAAAATCAAGAAGCATCTTAAACATGATGGCATGTCCACAGTTAAACAGGGCAGCATTTTCCTCAGTTGTACCTTAAATAACGGCTTACCTTTTAATCAACAGCAACTTTCATGATAAAATTTATTTTACATAGCTTTGCTCTCCTTTCCTAAATGCAACTCTCATGCTGATTTAATTGCATTCATGTACAATATAAATTAAACCAGCAACCCTTAGAAAATAATGAATCATATAATGACCCATTGAGCTCTTTGACACATAGTGGCTCAGACCTAGTACAATCCAACAGATAATGCTTCAAAAGGTCTAGAAATGTGACTTTGGCATGTGCTGACAGTGAAAGTGTTCCTGAATGAGTCAATATGAAATCCTTCTCCCCACCTAACTATGGGTAATCCACAATGGAATTTAAAAAGATTTATTATATATTACATATCACAGAATGGAAGAATAAAAGAGACCATTCTTTTGAGGGGAAAGGAGCTCATTTAATAACTGTATGCTATGTGAAACAGAATGTGTGAACGAGTCTCATTTTCTTCTGACACACTTATTAAGTGGGTTCAGAGTTTTAAAAAAAAGGGAGAGTGAAATATCTGCTAAAGTCTTGCAAGATAACTCTATAGAAGAAGTGGGAATCTGAGCCAAAATTGAAGGTATTCCTTCCTGAGCAAAACTTTCTTCATGCTTACAAGGTCCCTTTGGCCATGAAATTTTTAAACATTCTTTCCTCACTTCCCTTTATATTTTTCATCCTATGTACACAACACAAAAATAAGTACAATTTACTTTTTCCAGCTGCTTTATATAAACGGCTTCATAGAGCTTACTATAGTCATTGTTTGTCCTGCTTCTGTGCTCAACATAGAGACGCATCCAGGTATTTTCTTGTAGGCATAATTTGGTATATTCCCTTTGCTGTATATTTTTCTTTTCAACAACTGCACTACAATTTATTTCTCCATTCACCTATTAAAGGGTATTTGTGTTGTTTTCATTTTGGAACAAAATACTCACATGCTTCCTATACCACAGCAGTACACCATTCTCAAGAGTATATACCTAGGACCAGAACTGCCTGATATGTGGTATGTGTATCTTTGCCTTTACTCAATAAGGCCTGCTGATTTCAGAAGTGGTTGCATCAGTTTTAATTCCACAGCAGTGATGAGAGTCTCTGATGCTCCACATCTTCAATTCCTGTTTCTGTCAGACTCTTCATTTCTGCAAATCTAACGAATAAAGAACTGTGCACTGGCACCATGCTGCAGTTCTACTTTGCTACTGTTTCACAATTAATCAGGTTAAATAGCTTTTCCCATGTTTACTGGGCACCTGTATTCCCACTGGAAAAGCTCCTTAAGTCTTGTATGCGTTCATGCTAGGCTCTCAACTTTGTTAATAGATTTCCAGAGGTTCTCAGAAGAAATAAAAATTCAGAATTTTAATAAACCGCAGTTTATGTCTTTTATCATATAATACATGATTTTCTGTTCTTCAATTGTTCCCTATGAAATGGAACAAAAATGTTCTCCTGTATTTTCTTCTAAAATATTTACAACTTTGCCTCATAAAAACTCAGCCTTTAATACTCCTAAACAGACTATTTTGAAATGGTGTGAAGCAGGGCAAAATATGTCATTTTTTATATTAATGGCTTTGCAGCACTCTACAGTGACAACTGTTTCATAAATCAAGTGAAAATAAAGCATGTTTGTTTCTGCGCTTTCCATTCTGTTTCACTGTTCTATTTAATTTTCTCGACAGACTACCATTTTTTATTGGTTATAAGAGCTTTCCAATACACTTTTATGTCTCGGGGGGAACAAAATCCGCCTACCTTGTTCTTGTTTTTTTTCAAATGCACTTTAACAATTATTGGGACTTAGGATTTCCATATAAATTTTAGAATCAGCTTTTCAGGTTTCAAAAAATTGGGATTTTGTTCAGTATTATATTGAATATATAAACACATCAGAGAGAACTGTGAGTTTTAAAATACAATATCCCAATCTATGAAGTGTGCTATATTCTTTATTTTAGTTTAATGCCTCTCGAATACTCTTAGAAAAATTTAGATATATTACATGTCTTTCATTATATCTATTTCAAAATATTTTCACCACTGTATTGCTAGATGTATCTTCATACTTTTTTCTAACACAGTACTTTTCCTTTTCTAGTCAGGGATAGTTATTTGACACAATTATTTTGACTCTGAGAATCAATTTTGGTCTTAGAATTTAGAATATGCCAGCTTATCTTGATTACTCCTTTTATTTTGCTTAGTCTTCAATTAAAATTACCTTGCTTTTTAATGTATGTATGTTAGCCAAAAATTTTCTTCTAAATTCTACTTTACTTACTATTCAACAGGTAAATTCTAATGATTTTCATTTTTATATCTGTCTGGATATTGTACAATATTGATTTTTATTTATTCCTTGACCAAATGTTTTTAAAAGATACCCATTACTGATTTCAAGAAAGACATTTTGATTTTTTTCATATTTACAAGTTTTATTGAACAATAATATTTCTACTTTTTTCCCCAAATTATTGAAGTTTGCCTAAAATATCTTTATATTTTGTGACTGTTCAAATATCATGTAATAGAAGGTTTATTTTTTGTTTTTACAGTACACAGCTTTGACAGAGACATACCAGGTTCATTTTATGAAATATAGTATTTAAAAATTTGAGAGCAGTGGTCAGCAAACATTTTCTTTAAATGTTCAGAGAGTAACTGTTGCAGACTTTGCTGTTTATGTGGCTTTGCAAAGCACTATTTTAGAGTCTCAGTTTTTGTCTACTAACTCTGGTATGAAATTAGTGTACATTAAAGTCTACTCTGTCTAATGTGTTTGTATTTCTCCTTACTTCTTATAGTGTTTTTTGTGTGTAAATATTGATGACAATTTATTTGTTGCACAGTTATTCAAAACTGTTATCCTCCTTTTAAACTGTCTTCTTTAGCATTATCAAAAGGCCCCTTTTCTCATCTCTGTTTTGACCCAAATTGAACCTTAGTAGAACCTTTCCAAATTATGTTTTAGGTGTATCTCTGATACAATCTAATAACATTTTCATTTACTAAGCCTTTTAACCATTTACCTTAGTTAACAGGGCAGATATGTTTCAATTACTGTATGTTAAACAGTGTGTTTGCATAACTTTTGTGCAGAAAAGAATTAACATAGAAGGTTTGAGACTACTCTCCTTAGAAAGGTCTGTTTGCAAGGTAGGCTCCCCGCTGGCATCTTGGAACTTAGATTTCAGGAGTCCTCCAACATTCCCGGAGCTGATAAGAGTGGCTCACTGTGCCAAAACTGAAAAATGTGATTTATGCTAAAGACCTGTATTCCTTCTGGGAGTCTGCAACTTTGGTAGATGCTAGACACAGGAAACCTACATAAACAGCTCCCATTAAAAACCTTGGGCACTGAGTCTCTAACAAGCTCCCCTGCTGGGCAACATTTTCACACATATTGTCACAACTTGTTGCTGAGGTGATTAGCATATTGTGTGAGTCCACTGGGAGAGGACTCATGAAAGCTTGTGAGAAGATTCCTCTGCACTTCTTCCCATGTGTCTTTTCCTATTGTTGATTTGCTTTGTATCCTTTCACTTCAATATATCTTAGCAATGAATACGACTCTTTCTTGAGTCCTGTGAGTCTCCCTTGTGAATTATAATAACTGGGGGTGGTGCTGGGAACCCTGATACAGCTTTCTAAAAATACATGTCTGGTAATGTTGCAATGTATTTCTCTTCTAACAATTAGGAAGATTGGATTTGGCTCCATTAGTTATCCCTATAATTACAATATTATGCAATTCCTCAATTAAATATTCATTTTGATAGTATCTAGTAATTCCCTATTATAGAATGAAAGATTGTTTCCTCTCTCTTTCTGATGCTTTAACTCGCAATTGAGTTGGTTTAATAATATTAGTTTTTATATTTTTATTTACATATATATCCATCACTTAATTTTTCACCTTTAAATTATATACTTAGTGCTATGTTTTCAAGGTGGGATAGCAACATGCTTACATCCATCCTGTTTTATAAGGTTTTCCTTCCACATTTCATTGGATACTTTATTTCTAAAATTCCAATAAAGGCTTCTACAAGAAAAGTCCTGAAAAACATTTTAAACTGTTCATCTCTGATCACTTTGGTTCTAATACCCTTGGATACCTTCTGCCAGTACTAAATAACGCACCTGTATAGCTCCTGTCCAGGAATCCTTCCTCTAATAACCATGAGTCTTCTCCTTTTTCCAATGTGAAGATCAATTCTGGTTTTGTAAAGCAGTATCCTGTAAATTGGAAACAATTTAGAACTTGACTGAGTTGCAAGGGCTTCACTGTCTTTGAATGTGAAAGAAGGCACAACTTCAGAAGTGGCACGTTGACCAGGCTCGTTTCACTCTTTATGTGGGGAGTGACAACAGAAATATTTTCTTCTGCTCAAAAGGACCAACCTCCTTTAATCCCTAGATCACAAAACCAAATAATACCAAATTTTAATATAGGACAACCTGTTATGCTTCATAAAAGGGATTTCCAGGGAATATCCACTTGTGGCCATGGTGAAGGACAAGGAACCGATTAAACCCACCATAGTGTACATCTAGAAAACCAAGCAAAATATATGAAAGAACAGCTTTTAGACACTGGACAACAGGCAATGCAATACAAGGATTCTTGAACATAGGGAAATAACGTAAGACCTATGATTATCACAGATAACTGCTAAGTTTTCAAGACACTGTATATAAAGGACTACCAAAATAGAGCCTGACAGACTCAGTAAGTGAGGAGACAGTATTGAAGGTTTAGGGAAGACATAACAACTAGAATTTGTGGGGTAAAATACCAGAGAAGGAGAATTGTACTGAGAGGGTGAATCTTAGAGATCTGCAGAAGGTTCTCATTGAGTCTTTGGCTGGGTACTGCCTTGTGCATTGTGCTGGCCAGGATATATTATGTCCCCCAAAAAGTCATGTTTTAACCCAATCTTGTGGGATATTTAGATTAGGTTGTTTCCATAGAGCTATGACTCACACAACTGTAGGTGATACTTTTGATTAGATTATTTCCATGGAAGTGTGGCCCCAACCATTCAGGGTGGGTCTTGATTAGTTTATTGGAGTCCTTCAAAAAGACCGGCTGAGAGGGACATTTTCGAGAGAAGCTAAGAGCTGACACTGATGCTGACACTCAGAGATGCTTGGAGACACTTGGATATGCCAGACTGGTTTTCTCCAGAGAAGCTAAAAGAAAAAAGCCCAGAGACATTTTGGAGAATGCCACTTTGATACCAGAACTGCGGAGCGAAGGATCATTAGACGCCAGTCATGTATATTCCCAGATAACAGAGGTTTTCAGGACACCACTGGCCATTCTTCAATGAAGGTATCCACTTGTTGATGCCTTAATTTTGAGATTTTCATGGCCTTCGCATTGGAAATTATAACCTAGTAAACCCCCTTTATGAAAGTCAACCAAAGGGCAAAATGATGCAGTGGTTACATTTGGAATTTAATTACTCCTCTAGGGCAGCTGGTAAATAGCCAGTAACTTTGTGGAGCAGGCATTTCAGGGAAGTCTATGATCAGCCACACATCATACAACAGCCTGGAATGCGTAGAGCAGCTGAAATCGCAGCGAAACCTGTAAGTTTCCCCGGCCAGGGGAAGTCGTCCCTCCCTGTCCCAGGTATAGCAGACTGTATTGAAGCTAGTTCCTAGAGGAAAAAACGACAATCTATGCTAGGAGCATGGAGCGAGACTCAACCTGGCCCCAAGTGCAGAATTAATTAACAAACTCAGATGACTGAATAAAAGCTGCAAGCACAGATAAGCTGAGAGCAGGCACAAAAGAATCTGGGAATAGTCATCCCGGCAAAGAGGAGGTAGGGCTAACAAAAACGGGGGAAAAAACAGAGACTTTTGCAGTTGGAGGCACTCAGAATACTGGAAAAGTGCTGGGCTCCAACAAAAAGGGGCAAATAGAAATGGGTCCCAATTCCCATCTGCAAAACCAGGAACTTGGGGTCCAACTTTCAAAGAGGGTACATTTGGTTAACTTTTCCTGTTTCCTTGCTCTCTGACTCTTTATCTTCTTACATTTCAATTGCCCATCAGAGCTCCTGCCCCAGTCCAGACTCCTGCAAGGGCAGAATTAAAGTTGTCTCAGAGTAACTATCAGGTGAAAGAGATAATAATAATAGCCTAAAGGGCTTACCTTTAAATAGCCTACAGTGGGACTTACAAAACTTGGAGGCTGGGAAAGAACTTGAAAATGGGTTTCTTTTTTGTTTTCTTTCTTTTTTTTTTATTTTTAATAACTATTCATTACAGAAAGCCTCAAATGTATGCAATTGGCCCCTGGACCAAGGCAGGAGTGGAGCTAAGATAGCCCTGAGAGACAAAGCAATGAGTCTAGTGGGGAGACAATCCCCTGAAGGGCATAACTTCCCCCAAAAAACATCAGGGCCCAGCTCAGGGAGCAGCCTTCCTTCAGAGAACTCGGAGCCCAAGGGCTGGAAAACAGAAACCAGCTTGACTCAACCATGCATCAATCCCAATCTCTGCATCTCAATTGATGCAGAGAAGGCATCTGACAAAATTCAACATGCATTCTTGATGAAAACACTTAGAAGGATAGGAATAGAAGGGAACTTCCTCAACATGATAAAGGAAACAAATGAAAAATCCACAACTAACATCATACTCAATGGGGAAAGACTGAAAGCTTTCCCTCTAAGATCAGGAACAAGACAGGATGCCCACTGTCACCATCATTATTCAACAATGTGTTGGCCATTCTAGCTAGAGCAACCAGTGAAGAAACAGAAATAAAAGGCATGCAAATTGGAGAGGAAGAAGTAAAACTTACACTGTTGCAGATTACACGACCCTATGTGTAGAAAATCCAGAAAAATATACAGCAAATTACTACAACTGATCAATGAACACAGCAAAGTAGCAGGCTGCAAGATCAACACTCAAAAATCTGTAGTGGTCCTATACACAAGTAATACGAAACAGGAGGAGGACATCAAGAAAAAAATTCCATTTGCAATAGCAACCAAAAGAATCAAATATTTAGGAATAAACTTAACCAAGGTCACACAGGACCTATACATAAAAAACTACAAGAAACTGCTAAAAGAAATAAAACAGGACCTAAGAAAATGGAAGAACATAGTGTGTTCATGGATTGGAAGAGTAAATATAGTTAAGATGTCAATTCTACCTAAACTGTTTTATAGATTCAATGCAATACCAATTAGAATCCCAACAACTGACTTTGCAGAAATAGAAAAACCAATAACCAAATTTATTTGGAAGGGCAAGGTGCCCTGAATAGCCAAAAACATCTTGAGAGGAAAGTGGTAGATCTCACACTACCTGACTTTGAAATATATTACAAAGCTACAGTGGTCAAAACAGCATAGTATTGCCATAAAGAAGATACACTGCGCAACTATGAGAAGGAGTGAAGCTGTGAGACACGCAATGAGGTGAATGGATCTTGTAGACAGTATTTTGAGTGAAGTAGGCTAGAAACAAAAAGACAAACATTATAATGCCTCATCAATATGGACTAACTAAAATGTGGAAACTCTGAGAATTGAATCTTAGAGCATAGCCTATCAGCAGAACGCTTATTTTAATAGTACCCAGATTGTAAGCTCTTACAGTAGTCACATCTATTCCTGAATTGTAATGGCTATCTCTAAATTCTGAGATGCTGATCTCTGTGTATAACCTGGATGGTCTCTGGAACTTTCGGTATCTGTGTGACACCTGAAACTCAGAGCTAGAGCTCGGCAGCTATGAATGTCATTTATAGCACATACAGCAACTGTTTAAAAAGCTGAAAGAGTCCAGACTTCAATTAGAGATATGAAGGAAGCAGATCTGCTTAGGCTAGGGCAAATCAGGCAAAAGGTTAAAGGACGATTTTGACCGTGTGTTAAAACTTTCAACTTCTGTGTGGTACCAAGGGAAGAGATGTTTATTTGGTGCAGAATGAGTATTTTCTACAGCACACTAGAGAATTTAACTTGTACAGTCAATTTGTTTGAACACCGTAATTACAAGGAACTTTGGATAGGAAGTGAAATCTGGTAGGTTTGTACACATTAGTTTGAAATAGTGATACATCCCAAAGTCATTTGAGCAGAGAATAAAAATATATTTGGAAGGCCCCCCTGAGGAGCTGGGGAAAAATGCAGAAATGTTGGACATCCCCACCTGGGTTATTGCTGATAATCTGACAAACACTGAGAATGGACAATTTAGTATGCTGGGCCCTCAATCTTGTGGCTTAATTTTATGAGGCCTATTACTGCAAAGCAGAGATTAAGCCTATTTATAAATGTGCCTAAGAGTCTCCCGCAGAGAACCTCTCTGTTGCTCAGATGTGGCCCTCTCTCTCTAGCTAAGCCAAATCAACAGGTGAACTCACTGCTCTCCCCTCTACGTAGAACCTGATGCCCAGGAGTGTAAA
Source organism: Choloepus didactylus (assembly GCF_015220235.1). Classification (NCBI taxonomy): domain Eukaryota; kingdom Metazoa; phylum Chordata; class Mammalia; order Pilosa; family Megalonychidae; genus Choloepus; species Choloepus didactylus. Next base: position 22,052,973 of record NC_051316.1, read on the forward strand.
TCTCCCTGGCAAAACAGGATATGACTCCTGGGGATTAGCCCAGACCCAGAATCATGGGATTGAGAAAATCTTGACCAAAAGGTTCTTTGAAATTTGCTCTCCAACTCCTTGGTAAATTGTACTTTGAAAGTTATCACTCTTCTATTTATGTTATGTATCACAGTAACAAATGTAAAAAAAAAAAAACAAAAAAAGTCAACCTAGCAAACATATTTTCAAACAAAAATCAGCTGAAAGAAAGTATTTCACAGCACCGTATGTGTATAACCATAAGAGTTTAAAGAAATTCTTCAGAAAGAAGAAAAATAATACCAGGGGAAAATTTACATCTACATAAAAGAAAAACCCCATAATCTGGAAACATGAGGCTAATTTTAGAACTCTTTTAAAAAGACAATTTAGGAATAAACTTAACAAAGGATGTAAAAGACCTCCACAACAGAAAACTACAAAACTTTACTAAAAGAGATTAATAAAAAGGACCTAAAAAGGTAGAAAATATTCCGTACTCATGGATGGGAAGACTAAACGTTGTTAAGATGTCAATTCTACCCAAACTGATCTACAGATTCAATGCAATTCCAGTCAAAATTCCAACAACCTACCTTGTGGACTTGGAAAAGCTAGTTATCAAATTTATTTGGAAGGGAAAGGGGGACTCAAATAGCCAAAAACATCCTATTAAAGAAGAACGAAGGGGCAGGACTTAAAATTCCTGACTTTGAAGCCTACCATAAACCCAAAGAAGTCAAAACAGCATGATATTGACATATTGATCAATGGAATCAAATCTAGAGTTCAGAAACAGACTCCCAGATCATAAGGCTCCCAAATCCACTGAACTGTGACAGAGTACTCTCTTCAACAAACGGGGCTGGGAGAACTGGATATCCATGTCCAAAAGAATGAAAGAGGACCCCTTCCTCTCACCCTGTACAACAATTAACTCAAAGTGGACCAAAGACCTCAATAAAACAGAGAGCACCATAAAACCCTGAGAAGATAATGTAGCGAAACATCTTCAAGACCTAGTTATCAGGAGGTCACTTCTTAGACCTTACACACAAGCAACAAAACAAGAAAACAGATAAATGGGAACTCCTCAAAAACAAAATCTTTTGAACCTCGAAGGAATTTGTCAAAAAGGTGAAGAGACGGCCAATGCAATGGGAGAGAATATTTGGAAACCATGTATCTAATAAGATACATCTTGCATATATAAAGAAATCCTACAACTCAACAATAGTACAAACAGCCCAATTATAAAATGGGCAAAAGATATGGAAAAATGTCTCTCCAAAGAGGAAATACAAATGCCTACAAAACACATGAAAAAAATGTTCATCTTCACGATTACTGAAATACAAATCAAGACCACAATGCCATTAAACAAACAGGAAACTAAAAATGCTGGAGAGGATGTGGAGAAATTTGAACTCTTATTCACTGCTGGTGGGACTGTATAACGGTACAGCAGCTGCGGAAGACAGTTTGGCAGTTCCTCAGAAAACTAGACATCAAGTTATGTTACAATCCAGCAATTTTACTTCTCAGCATATACACAGAAGACCTGAAAGCAGTCACATGAACAGACAATTTCCACACCAGTGTTCTCACAATTGCCAAGAGATGGAAACAATCCAAGTGTCCTTCAACAGATGAGTGGATAAACAAAATGTGGTATATACATACGATGGAATATTACACTGCAGTAAGAAGGAAAGAGGTCTTGAAACACATGACAACACAGATGAACCTTGAAGACATAATGCAGAGTAAAATAAGCCAGACACAAAAGGAGAGATATTGCATGTTAACACCACTAATGTGAACTCTGTGAATAATGTAAAATAAGTGTCTTCTGATGTAGAATATAGGGGACCTAGAGATACACAGAAGCTAGTGAATGGGGAATGATAAGCTGATGTGTATAGACATGATAATGAGGGTGAACTTAATGGTATTGGAATGGACAGGTGTGACTATGCTTCCTTAATGGGATTAGAAGTATCAGTGCCACATTGAAGGCGAACAGGTTTGAAAGTAGTTTTTTAAAGGCATGTAATCCCCAGAGTAGCACTTCAAACATAAATAAGTGTTAGTATGATATATTTATAAGGTATGACACTGGTACAATGAGTTAATAGAACTGCATATGGAAAAACTACCCATTATGTATTATAGTCTATATTTAACAGGAATATCTTAACTAACACTACACTAATACTAGGGATAAATAATTTGAGGCTGATAAGAGCTCTGGGATGTATTATGTTATGATAATTGTATAAAATTGAGAGTGATGATGACTGTACAACTAAGTGAAGATAATGAGAGAAAGTGTTTATCTTGGGGCAAAATATATGTTATGTGAAATTAGGAACCTAACCCTTAATAAATCAGATCCCCGACTTGAGGCTTGCTCTTATACAACTTAGGGCTGTAAATGGGAGGCTAAGCCATCCTACAATTATGCCTAAGAGGCACCTCCTGAAAACCTCTTTTATCGCTCAGATGTGGCTTTTCTCTAAGACCAACTCAGCAAATAAATTCATTAACCTCCCCCCAAGATGGGACATGACTCCCAGGGGAATGAATCTCCCTGACAACATGAGACATGCATGACTCCCAGGAATGAGCCTGGCCCTGGAATCAAGGGACTGAAAACACCTACTTGATTAAAAGGGGGAAAGAAAGGTAACAAAATAATTTGCAGTGGCTAAGAGAACTCAAATAGAATCGAGAGGCAATCCTGGAGGTTTCTCTTATGCAAGCTCCACCCAGATATCCCAAATGGCCAGCATATGCCATGGTTTACCAATCATAGTTACAAAATACCTAGGTGCCTATTTGAGAGTCTATAACAGATTCTCAGTTCACTAAGTTTTGTATCTCAGAGACTTAAATCTATCAGCGTGTTCCTATGCCAGACAGGTCCTAAAACCCAGAGGCAAAACCTCTTTAAGAACAACAATCAGATGCAGCCCCCTTCCCCATGGTGTCAACACCCCCTTTCTATGTGAAAGAGTTGGGGTGGTCATTGCCTAGACACCCCTGAAGACTGAGAAAGTTATTGGATGAGAGGAAAGGGTGGCAACAGACAGAATGGGATTTAATAGAGGATTCAGAATACTTAAATTTTATATAAACATATGTATGTATTAGATGCTAGGGTACTGGAATAGCTAGAAGGAAATAAGTGAAATGGTGGAAAAATAACATAACATTCTTTGAAATTTGCTCTATAGCTATTTGTTGAATTGTGCTTTGAAAGTTGGCACCTTTCTATACATATCCCACATTGCACAATAAGGAAAGAACTGAAACTGTGGAACTTTAATCCATAACGTTTTATGAAATTACCTATATAACTGCTTATTGAACTGTACATTGAAAGTTAACACCTTTGTGTATATACGTTGTATTTTCCAACAATGGAAATAACTGAAATTGCAAAACTGTAATGCATTTTAACATTCTTTGAAATCTGCTCTCTAACTACTTTTAAATTGTCCTTTGAAGGTAATCACTGTAATGTATTGTGCCAGTTTGGAGATATTATGTCCTCCCAAAAGTCATATTCTTTAATGCAGTTTTGTGAGGACAGATATATTAGTGTTGATTAGGTTGGAATCTTTTGATTGAGTGTTTCCATGAAGATGTGACTCAATCAACTGCAAGCAAAACGTTTGATTAAATTATTTCTATGGAGATTCAGACCCCGCCCATTTAGGGAGGGTCTTTGATTTAATCACTGGAGTCTTATAAAAGAGCTCACAAAAAGGAGCTCAAAGCAGTTGAGAGGGACATTTTGGAGAGACATCTGGAGAGATGCTTGCTGACACTTGGAGATGAGGACAGAAGGACACTTAGAGATGCTGAGCTAAGAGATGAAGTTGAGTCTGTCATGGAGAAGCTAAGAGAGGGCCCTCAGAAACTTAGAAACGCCTTGGGAGAAAGACGCAAGGACACAAAGGAGCTGAGAGAGAGGAGCTAAGGCAGAGACATTTTGGGAGAAGGCCATTTTGAAATGCAAGCTGGAAGCAAAGGATCAGCAGTCTCCAGCCAAGTGTCTTCCCAGCTGACAGAGGTGTTTTGGACACCTTAGTTTGGACTCTCAGAACTGTAAATTTGTAGGCAAATAAACCCCCTTTATAAAAGCCAATCCATTTCTGGTGTTTTGCATAATGGCAGCATTAGCAAATCAGAACATGTATATATATTGAAGTTCACAATTTTTAAAAATGTATTTTTAAAAACTGCTTAATATTGCCACTATATAGCTGAGATCCAACAAAGGGGATACTCTAAAGAGGACCTCCTAGAGGACCTAGCCAAACTCACATATCATAAACTAAAGTGAGACTAAGCAATAGCATTTCATAAAATACAAGGGCCATGACACTCTGTGGCATTGTGTGGTCCCCTAACGGCAGCAAGATTCCCACCGCCATCGAACACAAGTCCACTTTAAGATATGCATGATACCTAGGAGGCTTATTCTGGAGGCAATACATCCCACATCTCTCACTTTCACTGTAGCCCATACACAAAATCACATTTACATCTGCAGCTTTCTACTGGGGAGAATCCCAAAAATACACCTTAGTATTGGCAAAACAGGCCATTTCCCACAGCATGCCCCTTGTCCCAGTGGGAACAGATTTTAGATTAGAGGTTTGGCTATCTACAAGTATGCCTCTTGGAGTCTGTAGTAGTGGATCAAAGACCTCAATATAAGAGACAGTACCATAAAACTCCCAGAAGATAATGTAGGGAAACATCTTCAAGACCTTATACTAGGAGGTCACTTCTTAGACCTTACACCTAAAGCACAAGCAACAAAAGAAAAAACAGATAAATGAGAACACCTCAAAATTAAAAGCTTCTGTACCTCAAAGGAATCTGTCTAAAAGGTGAACAGAAAAATGAAAATGAGAGCACAACATATCAAAATTTATGGGATGCAGTTAAGGCGGTACTGAGGAGGAAATTTATAGCTCTAAATACATACCTTAGAAAGGAAGAAAGAGCTAAAACCAAAGACCTAAAGGAACAACTGAAGAAGCTAGAAAATGAACAGCAAATTAATCCTAAACCAAGTAGAAAAGAAACAACAAGGATTAAAGCAGAAATAAATTGACACAGAGAACAAAAGAACAACAAAGAATAAATAACACTAAAAGTTGGTTCTTTGAAAAGATCAACAAGATTGAGAAGCCCCTAGCTAGACTGACAAAATCAAAAAGAGAGAAGACACAAATAATTACATGGGACCAATTCCCATCACCGCCAGAGCCACCAGGAATCAGAGATTATAGATTCCAAACTGGGAATGATCAGGGTCACTTTTAGAAATAAAGAAAAGCTATGTGTGGCGGATGCCAGTCATAACGCAAAATGATCTTCTTTTACCCTGCCATGAGTGCCTATTGCTCATACAACAACACCCGGCTCGCAAACACCAGACACAGAGTGAGCCCCGAGAAAAAGCATTATACAGTCTCTCAGCGGGGAAGAAACAACAGCAAATCTGGCTGTCATGACACAAGTAGCACTCACAGAAGCCGATCCTTGCCCACTGGTGCAATGTCAATGTCTACCCTGGCTCTGAGTTTTAGTATTTTCACTGGCTGCATGGGTCACATGACTACTTACTGCCCTACAAGGCTTCACCATGTAGGCCTAGGAATGCTCAAATAATACTCAGCTAAAAACCTAAAACTGTACACAGGGATGGGACAGAGGAAATTGCTGGCTGCTGCTCCTCAATCACCCACATCCAACATGCCACTGAGCATGATTAATGACCCAAAGCTATCCAATCTATATATCAAAAGGGTCCAATAGCATAAATGGGTCCAATGCATAAACAATTCTCGACCCAGCATACCCTAAGTAAGATTTTCATACAACAGCAATGGTCTCCTGAGTACAATAAAAAAAAACCCAGCATGGCCCACTGTCCTCTACTCTAACCTCCTGGACATTTTACTCTAAGACAAGAGGTTAGACTGCAAAGAGGGCCAACAAAAAATTAACACCCAATTGGCAAATGTGTGGACAAAACATTCTCGCTGTGGAGAGAAGTGCAGGTGACTATGTGGGAACATGCAGCCAAAGCCTTTGCTAGGCTAGATGACTTCCTAAAAGTCATAGACCTCTGTGACAACAATCATTTCACTAAACCTACAGAGATACCATGACTGGAGCTGCACAATGGTATTTAAAAGCCCAAGAGAAAATTCCCCATTCTTTATGGACTCCTACTTGGGAGCAAAACACATGTCATGTTTGGCCTCTGGCATTACTACCTCACCTCAGATGATATTACCCCAACCCCTGATCTAACCCCTGAGAGGATTTCATCTCCAGTAGAATCCACCACAGTAGTTGGAGAACAGGACTTACAACAGTGCTTGTAGCCCTGGGACTCATATGTGGACTTACACCCTGCAGAGATTGCCAACTGCCTGCCCAGTGGGCCCATGTGGTACCTTAAAGCTTGCAAAACAGAAAGCCACCCCCCCACCACCACTGTCAACTTGCCCTGAGATGAGCAATCCCCACTGGTTAACAATGTCTACATAACCATTTAAATGATGACTCATGCGTCCCAGAAGAGCACCTCTCTGACAACCTCTTCCTGTGTGTACTAATGCAGAGAAATTCTTGCCCCATAATACCAACAGAAGGGTTTCCTACACACAGTATCATGGTTACCCCCTACCCTATACCCACATTTCCACCTTCCTCACCTTCTCCCTACAATACCTGACTCACCCTCTCAGGAATATTTACCCACTGATGACGTTTTTGTGTATGTAACCAAAATAGCAGCCCATAAGCTAGAAGAATAGAACTGTTGGATATTCCATCACAATGTGCAGGCGTATTCCCCAAAGTTTGTACTCCACCCTGATGACCTGGTCCCGGATGAGCCCCTGTCTTGGACAAAGATCAATCACTCTTATGCTCCCATAAAGCTATGAGATTACCCCAGGGTAGCTACTATCTGCCCCTCCACTAATCTGCCTAATAAAAGATGAGAGTCACACAAACCCAGACTGTGACAGTCACATTAAATTCATATACTACTTATTTACTTTCTGGATTTTCTACATACAGAATTATGTCACCTGCAAATAGTGAAAGTTTTACTTCTTGCTCTCCAATTTGGATCCCTTTTATTTCTTTTTCTTGCCTAATTGCTCTAGCTAGCAATTCCAGCAAAATGTTGAATAACAGTGGTGACAGTGGGCATTCCTGTCTTGTTCCTGATCTTAGAGGGAAAGCTTTCAGTCTTTCCCCATTGAGTATGATGTTAGTTGTGGGTTTTTCATTTATTTCCTTTATCATATTAATGAACTACATATCAGATAAGGGTTTAATAACTCAAATATATAAAGGGATTCTACAACTCAACAACAGAAAGACAAACAATCCAATTAAAAAATGGGCAAAAGACATGGACAGACACTTTTCTGAAGAAGAAATACAAATGGCTCAAAAACATATGAAAAAATGCTCAACTTCACCGGCTATTAGGGAAATGCAAATCAAAACCACAATGAGATATCATCTCACACCTACCAGAAGGGCCATTATCCAAAAAACAGAAAAGTACAACTGCTGGAGAGGATATGGAGAAAGAGGCACATTTATTCATTGTTGGTGGGAATGTAGAATGGTGCAACCACTCTGCAAGACAGTGTAGTGTGGAGGTTCCTCAGGAAGCTAAGTATAGATTTGCCATATGATCCACCGATTCCATTGCTAGGTATATACTCAGAGGAACTGAAACTTAAGACACAAACAGACATCTGTAAACCGATGTTTATGCAGCATTATTTACGACCGCCAAGAGATGGAAACAGCCCAAATGTTCATCAACGGGAGAGTGGATAAACAAAGTGTGGTATATACACATGATGGAATATTATGCAGCTGTAAGACAGAACAAAGACATGGATCACATACAAAGGTGGGTGAACCTTGAGGACATTATGTTGAGTGAAGTTAGCCAGAAACAAAAGGACAGATACTGTATGGTCTCACTAACACGAACAAACATTAATGAACAAACTTCAAGAGTTAAAAGCTGACAACACAGGCTACCAGGAGATAAAAAGAGGGTAGAGATCAGGAATTTGATGCTGAAAGACTACAGAATGTTTAGCAGTATTGATTGTATAGATACAGAAATAGATAGCATAATACTGTGTGATGGTAGCACAATATTATAAGTACACCAAACAAAGATGTCTGTGAGTAAAGCTGAAAGAGGTGGGATAGGAGAATGTTGACACCAGAGGTAAAGATAGATGATAAAGACTAGGACTGCATAACTTGGCCAAAACTGGAGTGGCCAATGACTGTTACTAAATGTACAAATATAAAAAAGTTTTGGCATGTGGGAGAGCAAATGAATGTCAACCATGCAGTGTTGAAAAAGAGATGGTATTCGGGAAAAAACATTTTCAAAGCAAACTGGAGTCTATGGTCAAAAGTAACATTGTAATATGCTTCCATTAAATGTAACAAAGGCAATATACCAATGCTAAGTGTGTATGAGAGGGGGATATAGGGGAGGGACATGGGATTCTTGGTAGTGGTGGTGGTTTCTGTCCTTACTATCATATTGTATTGTATGACATGTTGTTTTACTTTTCATCATCTTTTTTATTATTCGCTTAAAAAAAAACAAAACCAGAACCAAAACCAAAAAACAACTTTTTTTTTGTAGTAATCAATATGTTCAAGTGGTGATTATGGTGATAAATTTACAACTTTATGATGATACCATGAATGACTGACTATAGACTCTGGATAAATGTATGGTATGTGAATATAACTGTAAAATTGCAGAAAAAATATATAGGAGTAACAGTGTTGGAGAAAACATGGAGAGAGGAATGTACCTGTCTACTATTGATGAGCAGGCAGAATGGTGTAGCCTTTCTGGAGGTCAGTGTGTTAGTTCCACAAAAAGCTAAGCATACGGGGCCATAAGGTCCTGCAACCTCATTATTGGGTATGTCATTGGAAGATCTGAGAGCAGAGACATGAGTGGACATTTGCACACTGGTGTTCATGGAGATAGTATTCATGATTTGTAATGGGTGGAGGTGGCCTAAGGGTACATAGATTGAGGAACAGAATGGTGAACTGTGGTGTATGCATACAATGGAATACTGGGCAACTGGGAGAAGGAGTGAAACTGTGAGACATGCAATGAGGTGAATGGATTCTGTACACAGCATCTTGAGTGAAGTACACTTGAAATAAAGGCAAACACTATAACACCTCAGCAATATGGACTAACTACAATGTGTAAACTCAGAATTGAATCTTAGAACACAGTCTAAAAGGGGAACGATTATTGTAATGATCCATAGATTGTAAGCTCTTACAGCAGTCAAATCTATTCCTGAACTGTAGAGGCTATCTCCAAACTTTGAGATGCTGATCCCTTAGTGTATAACCTGATCGGTCTCTGGAACATTGGGTACCTCTGTGACACCTGAAACTCAGAGCTAGAGCTCGGCAGATATGAATGTCAGCATTACTGCATACAGCAACTGTTTAAAAAAAAAGAAAAGCTGAAAAAGAGCCCAGACTTCAACTAGTGATATGAATGAAGCAGTTCTGGTTAAGACTAGGGAAAACCAGGCCAAAGAGTAAAGGTCGAAACTGACTGTGTTTTAAAACTTCAACTTCCATGTGAGACCAAGGGAAGAAATGTCTATTGGGTGCAGGATCTATATTTTCTATAACATGATAACTCTACAGTCAGTTTGTTCAAACACCACAAATATATGGAACTTTCAATAGGAAGTGAGATATGGTAGGTTTGTATAGGTGAGAGTGAAATAGTGACACATCCCAAAGTAATTTGGGCAGAGAATAAAAACATATTTGCAGGGCCCCCCTGAGGAGCTGAGGGAAAATGTAGAAGTGTTGGACTTCCTCACCTGGACTGATGCTGATGCTGTCACAAACATTAGGACTGGTGGTTTGATGTGCCGAGCCCTCTATCATGGGACTTGCTGTTATGAAGCTCATTACTGCAAACGAGAGGCTAAACTTGCATATAATTGTGCCTAAGAGTCTCCTCTTGAGTACCTCTTTGATGCTCAGATGTGGCCCCCTCTCTCTAACTGAGCCACCTAGACAGGTGAACTCACTGCCTTCCCCGCTATGTGGGACCCGATTCCCAGGGGTGTGAATCCCCCTGGCAACACAAGAAATGACTCCTGGGGACGAGCCTGGACCCAGCACTGTGGGATTCAGAGAATATCCTTGACCAAACAGGGGAAGAGAGATGAAACAAAATAAGGTTCCAGTGGCTGAGAGATTTCAAATGGAGTCAAGAGGTCACGCTAGAGGGTATTCTTATGCGCTATATATAGTTTTTAGTGAGTTGGATGGCTAGAGGGAAATATCCAAAGCTGCCGAGCTGCAATCCAGTGACCTTAATTCTTAAAGATGATTGTATAACTGTAGCTTTCACAGTGTGACTGTGTGATTGTGAAACCTTGCGGATCGCACTCTCTTTATCCAGTGTATGGACAGATGAGTGGAAAAATGGGGACAAAAATTAGATGAAGAATAGGGTGGGATGGAGGGGATGGAAAGATTTAGGTGTTCTTTTTTGCTTTTATTTTTATTTTGGAATAAGGAAAAGGTTCAAAAATTTATTCTGGTGATGAACCCACAACTGTATGATGTGCTGTGAATAACTGATTGTACACTGTGGATGACTGTAGGGTCTGGGAATATATCTCAATAAAACTGTATTTTTAAAAAAGTACATGAACAATGGGGAGGAGGAGGGGAATGGGATGTTTAGGATGTTCTTTTTTATTTTTATTTTTATTTTATTTTTGGAGTAATGAAAATGTTCCAAGATTGACTGTGGTGATGAATGCATAACTATATGACACTACTGTGAACAACTGATTGTATACTTTGAATGATTGTATGTTATGTGATTATATCTCAATAAAATTGCTAAAAAAAAAAAAAAAAAAAAAACTCAGTAAGATACAAGTAGAATTGTTAAAAATATCAAGATGTACCAACCCAAACATTGGTAACCAAAGAGTAATGAGAACTCTCAGATATCACTAATGGGCATAAAAATAGCACAGCCAATTTGAAAACATTTTGCAACTATTTCTAAAGATTCATATAGAAAGATCCAATAAGCCTACTCCTAGGTATATACACAAGATAAATAAAAATAAATGTTCACACAAAGACTTATATGCAAATGTTCATAGCAACATAATTCATAACAGCCCGAAACTTGGAAAAAAAAAAAAGTCTATCAACTCGGAATTGATAAACTATGGTGTACTTGTACAAAGGAATAGTACTTGGGATAAAAGGATAAACTACTGATATACAAAAACACAAATATGAATCTCAAAACATTCCACTAAGTCAAAAAAAAGTCAAAAAAACGGAAGTACATACTTAATGATTCCACTTATATAAAATTCAAGAAAAGGCAAAATTATTGCAATAGAAAGCAAATCAGTGGCTGCAGGGGCTAGAGGGGCAGGAATGGAAGAAAAGACTTGCTGCAAAAGGGTATGAAGAAACTTTCTGAGGTGAAAGAAATATTCCAAATCATGATTTAGTGGTAGTAATCAGCTTTACACATTTCTCAAAACTCATCACACTAGTACTGAATTTTATTCTCCATTAAAAACACCTCAATAGACATGATTAAAATTTAAAAAAAGAAAAAACAAAAAGGTACTCAACAGGGAGATACAAGTTAGGCTCTGCTCACCGACTGAGACGAGGTGGCTGTAGTTCTCCAGCATCACATCTCGGTACAGGGTCCTCTGAGCAGGGCCCAGGTGCCGCCACTCCTCCTGGGTGAACTCCACAGCCACGTCCTTGAATGACACCGAGGCCTGTAACAGCACATTTCTGGTCAATCTGAAGCATCCAGAGACAGGTGACATGGAAAATACCTTAGGAAATCAACTCTTACCATCTTTACTGTTGCGAGTTTCAAACAAAATGCTATAAAGGATGCCTAGGATGCTCCTAACTGCAGGAAATCTTGATGAGGAGAGCTCTCTACACAAGGTCAGGGGAAATGCTTCAGGGGCTCTGGGTATGAATAAGGCAGACAGAGATGCACAGAGCAATTCTCATGTTTAATATTTGATGACGCTTCTGTAGATGATATGACAATTTAAACTTTTGTTTTCTAATTGTTTCTGGCTGGGATACAGATGATGAGTTTGATTTTTTTTTAAACACTGACCTTGTATCTAGCTACTTTCTAACTTGACTTATTATCTTTAATAGTTAACGTGTAAATTTTTCTGGATTTTCTACCTACACAATCATTTCATGTCTGAAAAAATGGGAGTTTTATATCTTCCTTTCTAATCCTCCTACCTTTTATACTCTTTACTTTCTAGGTCCCTGGTTAAAATTTCCATTACTATATTTTCAGTCTCAGGAGAAAAGTCTCCTGTATTAAGGTATAACACATAAAGTTACCATACTATGTTATTTTTTATATATTAGATGAAGAAAGATCACTTTTATTTCTACTATGTTAATAACTCTGATCATGAGTAGATATTAAATATGCTCCAATTCACTTACTACATATAATCATATAAGTATATGATTTCTATCCTTTACTCTATTACTGTCATGAATTACACTGATGTTTCATTAACTCAAACTTAAATTCATCGAATATCAGTAACCTCGACATGATATACTATCCTTTTTAAACATGTATCGATTTGTTTTCCTTACCTTGGCTCAAAAATTGGATACAGAGAACTAAACAGGCATATATAGCCAGAAAGGACTGAAAAACATCAAATATGATAAAGCTGTCCTGCTTGACAGTGACATAATTTCAAAAGGTTTAATTAAAACAGTGTAGTCTCTTAGTACATAATGCAATGGACTGACCCAGGGAACAAAGTCAGAAATAAACACCAATACCTACCTTTTCCTTACTGTAATGCAGCTGACATCTTAAATGAGTGGAGAAAGGCTGGATATAAATGTCATATGTGTAATTAGATTGCCTTTTGGGACACAAAAGTTAGATCTATACCCCAGACCACAGAGCAAGACAAAATCCAAATGTATAAAAGCTCTGAATCTAAAACAAAATGAGCACCTTCTAGGAGACTATATAGGATGATTCTTTATAGTGTTAAAATAAAAAATGCCCAAATATGACTCAAAATCCAGGAATCATAAGAGAAAACTGCTAAATTTGACAACATAAAAATCAAATGACTTTATGGCAGAAACAAAAACAAAAACAAAAAACCAACAAAAAACAAATCATAAGTCAGGCAAAAGTACAAATGGAAAACTGTAGGAAAATTATGTATTTTATATCATAGGATGGGGCTATGAAAACGTACTGAATAAATAATTTAAAAATCAGCACATCAAAAGAGAAACAGGATAGGGAGGTATGGAACTGAGTTAGTCCCCTAGAACAACTAGTTAAGTAGCCAGGAACAACCAGTAAATAGCCTTTGGGAGGACAATGTGACCAGTCACACATAGTACACCAGTCTGTAATGGGTAGAACGGCTGAGATTACAGCATGGAGATGTACGTAAAGCTCCACAAACCGTGGAGCTGTTGCCCCTCCGCCACCCGCACAGCAGGCTGAGTAGGAACACTTCCTTGTGGTAAAAAGAAATGGTAGCTGCCAGCAACAAGGAAAAGCATCTCAACCAAGCTCCATTCACAGTTTTAATTAACAAATATGGACTACTGAACACAAGCTACGAGCAAAGATAAACCCAGACCAAGCAGGAAAGGAACCATAAGGAGTCTCCCAGAAGAGAGGAGGTGGGGCTGATGGAAAATTAATAAATTAATTAAAAAAAAAAAAAGAGGCTTCCGGAGTTGGCTGAGCTCAGAAAACTGGAAAATGGCTGTGTTCCAAGAAAAGCGGCACACAGAACAGGTACCAACTCCGGTCAACCAGCAAAACAGGGAGGCTGGGGACTGGCTCTGAAAAGGGGATTTCTTTCTTTTTCCTTTTTTCCTCTCATTCCAAGTGGCTCATTAGAGAAAGCCTCAGGCATTTACAATTGTCAGCTCCAACCCAGGCAAGGGTGGAGTTCCCATCCCTTATGAAAGGTATAAAATCACAGATCCAAGAAGCATAACGTACCTCAAACAATAGAATCTGAATAGACCTACTCCAAGATACTTAATAATCAGATTATCAAATGTGAAAACAGAGAATTCTGAAAGCAGCAAGAGAAAAATGATCCACCACATACCAACAGAGAATTCTGAAAGCAGCAAGAGAAAAATGATCCACCACATACCAAGGAAGCACGATAAGACTATCTGCAGATTTCTTGGTAGAAATCATAGAGGTGGAAAGGCAGTGGTATAACATATTCAAGATACTGAAAGAGAAAAACTAACAACCAAGAATTCCCTATCCAACAAAACTGTCCTACAAAAATGAGGGAGAGTTTAAAATATTTTCAGACAAACAGACACTGACAGTTTCTGAACAAGGTACCTGCTCGATAAGAAATACTAAGGGGCGCACTACATGGCAGACAGGAAAAGTAAGTAGAGGGAGGTTTGGAGAAGAGTGTAGAAATGAAGAATATCAGCAAGGGGAAAAAGAGAGAGGAAAAATAAAATAAACTATGACCTATAAAATCCAAAAGACAAAATGGAAGACAGTAGACATTACCTTGTGTGATGGTTGGGTTCATGTGTCAACCTGGCTAGGTGACCCAGCTGTCTGGTCAAGCGGGCACTGGCCTGACAATTGCTGTGAGGATATTTGAGGCTGGTTAATAAACCAGCAGTCTGGTTTGTTGGATCATCAGTCAATTGACTGTAGCTGACTGATGACTCATCAAGGGGCGTGCTTCCACAATGAGAGAATGCAATTGGCTGGATTTGGTCCGGGTGATCAGCCGGTTTGTTGGATCATCAGTCAATTGACTGCAGCTGACTGATGACTCACCAAGGGGCGTGCCTTCCACAATGAGAGAATGCAGTTGGCTGGATTTGGTCCAGGTGATCAGTTGAAGGCTTATAAGCCAGACGGTTAGAGAACCTTCACTTCTTCTTCGGCTGCCCAGTGAAGCATTTCCTGGGGAGCTCGTCGAAGTTGCAGTTCATTTCCTGAGGAGTTCGTCGAAGTTATCGGTTCGTTTCCCGAGGAGTTCATCGGACGTCTTCCTTGGAGTTGAGTTTGTTGACAGCTCTGCAGAATTTGGACTCGTGCATACCCACAGTTGCGTGAGTCACTTTTACAATCTGATAATCAGAGACATCTCTCATTGATTCTGTTTCCCAAGAGAACCCTAACTAATACACCTTGGATGAAATCAGCCAGAAAGAAAGGGACAAATACCATATGGGCTCACTAAATGAACTAATATTGATGGGTAAACATTGTGAGTTAAAGATGAGAACACAGTTATGAGGAAAAGAAAAGAGGCATTTGATACTGAAGGAGTACAGAAGGTTCAACAGGATTTATTGTATAGATCCAGAAATGAATAGCACATTACTGCATGATAGTAGCACAAAATTTTAAGTATTCTGAACAAATGAGTGTGAATACGGTTGAAAGAGGGAAGCTAGAGGCATGAATGACACCAGAAAGAAAGATATAAGATAAAGACGGGGATTGTGTAAGTTAGCAAAACCTAGAGTAGTCAATAATGGTGATTAAATGTACAAAAATAACAATGTTTTTACATGAAGAAGAACAAACGTATGTCCACATTGCAAGGTGTTCAAACAATCAATGCAAACCAGGGTCTACAATTAACAGTAACACTGTGAGCTGCTTCCATTACTTGTAACAAAGGCAATACACAAAAGCTAAATGTCTGTAAGAGGGGGATACAAGGCAGTGGTATGGGTTTCTTCATGTTGTTGCTATTGTCTGACCCCTTCATTGTATTTTATTTTAATTTTATTTACTTTCTATCTTTCATTTTTTTCTCCTCTTCCTCTTTCTATGCAAAAGAAATGGATATATCCTCATATAGATTGTGGTGAACTATGTGATTATACTGGTGATCATTGATTATCTACTTAGCATAGATCGTATGGTGTGCGTATGAAACTATTTAAAAAATAAACAGAGGGATACAAGTGCTGGAGAAAATGTGAAGAGAGGTATCTACCTACTCCCTCTTGGTGGAGAAGTAGAATGGTGCAGCCCATCTGGAAAGCAGTGTGATGATTCCACAGGAATCTAAGAATCAGGTTACCTTATGGTCCTGCAACCCTGTTACTGGGTATACGCTTGGAAGAACCGAGAGCAGGGACATGAATAGACATTTGCACACTGGTGTTTATGGCAGCAGTATTCAAGATTTTCAACGGATAGAGATGGCCTAAGGTTACATCAACTCATAAATGGAATGGTGAACTGTTGTGTATACAGAAATGGAATACTGAATGGTGGCAAGAAAGAATGAAGTTGTGAGGTATTCAGCTAGCTAAATGGACCTTGAGGACAGTATGTTCAGTAAAATAAGCTGGAATAAAAAAGACAAGCATTATAACTTCTCACTAATATGGACTAACTATAATGTATAAACTCTGAGAAATGAATCTGAGAGCACAGGTTATCAGGGGAGGCTTGTAAAGGTTCCTAGACTGTAAGGTCTTATAACATTCACATCCATTCATGAGCTCTAATGGTTATTTCTAAATTCTGAGATGCTGAGAATATAACCTAGTTGGTCCCTGTAAATTTGTATAACTGTGTGACACCTGAGACTCAGAGACAGAATTCAACAGCTCTGAATATCAGCATTAACCCATAAAACAACTGTTTAAAAAAGCTGAAAAAGAGATCAGACTTCAATTAGAGATATGAATAAAATGGACTTGGTTGGGATAAGGTAAATCAGACTAAAGGGTGAAGGATGATATTAACTATGTTCTAAAACCTCAACTTCTATGTGAGATGAAAGAAAGAGATGTTCATTTGGTGCAAAATCTGTATTTTCTGTAGCACACTACATAATTTAACTGAACGGTCCATTTATTCAAACATCATAATTACCTGGAACCTTGAATAGGGGGTGAGATCTGGTTGGTTTGTACAGGTTAGCGTGAAGCCATGATACATCCCACAGTAATTGGGCAAAGAATAAAAATGTGGTAATATTAAACTTTCCCACCTGGGGAATTCCTGATATTCCTGCAAGCATTGAGGACTACCAGTTTAGTAGGCTGAGACCTTCATCTTGGGGCTTGCCCTTATGAAGCTTGTTATTGCAAAGGAGAGGCTAAGCCTATTTATAATTTTGCCTAAGAGTGACCCCCAGAGAACCTATTTTGTTGCTCAGATGTGGCCTCTCTCTCTAAGCCAACTCTGCAGATAAACTCACTGCCCTCCACCCTATATGGGACATAACTCCCAGGGGCGTAAATCTCCCTGGCAACGTGGGGCATGACTCCTAGGAATGAGCCTCAACCAGGAATCATAGGATTGACAAAGCCTCTGGATCAAAAGAAGGTAGAGAAATGAAAAACAATAGAATTTCAGTGGCTGAGAGTTTTCAAATGGCAAAGAGGTTCTTCTGGAGATTATTCTTACGGTTTATATAGATATCCCTTTTTAGTTTTTAGTGTATTGGAATAGCTAGAAGGAAATAACCTGAAACTGCTAAACTGCAAGCCAGTATCCTTGATTCGTGAAGACGACTGTATAACTGTATAGCTTACATGGCGTGACCATGTGATTGTGAAAACCTTGTGGCTCACACTCCCTTTATCCAGTGTATGGACACATGAGTAAAAAATGGGGACAAAGAGTAAATGAATAAAGAGGGGGAGAAGAGTATGAGATGTTTTGGGTGTTTTTATCTACAAAAATCTACAAATAACCAACAGTTTTCTCATTTTTATTTTTGTCCTTATTTTATTTTTATTTTTTGGAGTAATGAAAATGTTCAAAAACTGTGGAGATGAATGCACAACTATATGATGATAGTGTGATCAACTGTACACTTTGATGAGTGTATGGTTTGTGAATATATCTCAATAAAATTGCATTTAAAAAAAGAAAACAAAATGGGTAAAAGGGAAAGGATTCAATAAAAAGAAATACAAGAGAATCATAAACAACAAAAGCTGTTCCACCTCACTCATGGGAAAATAAATGCTTCTAAAATTCATCAGAGATTATCATGTTTTATCACATAGATAAAAATCAAAAAGCTTCACAGAATACTCCCTATATGACAAGCTCTGGGGAAGCAGGTACTCTGATCCTGTTGGCTCTACCTTCAAAATTCATCCAGAATCTGACCACTTCGAAGTACCACAACAGTTAATACCACTAAAAGCATCATTTCTTACCAGAATTATTGAAATCGCTTCCTACATTGTTCATGCCTCCATTATGACCACCAATGCCTCACTAATCATCTTCTAGTATCGATCAGTTATTCTTTTAAAACACATCAAAGCTGTCCTTTCTCAGTTCAAAACCTTCTGTGATCACTTAAATAAACAGAGAGACTCAACATGATCAAGACGTCATGCAATCAAATCAAAATTAAACTCTTGGCAGGCTTTAATGAGCTAGACAAGGCTTAATTTTAAAAATCTATATAAAGAAGGAAAGGACCTGGCATATTCTAAACAATTTTGAAAAAGAAGAACAAATTTGGAAGACACATCATTTCAAAACTTACTGTCAAAGGACACTAACCAAGACAGTGTGGTGTTAACAAAAAGATTAAACAAATGTACAGAAACCAGAAACAGACCACTTAAATACAGCACCTCAAAAAGAGGTGTGAAGGCAATTCAATGGAGAAAGTATATTCCTCTCAACAAATTAGGCTGGCAGCTAGGTGTGCAGAGGTGTAGAGCACAAATATGGTGAGTGTATGTTCCCTCCATTCAAATATTCAGGCAACACTGACAGCACACAAAATGTTAAGACCCAGAACCATGAAACTCTATGTTCCAAACTGGGCCAAACAGAACATATTTTCTCTTTTCTGATCAGCAGCCACAAAACTAAAATAAAATTTAAAAACAGATCAAAAAAGGAATTACAGATACAACACATAAAGACCCTAAAATCATAAGAGAATATTTAATCAAGCTCATGAAAATACATTTTAAAAAATAAAATAAACAATTCTCTATGAAACTGTAATGGCAAAAATTAAATCCAGAAAAAAACAGAAATCCAGGATAGATTATATTATTGACTATTTCATAAATCAAGTCAATCAAAATCTTCATGCAAAAGTCCCCGTTTTATAGGTGAGTTTCACAAAAATCTACAAATAACAGTTTTCTCATTTAGATTGCTAGAAAGGAAAATGAGAGCAAAAAGGGCCGTTTCCTTACAAAATCTGACACCATAATATGACAGGTCCACAAGAAAATTATAGTCTAATCTAATTTCATAATGCAGAAATAAAAATCCTGAATATAGTATTAGGAAAAAAAAAAAAAAAAAGAACCACATAAAAACCAATCAAAATAAGCACCCTTAGGAACATAGGTATGAAAAACTCAGCACAGTTATTAGCAAGCAGGGTCTATACAGGAATTTAAGAATACATTCACGTTAGAAAATAGATTATGTTATTCACAATTTTTATATGTTTAAGTAAAGAAATTATGCTTTTTCTCAGTAGATACACAAAAAGTACTCAATATAATTCAACGCAAACTCACAATAAACATGCGATCTTAGCAAACTGGTAACTGCAGGGAAGCTACTTGTGCTGACATAGGTGACCTACAAAAGCTGACACCAAACATTAGAGTTATTGGGGAAATCTTCCCACAAGTTTGACTCAATTTTTTTTCTAGCTCTTCTTTTCCAATAAATGCATGGACCCTTACAAAGCTCATAAATCCATTACAATGCAAATTGGGAGGTGAATAAAGAGCTCACCTGAGATTTTTTCATTTTCTGTGGCTCCTGGGAGAATGTGGAGACCTGTGATGGTCAGCTGGCGGAACAGAAAAAGGTCATGATATCTGGCCTGCCTTCCAGCTCCCGGATTTACCTCCCACAGATCTCAGAGCTCCAGATGGGGAGCAGCCTCCCTATGGGAAGAGGGCTCTTTGGGCCTTGAAAAGGCATGAGAAGGCAATGTTCAGATGATAGCATCTGTCCATGTGCAACTCTGAAATGAATATGGGGGCTTAAACCTGCAGTTCTTCACTGGATGAATATAAACTTTTCTCAATCCTGACAAAAACACAAAGAAATAAAACAAAAGAGGATTAGGTGAATTACAATACACCAAAGGATAACACAATACTCTTTCATTAAAAGTAACTTAGCAGAAACTACACATACCTGCAGACACACACATACGAGAGTATGTATAACTGCAGAAATTGGAGTAAGCTGTATTGAGTGAACCAATATCAATTTCCAGATTTTGATATTCTACTGTAGTTGTGCAAGCTGTTAAGACAAGAGTAGGCTGGGTAGGCTAAACATTTCTCTGCAACTTCCTGTGAATCTATAATTATTTCAAAATAAAAATGTTTTTTTAAAACTCTGAGTGATATTTTTGAAAGGTAAATATGCTGTTTTATACTTAGAACATAATAAATTTATTTTGTGCATTAAAAAAGTAACTTAGAAGAATAATACTCATGGTGCATCATTTATCTATTTTTCCAATAATATTGTTTATTCTTTGACATACAAAGTACTCAGAAAGCAGACTAAAATAAATGAAGGTTATTTAAAGGCAAGGATAATTAATTATTTGTTTTAATCACAATATAGTTTCTCAAAAGGCCCTTGTGTTAAGATGCTTGTGGTGCCTTATCTGTGAAAGTGAACTGCACTGTGTTTTCCTCCTGGCTCTGCCACAAACAAACTGGATGTCCCCGGACAGGTTACTGAAGCTGTCAGCACCGATGTCTTTAAAGCTTTCAAGAGTGGGAAAAAGATATCCATGGAAATCCCTCATGAAGCATCATTCTAATGATAAGAATAATGTCAGGAGTGTCACATGCGGTAATGGACAGGAGTCAAAGCAGCACATAATTTTAATAGAGTGGCAAATGAAAGCATAGGAACCTTTTAGGGATGGGTGGAGACAGAATACCCTCACTTCTACAGGTTATCCCCTATCTCCAGACCACGCCCATACAGGCTCTCCTGTGAAGTGGCCTTTGCTGAGCATCCTGCCTCTGGGCCTCCTCAGCTCACCTCGCCCTTCTCAAAGCTGGTCCAACCCCTCCACTGTCCGACAGCCTGTGGTGGCTTCTGGAGGTGGAGACATCATCAAGTTTGCTTCATTCTAGGCAGGCGGATCAAGAACTGCTTTTGGCTGAGCAAATCACAACCTGCTTCTTTCTGGGCAATTCAGCCTCTCCTCTGAAGCTCTGGTGAGAGGTGAAAAGTCAGAGAAGCATTCTCTTCCAGGTAAGATTCCAGTTCCCAGAGGCCCCCTGCTTCCTACCTCACTACTGCTGCTTTTTCCCAAAAGATCGGGACCCTGGACCCGGAAAGCAAGTTCACTTGAGGGCAAAAAACACATGACTCTTGGAACTTACTGTAGTATCAGACTTAAAACACAAATAGCCTGCAAGTCCAGGAAGGGCCAGGAACATTGTCTTACCCAAAGGATCTAAAGACACCAGAACGCATTTGCTACGTGGAAGGATGCCCTCCACATTCAATTCACACATCACCAGAGACCTCCGGACAGGCCACTCAGTTAAGTGCTGTGATATTAGAAAGAGCCTGAGAATTGAGAAAAGCACACCTGCCTTTAAATCCAAACTTTAAAATCCTGCTGGCTTGTGACCTGAGCACATCATCCCACCACGTTGAACTTCAGCTTTTTACTTTTAGTGCATATAGTTATACCGACATCATAAAGTGGCTATGAGGTTTACACAGGCCACTAAATGAAAGGAACAAAGCGT
Source organism: Choloepus didactylus (assembly GCF_015220235.1). Taxonomy (NCBI): domain Eukaryota; kingdom Metazoa; phylum Chordata; class Mammalia; order Pilosa; family Megalonychidae; genus Choloepus; species Choloepus didactylus. The sequence goes on from NC_051316.1 coordinate 22,074,924, forward strand.
CTTCTAAACATAAAAGCAGTTGTCACTAACTTAGTGCTTAGTACCTGGCATTTGTATAATTATAGATAATACTCAACTAACTTTCTAAACAGTATCCTGAAGCAGTCATTATTACTAACCTCATTTTCTTAGGAATGAGCTCACCTTCCCCAAGTACCTTATCTGGCCCCTGGTTTCCGGTGACAGAGCTGGAATTTACTCAGGCCTTTCTCTCTCCCAAGTCCGCAGACCCATGGCCGGCTCTTTCCGTCACGCTCACAAAGTTATAACGTTATAAACACACCCTGACTTCCCGCCTTCGGCGCCGACTTTTTCCTGGTCGAGCTATACCTGGGACGGGCAGAAGCTCCCCAAAACTCCGCTGGTACCAAGCACCTTCCCCTCAGGAGGCCTCTGCACCCCCGGCGCCCCGAGCGCGCGCGGAGCTGGGGATTCGCCCCCGTTGGCCTTTCTGGGTAGGACTGTCGGGCCCGGCGCGCGCACGGGCTCCAGGCGGCGAGGTCGCTCCTATGGACTCCCTTTCCCGCTCCCCGGGCCCAAGCCCGCAGCTCCCAGCTGCTCCCCACGGCTCTCAACCCGGGTACTTACCTTCGAACCCGTAGAGACGCCGGAGATCTCAGGAAGGTCTCAAGAAGCTTGAGTGGGCGTCTTGAAGAGGCAGAGCTCCGACTGCGCCTGCGCAGAGAAAGTCCAGACTAGAGTTCCCAGAACGCTGCGCGCGGTACGTAAGTGTCGCGAGTACATTGCCAAAGTCAGTTTTTGATGTTTCTGGGTAATACAGAGTTGGGGGGTGATATTCTTAAAGGTCTCCGCTACCCCCAACTTCCTTCAGAACCTAAAGAGGTTAAGGCTTAAATTTGAACACTACCGCCAAAAACAAAGCCTGGTCCCGAACAGATCCCGATGGAAATACCAACCTTTTCTTAAGACATTTGGAAAAATTTGGGGAAACTTGCATTACTAAATGTATGACTACCTATGTGTTTAGGAAAGAAATTGTAAAGTAGTTTGTTCGAAAGGCGGGTAACGAAGCCAAACGGCAGGCAAGAAAGAAAAAAGTTTTATTTGAGAGAAGCCTCACGGGGAGTACCCCAGGCAGGCGGAAAAGCTGCTTAGAAGCGAGAGCGCACAGTCTGGTAGCGGGATTTCCTTTTATAGGCCTTTTTGCCAATCAGGAGGTTACACGGGGTTCTGGACATGTAAGGTATGTGAGTTTGGCCAATAGAGGATTATACAAAATTTATTTTGTAACTTCCGCAGTGCCTGGTTTGTGCGTTTGAACAGGGGAGGTGGGGAGGGAGGGAGTAAATTTGTGGCGCCAGATGGGGAAAGGGAGTCCCGCGCGGCGCAGCCTGGCTTCCCCGCTGTGCTGCAGCAAACAAAGGGAGTGGCGCGAAATGGAGGAAAGGGAGAGGCCGCCACGGCGCAGCCCGGCTTCACAAAAGAGGGAAATGGAGGAGGGGCTCCAAGCCCAGACCTAACAGAAATTATATATATTATATATAACTTTAAATTTATCTGCTAACTTAAAAATTTTCCTCCTGGGACCTCGATCCTTTCTTTTTACTACAAACTCCAGACCCACCGTCCCCCTAAACTGGTACTGCGTGCCCCGGAGCCCACCCTGACTGTTTTAAGCCGGAGCCGAGTCTAGCGCCGCAGTTATACTGTATATAAGAAAACTGTTGCTTTATACACATTAGCATTGTTCACTGCTGAATTCTCTTATTGTTTCAACAAACTGTTATGTTAATTATCTCGGATTTTCACGCACGTAATGCCAAGTTTACTTGCTTTTCCCCAATGTTTAGAATTCTTAACCATTGCAAATAATAACTACAAAAGTACTGGTGACATTTGATTAAATCAATTATAATAATCCTTAACATTAAGATCTCTAATACAGAAAAAATGGACAATTCATTCAACAGTTATTGAAAACCTGCCATATGGTATACATCATTCCAGGTGCTGTGATTGCAACATGAAATAAGAGATACAACTTCCTCCCCTTAATCACGGTCTCCAGAAGAAACAGGTATCACCCTCAATTGGAACAATTGAGATGAGTCTATTAAAAGGGCTCTTGACAAACCATGGGCAGGGTTGATGAACTACCCTGTGACAAATGACAGTAAGGAGCCATATCACCACAGGTGTGAAGTGGGAGTATGAGAATTACTGGAATCTGGAAGAAAGGGGCACTGCAGTAGGAGTAATGGCCTCACTAAGCTTAATATTGTAATGACCAACTCATCACACAGCACAAAGAGTCATCAGAATATGTATACTGCATACACTTGTTATCAACCCTCTAATGTCCTATCTTTGATAAGCATTCATAAACCCTACTCTGTTTTTCTCCATGAAATCCATCCACACGTCTCTTCCAGATATTTTTTGTTACCAATTTTTTACTGTTATTCTTTTCTAGCTCCTAACTACCTGTCAACTCATTGAGCCATTGGAGATGAGTCAGTATGAATCTAAACTCAGAATCTCTCTTCATCATAAAGTGGACAAATATATCTTGCTAAACTGTGCAAACTGAGAATTCACATCTCAAAAAACTTTGAGAACCAGCCCTTGGGGGGGACTATATTTCCAGCAGCCATCACTTCTAGATTATTCCACCATGCATGGTCGGTCATGAATGGAAATTCAACCTGTCTATGGCTACACTGCAATTTCCTTTCTGGGCATAGCTAAGTTTTACCCTGAATATGGACATGGAGTCAATATAGGAGGTTGTAGGGACAGGTCCTGAAGGAAATATGCATCTCCTTTCTGGGATGAGTTACACTAGGAGCCCCCCTAGGGATTGGGAGTGAGAAATGAGACCTACTCTCAGAAGCCAGTTTATCCTCATTCTTTTTCTCAACTTATCAGAAACGTTGATTTTCACAAAACTGAAAGGTCTTAAAATTGCAGATATTGTGCCAGGTACAAGGAATCCTACTAACTCAGTAAACCTCAAAGCCTAATTTCCCAGATAAAGTATCTAGAGCACAGAGTATTTGTTGCAACTAACTGTCACACCCTGAGGGTGCTTTGCCAGTCGAAAGACCAAAGAAAACACCAGCAGATTCTGAGACATGAGCTTTATTCAGGGTGTACTTACAGGAAGGCAGAAATCAGCAAAAATCAAATGGCTTTGAGAGGCAGGGCAAGATGACAAAGTAGTGAGGTCTAGGTTGTAGTTACTCCTCCAGGGCAGTTGGTAGAAAGCCAGGAATTGCATGGACCGGACACTGCAGAGGAATCTGAGATTGGACAAACTTCATACAACACTCACGAACGTGTGGAACAGCTGAGATCAGCGAAATCTGTATGTTCTCCCAGACGGGGACCGTGCATTCCAGGCACAATCCCGAGGGAGGAGGGGACATCAGTGCTGGGAACCAGGAGAGAGAACAAAAGCTGCAACCATAGATAAACTGAGAGCAGACACTGGAAAATCTGGGAGCAGTCAGCCCAGCAGAGAAGATATAGGGCTAGCAAAACAGCAAAAAAAACAAAACAAAACAAAACAAAAAACAAAATAAAAACAGAGACTTCTGGAGACAGGTGAACATACTATGGAGAAGGGCAGGGCTCAAACAGAATCAGACACATGTGCAACTGCAAATCCAGGGAGGGAGAGCCCTTGTCTCAAAAGCCAGCTTTTCTGCTTTCTTGATTGTTCCTTAATCGCCCTCAACTCCTGGTCTTTTAGCATTTCAATAGCCCATTAGATCTGCAAGGACTGTAAATAGTCCATACTAGGCCCTTCCTTTTATTTTTTTATTTTTTTATTTTTCTCTTTTTCTAAAACAATTATTCTAAAAAGCCCACTACAGAAAGCCTCAAAGACTTGCCATTTGAGCCCAGGCAAGAGCAGAGCTAAGATAGCTCTGAGAGGCAAAGCAATAAGTCTAGTGGCATAGAAAATTTGCTAAACACCATAACTTCCCAGACTTTTTGGGAACTCAGATCCCAGGGGTTGGAATCCATTAACTAACTTCAGTCAGCCACGCCCCTGACAGGGTCAGGGTCACCTGGAGAACTAAAGGCACCCTGCCTCCTTACACTGGAGGGGGAACTGTGGGCTAGCAAGCGCCACATGCTGGACAGCATAGGAGAAGCACAGAGTCTAAAGACCTCACAGGAGGGTCTCATTTTCAAGGAAACTCCACACCCTCCTCCTTAGACCTGGGCCTCTCAGGACTAGGAAAACCTGACTGGGGCTGACCATATTTGAGGAGATCACCACACAAAAAGGCTACACAGAGGCAGGGCAAGAAACAGAAAAGCAAGAGGTGAAAAACTCTGATCAACTAAATGGAATCTAAGTTAAAGGTCTAGAATAAGCTGAACTAAACAACAAAGGTTAGAGAACAAAGCCAACCAACAAGAAAATCCTAGGTAAAACAGTGAAGACAAGCTCCAGAATAAACTAATTAAGAAAGTCAGATGCATAGACAGCTTACAATAATGAGCCATACTAGGAAACACGAAAATATGGACCAGCCAAAGGAACAAACTAATAGTTCAACTGAGATACAGGAGTTGAAGCAGTTATTGCTAAATCAATTCAATGAGCTGAAGGAAGAAATAATTGGAGATGTTCAAACAAATCTAAATCAATTCAAAAATTAAGTCAATGAATTGAAGGAAGACAGCAGAAGAGATGAAGGATATAAAAAGGACACTGGATGACCATAAGGAAGAATACATTAACTTGAAAAACCAAATGACAGAACTTATGGGAATGAAGGGTATAATGGAGGAGATGAAAAAGACAATGGAGGGATGCAACAGTAGATTTGAACAGGCAGAAGAAAGGATCAGTGAATTGGAAAACCACACATCTGAATTCACACACATGAAAGAACAGATGGTGAAAAGAATGGAAAAGTATGAGCAGGGTCTCAGGGAGCTGAGTGACGACATGAAATGCACAAACATACATGATATGGGTGTCCCAGAAAGAGAAGATGGGGGAAAGGGGCAGAGAGAATAATAGACTAAATAATCACTGAAAATTTCCCAACTCCTATGAAAGACAGAAAATTAGAGATTCAGGAAGTACAGTGCACCCCAAACAGAATAGACCCCAAAAGATGTACTCCAAGACACTTACTGATCAAATTGTCCACTGTCAAAGACAAAGAGAGGATTCTGAAAGCAGCAAGAGAAAAGCAATCCATCACGTACAAGGGAAGCTCAATAAGACTATGTACAGATTTCTCTGCAGAAACCATGGAGGCGAGAAGACAGTGGTATGATATATTTAACATACTGAAAGAGAAGAACTGCCAACCAAGAATTCTATATCCAGCAAAACTATCCTTCAAAAATGAGGGAGAGATTAAAATATTTTCAGACAAACAGACACTGACAAAATTCATGAATACGAGACCAGCGCTACAGGAAATACTAAAGGGAGTGCTACAGGCTGATATGACAAGACAGGAGGAAGAAGTTTGGAGAAGAGTGTAGACATGAAGATTATCAGGAAGGGTAAAAAGAGAGAGAGCAAAAAATAAGACATGACATATAAAATCCAAAAGACAAAATGACAGAAGAAAGTTCTGCCCTTACAGTAATAACACTAAATGTTAATGGATTAAACTCCTCATTAAAAAGACACAGACTGGTAGAATGGATTAAAAAACAGGACCCATCTATATGCTGTCTACAAGAAACTCACCTTAGACACAAGGACAAAAATAGGCTGAAAGTGAAAGGTTGGAAAAAGATATTTCATGCAAACAGCAATAAGAAAAAAGTGGGAGTAGCTATATTAACATCAGAAAAAGTAGACTTCAAAAGTAAAATAATTAAAAGAGATGAAGAAGGATACTATATATTAATAAAAGGGTCAATTCATCAAGAAAACATAACAATCATAAATATTTATGTACCAAGCCAGAGTGCCCCAAAATTCATGAGGCAAACACTGAGAACACTAAAAGGAGTAGATAACTCCACAATAATAGGTGGAGTCTTCAGTACACCACTCTCATCAATGGATATAACATCCAGACAGAGGATCAACAAGGAAAAGGAGATGTTGAATTGTATGATAAGTGAACTAGACTTGACAGACATTTATAGAACACTACACCCCACAAAAGCAGGATATATATTCTTCTTGAGTGCTCCTGGAACATTTTCTAGGACAGACCACATGCTGGGTCACAAAGTAAGCCTCAACAAATTTAAAACTATTGATGTAAAAAACACTATCTCAGATCATAATGGAATGAAGTTGTAAATAAATAACAGGCAGAGGATTGTAAAATTCACAAATATAGAGACTGAACAACACACTCTTAGAAAACCAGTGGGTAAAGAAGTCACAAGAGAAATCAGTAAATACCTTGAGGCAAAAGACAATGAAAACACAATATATCAAAACTTATGGGATGCACCAAAGGTGGTGCTGAGAGGGAAATTTATTGCCTTAAATGCCTACGTTAGAAGAGAGAGCAAAAATTGAGGAATTAACTGTTCACCTGGAGGAACTAGAGAAAGAACAGCAAATAACCCCCCAAAGCAAACAGAAGGAAAGAAATAACAAAGATCAGAGCAGAAATAAATGAAACTGAGAACAGGAAAACAACAGAGAGAATCAACAAAACCAGAAGATGGTTCTTTGAGAAAATCAACAAAATTGATGGACCCCTAGCTAGGCTAACAGATGATTAGGGATAGGGATAGGGATAGGGATGATGCAAATAAATGCAATAAGAAACAGTAAAGGAAACATAACTACTGACCCTGCAGAAATAAAGGAGATAATGAGAAGATACTGTGAGCAACTATATGCTAATAAACTGGACTACTTACATGAAATGGACAACTTTCTAGAAAAGCATAAACAACCAACATTGAACCAAGAAGAAGTAGACGACCTCAACAAAACAATCACAAGGAAAGAGATTGAGTCAGTCATCAAAAAGCTCCCCAAAAAGAAAAGCCCAGAACCAGATGGCTTCACATGTGAATTCTACCAAGCATTCAAGAAAGAATTAATACCAATCCTGCTCAAACTCTTCAAAAAAATTGAAGAGGAGGGAAAGCTACTCAACTCATTCTATGAAGCCAACGTCACCCTAATACCAAAATCAGACAAAGATACTACAATAAAAGAAAATTATAGACCAATCTCTTTAATGAATATAGATGCAAAAATCCTCAACAAAATTGTGGAGACATGGAAGTTTCCCTGGCTTGATAGGTTATACAGGGAGGCCGCCAACAAAGCATTGGGAGCCTGAGGGTGGGCACCAGGCTAGGAGAAGGCCAAAGCTTTGCGTGCCTGAAGGCAGGCACCAATTTAGATAAGGGTCAAGTCACCGGACTCCTTCCGTGCTCCTGTCTCATGCTCCTGCTGTCTCCCATCTAGCCCCAAAGAGATTGTCCCTTGAGATCAAAGACATGCAATCACACCTATGGCTTTAGAAAAAATGCACGCTCCCTGAAATACCTGAGAACAGTCATGTAGGAGACTACCTTGTATGCTATAAAAACCTATAGAAATGAGTAGAAAAAAACTTTCTTTTGCATGAACACAGAGATGGAGTCGGCTCCCTTCTTTCACAATATTGAGTCAGTCATCAAAAAGCTCCCGCAAAAGAAAAGCCCAGGACCAGATGGCTTCACATGTGGATTCTACCAAGCATTCAAGAAAGAATTAATACCAATCCTGCTCAAACTCTTCAAAAAAAATTGAAGAGGAGGGAAAGCTACCCAACTCATTCTATGAAAGCCAATGTCACCCTAATACCAAAATCAGACAAAGATACTACAATAAAAGAAAATGGTAGACCAATCTCTAAGAAAATGGTAGACCAATCTCTTTAATGAATATAGATGCAAAAATCCTCAACAAAATACTCGCAAATTGATTCCAGCAGCACATTAAAAGAATTATACCCCATGACCAAGTGGGTTTACTCCAGGCATGCAAGGCTGGTTCAACATAAGAAAATCAATTAATGTAATCTACCACAGCAATAAATCAAAGCAAAAGAACCACATGATCATCTTATGGATGCAGAAAAGGCATTTGAAAAAATTCAGCATCCTTTCTTGATGAAGACACTTCAAAGGATAGGAATAGAAGGAAATTTTCTCAATATGATAAAGGAAATATATGAAAAATGCACAGCTAACATTGTATTCAATGGGGAGAGACTGAAAGCTTTCCCTCTAAGATCTGGAACAAGACAGGGATGCCCACTATCACCATTGCTATTCAATATTGTGCTGGAAGTTCTAGCTAGAGCAATCAGGCAAGAAAAAAGAAAGAAAAGGCATCCAAATTGGAGAGGAAGAAGTAAAACTTTCACTGTTTGCAGATGACATGATTCTATATGCAGAAAATCCAGAAAAATCTACAGCAAAGCTATTAGAGCTAATCAATGAACACAGCAAAGTGGCAGACTACAAGATCAACACACAGAAATCTGTAGTGTTCTTATACACAAGTAATGTGCCACAAGAGGAAGAAATTTTTAAAATTCCATTTACAATAGCAACCAAAAGAATCAACTCTTTATGAATAAATTTAACAAAGGCCACAAAAGACCTATACAAAGAAAATTACAAGAAACTGCTAAAAGAAATTGCACAGGACCTAAAAAAAATGGAAGAACATACCATGTTCATGGATTGGAAGACTAAATATACTTAAGATGTCAGCTTTACCTAAACTGATTTATAGATTCAATACAATACTAATTAAAATCCTAGGAACCTACTTTGCAGAAATAGAAAAACCAATAGCCAATTTTATTTTGGAAGGGCAAGGTGCCCCAAATAGCCAAAAATACCTTCAGAAAGAGGAACGAAGTGGGAGGTCTCACACTACCTGACTTTGAAACATATTACAAAGCTACAGTGCTCAAAACAGCATGGTATTGGCATAAGGACAGAGATACTGACCAGTGGAATTGAACTGAATGTTCAGAAATAGATTCTCGCATCTACAGACAACTGATCTTTGATAAGGCAATCAAGCCAAAGCGACTGGGACAGAGCAGCCTCTTCAATAAAGGTGTTTGGAGTACTGGATATCCACTTCCAAAAGAATGAAAGAAGACTCCTACCTCACACCTTATACAAAAATTAACTCTAATTGGATCAAAGACCTAAACATAAGTTCTAAGACCATAAGACTCTTAGAAGAATATGTAGGTCAATATCTTAAACATCTTGTGATAGAAGTGGTTTCCTAGACGTTATACCCAAAGCGTGAGCAACCAAGAACAAATAGAGAAATGGGATCTCCTCAAAATCAAACACTTTTGTACATCAAAGGACTTTGTTAGAAAAGCTAAAAGGCAGCCTACACAATGGGAGACAATATTTGGAAACCACATATCAGATAAGGGCTTAATATCCTGAATATATAAAGCAATCCTACAACTCAATAACAGAAAGACAAACAACCCAATTAAAAAATGGGCAAAAGACATGGACAGAAATTTTTCTGAAGAGAAAATACAAATGGCTCAAAAACATGAAAAAATGCTCAACTTCACTGGCTATTAGGGAAATGCAAATCAAAACCACAATGAGATATCATCTCACACCTACCAGAATAGCCATTATCCAAAAAACAGAAAACTACAAGTGCTGGAGAGGATGTGGAGAAAGAGGCACTCATTCATTGCTGGTGAGGATGTAGAATGGTACAACCACTCTGGAAGACAGGTGGAGGTTCCTCAGGAAGCTAAGTAAAGATTTGCCATATGACCCAGCTATTCCATTCCTAGGTATATACTCAAAGGAACTGAAAGTTAAGACACAGACATTTGTAAACCGATGTTTATCACAGTTTTATTCATGATTGCCAAGAGATGGAAGCAGCCCAAATATCTATCAATGGACAATGGAAAAACAAACTGTGGTATATACACATGATGGAATATTATACAGCTGTAAGACAGAACAAAGACATGGAACATATAATAATGTGGATGAACCTTGAGGACATTATGTTGAGTGAAGTTAGCCAGAAACAAAAGGACAAATACTGTATGGTCTCACTAATATGAAATAACCTAATGATCAAACTTTGAGAGTTTAAAACCTGATAACATAGGCTACAAGGAGATAGAAAGTGGGTGGAGATCAGGCATTTGATGCTGAAGGACTACAGAAATGTTCAGCAGGATTGGTTATATAGATCCAGAAATAGCATAATACTGTGTAATGGTAGCACAACATTGTAAGTACATGGAACAATGAGATCTGGGAGTAAAGATGAAAGTGGTGGGATAGTGGAATTTATGATACCAGAGGTAAAGATAGATGATGAAGACTGGTCCTGTATAACTTGGCAAAAACTGGAGTGGCCAATGACTGTTGCTAAATGTACAAATATAAAAATGTTCTCACGTGTGGGAGAACAAATTAATGTCAAGCATGCCAAGTGTTGAAAAAGGGATGGTATTTGGGAAAAAACATAATCAAAGCAAACTGGAGTCTATGGTCAGCAGTAACATTCCAATATGCTTCCATTAAATGTAACAAAGGCAATATAACAAAGTTAAATGTGTATGAGAGGGGGATATAAGGGAGGGATTTGGGATTCTTTGTAGTGGTGTTTTTTTCTGTCCTTACTGTTGTATTGTATGACATTTTTCTTTTTCTTTTTATTATCTTCTTTATTATTCACCAAAAAAAACCTTTTTCATAATAATCAATATGTTCAAGTGCTGACTGTGGTGATAAATGTACAACTATGTGATGATGCTGTGAACAACTGATTGTACACTGTGGATGGCTGTATGTTATAAGAATATATCTCTATGAGATTGTAGAAAAAATATAAATAGAGGTGTTCTAGTTTGCTAATGCTGCGGAATGCAAAACAGCAGAGATGGATTGGCTTTTAAAAAGGGGGTTTGTTTAGTTGCACAGTTACAGTCTTAAGGCCATAAAGTGTCCAAGGTAACACATCAGTAATCAGGTACCTTCACTGGAGGATGGCCAATGGCATCCGGAAAACCTCTTTTAGCTGGGAAGGCACGTGGCTGGCATCTGCTCCAAAGCTCTGGCTTCAAAATGGCTTTCTCCCAGGACGTTCCTCTCTAGCAAGCTTGCTCCTCTTCAAAACATCACTCACAGCTGCACTGAGTTCGTTCTCTTTTTAGTCAGCTCATTTATTTGGCTACACTGATCAAGGCCCACCCTGAATGGGTGGGGCCATGCCTCCATGGGAATATCTCATCAGAGTCATCACCCACAGCTGGATGGGGCACATTCCAAGCAAATCTAATCAGCACCAAAATATCTGCCCCACAAGACTACAACAAAGATAATGGCGTTTGGGGGACACAATACATTCAAACTGGCACAAGAAGTAAAAGTGCTGAAGAAACATGGAGACAGGGATGTACCTATATATTGTTGATAAGGAGGCAGAATGGTGTAGCCTTTCTGGAGGTCATTGTGGTGGCTCCACAAGAAGCTACCTATGTGGGGCCATAAGGTCCTACAAACTCATTGTGGGGTATGTATTTGGAAGATCTGAGAGCAGAGACATGAATGGGCATTTGCACACTGGTGTTTATGGAGGCAGTATTCATGATTTGCAATGGGTGGAAGTGGCCTAAGGGTATACTGAGGAACAGAATGGTGAACTGTGGTGTATGCATACAACGGAATATTGAGCAACTACAAGAAGGAGTGAAGCTGTGAGACACGCAGCGAGGTGAATGGATCCTGTAGACAGCATGTTGAGTGAAGTGTTTCATTATACACATTATAGTGTTTGCCAGAAACAAAGGCAAACACTATAATGCCTCACTGATATGAACTAACTACAATGTGTAACTCAGAACTGAATCTTAGAGCACAGCCTAAAAGGGAAACGATTATTGTAATGGTCCCTAGATTGTAAGCTCTTACAGTAGTCAAATCTATTCCTGAATTGTAATGGCTATCTCCAAACTCTGAGATGTTGATCCCTTAGTGTATAACCTGATTGGTCTCTGGAACATTGGGTATCTGTGTTACACCTGAAACTCAGAGCTAGAGCTTTGCAAGTATGAATATCACTATTAATGCATACAGCAACTGTTTAAAAAAAAAAGCTGAAATAGAGCCAAGACTTCAATTAGAGATATAAATAAAACAGATCTGGTTAAGACTAGAGCAAATCAGGCCAAAGGGTAAAGGTTGAAACTGTCTGTGAGTTAAAACTTCAACTTCCAGGTGAGACCAAGGGAAGAGATGTTTATTTGGTGTAGGATCTATATTTTCTACATAATATAACTTCTACAGTCAGTTTGTTCAAACACGACAATTACATGGAACTTTGAATAGGAAGTGAGCTATGGTAGGTCTGTATAGGTTAGAATGAAATAGCAACACATCCTAAAGTAATTTGGGTGGAGAATAAAAATATATATTCAGGGCCCCCCTGAAGAGCTGAGGGAGAATGCAGAGGTGTTGGACTTCCTCACCTGGGTTGTTGCTGATGTTCTCAAAAACATTGGGGACTGAAGGCTTGATGTGCTGAGACCTCTGTCTTGGGGCTGGTCTCTGTGAAGCTGGATGCTGCAAGAAGAAGCTAAACCTGTTTATAATTGTGCCTAAGAGTCTCCCCCTGAGTGCCTCTTTGTTGCTCAGATGTGGCCCTCTCTCTCTAACTGAGCCACATTGGTGGGTGATCTCGCTGCCCTCCCCCCTACATGGGACCTGATGCCCAGGGGTTTAAATCTCCCTGGCAACACAGAATATGACTCCCAGGGATGACTCTGGACCCAGCATCATGGGATTGAGAACATCTTCTTGACCAAAAGGGGAATGTGAAATGAAACGAAATAAAGCTCCAGTGGCTGAGAGATTTCAAATGGAGTTGAGAGGTCACTCTGTTGGACATTCTTACGCACTATATAGATAACACTTTTTAGATTTTAATATATTGGAATAGCTAGAAGTAAATACCTGAAACTACCAAACTCCAACCGAGTAGCCTTGACTCTTGAAGATGATTGTATAACAATGCAGCTTACAAGGGGTGACAGTGTGATTGTGAAAACCCTTGGATCACACTCCCTTTATCCAGTGTATGGATGGATGAGGAGAAAAATGGGGACAAAACCTAAATGAAAAATAGGGTGGGATGGGGGGAGTGATTTGGGTGTTCTTTTTTACTTTTATTTTTTATTCTTATTCTGATTCATTCTGGTGTAAGGAAAATGTTCAAAAATAGATTGGGGTGATGAAGCACAACTGTAAGATGGTACTGTGAACAGCTGATTGTACACCAAGGATGACTGCATGGTATATGAATATATCTCAATAAAACTGAATTTTTTTTTAAAAAAAGAGATGTTGAAATCCTAAAAAAAAAAAAAAAAGAAAAATCAAACAGGTTTTCTCTTCACCAGGCAGGTACAGCTTTCAGCAGGGCAGTTGACTGTGCAATCAAGCTAACCTGTCAAGCTGGAAGGGCTTTCTAGACAAAGACATTCTCATGATACAGGTTGTTTTTGTTTTGTTTTGTTTTGTTTGTTTATTTTGTAGATTTCAATAAGATTGATAATATCCAAGGGGGCTCAGAAAGGAGGTAAGCTATAGATGTATGAGGTGTGGTTTCTATACGTACATAGTCCAAGCTGCACATTCTTGTCAGGACACAGAGGTGGTAGATTAAACATTAACTGGCCTAGGTCACACAGGCCGCTGAGTGCCAGGTTTCTCACCCCCCGCCCCCGAAGTTAAGCTAGCAGATGTTACATTCCACCCCCACGCAGCAATCTGCGTTGACCATAGGACAGGCATTGCAACTATAACCCACAACAACAATATACCAAGCAACACAACACTAATATTCCAGTACAGAGAGATAACAGGCCTGTTCATAATTATGCCAGGGCCAAGTCAGTGAGTTCCATCATCTAGGTAAAGGATCATCAGACAACTGATCAATACTTTGTATATGATTTTGCATGTGATTTAGAGCCTGTGTTACATTCTGGGAATTATCAGGTATATATATACAACACTGAATATTGATTACAGCAGCATTCCCCAAACAGAACAGATCTGAATAGGCCCACACCAAGACACTGAATGATCAGATTATCAAATGTCAAAGACAAAGAGAGAATCCTGAAAGCAGCAAGAGAAAAGTGATCCATCATGTATGAAGGAAGACTATGTGCAGATTTCTCAGTAGAAACCATGGAGGCAAGAAAGAAGTGGAATGATACATTTAAGATACTGAAAGAGAAATCTGCCAACCAAAAATCCTACATCCGGCAAAACTGTCCTTCAAATATGAGGGAGAGTTTAAAAAATTCTCTGACAAACAGACAATGAGTTTGTGAACAAGCTACCTGCTCTACAGGAAATACTAAAGGGAGCAATATAGACAGACAGGAAAAGACTGAAGTGAGAGGTTTGGAGCACAATTTTGGGTGATGGTAGCACAGCAACGTAAGTACACTGAACAAAAATAACTGAGTATGGTTGAAAGAGGAATGTTAGGAGCATGGAGGACACCAGAAGGAAAGAGAAAAGATAAAGACTGGGACTGTATAACTCAGTGAAACCTAGAGTGCTCAACAGTTGTGATAAAATGTACAAATATGTTTTTACATGAGGAAGAACAAATGAATGTCAACCTTGCAAGGTGCTAAAAATAGGGTGGCTTTGGGGGAAAAATACAATCAATGCAAACTAGAGACTAGAGACTACAGTTAACAGAAACATTTAATGTAACAAAGGCAATACACCAAAGTTAAATGCATATAAGAGGGGTTCATAAGGGAAGGGTATGGGACTCTTAGCATTGGTGATGTTGTCTGACTCTTTATTCTACTTTAGTTTAATTGTGTCTTTCCTTTTGTTGCTTCCTAGCTGTCATGTTTTTCTCTTTCTTTTCCCTTTTTCTATTGTCTATCTTCTTTGATTTTTCTTCCTTCTTTGTGGAAGAAATGGAGATGTCCTTATATAGATAGTGATGATGGTAGTGAATACATGTAAATATGACTATACAGGGAACCATCTATTGTTTACTTAGGATGGAATGTATGGTGTGTGAACAAAACCATCTTAAAAAAATGAGTTGATGAAGAAATTTTGAGGACATTATATTAAGTGAAATAAGTCAGACACATAAGGACAAATATTGCAGGATCTCACTGATATGAACTAATAATAATATGTAAACTCATAGACATGAAATATAAGTTATCAGGATCTAGAGTGAGGTTTAAGAATGGGGAGTGGTTGCTTATTATGAGAATAATGTTTAACTTGGTCAAACTTAAATGTTTGGAAATGGACAGAGATGATGGTAGCATGTTATTATGAGAATAACTAACAATGATGAATGGTGCATGAATGTGGTGGAAAAGGGAGGCTCAGAGTCACGTACATTACCAGAAGGAAAGCTGGAGGTTAAAAGATGAGAATGTGTAAAACAGTGAATCTTGTGGTGGGCAATGTCTGTGAATAACTGTACAAATATTAGAAATTTCTTTCATGAACTAAAACTAATGTATGACACTACACCTAGAAGTTAATAATAGAGAGGCATATAGGGAAAAATATACCTATTACAAACTATATACTACAGTTAGTAGTATTTTAACGTTCTTTCATCAACCATAACAAATTTGCTATACCAATACTATGAGTCGCTAATGGAGGGGAGGTGGTTAGGGGTATGGGTGGATTTGAGTTTCCTTTTTTTTCTTTATTTCTTTTCTGGAGTAATGAAAATGTTCTGAAAATTGAAAAAAAATTAATTGTGATGGATGCATAGCTCTATGATGGTACCTTGGGCAAATGATTGTATACTTTGGATCTCTGGATAATTGTATGGTATGTGAACAATCTCAATAAAATTAAATTTAAAAAAATAAAAATAATCACATGGG
The DNA here is from genome assembly GCF_015220235.1 of Choloepus didactylus. Lineage (NCBI taxonomy): Eukaryota > Metazoa > Chordata > Mammalia > Pilosa > Megalonychidae > Choloepus > Choloepus didactylus. The sequence continues at coordinate 22,090,817 of NC_051316.1, forward strand.
AGAAACTCCTGAGAACATTCTGAATGATCATAAGGTTTTATCCATAGTTCATTATTAATGAGATATAAATACAAGGGGAGGATTCTAACATTTGAATGGCTATAGGAAAGCCTTTATCAAGAAATGATATCTCGGAAGGGGCAAGATGGCGGCATAGAGAGGAGTGGAAGCTACGTAGACCCCCTGGAACAACTACAAAAAACCAGAAACAACTAGTAAATAATCCACAATAACTGTGGGGGGACAAATGAAACCATCCACTCATCATACACCAACCTGAATTGGGAGGAATGCCCGAGAACACAGCATAAAATCTGTAAGTAAAACCTGCGGATCCAAGTCATGAGACCCCCTCCCCCATAGCCCGAGCTGCAAAGCCTCGTGGTGCCAGGGAGAAGCTCTCTCCCAGCAAGCGAATATAGCTCAGCTGAGCGCCAACTGGGGTTTTAAGTAGCGAGTGTGAACTGCTCACTACAGGTACGAATCCCCAAAAAACAGACAGAGGCTTTGGGTGACGACTGACCTTGGAGAGCCGGAGGGTCGCCTTGGACTGGGTCTGAAGGGGACTGTTTGTTTCCTTTTCGGCTCAGTGGAGAAAGCCCCAGTCATTTTCAGTTTCCAGGGCTGTGACTCCAGGAAGGGTGGAGACAGCACAAGCAGAGAGAGAGACCACTGAAATGCTAATAACCTCCACCTGGGGGGTCTGTCTTCTCTAGGAGGAAAGGAGTGAGGCCCTTTCCATTCAGAACCAGACCCCAGAGCCTGGGGGAACACGGCCATACCTCCTCACACCAGTCAAGAATTATAGGATAACAGGCATCACCTGCTGGGCAGAAAAGCACAGTGACCTGAGGCATCACAGGGTGGAGCAATTTTCTAAGACACACCCTCAGGGAAACCAGATACTGAATATTTCTTCCCTCTGGGACCTGAGCCTGTTCTGGTCTGGGAAAACCTGATTTGGATAACCAAGGAAACCATCCCTAGACAACAGAAAATTACAACCTACACTAAGAAAAACAAAGTTATGGCCCAGTCAAAGGAACAAATGTACACTTCAACTGAGATACAGGAATTTAAACAACTCATGCTAAATCAATTCAAAAAGTTTAGAGAAGATATTGCAAAAGAGATAGAGGCTGTAAAGGAAACACTGGGCATACATAAGGCAGAAATCGAAAGTTCAAAAAAACAATTAGTAGAATCTATGGAAATGAAAGGCACAACACAAGAGATGAAAGACACAATGGAAACATACAACAGCAGATCTCAAGAGGCAGAAGAAAACACTCAGGAAATGGAGAACAAAATACCTGAAAGCCTACACGCAAAGGAGCAGATGGAGAAAAGAATGAAAAGATATGAGCAACGTCTCTGAGAACTCAAGGATGAAACAAAGTACAATAATGTATATATCATTGGTGTCCCAGAAGGAGAAGAGAAGGGAAAAGGGGAAGAAGCAATAATAAGAGGAAATAATTAATGAAAATTTCCCATCTCTTATGAAAGACATAAAATTACAGATCCAAGAAGTGCAGCATACTCCAAACAGAAGAGATATGAATAGGCCTACGCCAAGACACTTAATAATCAGATTACCAAATGTCAAAGACAAAGAGAGAATCCTGAAAGCAGCAAGAGAAAAGCAATCCATCACATACAAAGGAAGCTTAATAAGACTATGTGCGGATCTCTCAGCAGAAATCATGGAGGCAAGAAGGAAGTGGTGTGATAGATTTAAGATACTGAAAGAGAAAAACCGCCAACCAAGAATCCTATATCCAACAAAGCTGTCCTTCAAATATGAGGGAGAGCTCAAAATATTTTCTGACAAACAGACAATGAGAGACTTTGTGAACAAGACACCCGCCCTACAGGAAATACTAAAGGGAGCACTACAGAGTGATAGAAGACAGGAGTGCGTGGTTTGGAAAACAATTTTGGGAGATGGTAGGACAACAATGTAAGTACACTGAACAAAGATAACTATGAATACAGTTCAGAGAGGAAGGTGGGGAGCATGTGAGACACCACAAGAAAGGAGGAAAGATAAAGACTGGGACTGTGTAACTTGGTGAAATCTAGAGTATTCAACAATTGTGTTAAAATGTACAAATATGTTCTTTTACGATGGAGAACAAGCAAATGTCAACCTTGCAAGGTGTTAAAAATGGGGAGGCATTGGGGGAGGGATGCAATCAGCATAAACTAGAGACTGTAACTAATAGAATCATTGTATTATGCTTCCTTTAATGTAACAAAGGTGATATACCAAGGTGAATGCAGATAAGAGGGGCGGATAGGGGAGGCATGTTAGACACTTGACATTGGTGGTATTGTCTGATTCTTTATTCTACTTTGATTTAAGGTTATTTTTCCTTTTGCTGCTTCCTAGCTGTCATTTTTTTTCCTCTTTCTTTTGCCTCTCTACCTTCTTTGACTCTCCCTCCTGCCTTGTGGAAGAAATGTAGATGCCCTTATATAGATAGTGGTGAAGGTGGTGAACACATGAATGTATGACCATGCAGAGAACCATCGATTATTTTCTTGGGATGGAATGTATGGTGAGTGAACAAAACCATATTAAAAAAAAAAACGGGTTGATGACAAAACCTTGAGAGCAATATAGTGAGTGAAATAAGCCAGACACATAAGGACAATTATTGCAGAGTCTCACTGATAGGAACTAATTATAATATTTAAACTCATAGACATGAAATATAAGGTACCAAGATATAGGACGAGGCTTAAGAATGGGGAGTGGTTGCATACTAAGCAGAATGTTCAATTAGGTTGAACTTAAATGTTTGGAAATGAACAGAGGTGTCGGTAGCAAGATGTGAGAATAACTAACAGTGATGAATGGTGTGTGAATGAGGTGGAAAGGGGAAGCTCAGAGTCATATATGTCACCAGAAGGAAAGTTGGAGGTTAAAAGATGGGAATGTATAAAACTGAATCCTATGGTGGGCAATGTCCATGATCAACTGTACAAATACTAGAAATCGCTTCCATGAACCAGAACAAATGTATGACAATACAATTAGAAGTTAATAATAGAGGGGCATATAGGGAAGAAATATATACCTGTTGCAAACTATATACTACAGTTAGTAGTATTTCAACATTTTTTCATAAACAGTAACAAATGTACTATACCAATACTATGAGTGAACAATTGAGGGGGGTTGGTTAGGAATAGGGGAGAATTCGAGTTTCCTTTTCTTTTTTCTTTTTTCATCTTTCACTTAATTTCTTGTCTGGAGTAATGAGAAGTTTCTAAAAATTGAACAAAAATTAAGTGTGGTGATGGATGCACAGCTGTATGAGGGTACCCAGGGGCAAGTGATTGTACACTTTGGATCTTTGGCTAATTGTATGGTATCTGAACAATCTCAATAAAAATGAAAAAAAGATTCAGTATTCATAATCCTTTGCTAAATCCTTTCTTGTCTGTTGCTATCCCTTCCTCTCATTTAATCACTTTCTTGATCTTCAGAGGTGTGTAGGCAGTCACCACTCAAACTTGTTCACATTGAAAAGGGGTGTCGACATTATGGGGAAGGGGGCTGTATCTGGTTGTCGTTCTTAAAGAGGCTGTTGCCTCTGGGTTTTAGGACTTGTCTGGCATAGGAACACTCTGGTATATTTAAGTTTCTGGAAAGTAAACTGAGTGAGTGAAACTTTTATAGAATCTCAGATAGTATTGGTTAGGGCTTAGCATACTGTGGCCATTTGGGATATCTACTTGGAGCTTGCATAAGAGAAATCTCCAGGAGACCCTCTCAACTCTATTTGAAATCTCTTAGCCACTGCAACCTCATTTTGTTACCTTTTTTTCCCACCTTTTGGTCAAGAAGGCATTTTCAATCACTTGATTCCAGGGCCAGGCTCATTCCTAGGAGTCATGTCCCGTATTTCCAGGGAGATTCAATCCACACAGTTCCTGGCTATTTACCAACTGTCCCAGAGGAGGGAGGTTAATGAATTTATTTGCTGAGATTGGCTTAGAGAGAGAAAGGCCACATCTGAGCAACAAAAGAGGTTCTCTGGAAGTACCTATTAGGCGTAATTGTAGGACAGCTTAGCCTCCCATTTACAGACATAAATTTTTCAAGAGCAAGCCTCATGATTGAGGGCTTGACTTACTAAGTAGGGGGTTCATAATTTCACATAGCATATGTTCTGTCCAAGATAAAAAAACATCAATGTCTCACATTATCTTCACTTAGTTTTACAATCATAATTATTCTCAATTTTAAACAATTATCATAACACAAAACATCCCAGAGCTCTTATCAGCCACTAGTTATTCACCCTTAGTATTAGTGTAATATTGGTAAGGTATTCCTATTACATATAGCCTGTAATATATAATGTGTAGTTTTTCCATATACACTCTGTTGTTAACTATTTGTTCCTGTGTCATACTTTAGAAGTATATCATGTAAACACTCATTTATATTTGTAGTGGTACTCTGTGGGTTACATGTCTTTAAACAACCACTTTCTATCATGTTTGCCTTCAATGTAGTACTAATATTTACAGTTCCATTAATGAACCATCACCACCTTTGTCCATTCCTATACCTAGAAGTTAATCCTCATTATCAAGTCTGAACATATTAGGTTTTCCTTACCCCTTCACTAGCTTGTCTATGTGTAGGTCCCCTATATTCTGCATTATAAGACATGGATTTTGCATTATTCACAGAGTTTACATTAGTGGTAACATTTAATTTCCTTTTCTGTCTGGCTTACTTCTCTCAGCATTATGTCTCCAAGGTTCATCCATGTTGTCATGTTTCAGGACCTTGTTCCTTCTTACTGTGGCATAGTATTTGATTGTAGGTTTATACCACATTTTGTTTATCCTTTCGTCTGTTGAAGGACACTTGGATTGTCTCCATCTCTTGGTAATTGAGAACAGTGCTGCTATAAACATTGGTGTGCAAATGTCTGTTCATGTCACTGCTTTCAGATCTTCTGGTTATATACCAAGAAGTGAAATTGCTGGATCATAGGATAACTTGATATCTACTTTTCTGAGGAACTGCCAAACTGGCTTTCATAGCAGCTGTACCATTATACATTCCCACCAGCAGTAAATAAGAGTTCCAATTTCTCCACATCGTCTCCAGCTTTTTTAGTTTCCTGTTTAATGGCAGCCATTCTTATTGGTGTGAGATGATACCTCATTGTGGTTTTGATTTGGATTTCCCTAATAGTTAGTGAAGATGAATATTTTTGTGTGTTTTTTATCCATTTATATTTCCTCTTTGGAAAAATGTCTTTTCATATCTTTTGCCCATTTTATAATTGGGCTGTTTGTACTATGTCATTGAGTTGAAGGATTTCTTTAAATATGAATGATTTCAGTCTCTTATCAGAGATATGGTTTCCAAATATTTTCTCCCATTGTGTTGGCCGCCTCTTCACATTCTCAACAAAGTCCTTGGAGGTACAGAAGCTTTTGATTTTGAGGATTTCCCATTTATCTATTTTTCCTTTCACTGCTGTGCTTTGTGTATAAGGTCTAAGAAGCTATCTCCTAATATTGGGTCTTGAAGATGTTTCCCTACATTATCTTCTAGGAGTTTTTTTTTTTTTTTTTTTTTTTTAATCTTCATTTTATTGAGATATATTCACATACCACGCAGTCATACAAAACAAATCGTACTTTCGATTGTTCACAGAACCATTACATAGTGGTACATTCATCACCCAAAACAATCCCTGGCACCTTCATTAGCACACACACAAAAATAACAAGAATAATAATTAGAGTGAAAAAGAGCAATTGAAGTAAAAAAGAACACTGGGTACCTTTGTCTGTTTGTTTCCTTCCCCTATTTTTCTACTCATCCATCCATAAACTAGACAAAGTGGAGTGTGGTCCTTATGGCTTTCCCAATCCCATTGTCACCCCTCATAAGCTACATTTTTATACAACTGTCTTCGAGATTCATGGGTTCTGGGTTGTAGTTTGATAGTTTCAGGTATCCACCACCAGCTACCCCAATTCTTTAGAACCTAAAAAGGGTTGTCTAAAGTGTGCATAAGAGTGCCCACCAGAGTGACCTCTCGGCTCCTTTTGGAATCTCTCTGCCACTGAAGCTTATTTTATTTCCTTTCACATCCCCCTTTTGGTCAAGAAGATGTTCTCCGTCCCACGATGCCAGGTCTACATTCCTCCTCGGGAGTCGTATTCCACGTTGCCAGGGAGATTCACTCCCCTGGGTGTCTGATCCCATGTAGGGGGGAGGGCAGTGATTTCACCTTTCAAGTTGGCTTAGCTAGAGAGACAGGGCCACATCTGAGCAACAAAGAGGCATTCGGGAGGAGGCTCTTAGGCACAACCATATGGAGGCCTAGCCTCTCCTTTGCAGCAACTGTCTTCCCAAGGGTAAAACCTGTGGTAGAGGGCTCAACCCATCAAACCACCAGTCCCCTATGTCTGTGGTCATGTTAGCAACCATGGAGGTGGGGTAGGCGCATACCCCTGCATTCTCCACAGGCTCCTCAAGGGGTCACTACATCTTTTTCTTTTCCTTGTTTTTCTTTTTTTTTTTTTTTTAACTTTCCCTTCTTTTTTAAATCAACTGTATGAAAAAAAAAGTTAAAAAGAAAACAAACATACAATAAAAGAACATTTCAAAGACACCATAACAAGGGAGTAAGAAAAAGACAACTAACCTAAGATAACTGCTTAACTTCCAACATGTTCCTACTTTACCCCAAGAAAGTTACCTAATATAGCAACATTTCTGTGAACTTGCTCCTACTATATCCATCAGAAATTAACAGACCATATTCATTCCTGGGCATCCCCAGAACGTTAAATAGCTTATCTGTTCTTCTTGGATTATTGTTCCCCCTTCCTTAATTGCTCTCTATAGCTAGTTCCCCTACATTCTACATTATAAACCATTTATTTTACATTTTTCAAAGTTCACATTAGTGGTAGCATATAATATTTCTCTTTTTGTGCCTGGCTTATTTCGCTCAGCATTATGTCTTCAGGGTTCATCCATGTTGTCATATGTTTCACGAGATCGTTCCTTCTTACTGCCGCGTAGTATTCCATCGTGTGTATATACCACATTTTATTTATCCACTCATCTGTTGAAGGACATTTGGGTTGTTTCCATCTCTTGGCAATTGTGAATAATGCTGCTATGAACATTGGCGTGCAGATACCTGTTCGTGTCACTGCTTTCCGATCTGCCGGGTATATACCGAGAAGTGCAATAGCTGGATCGAATGGTAACTCTATATCTAGTTTTCTAAGGAACTGCCAGACTGACTTCCAGAGTGGCTGAACCATTATACAGTCCCACCAACAATGAATAAGAGTTCCAATTTCTCCACATCCCCTCCAGCATTTGTAGTTTCCTGTTTGTTTAATGGCAGCCATTCTAACCGGTGTTAGATGGTATCTCATTGTGGTCTTAATTTGCATCTCTCTAATAGCTAGTGAAGCTGAACATTTTTTCATGTGTTTCTTGGCCATTTGTATTTCCTCTTCAGAAAACTGTCTTTTCATATCTTTTGCCCATTTTATAATTCGGCTGTCTGTACTACTGTCATTGAGTTGTAGGATTTCTTTATATATGCAAGATATCAGTCTTTTGTCAGATACATGGTTTCCAAAAATTTTTTCCCATTGAGTTGGCTGCCTCTTTACCTTTTTGAGAAATTCCTTTGAGGTGCAGAAACTTCTAAGCTTGAGGAGTTCCCATTTATCTATTTTCTCTTTTGTTGCTTGTGCTTTGGGTGTAAAGTCTAGGAAGTGGCCGCCTAATACAAGGTCTTGAAGATGTTTTCCTACATTATCTTCTAGGAGTTTTATGGTACTTTCTTTTATATTGAGATCTTTGGTCCATTTTGAGTTAATTTTTGTGTAGGGGGTGAGGTAGGGGTCCTCTTTCATTCTTTTGGATATGGCTATCCAACTCTCCGAGCCCCATTTGTTGAAAATACCATTATGGCTCAGTTCAGTGACTTTGGGGGCCTTATCAAAGATCAGTCGGCCATAGATCTGAGGGTCTATCTCCGAATTCTCAATTCGATTCCATTGATCTATATGTCTATCTTTGTGCCAGTACCATGCTGTTTTGGCAACTGTGGCTTTATAAGAAGCTTCAAAGTCAGGGAGTGTAAGTCCTCCCACTTCGTTTTTCCTTTTTAGAGTGTCTTTAGCAATTCGAGGCATCTTCCCTTTCCAAATAAATTTGATAACTAGCTTTTCCAAGTCTGCAAAGTAGGTTGTTGGAATTTTGATTGGGATTGCATTGAATCTGTAGATGAGTTTGGGTAGAATTGACATCTTAATGACATTTAACCTTCCTATCCATGAACATGGAATATTTTTCCATCTTTTAAGGTCCCCTTCTATTTCTTTTAGTAGAGTTATGTAGTTTTCTTTGTATAGGTCTTTTACATCTTTGGTTAAGTTTATTCCTAGGTACTTGATTTTTTTAGTTGCTATTGAAAATGGTATCTTTTTCTTGAGTGTCTCTTCAGTTTGTTCATTTTTAGCATATAGAAACATTACTGACTTATGTGCATTAACCTTGTATCCCGCTACTTTGCTAAATTTGTTTATTAGCTCTAGTACCTGTATCGTCGATTTCTCAGGGTTTTCTAGATATAAGATCATATCATCTGCAAACAATGACAGTTTTACTTCTTCTTTTCCAATTTGGATGCCTTTTATTTCTTTGTCTTGCCGGATTGCCCTGGCTAGCACTTCCAGCACAATGTTGAATAACAGTGGTGACAGCGGGCATCCTTGTCTTGTTCCTGATCTTAGAGGGAAGGCTTTCAGTCTCTCACCATTGAGTACTATGCTGGCTGTGGGTTTTTCATATATGCTCTTTATCATGTTGAGGAAGTTTCCTTCAATTCCTACCTTTTGAAGTGTTTTTATCAAAAAGGGATGTTGGATTTTGTCAAATGCTTTTTCAGCATCTATTCAGATGATCAATTGATTTTTCCCTTTTGACTTGTTAATGTGTTGTAATACATTGATTGATTTTCTTATGTTGAACCATCCTTGCATGCCTGGAATAAACCCCACTTGGTCATGGTGTATGATTTTTTTAATGTGTCTTTGGATTCGATTTGCAAGTATTTTGTTGAGGATTTTTCCATCTATGTTCATTAAGGAGATTGGCCGGTAGTTTTCCTTTTTTGTAGCATCTTTGCCTGGTTTTTGTATTACATTGATGTTAGCTTCATAGAATGAGTTAGGTAGTGTTCCATTTTCTTCAATGTTTTGAAAGAGTTTGAGTAAGATTGGTGTCAGTTCTTTCTGGAAAGTTTGGTAGAATTCCCCTGTGAAGCCATCGGGCCCTGGGCATTTATTTGTGGGAAGATTTTTGATGACTGATTGGATCTCTTTGCTTGTGATGGGTTGGTTGAGGTCTTCTATTTCTTCTCTGGTCAGTCTAGGTTGTTCATATGTTTCCAGGAAATTGTCCATTTCCTCTACATTATCCAGTTTGTTGCCATACAGTTGTTCATAGTATCCTCTTATAATTTTTTTAATTTCTTCAGGATCTGCAGTTATGTCACCTTTTTCATTCATTATTTTGTTTATATGGGTCTTCTCTCTTTTTGATTTTGTCAGTCTAGCTAGGGGCTTGTCAATCTTGTTGATCTTCTCAAAGAACCAACTTTTGGTGATATTTATCCTCTCTATTGTTTTTTTGTTCTCTATGTCATTTATTTCTGCTTTAATCCTTGTTATTTCTTTTCTTGTACTTGGTTTAGGATTGGTTTGCTGTTCATTTTCTAGCTTCTTCAGTTGATCCATTAGTTCTTTGATTTTGGCTCTTTCTTCCTTTTTAATATATGCGTTTAGTGCTATAAATTTCCCCCTGAGCACTGCTTTTGCTGCATCCCATAGGTTTTGGTATGTTGTGTTCTCATTTTCATTCGTCTCTATATATTTAGCAATTTCTCTTGCTATTTCTTCTTTAACCCACTGATTGTTTAGGAGTGTGTTGTTTAACCTCCAGGTATTTGTGAATTTTCTAAGTCTCTGATGGTTATTGACTTCTAATTATATTCCATTGTGGTCAGAGAATGTGCTTTGAATAATTTCGATCTTTTAAAATTTATTGAGGCTTGTTTTATGTCCCAGCATATGATCTATTCTGGAGAAAATTCCATGAGCACTAGAAAAGTATGTGTATCCTGGTGATTTGGGATGTAATGTCCTGTATATGTCTGTTAAATCTAATTCATTTATCAGATTGTTTAGGTTTTCAATTTCCTTATTGATCTTCTGTCTGGTTGATCTATCTATAGGAGAGACTGATGTGTTGAAGTCTCCCACAATTATTGTGGAAACATCAATTGCTTCCTTTTGTTTTGCCAGTGTTTCTCTCATGTATTTTGTGGCACCTTGATTGGGTGCATAGACATTTATGATTGTTATTTCTTCTTGCTGAATTGCCCCTTTTATTAGTACGTAGTGGCCTTCTTTGTCTCTCAAAACATCCCTGCATTTGAAGTCTATTTTATCTGAGATTAATATTGCTACACCTGCTTTCTTTTGGCTGTAGCTTGCATGAAATATTTTTTTCCATCCTTTCACTTTCAGTTTCTTTGTGTCCCTGTGTCTAAGATGAGTCTCTTGTATGCAACATATTGATGGTTCATTTTTTTGATCCATTCTGCGAATCTATATCTTTTAATTGGGGAGTTTAATCCATTTACATTCAACGTTATAACCGTGAAGGCATTTCTTGAATCAGCCATCTTATCCTTTGGTTTATGTTTGTCATATTTTTCCCCTCTGTCTATTAATATCCTTTATTGTACCGATACCGAATCTCTTTAGTACTGAACCTTTCTCCAAGTCTCTCTGTCCTTTCTTTGTTTCTCTGTCTGTAGGGCTCCCTTTAGTATCTCCAGTAGGGCAGGTCTCTTGTTAGCAAATTCTCTCAGCATTTGTTTGTCTGTGAAAAATTTAAGCTCTCCCTCAAATTTGAAGGAGAGCTTTGCTGGATAAAGTATTCTTGGCTGGAAATTTTTCTCACTCAGGATTTTAAATATATCGTGCCACTGCCTTCTTGCCTCCATGGTGGCTGCTGAGTAGTCACTACTTAGTCTTATGCTGTTTCCTTTGTATGTGGTGAATTGCTTTTCTCTTGCTGCTTTCAGAACTTGTTCCTTCTCTTCTGTGTTTGACAGTGTGATCAGTATATGTCTCGGAGTGGGTTTATTTGGATTTATTCTATTTGGGGTTCGCTGAGCATTTATGATTTGTGTATTTATGTTGTTTAGAAGATTTGGGAAGTTTTCCCCAACAATTTCTTTGAATACTCTTCCTAGACCTTTACCCTTTTCTTCCCCTTCTGGGACACCAATGAGTCTTATATTTGGACGTTTCATATTATCTATCATATCCCTGAGGTCCATTTCGATTTTTTCAATTTTTTTCCCCATTGTTTCTTTTATGCTTTCATTTTCCATTCTGTCATCTTCGAGGTCACTGATTCGTTGTTCAACTTCCTCTAGTCTTGTACTATGAGTGTCCAGAATATTTTTAATTTGGTCAACAGTTTCTTTTATTTCCATAAGATCATCCATTTTTTTATTTAGTCTTGCAATGTCTTCTTTATGCTCTTCTAGGGTCTTCTTGATTTCCTTTGTCTCCCATACTATGGTCTCATTGTTCATCTTTAGTTCTTTGAGTAGCTGCTCTAGGTGCTGTGTCTCTTCTGGTCTTTTGATTTTGGTGCTTGGGCTTGGGTTATCCATATCGTCTGTTTTTTTCATATGCTTTATAATTTTCTGTTGTTTTTGGCCTCATGGCATTTGCTGAACTTGATAGGGTTCTTTTATGATTTGTAGACCAACTGAAGTTCTTATCTCTAATTTATCAGATCTGCAGCTTCATGGAGTACACTTTCTCTAACTAACCAGCAGGTGGCGTCCACGAGCCACCTGTTCTCCACAAGCCAGTTCTCCCCTGCTTAGCCTTTTTGGTGAGTGGGGGAGTGAGTCTTGTGGGGTCCAGTTGGTGTACCAAGCTTGCGTGTGTAGTTGGTGTTGCCTGCCCTGTATATGGGGCGTGTTTCTGGGCAGTCAGGGAGGGGGGGGTGGCTCTAACAATCAAATCTCCCTGGTGATCCTAGAGTTTTAAGGCTGCTGCAATAGTCTAATCCTTCAGTTCAGTCCTGCCACAGTTTGTCTCTGCCACTGACCCACAAGTCCCTGGTATTGGCGTATGGCTCCTGAGACTTGCAAGTGGGCCCCTCTTCCAGGCCGTGCACCCCCTGGTCCTCTGTTGAGGGATGACTATGCTATGTCACAGGTGAGTGCCGTCCCCCCAGAGCAGTTCTGGGCTGCTGGGCTGTGTAGGGAGGCTCCCAGTCTGCTGAAATGATGGCTGATTGGGGCTTTGTTAATTCACACTGCTCTACCTCCCCAACTCTGGGACAATCAGCTGAGGTTGCAGGGAAGGCTAATGTCCACGCCCAGTTTTGTGGTGTGTGCCTGTTATTTGAAGCACTTCCGTCACACTGGGTTGTCTGGGGCATTTCTGGGCTATGGGGCTGGCGATGGGCAGGAGTGTTTCCTGTCCACCAGGATGATGGCTGTGAGCGGACACCCCCCTTTTCTTGGGAAGTTGTGGTGTTTAGTGAATTTTCTCAGCCACTGGATTATTGCGTTTTGTCTCAGAGCTCTCCTAGTTCTGCTCTTGACTTGACCTGCCCAAATTGCAGATCTTTGAAGCTTTCTGTATTGGGCTTCTTAGAGTTATTGTTTTAGAAAAAGAAAAAAGGATTAAAAAAAAAAAAAAAAAAAAAGGGGGCCCTCCTCAGAGATCTAATGGGTTATTGAAATGCTAAGAGACAAAGCAACCAGGGCCATTAAGGAAACGTCCACAGGGCAGAGAGATCAGCTTTTCTTCCGGATTTGCATATGCGCCTCAGGGCCTGGGCTCCGGCCTGAGCTCTGCCCTTCCCCCTTCTATGTTCACCAGAACTCCAAAAATCCTCCGCTTTTATTTTGGAGTTTTTCGTGTTGTTTTTTTTCTATGCCTGTCTCCTCTCTGCTGGGCTGGCTGCTCTCAGATTCTCTGGTGTCTGGTCTCCGTCTATCTATGGTTGGAGTTTGGATCAGCAGAATGAGTTTCCGATAAGGGCTGCCACTGCAATTCTCCCTTCTCCTTCCTGGAGCTGACAGCCCCTCCTCCCACGGGACTGAGCCTGGCAGGGAGGGGCGCGGGTCCCCTGGCCGCAAAAACTTACAGATTTCGCTGATCTCAGCAGTTCCACGTTTTCATGAGTGTTGTATGAAGTATGCCCAAAGACAGATTGCTCTGTGGTGTCCAGTCCACGCAGTTCCTGGCTTTCTACCTACTTTCCTGGAGGAGTAACTAAAACATACAGCTCACCAGTCTGCCATCTTGCCCCGCCCTCCACATTTAATGTTTAGCCTTCCTATCCATGAACATGAATATCTTTCCAAATCTCTAGGTCCCCTTTGATTTCTTTTAGTAAAGTTATGTAATAGTCTGTGTAGAGGTCTTTGACATCCTTGGTTAAGTTTATTCCTAGACATCTGATTTTTTAGTTGTTATTCTGAATGGAATTTTTTTCTTGAGAGTCTCTTCTGATAGGTAATTCCGAGTGTATAGGAACATTAGTGACTTTTGTGCATTAGTCTTGTATCCTCCCACTTTGCTGAATTTGTTTATAGCTCCAGTGGCTGTGTCATTGATTTCTCAGGATTTTCCAAATATATGATTATATAACCTGCAAATAATGACAGTTTTACTTTTCCCTTTCCAATTTGGATGTCTTTTATTTCTTTGTCTTGCCAGATTGCTCTGGCTAGAACTTCTAGCACAACGTTGAATGGTAGTGGTGACACCAGGCATCCTTGTCTCATTCCCACTCTTAGGGAGAAGGCTTTCAGTCTCTCACTGTTGAGTACTATGCTGGTTGTGGGTTTTTCATATATGCCCTTTATCATATTGAGGAAGGTTCCTTCAATTCTTACCCTTTGAAGTGATTTTATCAAAAAGGGATGCTGAATTTTGTCATTTTTTTTAGCATTTATTGAGATGATCATTTAATTTTTCCCTTTCTATTTGTTAATGTGTTGAATTACATTGATTTATTTTCTTATGTTGAACCCATACTTGCATGCCTGGAGTGAATCACACTTGGTCGTGATGTATGATTCTTTTAATGTGTCTTTGGATTCAATGTACAAGTATTTTATTGAGAATTTTTGCATCTATATTCATGTTTTCCTTTCTTGTAATATCTTTATCTGGTTTTGGTATTAGAGTGATGTTAGCTTCATAAAATGAGTTATGTAGTATTCCTTTTTCTCCAATTTTTTTGAAGGAGTTTGAGCAGGAATGGTGCCAGTTCTCTTTGGAAAGGTTGGTAAAATTCCCCTGTGAAGCCACCTGGCCCTGGACTTTTATTTGTAGGAAGCTTTCTGATGACTGATAGGATCTCTTTACTTGTGATTGGTTTGTTGAGGTCTTCTATTTCTCTTGGGTCAATCTAGGCTGTTCTTATGTTTTCAGGAAATCATTCTTTCCTCTTAAATTGTCTAGCTTGTTGGCATACAGTTGTTCATGGTATCATCTTACGAGTTTTAAATTTTCTTCAGGATCCACAGTAGTCTATCATTTCTGATTTTGTTTATTTGGGTCTTCTCCCTTTTTTACTTTCTCAGTCTAGCTAAGGGCTTGTAAATTTTGTTCTTCTCGAACCAATTTTTGGTTTTATTTATTCTCTGTTTTTTTTTGTTTTGTTTTGTTCCCCATGTCATTTATTTCTGCTTTAATCCTTGTTATTTCTTTTCTTCTAATTGCTTTAGGGTTCATTTGCTGATTATTCTCTGGCCTCTTCAGTTGTTCTGTCAGTTCTTTGATTTTTAGCTTTCTCTTCCTTTTTAATGTATGCATTTAGAACTATAAATTTCCCCCTCAGCAGTGTATTCACTGCATCCCATAGGTTTTGATATGCTGTGTTCTCATTTTCATTCACCTTCTAGATATTTAGCAATTGCCCTTGCAATTTCTTCTTTGACCCACTGATTGTTTAGGAGTGTGTTTTAATTCCACATATTTGTGAATGTTCTGACTCTTTGATGGTTACTGACTTCTATTAACATTCCATTATGGTTAGAGAATGTGCTTTGAATAATTTCAATCTTTAAATTTATTGAGGCTTCTTTTATGCCCCAGCACATGCGCTATCCCAGAGAATATTCCATGAGTGCTAGAGAACAATGTATCCCCTGGTAATTTGGGACATAATGGTCTATGTATGTCTATTAAGTCTAATTCATTTATCACATTGTTTAGGTTCTCAATTTCCTTATTGGTCCTTTGCCCGGTTGTTCTATCTAAATAAGAGAGAGGTGTATTGAGGTCTCCCATGAGTATTGTAGAAACATCTATTGCTCCCATCAGTTTTGCCAATATTTGTCTCATGTACTTTGGAGCACCTTGACTATGTGCATAAGCATCTATGATTGTTATTTCTTCTTGGTGAATTTTCCATTTTATTAATATATAGTGTCCTCTTTCTCTTATGACATCTTTGCACTTAAAGTATATTTTGTCTGATATTAGTATTGCTACCCCTTCTTTCTTTTTGCGGTATCTTGTGTGGAATATTTTCTTCCACCCTTTCACTTGCAATCTCTTTGTGTCACTGCATCTAAGATGAGTCTCATAAACAGCATATGGATGGTTGATACTTTTTAATCAATTCTGCCAATCTATATCTTTTAATTGGGGAGTTTAATTCATTCACATTCATTGTTATTACTACGAAGTCAGTTTTTCAATCAACCATCATTATCCTTTGGTTTTTATTTGTCAGATCTATTCCCCACCCCCCTCTTTTTTCCTTCCCTTTAAGTTTCCCTTACTTATACTCTTCAGTTCTGTGCCCTTCTCCAGACCTCTCTCTTCCTTTTTATCTGAACCAGTAGAACACCCTTTAGTATTTCTTGCAGGGCAGGTCTCCTGTTAACAAATTACCCCAGCATTTGTTTATGAAAATTTTATATTCTCCTTCAACTTGAAGGAGAGTTTTGCTGCATAAAGCATTCTTGGCTGGCAATTTTTCTCTTTCAGAATCCTAGATATGTCATACCACTGCCTTCTCATGTCCATTGTGCCCACTGAAGAGTCAGTGCTTAGTATTATGTGGTTTCCCTTGTATGTGGTGAATCAATTCTCTCTTGCCACCTTCAGGAGTTTCTCCTATTCTTCAGCATCTGACAGTCTGATTAATGTGTCTGTGATGGTTAGGTTCATGTGTCAACTTGGCCAGGTGACCCAGCTGTCTGGTCAAGCAAACACTGGCCTAACAATTGCTGTGAGGATGTTTGAGGCTGGTTAATAAACCAACAGACTGGTTTATTAAATCATCAGTCAATTGACTGCAGCTGTGACTGATGACTCACCAAAGGGCGTGCCTTCCACAATGAGAGAATGCAATTGGCTGGATTTGATCCAATTAATCAGTTGAAGACTTATAAGCAAGACAGATAGAGGACCTTCACTACTTCTTCGGCTGCCCAGTGAAGCATTTCCTGAGGAGTTCATTGAAGTTGCCGGTTCGTTTCCTGAGGAGTTCATCGAACACATTCGTCGAAGATCCCAGTTCATTTCCTGAGGAGTTTGTCAAAGTTGCCAGTTTGTTTCCTGAGGAGTTCATCGGACATCTTCCTTGGACTTGACAGTTTGTTGACAGCTCTACAGAATTTGGACTCGTGCATACCCACAGTTGCGTGAGTCACTTTTACAATTTGATAATCAGAGACACCTCTCATTGATTCTGTTTCCCTAGAGAACCCTAACTAATACAGTGTCTCTGAGTAGGTTTATTTGGATTTATTCTATTTGCAGTTTGTTGGGCATCTTTGATTTGCATATTAATGTCATTGTTGAGGGTTGGGAAATTTTCCCCAACTATGTCTTCAAATATTCTTCCTAGCCCTTTACTCTTCTCTTCACCCTCTGGAAAACCAATGATTCTTGTGTTTGTGTGTTTCATTTGTCCATTATTTCCCTGAGATCCATTTCAATTTTTAAAATTTTCTTCACCATTTGTTCTTTTGTCATTCACATTCAATTCCCCTGTCCTCAAGTTCACTTATTCTTTCTTCTGCCTCTTCAAATCTGCTGCTGTGTATCTCTAGTATATTTTTAATTTGATCAACCATATCATTTATTTCCTTAAGTCCTGCCGTTTTTTATTTACTCTTTCAAATTCTTCTCTATGCTGTTCTAGAGTCTTCTTGGTGTCCTCTATGTCTTCAATGACCTGACTGAAGTTGTTTGGGAGTTTCTTGTGTATTTCTTTGATTAATTGCTCCAAGTTCTCTGTCTCCTCCAGCTTATTATGTTTTTTTTTTTATTCTGCATACCTTCTAATTTCTTCATATGCTTTATGATTTTCTGTTGGCTTCAGAGAATTTGCTTACCTTGATAAGATTATTTTGGTATATGTAGAATATATGTAGGATTATTTGAACATTTTCTATAATTTAGCAGAGCTGCAGCTTGGTGGAGTGCACTTTCCAAGTCCTACGAGAAGATGGTGCTCTTGAGCCACCTCTTACTCTCAGGCCAGCTTTCCCCCAACTTCCCCTGTGTATTAGGCAGGTCCAATCCTGATGAAAATCCAGTCAGCACCCCAGTTATCTGTGTGTGTTCCCTTGGGACTGCAAGCCTTTTCAGTAGGGGTGGGCCCTGTGCAGTTCATGAGGGAGTCCATTCCAGGGCTCAGTTGTCCTGGCAGGTGTCCAGGCTGTGAATGGACTACTCTGGAACTATGGAGCTATGCATCTCACCCTCCAGCTCATATGCACCATAGTCGCTGATCACCATCTGCCTATGAATACCTGGGGTTGAAGTGGGGCTCCTGGCACTTCCGTGAGGTGACCTTGACTCTGCTGTGCTTGGAGAAAGAGTGAATGCAGTCACAAGTCTGTCAAATCCTGAGTTCCCTCATGGGAGCTCAACCACAGGTGTGTGAAGGGTTATCTCCCCAGCCAACTGCTGAGATGGGTGCACACAGCATGGGAAACTGCTTCCTCCCACACTTGCCAGCTGGCTCCAGCCACCAAGACCCTGCATGGGAGCTCTTGGTTGTGGGGCTGTGAAGGGTTATCTCCCCAGAAAATTGTTTAGAAGGGTGCACAGGGCATGGAAAGCTGCTCTCCTGCATTCTTCTGTTGGCTCCGGCCACCCATCCCTGGGGTCTGTCTGGGCCAAACAGACTCACCCCATCCTTTCAAATGCAGTCTGTCTGCCTCTCCATCTAAGGTCCCCACTGTGTGGTATAGAAGTCCCTGTCCAGCCGGTGGCATCCTGGAATTTCTGCTCCAGAGTGCTTTCTGCCCTTTATCTAGTCTTTTTCATGGAGGAGAATTTTGCTCTGCCTTTCCTACTCCACTCTCTTCCCAGAAGTCATTATGGAGTTTTCATACTTTAAATTTTACTTTAGCTGTTTATGAGCACATTAAAATTATTTTATAATTGTTTTAAGCATTTGCCTTTTAACTTATATAGAAAAACTTAGAAACCAAAAATGCAGTATTATTTGTTTTTGTATTTACCTAATTCTTTAATTATATGGTTCTGAATTACCATCTAGTGTCATTTCATTTTTAGGCTGGAGGATTCCTCTTAGCCTTTCTTGTGGGTAGTTCTCCATGTTTGAACCCTCTCTATTTCTGTTTATCTGGAAATATTATTTATCCTTCTTTACTGAAGGATGTTTACTGAAGGATATAGAATTCCTGGTTGGCAGGATTTGTTTTTATTCTTTCATGTTAATATGACATATCACTGCATTTTGGCCTTCATAGCTTCAGAAGATAAATTCACTGCTTGGAAGAGAAATTATATTGTGTATCTCTTGTACATGAACAACACACTTCTCTTCTGCAGCTTCTTGGACTTCTGACAGTTGGATGATAATGTGTCTCAGTGTGGATCTCTGAGTTTATCCAACGTTGAATTCACTGTGCTTTTGAATGTATAGACATACCTTTTATTAAATTTAGGACACTTTCAGGTATTATTTCATCGAATATTCTTTCAGCCCCTCATCGCTGCTTTCCTTCTAGGTCTCACATTATGTATATGTTTGTAAGTTTGATGGTCTCTTAGGTTTCTGCTCGGTTTTTGTTGTCATTTTAATTTTTCTGCTCCTCAGTCTGGATAATTTCAATTGATGCATTTTTAACTTTGCTGATTTTTTCCATCTGCTTGCTCATATCCGCTGCTTAAACCATCTCGTGAGTTTTTAATTTCAAGTATTGCAGCTTTCAGCTCCAGAGTTTCCATTTGGTTCCTTTACAAATTTCTATCTCTTGATTTACATTCTGTACTCGTTGAGCTATCATTCCCTTGATTCCTTTTAGCTCTATATCCAAAGTTTCCTTTAGCTCATTAAGCTTTTGTAGTAAGTTCAATGTTTCTGCTAATTCAAGGACTCTGCTTCCTTTGTTAACTTTTTTTTCTCTAAATGGGCTTTACTTTCTTCTTTGTATGCTCATCATTTTCTGCTGAAAACTGCATTTTGAACAGTATGATGTGGCCACCCTGGCAATAAGATTCTTCCCCTTCCTGGGATTTACTGTTGCTGCTTCCTATGAGTTTACTGTTTTCTTGCTTAGAGACTATTCTAAGGTATTTTTGCAAAGTCTGCATTCTTATTCATTTGTGGCCAGTGAAGTCTGTATTCCATTATCTCAATACTCAGCTAGTGTTTTCACACTTCTCTTAAATACTTGTAGCTGAACAAGAAAAAGAAGTAAAAAAGAAAAAAAGATAGTAAAAGATACAGATTCAAAATAATCTGTTGGTTTGGATCCATTATGCCTCCCAGAAAAGCCATGTTCTTTAATGCAATATTGTGATGGCAGACTTATTAATCTTTTTGATTAGGGTGTGACTTTTTGATTAGGTTGTTTCCATGGAGATATAACTCACCCAACTGTGGGTGGCACCTTTTGATTATATTATTTCTATGGAGGTGTGGCCCCACCAATTCAAGATGGGTCTTAATTAGATCATTGGAATTCTTTAAGAGGCCCAGGAAGAGAGACGGGAGCTGGAGCTGACAGAGATGCTTAGACATTCTTGGAGATGTGGAAAGAAGGACGTTTGGAGATGCTAAGCTATGAGATGAAGCCCAGAGTTTGCCCTGGAGAAGCTAAGACAGGACCACCAGATGCTGAGAGAGAAACATCCTGGGAGAAAGGAACAAGGACACAAAAGAGCTGAGAGAGGAGCTGAGACAGATGCCCAGAGACATTTTGGAGAAAGCCATTTTGAAACACAGCCCAGGAGCAAAGCACCAGCAGACACCAGCCATGTGCCTTCCCAGCTGACAGTGGTGTTCCAGGCACCATCGGCCTTTCTTCATTGAAGGTATCCTTTTGTTGATGCCTTAGTTTGAACACTTACGGCCTCAGAACAGTAAATTTGTAACCTAATACATCCTCTTTATAAAAGCCAAGCCATTCCTGGTACTTTGCATAATGGCAGCTCTAGGAAACCAGAACAATCTCCCATGCTTTGAAAATTGACTCTGTTGGGACATCTTCTAACACTTAAGCAGGCCACAAACAAATCTGCCTTAACTTTCACTTCTTTGTGAAGAACCTTAAAGCCAGTCAGTAGTGGATATTATGGATCTTCTTAGGCTTTTCAGAGCATGCATCTGAATATATACATATAGCTTTCTCACTTCTCCAATATACATAGGAGCTTTAAAAAGCCCTTATTCCCTTATATATCTCCTTTCCCAATCTGTTCCATCCATGGTCTACAGTTTATTGATTTGTTGTAATGATTGCTGTGCCTTCCTCTAGGCTGCTGTGGCCAGTCCTTGTGCCTGTACGTGCTTTTGGCAAATGCCAACTGGGACATCATCCCAGCCCTGTGACTACCCCAATTCAGGTGAAACAAAGCTGAAACCTTTCATCACTCCTTTACGCAGCTGTAAGACAAGTTGAAACTTTCAACCAGAATTCAGAAGGGTTTCTATTGCTCCCTCTGGCCCTAGCAACTTGCACCCAGAAGTGCCAACTGCTGTCATCACAGTCCCTGCAAATCTGAGGTATGGGGACCTTGGGGGTATTGGGTACAAAGCAGCTGCTTTTTTTTTTTTTTTCCTTCAACAAGCCTTCTCCTGGTTATTGTAAGGTTTTGACTAGATCTAGCTCTAGTGTTTTATAAAAGTGATTCTGACAGATTTGGCTAGTAATTAGTTGATTTTCTGGGGGATAGATTCCTGAATTTTCCTACTCCACCATTTTTGGTGATGTCCTTAATCCTTTTATTTAGATCATTTACATTTAATGCAATCTTGATGTGATTCAGTTAAAGTTTACCATCTTGATAGTCCCCCCCCCCCCAACACACACACACTTTCTTTCATCAATTCTGTATTCACTTTTTTTCTGGCTTGCTTTTGGGTTGGCCTTATCCTGGATTGCAAAATCTCCTTCCTTCCTTTTATTTTATAAAATATGATTTAGCTATATGCAGATATCTACTTTTCTATATAAATTCAAGAATATTTTTGAATTCTGTAAATATGTGACTTTCATTTCAGTAACAATTATGTTCACTCTGTAGTTTGAAGGATAAATTCAATATTATATTTGTTATAAAAGTTTTTCTACGTTAAGGATGTTCCTTTCTACATAAAATTGGGTGATGGTTTTTATCATGAAGTGTACTATCAAATCCTTTTTCTGCTTCAGTTAAGATCATGTTTTTATTTTACTCTATTAATACTATGAACTTCATATTCAAAAGTTTGGTTTTCTTTTCAGCCAATTTTGTAATTTTATACTTTTCTAGGGAATTATACCACTTGTCTTGGTTACACTGGCTTTATGCCTGCAGTTATCCCCGTCCCCGCCTTTGATCTGTATTTTATTTCTTTCCAATCTCACTCCTTTCTTGATGATTCTTGCCCTGATGTCTTTCTATATTGATCTTTTCAAAGAATCAAGGCTGTTAAAAAAATCTTCTTCCAAGAATTCTTGGTGTTTTGTTCCTCCCATCTTTTACTTTGCGTTCCCTTCTACCCTTTTCCTCACATTTTTTTTTATTAGGTGAATGACCAAGTTATAATTCCCTCTTCGTTCACATATGTTCAGGTCACCTGTTCCATTTTTTAGAAGCACCCTTCCTTGACCCTGCTACCACCTCATACTACTGTCATCTCTCATTGCCTTCCATCAAGCTCCGTTTTCTTATTTGGCGCCTTCAAACCAGACTTGGATCCTCACCCTCCTAACATTGTTTCCTGGGAAACATTAAAATACTGAGATCCAGATCCTACCCCCAGATATTTTGATGTAATTGCTCTGAACTGTGGCCAAGACAAGGGAGAGACTGTTGTCCCATTAAAAAAAAAAAGAAATCCATTTTCTCCTTTACCACATGTAAAATGCTATTGGTAGAAGGCTAGAATATATTATTTATTTTGGGCCTCCAGGGGGACCTCTAGAATATATTATTTATTTTGGGCCTCCAGGGGGACCTTTGATATGAGAAAAAAAGGTGTTGCATATCTGGGAAAAAGAAACAAACATGGAAGGAAGAAGATGTACAGGTTGTTGTGATGCCTCTTCTATTGTTACATCTGTGGTTAGATCCCCAAATCTGACCTAAAAACCTTTCTCCTTGGAAATGCAAGGACTGTGATTTTGGAAGTAAAAGTGAGGGGAATTACTGGTAAAAAGGATTCAAGGAATGACCACAGGAACCACCTCCTTTGCCTGCACATTTAGTTGAATGTGAAAATTTGCTTTACCATTTTTATGGTTTTACAAAATTGTGTGGATTGGTACTTACAAAAATGATTGTGGAAGCAAAGTTAAAAAATCAGATGCCTGCAGTCTTCAGTGAGAATGAAAAACTGATTACATATGTATATATAATTCTGAGTTAGCAATCTGAAGATAAATTCTGTTTTGATTGACAAAGATCTGAAGATCAGTGCTATATATGTCTGAATATTAAGAACAAATAAAATGTTTCATTTAGCACATTTAGAAAATAACAAAAACAGAAATGTCTGTGAGTGGGGAGTCCATACCAATAATCTCCAGAATCAAAAGGAAAAGACTCTGAATTTCACTTTTATAGTTGTGTGATCAAGAACTATTTCTGAGTGCCTAATACGTAAAGGCACTGTTTCATACGCTTGAGATATAAGAACAAAATAGCCAAAATTTCATGCCCTCATGGAGGATTTTCTATCTTAGCTTGAATACCTCAATTAGGCAGGCAGATACAAAATTGATTCCTGTGTGGTCTTCAGATGCAGAATCAATCTGCTGGAATAACTGACCATGACCTGGTAAGGAGGGTCCACTGGGCAGGGAGGGGGAGGGAACATTCATGACTCCTGAAGAGACTGTGGCCTCTACTTGATGTTATTGTATATGGAGAGGAGTCCCAAGCCTATCCCAGTAAAGGAAGAGCAGGAAAAGCCTGAGTTTCCAGTCATGGGACTTAGGCACCTGGCCTCCCAGTGAATGACTGAGGTTACCTAGGTGAACTGGTTCCACCCTGGTAGGTACCCGATTCTGAATTTAATTGCAAATCCAATCATAAACATAACCAAAAAATTATATTTAAATCCAATCATAAATATAAAATTTTATTTAAAAAGGAGGGGGATGATTGTAACTAACTTATTGAAGAAAAAGTATTTGAGGAAATATTAGAGAGACAATTTTTAAAAATCACAAAACATTGGCTTTATAATATATTATATTACAAAAACAGAGTAATTAAGTATTGATGTTTTGATTCTCAAGGAGTCAAAATACTTAATGGACTTTTATACCATCAATCTGCCTGTCATGTCAGCTTCTCTCAATGTGCAATCTTATTTTATTCCATTGTAGATACATTTTCTTGGTAGAGCTGCTGGCAGTTCTCGTGTCATTATGAAACTATCTGTGATGCCACAGCATTTCCAAAGTCTCTTATCCAAAGTTGATTCAAATACCCTTCTGTGAAACATTCTCAGGCCAGAAGAATGAAATAGTTTGGCCCACATGAGGCACATGCCATCCCTCTTGTCACAAAGGGTGATGTGTTCTTAAATGAATTTTGGGAAGGGGTGCTAATCAACCATATGCAACATCTTTATAAAAGGTAATTTCACATAAGAAGAAGATATTTAAAATTAGTGGGAAAGGAGTAAAATAATGAAGTGGTATATGGAATACTGGCTGTACACCCAGAGGGAATAAATGGCAGATTCTTCAATCAGGTTATTAAAGGAAGCATCAGATATATGGAGACCTTTACTTTTTACCCAACCTTAGACGGTATTTTGCCATACCAGTATAATAATGGATCCAGATGGAAATGGTGGCAGTCTGGCCAGTGAAGGTATCAGTCTCATTAGAGAACAGTTTCTTAACATGGGTATCTAGATGAGAGACCTAGGTGGTGTTCTCAGCAGCCCTGATTTTTTCCCCAAAACTCACAGCCCCAGTAGGGATGTTTTTAGTCTATCAAGCTATACATAGTTTTCCAGTTTGCACTCCAAACAGCTAGGCTACTAGCAAGAACCCAAGATTCAATAAAAATATTACTAGGTTCAACAAGAAGAGTATTGGCCAGAGGTGAGATCACCCTGAAAGGAGTAGCCACATCCATTTTTGGGTCTGCATACTGGCACAGAATTAAAGTCACAGTATCACAGCTTCAGCTTAGCAAAACCATCACTGAATGAGGCACAGGTAGATAGGGGATCCTCTGTGAATTTACAGCTTTACTGACCCAGTGGCTTTGCTTAAGGCAGTCAACTGGAGGATAAATATCCCCTCACAGTGTAGCTGCTATTCTTCAATGTAAAGGCAACATACCCCTGGGGCTAGGACAGCTGTGTATTTGGATATACCATTTACATTGCATAAGAAAGGTTTTTTGGGTCCTTCCTTCTTTGTCATTGGTCTGAGATGACACACCAGAAAATCAGAAGAGGTTACAAGTCTCTGTGAGTCATGTGTCTAGAGTCTAAAGAGCTCAAGAGTATAAGCTAATAGCTGCTTTTCAGAGGTGTGTATCTGTAGCCATCCCAGAGAATCACCCTAGGGCCACCTTGGCCACAGGCTGCCTCCTTTTGCTAGAGGTTCCAGTTAGAGAGTTGATGCTTCAAATGGTCAACAAAGTGGGCTGACCTCAAAGGTAACTTCTTTAAAAGCAACTCTTTCTGTTTTGGTGAATTCCCTCTATGACTTACAGGACAGAAAGTACAGCATATAACATTAATTCTTTCCACACTGTAAGATGTAGAGGCAACCACAGTATGTTGCACAGGCCCAAAGGGTCTGATCCATGATGCATTCCCTTCCCTACTGTGTTCTGAACCCAAACCCCATTAGTTGAATCCATGTGCCCATCCCCTCCACATGAGAAAATTTAAGATGTTGATGTGGGAACTTGTATCCAAATGAGCCATAAGTTTGAGTCCCTCCCCAGCATACTGGAGTTGGTGCCAATGGCGTTTGATTCCCTTTGGTGACAGTCAAACCTCGTTCTTCTTAAAGCAGATGAAGCTGGGGTATATAAATGTATTAGGAATTGTGGGAGGAGTGTGGCTTTGTGCCATTGAGCAAGACATTTACTTTTGGTTTTGAGCTGCATGGTGGCTGTTTATCATTTAATGACAACAAAAATTCCAACATTTTATATTCAACCAGAACTATTTATTGAGTGATGTCTTCATTACAGGTATAATCTTTTTCATTACATCAAAAAGATATCTCATCTATAAATTTTGATGATCTTGAGGGACTCAACTCAACAAGTCACTACTACTGCTTGTGTCCTCTGGCTGACTCAAGATTGGCTTAAACAGTGGTTTTGTATCCCCGCAGAAAAGGAATGGTTAAACTGCTACAGTAACAAATAGACTCAAACATTTAAGAGCCCAACAGAATACAAGGTTATTTCTTACTCAGAAAATGTTTAAGTGGTGAAGATCTGGAAGAAGAGAATTCTGTTCCACATCTTTTCTCAGAGATCCTGTCTTCTTTCACCTTGTGCTGTGCCATGTGAATGCACAGCAACCAAGTTTGTCTTTAAAGTAATTTCCACTTTGTTATGAAAGGGGACTGGAAATCTGTGAGGGAAGTCTTTTGATGTATCTCAAAGTGGCATTCATCCTTGGCTTCCACATTCCCCTCGCCAGTCACTTGGATGAAAGGGAGAAATACAGATTAACTATGTGCCTAGAGGAGAAAGAAATGGCTACCAGTGAAGAAATCACGAGTCTACGGGATGGGTGCAAGTTATCTAATAGACTATGAATTAATTAAGAAAGACATTTTATAGTATATTGAAAAAAAAAACAGAAATATGAGAGACTTCCCTGACATATTCTGAGGGTTGCTTTTTAGACAGAATCCTTCCTACATTCATCATATTAATGGGCATTCTCTACACTGAATTCTCTGAGGTACTGTGTTTACTTCTGGGACAGTTACTGCACTTTCACTAAATTCAGTTGGTTTCTCCCATGTGTGAGTTCTCTAATGTCAAATGGATGGTCCTTTGGACAGGATTTTTCACATTTATTACATCAATGGGATCTCACCCCTTCCTGAACTCTTTGGTACACATGTAGGGTTGACTAATTATACAACTTTCCATATTGATTACATTCATAAGATTTCTCCCTACTGTGAGTTTTCTGATGTATTCTAAGATTTGATTTCTGCCCAAATGTTTTCCCACAATTATTACACTGAAAGGGTTTCTCCCCTGTATGAATTCTCTGATGGTCACTAAGGATAGCTTTCCGGACAAACTTTTTCCCACATTCATTACATTTAAATGGTTTCTCTCCTGTGTGAATTCTGTAGTGAACTCTGAGGGTTGAAGTCCGGGCGAACGTCTTCTCACACTCATTACATTTAAACGGTTTTTCCCCTGTGTGAGTTTTCTGATGTTGAATTAGATGGTCTTTTCGCCAGAAGGATTTGTTACAATCATTACATTGATAAGTTTTCTCCCCATTGTGAGTTCTCTGATGTATTCTGAGGTTTGATTTCTGGCCAAAAGTTTTCCCACATTCACTACACTGAAAGGATTTCTCCCCCGTGTGAATTCTGTAATGATCTCTGAGGGTTGATTTCTGAACAAAGGTTTTCCCACATTCAAAACATTCATAGGGTTTCTCCCCTGTGTGAATTCTCTGATGTCCCCTGAGGGTTGACTTCTGGACAAAAGTTTTCCCACATTCATTACATTTATAGGGTTTTTCTGCTGAATGAATTCTCTGATGTGTACTGAGGTGCGATTTCTGGGAGAAAGCTTTCCCACATATACTACATTCAAATGGTTTCTCTCCAGTGTGAGTTCTCTGATGTTGAATGAGATGTCCTTTTTGCCAGAAGGATTTCGCACATTCATTACATTTATAGGGTTTTACATCTGAGTGAATTCTCTGGCATACTTTGTGGGTTGATATCTGATAGGAGTTTCCATTTTTGTTATATTCAAAGGAATTATCTCCATGTTGTGTTCTGGCATTACATTCAAGTGGAGCATCTTTTGTGACAGATTTCTGAGGCCGAGGGAAGTGTGACTTCCTGCTGAAATTATTTCCACTTACATTACATTCATAATGTTCCACAGCCATGAGAAATTTATTGTATTTCAAAAGGGCTGAATTATCACAGGAAGATTTCCCACATTGGCTCAGATGAGAGCATTTCTCCCCTGGGGTAGTTTTCTTGTGGTCAAAGAGAGTTTTCTTTTCATGATTTTCTCTAAATTCATCAAGTTTATAGGATTTCTCTTGTGTTTGAGAGTTCTTATGTGCAATACAGGCAGCCTTGTTATGGATGGCTTTTCCAAATTCCTTATGTTCAAAAACTTTTGCTAAACTTTGAAATTTTTGATGTTCAGTAAGATCTTCCTCATAACTGAGGGCTTTCACGTTTTTATTATATCCACAAAATTTATCTCCAAGGTGAGTTCTCTCAAACTTATTATTGAAAGGCAAATTCTCACATCCACTAAAATAATTGGCTTTCTTTGTGGAATGGTTTCTCTTATTAATGATAAATTCAGAATAATTTTGTAAATTCATTTCCTGGGAGTCATATTTACAGGATATTTTTGTTGAAGGAATAGAAGGTATGCGCAGATTAAATGGTTTCCCCAAAACATTCTCTTTCTCTTTAGTCAATGTTTTATTATTTATAAATATTCCTTCCTGCAAGAGGTTTTCTTTGATTTTGTTGTTCCTCTTGGTCAGGTCATCAACTCGGTAATCTTATAAAACAGAAAAATTGAAAACATATTAAAAGTCTTACATTTCATATGTGTTGTGAATATATATTCTCTGATAATCCCTCCTTTTAAGAAATAATATTGATACAATGAAAAATGGGGGACGAAAATTGTAATGAACACATCTGTACTTGGTATTTGATAATAAGATTCTCCCACCGGGGTAGAAAAGGGGGAAAACGGACAATAGAAATTGAGTTTTACAGGAGTGCTTATTTTAGGGAGCAGGAAAATCAGAAAATGGCATGAAAACAAAAAGAACTATAAAATTATGTAGAGTATCAAGAAAAATCAGGCGATAACAGTGTTCATGTGATAGGCCCAAGAGAGGAAAGTTCTGGTCTCAGGACGTCAATTACAGTCTAGCTCTAGATTACATCAGTAGACTACTCACTAATGTGCAGACTTCCAATCTGATAACCTATTTCCATTCTACCTTTCAACATCAATTTAAATTCACAATAGCACCAAGTTTATCATGAATAAACAGAGAATCTTATAGCTGAAGCTTTAACGCATTTACGGCTGTGATTCACAGAAACAAAAAAGCACAAAACTGATCGTAGGAAAATCCATCATTACAATAAACAAGACTAACTGCACAATGCTGGCCATCGTACCTTTCCTGTATTCTATCAGAATTGCATAAGTGAACCTGACCATGCCAGCCTAAGTTTCCACATTTCAATGTGCTCACTTATTTCCTCAAACCAGTGTTTTCCTTGACACAAACCTAATCTTTTCTATTTATTTTGAGGGCCTGTTTTGGAAACTTTAAAAATATTCTTTATATTTATTTATAAAAATTCTTGTTGTACATTTTACTGCCCTCTGGCTACCCATGTGCAGTGAAACAATGTCAACTGTTTCTTAAAATCCTATTCTTCGAAGTAATCAACCTTGCATCTTTTCCTATATAGTCTTTAAAATTATAATCATGGTTAAAGCCCTTTTCAGTTAATACGTAATATCTCAATCATCTGGGGATCATCTGAGGGTCATCTTCTAATTATTTTTCTTTGGACTTTGTTATATATTCTTGTTTCCTTCAAGTCTAGTAATGGTTTACTGTGTGCAGGACGTTCTGTGTAAAAAGTTCTCATAGGCCATTGCTTACGTGATATATATTGCAGAAGACATGGTGTCTCCTTTCCTCTGTTAGGGAGAGCCAGTTGAGTAGTGAGATGATCAAGTCAAGATTAAGTAAAAATCAAGGTAGGACAGGGCTGGGTTAAGAGTTTTAGTATACAATTTAAGTCTATTTCTGATTTTGGAGTTCGGGCATCCCATTTTTCTGACTGAGTACCTAACATGTATTGTTCTCCACCCTGAACCACTGTGGTAGAGCAAACTCTGCCTTTCAAAATCCTCCATAGAAACCCTTCCAGTTTTCACATTGCAGAGTTTCAATATCTGGCAAAGTTCTTAAGAGAGAAGAGAGATGGAATCTTTGAATCAGGCTTCTCATCCCTGTGGTTGCTTGTGTCTTAAGAAGAGCAAGACCGCAGATGATTTTAATCTTTTAGAAGCTAGTTCCCTTACCTCCTCTGCAATCCCCAAACTCATGTAAAAGCCTTGCTGGATTCTCTTTCTCCTGGCATTACTATCAGTCTACACTGCACTCAAGCACCTAACTAGCAAATACCCCCCATGAAAATATTGGCAGGCAATCCTTACTTCACTTTGAAATAATCCTCTTTCTAGAATTTTAGTTCACCTAGTTTTTGTGGCTTCCACAGTTGACTCTCATGTCTTTAATACAGCTTTTCAAAAAATTGATCAGCTTTTTCTAGTTCCTGCAGCAGGGCTGCCATGATCTAATACATCCTTCCCAGAAACATAACCATACTTTTCACAGCTCTGCTTAACAACTCACTCTATTTCAACTATTCTGAGACATACAGTTTTTACATTTACTATCACAGAAACCAAGATTCATCTTATATCTGATAGCATGTTATAGTTTAACGGATATTTTCACTTAGGGATATATAGAATGGTGTTCTAGTTTGCTAATGCTGCCAGAATGCAAAACACCCGAGATGGACTGGCTTTTATAAAAAGGGGGTTTATTTGGTTACATAGCTACAGTTTTAAGGCCATAAAGTGTCCAAGGTAACACATCAGCAATCGGATACCTTCACTGAAGGATGGCCAATGGTATCCGGAAAACCTCTGTTAGCTGGGAAGGCGTGTGGCTGGCATCTGCTCCAAAGTTCTGGTTTCAAAATGGCTTTCTCCCAGGACGTTCCTCTCTAGGCTACAGTTCCTCAAAACTGTCACTCTTAGCTGCACTTGGGATATTTGTCCTCTCTCAGTTTCTCCGGAGCAAGAGTCTGCTTTCAACGGCTGTCTTCAAACTGTCTCTCATCTGCAGCTCCTGTGCTTTCTTCAAAGTATCCCTCTTTGCTGTAGCAGCTTGTTCCTTCTGTCTGATCTTATATAGTGCTCCAGTAATTTAATTCAGACCCACCCTGAATGGGTGGGGCCAACACCTCCATGGAAATTATCCAATCAGAGTCATCCACAGTTGGGTGGGGTGCATCTCCACAGAAACACTCCAAGAATTACAATATAATCAACACTGATATGTCTGCCCACACAAGATTACATGAAAGATAATGGCGTTTTGGGGGACATAATACATTCAAACTGGCACAAATGGTTTATATAATTAATGCCTTTTCCCATTTTATGAAATATTGCAAACATTCCCTATTAAAGGCAGACACTTTATATTTCAAGCAGTTTTGCTCTCCTACAGCCTATACTTCTGGAGATGCTACTACAGCTCTGATTTCTTTTAAACTTCCATGAGTAGAAATTAAATAATTGACTCACACATAGTATAAACAACAGTTATTTGGAGACCATTCCCAAACATAACTGCTAAGTAAGAACTAACAATGATGTGTATTAGGCATATGTATTTACAATAGATTCTATGACAATTATTTCAAATGAATAAATATGAACAATTTCTCCCCTATCCTTGCAGTTAAATGACTGTAATATAGTATATATATATGAAACACCAGAGTAGGAGAATGAAATAGAGGACACTCTCTGCAGTGGATCGTAATTCTTATGAGTAAAAAAAGTTCACTTATGGGTTTCCAAACTTTGACAATGTTGACATTTTGGGCTGATAATTCTTTATTCTGGGGGACTGTCCTATAGTATCAAATATCAGGGTGGATGATGAAGTGTTAGATTATGTGGTACAGCCACTTTGGAGATAGGAAACTGGGCTTAAAATTTAATATGTATAATACCAACAATAATGGTAATGGCAGGAAGCTTCTACTAGAAGACAGACATAATTCTAAGCACTTTTAATTTATGAATACATTAAAGTCTTTGGAGAGGAAAAGTTTCCAGTGTTTTAAGGGGTACTGCAAGGAAGAGTAGCATATATATTTCAGGAGGCGGGAACAAATGGCATCTGGTATGAGTATAGAAATGAAAACATCGATTTAGTTTTGTCAATTAGTGCCAGATAAACCAAATATTTGTATAAAAATAAAAGCTGAATTCTAACTAGAAATTATAGTAATCAAATGAGGAGAAATGACAGGCCTGGTTCTGGGTGTTGTTCATGGACTGAGAATACGAGGGTATGTAGGAGACAATTTTCCAAATAAAACAACAGGATTTGTGGAGACATCATTAAGGGAAGATGAAAAATATTCAAAGACTTAAAGTAACTTTTATGGCAGCTATGGAAGCAGAAAGATGATAGCACAGATTAAGGTAGAAGTAGGAAAAGTAAGGATGTATGATTTATGAGAGAGAAATTTGTTTTTGGTTTCTGCCATACTGTAAATGAAAGAACTCCACTGTCAAAGATTAAGAAGTCTCACATGCAGGTTAAAGATGGGACTACAGTTCTGGTGGGACACACACCCATGAGGTGACTATTTTGCAGGTATAGTAGACTGCTGGCTACACTGATGGCCCCCAATTCATCAAGACTCCCAGTATCCAGGCCCTTGTGAAGTCCCCTCTAAAACTGACTCAGGCATCCATAAAGTGACATGCTTTGACCACTGGGACATAAGCAAAGGTGACATAAGCAAGAGGCCAGCAGTTGCACATTGGGGCTTCCTCTTTTGGATCTCTGAGACCACGATTCTGTGACAAAGCCCTAAATGAAGGGCCATGTGGAGAGAGAGCCAAGTGTCCCTACTATTCCAGACATTCCATATGAGGCCCTAGACGATCCTGCCATAGGTCAAGAACCCAGATGATGGCAGCAACATGAGTAAACTCAGGTGCGAGCAGGAGGAGAACCACCTTGCTGAGCCCAGCTGAAAATCCAAACTGAATAAATGGGTGCTTTAACTCACTAATTTGTGTGCAAAGATTATTCCACAGTAATAGGAAGCATAAGACAAATCTGTTCTGCCATTAAATCCAAGGTGAGATGGACAGTAGGAAGAATGAACAGGGATAAAAACATTTTGTGGATGACTGGACATACTGGAATTTCATTTCAGGTGTAAGGGGAAAATAGGAAATGATTCAATTTCAACAAACAATTGTGAGATCATTTCACAGTGAAGAAGGAAAATAAAGTGGAATTAAACTAAACAAATTGCATTGTTAGAAGCTTAATTTTGTGATAAATATGAACGGAAAGAAGTTAAAATAGTTGTCCATATTGTCTCAGGTCCCTCTTCTATATTTTTTCTATTTAAACTTGATACACACATAAGTACAGATGTAAGATGTAAGTAACTTAGTAACTTAAAATTCAAATACCCAGAAACCCCAATCTGCTTAGGATCATTAACATATTTGAATCTACCTGGATATGCCTCATCTATCCTGTCTCCCTTTCCAACCCCACATGTAACTCCATCATTTATAGTTCTACCATATTTTTTGATGCAAAAAACAACAGCCAGTTTAGTTTTTACTGTGTATGAGCATTATTATTATGGTATTACTGTTACATATAGTTTTCTGAGATTTGTTTTTGCCTATGTATTTTGATTTTTAGGTTTATCCCTGCTCTTTCATTTAGACAGCACACTATATGAAAGCACAGTAATTTATTTTTTAGTTCCCTTTTAGTAACACATTGAGATCATTTTTAGTTACTTGTTTTTACATGTAATGTTGACATAGACCCCATCATTCCTGGAGATCATATGCAAAACTGTTTCTAGAGTATATAAGCCTGGGAGTGGAACTGCTGGGTCACAGGGAATGAACATATTCACTTTAAGGATAATGCCCACCTCCTTCCCCAGGTCACTGTGCCAATTTACACTGCTCCCTGCCTTGTGAAATTCTTTTCATACATTATACTGTGTACCATCACTCACTGGGTAATGTCAGACTTCTTAATCTTTAACAACTTATTACCCACTGAGTCCTAAGTGTACAATGAGTTGTGTATATATTCACAACTCACTATAACATGCAATCACAGCTGCCAAATTACTGATAAGATCATGAATATGCAGAATAGCTACTTGTACTTTCTTTTCTGAAAAATGGCTGATGGTTTTCAGCCAGTTTCTTTTGAAGTATTTGCTTTTAAAATGTAATTTTTATGATTTTCAACATTTAAAAAGCATTTATTGATTTCCAACTGTGACAAATTTTTATCCAACCCATGCGGTTGAAAAAGTAAAGAAAACAGGAAAAATCCTTAGTTTTATTGCCTTTGTACCCACAGGAAGACAGACAAAAAAATATAAGCAACCAATATTATGTTAGATGGTGAGAAGTGCTCTGGAGATGAATAAAGCAGGCAAGGGGAAGAGATGAGGTATCTGGTGTGGGGGGTGCAATTTTAAATGGGGTATCATGAAGGCCTTTACTGCAACTGATGACATTTAAGAAAAGTTCAAATTGTTGAGTGTGAAACAATATACATGTGTCTAAAGCTCTTATGTGTAATATGCATTTAGCAACACTAAGTGTTTAGAAAACACTTAGGGGATTAGAAACCAAGTCAAGAAACAGAACACAAATGGCTCTGCAAAAAAAACATATTTATTATCTCTGCCTGGTTACAACCTGTGCATGCTTAGAGTGCACCTCTCTCCTAATATTTATGTAATCATTTCTTTGCTTTTATTTATAATTTCGCCATCAAAATGAATTCCTAAAAATGTAGTGGAGTTTCTTCCTGTTTCTGACCTTTATATAAATGTCATCATATGGGCATGCTTTTCCTTGTGGTTTCTCTTGCTTAATATGTACATAAGCATTCAACAAGTTTTCCTGTAACTGCATAATTGTCCATTAAAGAATATAACTGTTTCTCCTTTCTATTGTCAATGATCGTGATTTTTGGCAATTATAAATAATATTGTCCCAGGTATTGTTTTATGCATCCTAGAGAGTATAGGCACACTTTTCTGTAGGGTATAATTAGGAGAGTTATTGCATGGGTATGGGGTACACATGACTTGACTTTTAACTAGATAACATCTTCCTGATTTCAAAGGGGTTCTACCAGTCTCCGACATTTTCACATCCTCACTGGCACTTGGCATTGCCAGATGTGTTAATCTCATATTTTGCAGTATCTCACTGTGATTGATTTTTGCATCTACCTCAAAACTAATGAGGTTGAACACATTTCATGGCCATTTGGTTATCACTGAATGTCCTATCATAGTCTTTTCTTATTTTTCAATTGTGTTGCCTACCTTTTCCCACATTCACTTAGAAAAGTTGTGTGTATTTTTCAGGATGATTACCCTTTCTGGGTTATCTGAACTATATATGTACTCTGCCACTCTGTGGATTATCTTTTCACCCTTTAATGTTTTCATTCTATTAATGATATCTTACGAACAAAGTTCTTAATTTTAACATCACCAAGTTTATCACGTTTTCTTTTGATTGGTGCTTTTTGTGAACCTTCTAAAAATAATCCTGGAAAACAAAGGTGTTCTCCGTGTAGATGATCTTCCGGACACTAGGCACCTCTGCAGGATGCTTTCTGAAAGTGCTCAGTAACTCACCTGGGTAGCTCGGGTTTGAGAACTGCTTCTCTAAGAACCAAGGCTCTTCTCCTTGCTCCAACTTGAAGACCACCTCCGGTTTGAAAATACAGAACCCTATAACAGGGAAATTGAGTGTGTACATCAGACACATGAGCCTTTTGGTTTCCACAACTGGAAGAAGACAAGGTTTCAGAAGGGTTCAATTACTTTAGACAACCAAATGAAAAGACTGATATCACTGAAGTCTAAATTAAGTATTCATGTGTAATGGCAAAATTTACAGGAAATGCCTTCTATAGAGTGCATGTGTACATGATGCAAACGTGCTCACCCACTGAGACGAGGTGGCTGTAGTTCTCCAGCATCACATCTCGGTACAGGGCCCTCTGGACAGGGCCCAGGTGCTGCCACTCCTCCTGGGTGAACTCCACAGTGATGTCCTTGAATGACACAGATGCCTATAAGAAGACATTTCTGTTCAGTCTGAAGGAGTCACAATAAAGTAGTAATAGAAAATATAAACGAAAACTATTCTTATGCTATTTTAAAAAAAAACTTAAAGGAAACAACAGAGTGGTATATGGGAAAAACTACCCATTGCATATTAGAGACTATATTTAAGAGCAGTAACTTATCAGTACTACTATAATATTAGGGCTGAATAATTTTGGGTGGATAAGAACCTTTGGGATATTTTGAGTTATGACAATTATTTAAAATTAAGAGTGATGATGACTGTACAATTAAGTGAAGATATTGTGGGACACAGATATATGCTATGTAAAATTAGGAACCCCCTACTTAGTAAGTCAAGCCCTCGATCTTGGGGCTTGCTCTTGTGAAAGCTATAGCTGTAAAAGGGAGGCTAACTGTACCTATAATTAAGCCTAAGAGACACCTCCAGAGAACTTCTTTTGTTGCTCAGCTGTGGCCTTTCTGTCTCTAAGCCCAACACTGTAAATAAATTCATTAAACTACCCCTCTCATGGAGAGTGAATCTCCCTGGGGACATGGGACACAACTCCCAGGAATGAGCCCGGCCCTGGGACTGAAAGGGATTGAAAATGCCTTCTTGACCAAAAAGGGGAAAAGAAAGGTAACAAAATAAGGTTACAGTGGCTAAGAGATTTCAAATCAAGTTGAGAAGATATCCTGGATGTTGCTCTTATGCAAGCTCCAGCTAGATATCACAAATGCCCATAGTATGCCAAGCCCTAACCAACAGCAGTCGTGAAATGGCTAGGTCCCTATGTGAGACTCTGTAAAAGTTTCACTCATTAACCTTATTTCTCAGAAACTTAACTCATCCATAGTGTTCCTATGCCATATAAGTCCCAAATCCCAGAGGCAACAGCCTCTTCAGGAACATCAACCAGATGTAGCCCTCTTCCCCATAATGTCAACACCTCTTTTCCATATGTACAAGTTAGGGTGGTCACTACCTAGACATCCCTGAAGATCGAGAAAGTGATTAAGTGAGACGAAGGGGAAGCAGCAGACAAGATAGGATTTAACAAAGGTTTATAAATGCTGAATCTTTATATAAACATTTTCTTTCTTTTTTTTTTTTTTTTCAGATGCTAGGCTATTAGAATACCTAGAAGGAAATAACTGAAATGGTGGAACTCTAACCTATGACATTCCTTGAAAATTGCTCCCTAACTACTTGTTAAATGGTAAGGTTATCACTGTTCTGTATACATATTTCACAATAAATGTAAGGAAAAAAAAAATCTTGAAAGGAAATGATTATAAAGAATGCCTGTTTTGGTCTTAATTTTATCTTATACTTTGGTACTCAACTAGTAATAATGCTTATAATTATTTTGTATACCTTTATGAATTTTATACATGTATTGTCAATAAATATATTAGTAAAGGTATTCAAAAAAAAATTTTTAGCAAAAAAAAAAAATATGTCAATAAGCTTGGTACAGAGTTCATTCCACACCCCAACAGACTACTCTCAACATGCTCTACATCAGGAGTCAGCAAATTATAGCCTCTGGGCCAATTCCAGCTTGACATCTTTTTTTATGTTTTCTTGGAATATGGTGATGCTCAATCACTTATGTATTGACTGTGGTTGCATCTGTGCCAAAAGAACAGAACTGGAGAGTCCCATCAGAGACCATACAATTCTTGCAGCGGAAAATACTTAACTACCTGGCCCTCTGGAGAAAAAAAAAATTGCCAATCCTGAACTACATAATCCAATTAAAAAGACTTCCTAACTACGTTTAAAAAAACAACAAAGAAAACACATTTTATATAGAGAGATATAAAATGCAAAGGATGGAAAAATATACATGTAATCACTAACCAAAAGAAAGCTTATCTAGTCATGTTAATATCAAAAACAATAGATTTTAAGGTAAAAAAGTATTAAAAGATAAACAGTTTAACAATAAAATGTTCCTTTAAACAAGAATATATAAGAAAACTAAATTTGGATATACCTCTTCCAAATATATAAACAGAAGTTGACAGAAATGAGATAAACAAATGCAGAATTATAATTAGTGATTTTAACATTAAAGTAACTAACATTAAAGTAACTAACATCTATATCCTTACTAATTTTTAAAATTTTTTTTTAATTTAATTAATTTAAAAATTAATTTTCATTTTTTTAATTTTTTTAAAAAATTAGTAAGGATGTAGAACAGGGGTTGGGAAACAATAGTTTGAATGATGAAATCTGGCTCACTGTCTTGTTTTTAGAAGTAAAATTTTATTGAAACACAGCTGGTTCATTCATTTCTTGAACCGCTCTGGTAACTGCATTTGAGGGCAAACAACTAACCTGAGATCAGGAGAGACACAGGCTCCTGAAGAGAGAATTAGGACCTGCTCACTTGCTGAACTTGGAAAAGATGCCACCAAACTCCATATAACCCAACAAGAAGATAAAAGTAGAAAAATTTTCACAGCTGGCTAAAGGCCAAATGTGGGCTAAAGTGAGCATGTGAAGTCCCTGCGGGCTACAGACATAGCAGGGTTTTCACTGTCCTGTGGGATTTTCATTATGGAACCCAACCTGTTTGTCACAGAGGGGGCTGGTAAGATATCCATGAGAAGATCCCCCCGTGAAGCTGACTAGGGTAGGGGAAGAACAGTCACTGCCTAAATCTGCTCAGACCTAATGATTACCGATATTACAGAACAAAATAGTTAAGCTATGAAAGGAAAGTCGTCAAAACACATAACCTGAAGGCACTGGGGTTCCCCATTGTAGCAGAGGGAGCGCAATGGTGGCCGCTACCAGAATGCTGCTCAGACCCTATGTCTCTTAATAAGAAAAGCCTAAGACCAAGTCTGCCTGCCTAAGACTGAGGTTAATCAGAAGATCAGCCCAATTCCCATTATTTGGCCTATCAGGTGGTTCCTTAGAAGACCCCACATATAAGGCTGTCTTTATTTGACATGACTTCGGCACAACTGCTGTGAATTGCATTTTCCCAGGGGCATTACTGAAAAAAAAAAATCCACAGGCCATTGTTAAACATCATGTCTGCATTAGGCAGTTGATAAAAGTTAAGGCAAACAAGGGTCTCACCAAAAGACTTAAAAGGAAAAGCTGGAGAATGAGATGTACATAGAGCCTTGGAAAGCCCAGAAATACTCCTGGGAATCTAAATGGCCACACACATGGCCATGCTTGTGTGCAGGCTCAGGAAAGAACTCTCTTCTCTGGTTAATTTTAAGATTCTGTGTAAGGTGGAGTGAAGGCAAATATGGAGTTGTAAACTGCCGGGTTGAATACTGAAGGTGTGCCCTGAGATGCACATAGAGCTTTTTGGTCAAGAAAGGAAAAGTTATCAGTTGCAGGAAATCTCTGCCCACACTGCTGACCACTAGGCTAATAAAATAAGGACTTAAGTGGCCACCCACAGAAAAAACTACAGGTTTTATAGAATTAGTTCTAAAGAGTCACTAAACAAACAACCACCACACCTTGGCAGGGGGATAGATTCTGATTACCAGAGTTGTGACATTCTATTATTTTAAATGTCCAGTTTTCAAGAAAGAATTATGAGACATGCAAACATACACAAAGGTA
Organism: Choloepus didactylus; assembly: GCF_015220235.1. Classification (NCBI taxonomy): domain Eukaryota; kingdom Metazoa; phylum Chordata; class Mammalia; order Pilosa; family Megalonychidae; genus Choloepus; species Choloepus didactylus. The sequence goes on from NC_051316.1 coordinate 22,130,207, forward strand.
TGGTCCACATACTGGAAAAAATAAACTGTATGAAATTGTGTAGAAACTTTCCTTAAGGAAGAACAGACATTACACATACTAGACAAGACTTTAAATCAGCTATTTCAAATATATTCAAAGACGTAAAGAAAAACAATATATAAAGAACTGCAGTGGATTGAGTGGTGTAACAGTTTGGACATGTTTTTGGTGTTGGTCTGCATTCTGGTGGGTATGGACCAGTCGTAAATAAGATCTCTTCAAGATATTACTTAAACAACACACTCCTAAACAACCAGTGGGTCAAAGAAGAAATTGCAAGAGAAACTGCTAAATATCTACAGATGAATGAAACTGAGAAAACAACATATGAAAACTTGTGGGAAGCAGAGAAGGCAGTGCTGAGAGGGAAATTCATAGCTCTAAATGTATATATCAAAAAGCAAGAAACAGCTAAAACTAAAGACCTACCTGAATAACTGAATTGGCTAGAGAATAATCAGCAAAGTAACCCTAAAGCAAGTAGACAAAAATAAATAACAAAGATTAAAGCAGAAATAAATGAGCTGGAGAACAAAAAAAAACAATAGAATAAATAAAACCAAAAGTTGGTTCTTTGAGATCAACAAGATTGACCAACCCTTAGCTAGACTGATGAAATAAAAAAGACAGAATACCCAAATAAACAGAATCAGAAACAAGAAAGGGATAATTACTACAGCTTCTGAAGAAATAAACAAAAAAAAATCATAAGAGGATACTATGAGCACAAAGATAGACATATTGATCAATGGGATTGAATTGACAATTTGGAAACAGACCCCCAGATTTATGGTCAATTGATTTCTGATAAGCCCCAAATCCACTGAACTGGGACAGAACAGTGTCCTCAAGAAATGGGGCTGTGAAAACTGGATATCCATATCCAAAAGAATGAAAGAGGACCCCTACCTCACACCCTATACACTCAAAGTGGATCAAAGACCTCAATATCAGAGACAGTACCATAAAACTCCTAGAAGATAATGTAGGGAAACATCTTCAATACTTAGTATTGGGAGGTCACTTCTTAGACCTTACACTCAAAGCTCAAGCAATGAAACAAAAAATAGATCAAAAGCTTCTGCACCTCAAAGGAATTTGTCAGAAAGGTGAAAAGGCAGCCAACTCAATAGGAGACAGTATTTGGAAACCTTGTATCTGATAAAGCCTGATATCTTGCATATATAAAGAAATCCTATAACTCAACAATAGTACAAATAGCCCACCTATAAAATGGGCAAAAGATATGAAAAGTTATTTCTCTGAAAAGGAAATATAAATAGCTAAAAAACACACGAAAAAACATTCAACTTCATTAATCATTAGGGAGATGCAAATCAAGACCACAATGAAATATCATCTCACACCAATAAGAATGGCTGCCAGAGAAGGGCCATTTGACATGGGAGAGCAGTGGAGGTCCTCTGGGGAGTACTTCTTGCTGCCGCCAGCCACACTCATCTCTCCTCTCTGCACATTCTGTAGCATGTGCAGGGTGGACCACGCCTCTTCCCATGGGATGCTATCCTGGCTTTGATTAAATGACTGTGTTCACCAAAAAAAAAAAAAAAAAAAAAAAAAAGAATGGCTGCCATCCAAGAAGTAGGAAACTACAAAGGCTGGAGAGGATGTGGGGAAATTGGAACTCCTACTCATTGCTGGTGGAAATGTATAATGGTACAGCCACTCAGGAAGACGGTCTGGCGGTTTCTCAGAAAACTAGATATTGAATTACCCTATGATCCAGCAATTCCACTTCTCAGTATATACCCAGAAGATTTGAAAGCAGTGACACAAACAGACATTTGTACACCCATGTTCACGCAGCACTGTTCACAATTGCCAAGAGATGGAAACAATCCAAGTGTCCTTCAACAGATGAGTAAACAAAATGTGGTATATATATACAAAGAATATTATGCAGCAGTAAGAAATAACAAAGTCCTGAAACATATGGCAACATGGATGAACCCTGAAGATATAATTCTGAGTGAAATAATTCAGACATAAAAGGAGAGACATTGTATGTTGCCACTTCAATGAACAATCTGAACAACGTAAAATCAATGTCTTACAAGAAAACTGGGGACCTAGTGGTAGACAGTAGCTAGTGAAGAGGAATGATAATCTATTATGTTCAGATATGTTAATGATGGTGAATTCAAAGGTATGGTGTGGATATGGGGTGATGTTTGTTTGTTAATGGGATTATAAGTATTGTGAATAGGAATGAAACGGGTTGTTTAAATGCATATTTCCCACAGATCAGCACCACAAATATAGATAGGTGCTTGCATGATATAGTTCTAAGGTATGACACTAGCACAGCGAGTTGGCAACAGAAGGGTATATGGGAAAAACCTACATATTGCATACTAGAACTATAATTAATAGGAATACCATACTAGTATTACACAAATACTAGGGACAAATTGTTAAGGGCTGACAAGAGCTATAAGATGTTTTGGGTCATGAGAATTGTACAACTCCATGATGATAATGTGAGATACGGATGGATTATCGTGGACATAACATATGCTATGTGAGCTTAGGAAGCCACTACCTTATAAGTCAAGCCCTCGATATTGAGGCTTGCTCGGGTGAAACTTATGGCTGTAAAGACGAGGCTAAGCTCACCTGCAATCATGCCTGGGCGTCACCTCCAGAGAACCTTTTTTGTTGCTGAAATCTGGACCTTCTCTCTCTAAGCCTAACTCTGCAAATAAATTCATCACCCTCCCCCAGATGTGGAACAGGACCCCCAAGATGAATGAGACTTCCTGGTGATGTGGAACATGAATTCTGGGAATGAGCCTGACCCTGGCACCAATGGACTGAGAATGCTTTTTGACCAGAAAGGGGAAAAGAAAGGCAACAAAATAAGGTTTAGTGCCTAAGAGAATTCAAATAAAGTCGAGGTTGACCTGGAGGTTACTCCTATACAAGTCTCACCTAAATATGCCAAATGACCATAATATGATAGGCCCAAGTCAACAGTGAACCAAAAATATTAAAGAGTGCCTGGATCCCTATCTGAGACTCTATGAAGGTTTCACTCACCAAGTTTATTCGTTAGAAACTTAGATCCTTCAGAATGCTCCTAAGTCCCAAAACCCAAAGGCAACAGCCTCTTCAGGAACATCAACTAGATGTGTCCCCTCTGTTCATAAAGTTGACGCCCCTTTTCAACATGAACAGGCTCGGATGATCACTGTCTAGACATTCCTGAAGATCGGGAAAGTGACTGAACTACAGGAAGGGGAAGCAACAGACAAGATGGAATTTAACAAAGGATTATGAATACTAAATAGTTATAGTTTTCTTTTTCTTCGTTGCCAAGGTATTAAAATAGAAAGAACTGAAATGGTGGAACTGTAATCCATAACATCCTTTGAAATTTGTTCTATAGCTACTCAGTAAATTGAAATTTGAAAGTTATACCTTTTTGTGTATATGTTGTATTTCACAATAAGGAAATAACTAAAACTATGGTACTATAACTTATAATAACTTTGGAAATTTCCTATATATCTACTTGTTAAATCATGCTTTGAAAGATATTACTGTTTTATATATATATTTCATAATAAAGAAATAACTGAAACTGTGGAATTATAACCTACAATATTCTTTGAAATTTGCAACTACTTGTAAAATTGCACTTGGAAAGTTTTCACTTTTATGTATATATGTTATATGCTACAATAAAAGCAAAACAAAAACAGTAACAATAACAAAAAGTGCAAGGGACCCCAAATAGCCAAAACAATTTTGAACAAAATAGGAGGACTCATACATCATAATTTCAAAACATACTTCATGATTTCAAAACTAACTGCAAAGGTACAGTAGTCAAGACATGAATGTGGTACCAGCATAAAGACAGATATGTAGAGCAGTGGAAAAGAACTGAAAGTCCAGTAATAAATGTATACATCAATCATCTGCTGATTTTGGAAAGGGTGCCAAGAACATTCAATGAAGAGAGATATTCTTCTCAACAATTATGCTGGGAAAACTGGATTTCCAAATGCAAAAGAATGAAGTGGAGGAGAACCTAAGATGGTGGCTAGGAGAGATAGGGCAAAACAAACACTTCTGTGAAAAATACTAGATAAAAGCCAGAAAGTGACCCAGAACACCAGTTCCAGCGATGCACTAGCTGGACAAGGTCTGCTAAATCCACAGGGACCATGCACTTGGTGAAACCAGGACTCTGGGTTCTGAAACGAGTGAGTAAGCTTGCTGAATATCCAGCAGCCACGCTGTGGTATGTGGAAACCGTGGGTTGGCATTTGGAGTCAGACTAGTTCCTTTTTAAAAAACCCAAAAGCGGCTGCAGATATGGCACAGTGAAGTGCGGCAGGAATGGGCTGTGCGAACGCCTCAATATATGGCATGGAAGATAGCCTTTCGCACACCCGCTGCTAATTGTCTCAGAGCGAGGCAGACAGAGGTGAGCCAACAGGGGAAAATAACCATGCCCCTTGCAGCCACCTTCCCGGTGGGCTGGGAACGCTCCCGCCCGGTGCCGGAGCCACAGCCCAGAGCCATGCCAAAAAACCCAGTGTGACAGGAAGTGTTTCCAGCATCACATGCACACGCCACAATATCGGGTGTGGACAATAGCCTTTCGCACACCCCCAGCTAATTGTCCTGGAGCTGGGAAGGCGGAGCTGTGCGAAAAGAGGGAAATTAACATGCCCCATACAGCCATCCTTACAGCAGGTTGGGAATGCACCTACATGGCCCGGTGGCCTGGAACCTTCCTTGAGGGACGGCACACACTTGTGACATAGCACAACCTTCCCTCAGCAGAGGCCCTAGAAGGGCACAGCTTGGAAGAGGAACCCACTCAGAAATCCCAGGGACCATATGCCAATAGCAAGGACTTGTGGGTCAGCTGCAGAGACAATCTATGGCGAGACTGAAATGAAGGTTTAGATTCTTGCAACAGCCTTAAATCTCTAGGAACACCTGGGAGGTTTGATTATCAAAGCTGCCCTCCCTCCCTAACCGCTCAGACACACACCCCACATTCATGGCGGACAGCACCAACAACGCACCCAAACTTGATGCACCAACTGGACCCCATGAGAATCAGACCCGCACACACCACCAAGACAAAGTTGGGGAGAACTGACTTGAGGGGAATAGGTGACTCGTGGACACCATCTGCTGGTTAGAGAAAGTGTACGCCACCAAGCTGTAGATCTGACAAATCAGAGATTAGTCTTTGAATAATCCTACATATCCTAAAGAACGCTATCAAGTAAAGCAAATGCCAAGAGGTCAAAAAACAACAGAAAATTTAAAGTATATGAAAAAACCAGACAATATGGATAATCCAAACCCAAACACCCAAATCAAAAGATCAGAGGAGACACAATACTTGGAGCAATTAACCAAAGAACTAAAGACAAACAATGAGAGCATGGCACATTATATAAAGGACATGAAAAAGAGCATGGCACAGGATATAAAGGACATGAAGAAGACCCTAGAAGAGCATATAAAGAAGAAATTGCAAAAGTAAATAAAAAAATAGATGATGTCATGGAAATAAAAGAAACTGTTGACCAAATTAAAAAGATTCTGGATATTCATAGTACAAGACTAGAGGAAGCTGAACAACGAATCAGTGACATCGAGGACCACAGAACAAAAAATGAAAGAACAAAAAGAAAGAATGGGGGAAAAATCATAAAAATTGAAATGGACTTCACGGATATGATAGATAAAATAAAATGTCCAAATTTAAGACTCATTGGTGTCCCAGAAGGGGAAGAGAAGGGTAAAGGTCTAGAAAGAGAATTCAAAGAAAACTGTTGGGGAAAAGTTCCCAAACCTTCTACACAATACAAACACACAAAACATAAATGCCCAGCGAACTCCAAATAGAATAAATCCAAATAAACCCACTCTGAGACATATTCTGATCAGACTCTCAAATACTGTAGAGAAGGAGCAAGTTCTGAAAGCAGCAAGAGAAAAGCAATTCACCACATACAAAGGAAACAACATAAGACTAAGTAGTGACTACTCAGCAGCCACCATGGAGGTGAGAAGGCAGTGGCATGACATATTTAAAATTCTGAGAGAGAAAAATTTCCAACCAAGAATACTTCATCCAGCAAAGCTCTCCTTCAAATTTGAGGGAGAGCTTAAATTTTTCACAAACAAATCCTGAGAGATTTTGCTAATAAAAGACCTGCCCTACTTCAGATACTGAAGGGAGCCCTACCAACAAAGAAACAAAGAACGGAGAGAGAGATATGGAGAAAGGTTCAGTAATAAAGAGATTCAGTATTGGTTCATTGAAGGACAATAAGAGACAGAGGGAAAAAATATATCTGATAAACATAAACCAAAGGATAGGATGGCTGATTCAAGAAATGCCTTCACAGTAATAACGTTGAATGTAAATGGATTAAACTCCCCAATTAAAAGATTACAGACTGGCAGAATGGATAAAAAAATATTGAACCATCAATACATTGCCATGCAAGAGACTCATCTTAGAGACAGGAACACAAGAATTGAAAGTGAAAGGACAGAAAAATATTTCATTCAAGCTACAGCCAAAAGAAAGCAGCAGTAGCATATATTCATCTCAGATAAATAGACTTTAAATGCAAGGATGTTATGAGAGACAAAGAAGGCCAGTTACATACTAATAAAAGGGGCAATTCAACAAGAAGAAATAACAATCATAAATGTTTATGCACCCAGTCATGGTGCCACAAAATACATGAGACAAACACTGGCAAAACTAAAGGAAGCAATGGATGTTTCCACAATAATTGTGTGAGACTTCAACACATCACTCTCTCCTATAGACAGATCAACCAGACCAATAAGGAAACTGAAAACCTAAACAATCTGATAAATGAATTGGATTTAACAGACATATATAGAACATCACATCCCAAATCACCAGGATACACATTCTTCTCTAGTGATCATGGAACTTTCTACAGAATAGACCATATGCTGGGACATAAAACAAGCCTCAATAAATTAAAAAAAAAATTGAAATTATTCAAAGCACATTCTCTGACCACAAGGGAATACAATAGAAGTCAATAACCATCAGAGACTTAGAAAATTCACAAACACTTGGAGGTTAAACAACACACTCCTAAATAAATGGTTTATACTGTAGAATGTAGGGGAACTAGTGACAGAGAGCAATTAATGAAGGGGGGAGGAGATAACCCAGTAAGAACAGAGAAGCTATCGTGGTAAAAAACGTTCTGGGAATGCCCAGGAACAAACTACAGTTTGTTAATTTCTGATGAGTATGGTAGGAACAAGTTCACAGAATGTTGCTATATTTAGGTTATTTTCTTGGGGTAGAGTAGGAACATGTTGGAAGTAAAGTAGTTATTTTAGGTTAGTTGTCTTTTTCTTACTCCCTTGTTATGGTTTGTTTGAAACTTTTTTTATTGTATATCTTTTTAAAAAATTTTTTTTTGATGTAGTTAATTTAAAAAAAAAGAGTTAATTAAAAAAAAATATGCACAGTCCCCCTGAGGAGCTGGTGGAGAATGCAGGGGTGTTGGGCTTCCCCACCTTGATGGTTGCTGATGTGCTCACAGACATAGGGGACTAGTGGTTTGATGGGCTGAGCCCTCTACCACGGGACTTGCCCTTGGCAAGACTGTTGCTGCAAAGGAGAGGCTAGGCCTCCCTATAATTGTGCCTAAGAGCCTCCTCCCGAGTGCCTCTTTGTTGCTCAGATGTGGCCCTCTCTCTCTAGCTAAGCCAACTTGGCAGGTGAAATCACTGCCCTCCCGCCTACGTGGGATCTGACACCCAGGGGAGTGAATCTCCCTGGCAATGTGGAATATGACTCCTGGGGAAGAATCTAGACCCGGCATCAGTGGGATAGAGAAAATCTTCTTGACCAAAAGGGGGATGTGAAAGGAAATGAAATAAGCTTCAGTGGCAGAGAGATTCCAAAAAGGAGCCGAGAGGTCACTCTGGTGGGCACTCTTATGCACAATGTAGACAACCCTTTTCAGGTTCTACACAGAATTGGAAATAGCTAGCAGTAAATACCTGAAACTATCAAACTACAAACCAGAACCCATGAATCTTGTAGATGATTGTATAAAAATGCAGTATATGAGGGGTGAGAATGTGATTGGGAAAGCCATATGGACCACACTCCCCTTTGTCCAGTTTATGAATGGAGGAGTAGACAAAGGGGGGGGGGGGAGGAAAGAAAAGAAAAAAAAAAGGAAGGGACCCAGTGTTCTTTTTTACTTTGGTGTTCTTTTTCACTTTTGGTTTTTATTCTTATTGTTTTTGTGTGTGGTGGTAATGAAAATGTCAAAAATTAATTTTGGTGATGATGAATGCAGAACTATATAATGGTACTGGAAACAATCAATGTATGCTTTGTTTTGTATGAATGCCATGGGTATGTGAATATATCTCAATAAAAATGAATTGAAAAAAAAAAAAAAAAAGAATGAAGTGCTGGTTATGACTCTAGTATGTATGGCAGAAAGCCATGTTCTTATAATCCCCAGACTTCTGATTAGGGACCTGTTGATTAGATTATTTCTAAGGAGATGTGACCCAGCCCACTCAAGGTGGGTCTTAATTAGTTTACTGGAATCCTTAAGAGAGGTCAAGAAGAGAGAGAAAGTCCAGAGCCGGCACAGATTTAGATGCTTGGAGATGCAGACAGACGTTTGGAGATCCTAAACTAAGAGATGAAGCCCAGAGTGTTCCCGGGAAGAAGCAAGGAGGACTACTGGAGATGAGAGAAGAAACTAAGAGAGACAAAAGCCCAGAGACATTTTGGAGAAAGCCATTGTGAAACCAGAACTCAGGAGACGAAGGACTAGCAGACATTGCCATGTGCCTTCCCATGTGACAGAGGAACCCTGGATGCCATCAGCCTTTCGTTAAAGAAGGCATCACTGGATACCTTAATTTGAACATTTAATAAGTGAGAACTGTAAATCTGTGAACTAATAAACCCTCATTGTAAAAGCTATCCATTTCTGGTATTTTGCATTTTGGCACCTTTAAGAAACCGAAACAGACTCTTACCTCAAAACAAAAAAGTTAACTTAAAATGGATCAAAGATCTAAACATTGGAAGTAAAACTATGAAACTTGTAGAAGAAATCAGAGGCAAATCTTCATCTTAGACTTGGCAATGGTTTCTTAGGTATGATACCAGGAGTACAAACAACTGAAGAAAAACAAATTGGACTTAATCAAATATTTAAAATTTTATGTATCAAAGGATACTGTCAAAAGAGTGAAAACACAGCCCACAGATAAGGGAGGAAATATTTGCAAACCAAATATCTGATAAGGGTCTAGTATCCAGAATACCTAAAGAATGTTTAAAACTCAACCAGACAGACCAACAACCCTATTAAAATATGGGCAAAGGAGTTGAACAGACATTTCCTAAAAGATAACACAAATGGCCAATAAGCAAATGTAAAGATGTTCAACATCAATCAGGGAAATGAAAATCAAAGCCACAAAGAGATACCACTTCATACACACTAGGATGCCTATAATAAACTTTAAAATATCAATTGGTGGCAAGCATGGGGAGAAATCAGAACCCTCTAAATCTGGTATAGCCAAACAATGGAGTATTTGATTATAAGAAGAATGAAGGACTAACATATGTTACAATGTGAAGGACACAGGAATACATGATGCTAAGTAAAAGAAGCCAGATACAAAAGACTACATATTATGTAATTCCATGTATATGAAATGTCCAGAATAGGCAAATCCATAGACAGAATGTAGATTAGTCATTGTATAGGGATGGAGGGAGTCCATGGAGCGAGGGCTGTGGTGGTAACTGAAGGATTCAAGGCTTCTTTTTCAGTTGACAGAAATGTTCTAAAATCGATTGTGGCAAAGATTACATAACTCTGAATATACTAAAAATTATTCACTACACACTTTAAATCTGTGAACTGTATGGTATATGAATGATCTCAATAAACATGTTCTAAAAAAATACATTGGAAGAAATAGGATTATTCAGATTTTCAAAATTTATTACAGAAACTGAATTCCTAATTTGAAGTACCCATAAAGAAAACCCAGACCCAGGTGGCTTCAGTGGTTTATTTTTCCAACCATTTAATGAAGAAATCTAACATACTCTTTGAGAGAACAGAAAAGGATAAATCATTTATCAACTCATTTCATGAGAGCAGAACATTGACGGTGAAATGTGACAATGACATTAAAAGAAAGGAAAAGTATAGGCCAATTTCTTCCCCTTTATTTAGATACAAAAATATTAATTTATATATTAAAGTGAATCCAGATATATATGAAAAGTATACTAATCATAACCACAAAAAGCATTCAATATAATTCAAAAAGCATTCAATATAATTCATTCCCCAAAATAATAAAGAATAAAATTATGTGATTATCTCATTAGAAGAATATAAAACATTTGACAAAATTTAATACCCATTTGTGAAAAAAACTTTTAGGAGGCAGCCTACTCAACAGGAGACAATATTTGGAAACTACATATCAGATAAGGGTTTAATATCCTGAATACACAAAACGATCCAACAACTCAACAACAGAAAGACAAACAACCCAATTAAGAAATGGGCAAAAGACATGGACAGATACTTTTCTGAAGAGGAAATACAAATGGCTCAAAAACATGAAAAAATGCTCAACTTCACTGGCTATTAGGGAAATGCAAATCAAAAGCACAATGAGATATCATCTTACACCTACCAGAATGGCCATCATCTAAAAAAACAGAAAATTACAAGTGCTGGAGAGGATGTGGAGAAAGAGGCACACTTATTCATTGCACTTATTCTACATTTACACATTGTAGTTAGTCCATATTGGTGAGGCATTATAGTGTTTGCCTTTGTTTCTGGCATACTTCACTCCAAATGCTGTCTACAAGATCCATTCACCTCATTGTGTGTCTCACAGCTTCACTCCTTCTCGAAGTTGTTCAGATTCCATTGTATGCATTGTATGAATGTAGAATGGTGCAACCACTCTGGGAGACAGTGTGGAGGTTCCTCAGGAAGCTAAGTATAGATTTGCAGTATGACCCAGCTATTCCATTCCTAGGTATACACTCAAAGGAAATGAAAATTAAGACACAAACGGATACTTGTAAACCAATGTTTATTGCAGCATTATTCACGATTGCCAAGAGATGGAAGCAGCCCAATGTCCATCAACAGACAAGTGGATAAACAAATTGTGGTAAATGCACATGATGGAACATTACACAGCTGTAAGACAGAACAAAGACACGGAACATATAATAACATGGATGAACCCTGAGGACATTATGTTGAGCAAAGTTAGCCAGAAACAAAAGGACAAATACCGTATGGTCTCACTAATATGAACTAATATTAATTAGCAAACTTTGAGAGTTAAAAAATGATAACACAGGCTATCAGGACATAGAAAGAGGGTAGAGATCTGCCATTTGATGCTGAAGGACTACAGAATGTTCAGCAGGATTGACTGTACAGATCCAGAAATAGAAAGCACAATACTATGTGATGGTACCACAATACTATAAGTACACTGAACAAAGATGTCTGTGAGTAAAGTGGAAAGAGGTGGGCTAGGGACATGAATGACACCTGAGGTAAAGATAGAAGATAAAGACTGGGACTGTTCAACTTAGCAAAAACTGGAGTGGTCGATGATTGTGACTAAATGTACAAATATAAAACTGTTCTTGCATATGAGAGAACAAAGGAATGTCAACCCATGCCGAGTGTTGGAAACAGGATGGTACTGAGGAAAGAATATAATCAAAGCAAACTGAAGTCTATGGTCAACAATAACATTGTAGTATACCTCCATTAAATGTAACAAAGGCAATATACCAAAGCTAAATGTGTATGACAGGGGGATATAAGGGAGCGTTATGGGATTCTTGGTAGTGTTGTTGTCTGACCCCACTATGACGTTGTATTGTATATTTTCTTTTTCTTTTTTTATTTTTTTAATTATTTGTTGGAAAAAAAACTTTTTTCGTAGTAATATGTTTAAGTGCTGACTGTGGTGATAAATGCACAACTATATGATGATACCATGAACAAATGATTGTACACTGTGGAAAATTACATGGCATGTTAATATAGCTCTCTAAAATTGTAAGGAAAAATATAAACAGGGATAAAAGTGCTGGAGAAAACACGGAGAGGAATTTATGTATTTACTGTTGGTTAAGAGGCAGAGAACGGTGTAGTCTTTCTGGAGGACAGTGTGGTGGTCCCACAAGAAGCTAAGTATGTGTGTGCCATAAGGTCCTGCAATTGCATTACCGGGCATATACTTGGAGATCTGAGTGCAGGGACATGAATGGACATTTGCACACTGGTATTTACGGAGACAGTTGGTATGATTTGCAATGGGTGGAGGTGGCCTCAGGGTTCATCAGCTGAGGAACAGAATGGTGAACTGTTGTGTGTGCATACAATGGAATCTGAACAACTTCGAGAAGTAGTGAAGCTGTGAGACACACAATGAGGTGAATGGATCTTGTAGACAGCATTTTGAGTGAAGTATGCCAGAAACAAAGGCAAACACTACAATGTATCACCAATATGGACCAACTACAATGTGTAAACTCAGAACCGAATCATAGAGCACAGCATATCAGGGGAACACTTATTGTTAAGGTCCCTAGATTGTAAGCCCTTACAGCAGTCACATTTATTCCTGAATTTTAATGGCTATCTCCAAATTCTGAGATGCTGATACCTTTGTGTATAACCTGATCAATCCCTGGAACTCTGGGTATCTGTGTGACACCTGAAGCACAGAAATAGAACTCGGCAGATATGAATGTCAGTATTAGGGCATACAGCAACTGTTAAAAAAAGCTGAAAAGGAGTCCAGACTTCAATTAGAGATATGAATGAAGCAGATCTAGGTAGGACTAGGGCAAATGAGGCCAAAGGGTAGAGGATGATATTGACTGTTTTAAAACTTCAACTTCCATGTGAGACCAAGGGAAGAGATGCTTAGTTGTTGAAGGATCTATAGTTCCTAAACAATTTAACTCATACAGTTTGTTCAAATACCATAATTACATGGATCCTTGAATAGGAAGTAAGACCTGGTAGGTGTGTATAGGTTAGTGAGAAATAGTGACACATCCCAAAGTAATTTGGGTAGAGAATAAAGATATATACGCAGGACCCCCTTGGGGAGCTGGGAGGAAATGTGGAGGTGTTGGACTTCCCCACCTGGATTGTTGTGGGAGTTCTCACAAACACTGGGGACTTGCGGTTTGGTGTGCCAAGCCCTCTATCTTGGGACTTGCCCTTACGAAGCTTGTTACTGCAAAGGAGAAGCTAAACCTGCCTCTAATTGTACCTAAGAGTCTCCTCCTGAATGCCTCTTTGTTGCTCAGATGTGGCCTTCTCTCTCTAGCTAAGCCAATTTGGCAGGTGAAATCACTGCCCTCCCCTCTATGTGGGATCTAACACCCAGGGGTGTAAATCTCCCCGGCAACTCTGGATATGACTCCCCAGGATGAATCTGGACCCGACATTGTGGGACTGAGAACATGTTCTTGAACAAAAGGGGAATGTGAAATGAAACGAAATAAAGTTTCACTGGCTGAGAGATTCCAAATGGAGTCGAGAGGTCACTCTGGTGGACATTCTTATGCACTATATACATATCCCTTTTTAGTTTTTAGTGTATTGGAATAGCTAGAAGGAAATAACTGAAACTGTCAAACTGCAACCCAGTAGCTTTGATTCCTGAAGACAATTGTATAACAATGTAGCTCACAAGGGATGACAGTGTGATTGTGAAAGCCTTGTGGATCACACTCCCTTTATCCAGTATAGGTATGGATGAGTAGAAAAATGGGGACAAAAACTAAATGAAAAATAGGATGGGGGGAGGATGATTTGGGTGTTCTTTTTTACTTTTATTTTTTTATTCTTATTTTTACTTTTTCTGGTATAAGGAAAATGTTCAAAAAATAGATTGAGGTGATGAATGCACAACTATATGTACTGTGAACAGGTGACTGTGCACCACAGATGACTGTATGATATGTGACCATATATCAATAAAACTGAATTTAAAAAATAATAATAATAATAAAGGGAAAAATTCTACCAAAAAAAAAAACCTTTCAGAAAAACTTAAAACAGAAAGGCAATCTCCTAGTCAAACAAAGGGCTTGTATGAAAATACCTAGACTGAAAATCAGATTCAATGGTGATACTGACCACTTTTCCCTTCAGGTAAGGTACTGACTAGGATGTCCACTGTCACTATTTCTATTCAACATTGTACTGGGTATCTTAGCAAGAAGCTTAAAAAGAAATTAAGGCTATAGGGATCAGAAAGAGGAACATACAATTGTCTTTAAGTGAAAAGACATGATTGTGTAAAAGTAAAAAACCTAAGAGAATCTACATATAAGCTTTAACCCTAATGAGTGAATTTAACAAAATTGCCAGATATAAAATCAACATTAAAAAATCTGTGTTTTAAACTAGTAACAAACTAGAAAATGAAATTTTAAAAATATCATAATAGTGTTAAAATAGATGAAATATCTAAGAATAAATCTAATGAAAGATGTCAAAAATTTCATTCACCTCTACATAGAAAAACTAACCCAAAGAATATTACATGAAAATTGACAAAACTTCTATGAAAATGAAACAGACCTAAAATAGCCAATAAATTATTAAAGAAGTACTACTTGAAGGCTCTTTACTACCATATTTCAACGCCTACTATGAGGCAATAGTAACTATGACAGTGAAGTACTAGCAAAAAGATAAATAACTGGACCATGGGAAAAGAATAAGAAATTTAGATATAGACCACATGTATAAAGTCAGCTGATTGACAATAGAGGCTCTGCTACAATTCAGTGGACCAAGGATGATCTTTTCAACTTTAGGGTTGAAACTACGACAGTCTCCACTATCACCTACGTGAAAAACATCATGACATTTTTCCAGACTTCAGTGTCTTTAGTTTTCATGAGGAACCAGGTTTATTCTTCTCATCAATGCAAATTTAAAACAAATATCTGTCTTTCTCCAAGGTTATCAGAAAGTTCAGAAATATACTTGCAGGTCCACTTTGCAAAATCTGCAACATTAGAAGACCTGCATCTTTCTACATGCCAACTTTGCCCTGATATTCATCTGCTATTCTATATCTTCCCTAAATGATTCTGATCCATGTCTTGTTTTACTTTTCTATTTTAATGTTTGGGCTCTTAAACACCTATAAAAATCCATCATTAAAAAAGGTGTTAAGAAACAACTCACCCGAGATATGTCCATTTTCTGCTCCTCTTGTAAGAGTTCAGAGGACTGTGAAAGATAAGCTGAAGGTACAAAAAAGGAGAGAGTCATGAGAGATCTGGTTGACTCTACCTGCCTGACTAAAAATCTGTCACAACAGCTCTGGTCACCTGAGCTTGTGCATCTCTCATATGATCATGTGGGCTTAACGCCATAGTTTGTCACAGGTTGAATGTAAACTATTTTCCTATTGACTTGTTAACAGTTTATGTCCCCTCTGACTAGTTAACAAAAAATTTCAACAAAGGATTATTACTAATATTCCATTAATATTATTTATACCTGGAGTTAGAAAATCAATAGAAAATTATGAAAAGAAGATGAGATACTTAGACTATTTCTTAATCTTTCTGGTCTAACTTGGTTGCATTTTTGATAAGACACTTCTGCTCACTGACCAATAACAGAGTATGCTCCTAGCTCTGTCCTGGATGATCCTGGAAAGTCATTCATCTCAGGCTCAATATTTTATTAAACTTGCAAGAGTCAGAAATTAAACCATTTCCTGTACTATCATTTTGTGATTCTATATATTTAGGATAGAAGAAGCTTCGGCCTATCTCTAGATGGTGCACGTGGTCACTGACATGGTGTGAGAGCAACTCAGAATATGGAAAGAGTTAGTGAAGAAGGAAGGAAATGGAAGGCTCTTTAAAAGGAGTGGAGATAGGATTTCCTCAGCTCTTGCTGGTCCTGCCTTCCCTGGAGATCACGCCTTCACAAGCCCTCCAGTGATATAGCTTTTCCTGTGTACTCTGACAGTCCACCCATTCCTTCCAACCCCAGGTCACCACCTTCTGCAAGCTGATCCAAAGCATCCACTGTCACAGTCTGTGATGGCTTTTGGAAGTGGCGACATCACCATCTGGCTCAGGGCAGGGGATCAAGAACTGCTTCTGGTAGAACAACTCAGGAACTGTGACTTTCTGGGCTGCTCTATCCTTTCTCTGCAGCTCTGCTGAGTGGTCTCTGAACAGAGAGGCTGTTCTTCCAGGTGGGACTCCTCCTTCCTGCCTCACAAGAGTTGTTTTGTTACAGAGAGCTGTGACCTAGGCCTGGGAAACAAATTCATTTTAGTTGAAACCATCATCTGGAGCAGGTTTTGGAACCTCGGCACTAATGTCACTTTGAGCGGAAAATTCTGTTTTGTGGGGGGGCTATCCTGTGCACTGTGAGGTGTTTAGCAGCATCTCCCGCGTCTAACACAGGAGATCCAGTAGCACACCCCCCCACCCCCCGACCAGTTCTGACAACCAAAAATGACTCCAGGCATTCCCAAAAGTTCCCTGGGGAGCAAAACTGTCCATCTGGTTGAGAACCACTGATGTAGGCCTTAAACCTGATTCTTGGAGTTCAGGAAAACTGTGCAATCCATTTCTGTATCCACTACCACTAGTGATTACTGAGTACTTGAAATGTCCCTACTGAAACGTAGAAATAACATTTTAAAAATATGGTTATACATATAAATACGACAGTTCTGAGGATTAAATGAATACTACATGAAAAGAACAAAGTATACTTCCAAAAAGGTTGGGAGCAAACGTTTACACTCACCTATTAACTAACATTTGGCTAGATGTTTTACAGGTGATGACGTATATGTGAGAACAAAGGCATGAAACCGTTTTTTTCTGATACCCTCCTTTTCAGATGAGAAACCTGCATGTCACTAATGTGAACGCACTGGGATCTACCCGGACCTGCCTGGCTCAGAGCTCTCTCTCCCGCAGACCCACCGCCCGCACTTTCTGGCAGGTTCATGGTCTGCATTACACACACACATTTCTTACCGCCGCCGTCATGGGCTGTTTTCCGGTCAAGCTGCAGGCAGGGCTGGACACAAGGTCCCGCACACCCCAGTCCAAACCTAGCCCAGTCTCCGGACGAGGACATCCCACCGGAGCCCCTAAAGCCCGCGAGGCGGGTCGGAGGTCACCCCACCGGCCTATCCCGGGCGGACGTCCGGGCCCGGTCCAGCACTAAAGGTCCCTGGTGGGGTTTCGGGATTTCCTGCTCTTCCCACGTCAGAATCCTCTCTCTATGCTGACACCGAGGTCGCGCAGGGATCCTGGAACCCAGAGCCCTTACCTGAAAAGAACAAACTCGATACCCCGAGTTGGGGACGGCGAAAGCGGGACCGGACAGGTGAACTGCGCATGCGCAGAGGGAAGACCCGCTATCCACCCCTAGAATGCAGCCCGGCAAATCGCCAGTCAACACTACACTTCCCATAAAACACCGCGCTGGAAGCCACTGACTTTTGGTTTGCTTTTTAAAGCACTAGGAAATTACAGGATGTCACTGATGGTCTGATACCTGGAGACTAAGTGTTCCTAATGCCCTCAGGGCTTATGGGTCGGCCTTTATGACATAACAGGAAATACAATGTGTGGTCCTCGATTGGATCTTGGTTGAAGAAAATAAGTTCAAAAGAAGCAATTTTGGAAACAATTTGGAAGCAATTTTGGAAACTTGTGTATGTACTAATATCAGAAATAAAGGGAATGCATTGCTTTTGATAACTGTGGTCAATAATTTTACTTATTAGAGAATCATATTAAAGTGTTCAGGATTGTGTTATGTATTTGTAATTTCCCTTAAATATTTCAGCAAAAACAATTTACAAACACAAATATGGTGAAGTGTTAAGAATATGGGTATACAAAGTAATTTGGGAAGAGATTAAAAAGATATATGCAGAGCCCTCCTGAGGAGATAGGGGAAAATGCAGAAATGTTGGACATCCCTACCTGGGTAACTATTGATATTCTCACAAACATTAAAGACCAACAACTTAGTAGGCCAAGCCTTTGATTTTGGGGTTTGTACTTATGAAGCTTGTTAATGAAGAGGAGAGGCTAAGTTTACTTATAACTGTGCCTAAGAGTCTCCCCCAGAGTACCTCTTTGTTGCTCAGATGTGGCCTTCTCTCTCTAGCTAACACACCTCTGCAGGTGAACTCACTGCCCTCCCCCCTACATGGGACCTGACCCCCAGGGGTGTAAATCTCCCTGGCAGGATGTAACTCCACGGGATGCTGGACCTGGCATCATTAGATTGAGAAAATCTTGACCAAAAGGGGGAAGCGAAATGAAACAAAGCTTCAGTGACTGAGAGATTTCAAATGGAGTCCAGAGGTCACTCTGGAGGGCATTCTTATGTAGTATATAGATATCCCTTTTTAGGTTTTAGTGTATTGGAATAGCTAGAAGGAAATAACTGAGACTGTCAAACTGCAACCCAGTAGCCTTGATTCTTGAAGATGATTGTATAACTATGTAGCTTACATGGGGTGATGGTGTGATTGTGAAAGCCTTGTGGCTCATACTCCCTTTCTCCAGTGTACGGATGGATGAGTAGAAAAACGGGGACAAAAGCTAAATGAAAAATAGGGTGGGATAGGGGGCATGGAATGATCAGGGTGTTCTTTTTTACTTTTAATTTTTTATTCTTATTTTTATTCTTTTTGGTGTGAGGAAAATGTTCCAAAATTGGGGTGATGAATGCACAACCATATGATGGTACTATGAACAGCTGATTGTACACCATGGATGATTGTATGGTATGTGAATATATCTCAATGAAACTGAATTTAAAAAAACAGAAAAAGAATATGGATATGTGTGTGTATTTCTACTTTCCTATGTATTTGAAAATATTGTAATATAAACTTTATAAAGAGAAAAATATGGGCTGTGCCTCCACTAGTGTATATTTCTAAAACTCAGCTACCAAAGAGAAGTAAAGGTATATTTAAAAAGCTTTTGTGAAAGAAATGTTGCTATATTATGTAACTTTCTTGGGGTAAAGTAGGAACATGTTGGAAGTTAAGCAGTTATCTTAGGTTAGTTGTCTTTTTCTTACTCCCTTGTTATGGTCTCTTTGAAATGTTCTTTTATTGTATGTTTCTTTTCTTTTTAACTTTTTTTTCATACAGTTGATTTAAAAAAGAAGGGAAAGTCAAAAAAAAGAAAACAAAAGAAAAAAAAAGATGTAGTGCCCCCTTGAGGAGCCTGTGGAGAATGCAGGGGTATTCACCTACCCCACCTCGATGGTTGCTAACATGACCACAGACATAGGGGACTGGTGGTTTGATGGGTTGAGCCCTCTACCGTAAGTTTTACCCTTGGGAAGACGGTTGCTGCAAAGGAGAGGCTAGGCATCCCTATGGTTGTCCCTAAGAGCCTCCTCCCAAATACCTCTTTGTTGCTCAGATGTGGCCCTCTCTCTCTGGCTAAGCCAACTTGAAAGGTGAAATCACTGCCCTCCCCCCGACGTGGGATCAGACACCCAGGGGAGTGAATCTCCCTGGCAACGTGGAATATGACTCCCGGGGAGGAATGTAGACCCGGCATCGTGGGGCAGAGAACATCTTCTTGACCAAAAGGGGGATGTGAAAGGAAATGAAATAAGCTTCAGTGGCAGAGAGATTCCAAAAGGAGCCGAGAGGTCACTCTGGTGGGCACTCTTACGCACACTTTAGACAACCCTTTTTAGGTTCCAAAGAATTGGGGTAGCTGGTGGTGGATACCTGAAACTATCAAACTACAACCCAGAACCCATGAATCTCGAAGACAGTTGTATAAAAATGTAGCTTATGAGGGGTGACAATGGGATTGGGAAAGCCATAAGGACCACACTCCACTTTGTCTAGTTTATGGATGGATGAGTAGAAAAATAGGGGAAGGAAACAAACAGACAAAGGTACCCAGTGTTCTTTTTTACTTCAATTGTTCTTTTTCACTCTAATTATTATTCTTGTTATTTTTGTGTGTGTGCTAATGAAGGTGCCAGGGATTGATTTAGGTGATGAATGTACAACTATGTAATGGTACTGTAAACAATCGAAAGTACGATTTGTTTTGTATGACTGCGTGGTATGTGAATATATCTCAATAAAATGAAGATTTAAAAAAAAAAAAAAAGCTTTTGTGAAAGGATTACAAATACTGAATCTTTATGTAAATATATATAATTAGTCTCTAGGGTAGTAGAACAGCTAGAACTAAATAATTGAAATGGTGGCAGTAAAGCCGATAACATTCTTTGAAATTTGCCCTACAACTACTTCTTAAATAGTGCTTTGAAATATGTGACTTTCTGTATGTATGTTATATTTCATTTAGGGAAATAACTGAAATGGTGGAACTGTAACCCATAACATTCTTTGAAATTTGTTCTATAGCTACTTGGTGAATCGTACTTTGAAAGTTATCACTTTTATGTATATGTTATATTTCACAATAAAAAATGTTTAAAAAAAAGCTTTTGTGAATGAAGTTATGAAATGTAAAAGGTATTAGAAAATGAAACCTGGGATTAATAGAAAAGAGTAATAATATCTTTGACCATCAGAGTTTATCACTGGAAAAAGAAATAAAACAAGCAAGCTGTTCAAATTTACATAAGTAATACCTGAAAGTATACATTAACCCAAAATAAGAAAATTATTATCATGTAAATTATGTATTTTCTAAAGAGAAGCCTGCTTGGAATTTATGGTGGACACTGCTGCCTACCAAATTTGAACTCTTATATACTATGTACACATCCTCACATATATACTTTTCTTGGTGAACATTTTATAACATCAGTTATTTTTAAATACCAATGATAAAAAGATAGAAAATAAGTTTCCATTAGCTACAAAAAGGATAAACATTCCCAGTTAGTTATTCCAACTTAGGTGAATCAAGGTATAGATCTCTACTCTGAAAACACTTTATAAATACCAGATTTCTAGATAAAGACTAAAATTTCTTTAACAAAATCAGAATTCTCAAAAAGTTTTCAGAGTTTTTTTTTTAACGTCTTTATAATTTGTTTGTTACCCTGAAAGACTAACTCCAACCTTCATGCAAATAAAACCTTACAATAATGATAAAAATAATTGAAAATGCATATCAATACCACGATATTAATATGTGTGACTGCCAAAATATTAAAAATAAATTGGCGCTGGTGCAACAGAAGTTCAAGTCGAGGAAGAACAAAAAGTGAGAAGGTAGGGTGTATCAGAGTTGGGGCTTAAAGCAGTGGAAAAGAGAACATTTAGTACCTTCTAGAACAAAGCAAGGATGTATCTATAAAGCTCCTATTACAATAATTAACTCTCAGAGGGATTTGAGCTGTAAACAATTAAAAGACAAGTTCTAAGTTCTTAAAGAAAACAAATCCCTTTGTTCCTTTCCAGGAGAGGCTCTCCCTTCTTCACTGCTACATATGCCTGAAACCCAGACCCTGAGCATGGTCTGGCAGTCTAGGAGGCCAGCCCAGGGGTGCAGAGAAAGGCTGCAAACCCACAACGCATTTTGCTTCTGGCTAGTCCTCTGCTGCTACTAAAAATGCGGGGTGGGGGGTGGGAGGTGTACATAGGGAAGGAACCCTGGGGGTGCAACGGAAGGGGCAGCAGGAGAGTCAGAGGACAGGAGGAGCTGAGGGAAAGGAGAAGGAAAGGAGGAGAGAAGAGGAGAGGAGAGGAGAGGAGAGTAGAAAGGGGAAGAGGGAGGGAGGCTCAGGAGCTGCTACCAAGCTCTCCCTATGGTACAGGGGACACAGGGGTATGTGGGGATCACGAGCAGGGATGGGGTAACTGAGTCTTCCAAGTCCATGGCCTTCCGAAGGTCTTGTGCATTTGTCCTTCTAGTCGATGTGAATTTCAGTGTTTGCAAAAATGGAATCTACTCAGTTATCACACGGGCTTCCTCCAAGAAAAAAGAAACGTATTTCCCTTAAACAGGTAGTTACATAGTAAATAACCTTCTTTTTCATTAAATACAATTTTCTATATAAAACCCCTTGAAGTTCTAAAACTAAAGCTGAACTGTCATCCCATCACATTCGTTTTATGCAAGCAGAATAGTCTTTCTCATCAAGCAGCCTTAGCAGCTTCATGAATAAGATTTGCAGCTAGGTTTTTCCATCCACTTGAATTCTGTGCTAAGTATGGCAATTAAACAAACCTACTGTTACTGAACATTTGAGATAGTTTCTTGTCCTTTATTTTTTGTAATGTATTTAACATTTCTTAAAAAAAATTACTTTGAAATAATTTTAGATTTACAGAAAGTTGCAAAAGTTGTACAATAAGTTCCTGTGGAGTCTTGATCCATGTTAACTAACCATGGTACACATATCAAAACTAAGAAATTAAAAACAGCAGGATACTATTATCAAAACTAGAGACTTCATTTGAATTTCCCCAATTTTTCCATTTAATGTCCCTTAACTGTTTCAGGACCCCCAGGACCTACTTGCATTTAGTAGTTTGACACCTTAGCCTCTTCCAACATGTGA
This sequence comes from Choloepus didactylus, assembly GCF_015220235.1. Lineage (NCBI taxonomy): Eukaryota > Metazoa > Chordata > Mammalia > Pilosa > Megalonychidae > Choloepus > Choloepus didactylus. The sequence continues at coordinate 22,152,889 of NC_051316.1, forward strand.
TAGTTTTAGACTTTCCTAATCTTTCATGAAATTTGGAGAGTACTGGTCAGATATTTTGTAATGTGCCCCTCAATTTAGGTTTCTCTGATGTTTTCTCATGATTTGATTACAGCTGTAGGTTTGGGGAAGAATATCACAGAGGTGATGAATGTTCCTCATAGCATTATGTTGGGAGTACATGATGTTAACACAGATTATTTCTGGTGATGGAACCTCAGCCGCTTGGTTAAAGTGGTGTTCTGGTTTGCAAATGCCACCTTTATGCAAAATACCAGATGTGGATTGGTTCTTATAAAGGGGGTTTATTTGGTTACAAAGTTACAGTCTTAGGGCCATAAAGTGTCCAACAAGGGGATACCTTTAGGTCGATGGTATTCAGAACACCTCTCTTAGCTGGCATCTGCTTGCTCCCAGGTTGCGTTTCAAAATGGCATTCTTCAAAATGTCAGAGTCAGCTTCCAATGGCCATCTTCAAAATGTGTCTCTCAGCTATAGCTGCGTTGGGTCTGTGTGGCTCTTTTTAAAGTACTCCAGTGATCCAATAAAGACTCACCCTGAATGAGTGGGGCAGGAACTCTATGGAAATAATCCAATGAAAGGTCTCACCCACAGATGATTGAGTCACATCTCCATGGAAACAGCCAATCAAGTTTCCAACCTAATCAACACTAATATGTTTTCGACCCATACAAGGCTGCCTTAAAGATAATGGCATTTTGGGGGGCATAATACATCCCAACCAGCACAAGTGGTGTCAGCCATGTTTCTCCTCCATATAGTTACTATTTTTCGCTTTCTACACTACGTTTTTTAGAAGCAAGTCCACACACTTGGTGTTGATGGTGGGGTGTTAAGGTCCACCTCCAACAGGGAGGAATGCCAAATGAATTTCTGGACATCTGTTAAAACCATCACATTAACTAATAAATATTTGCAGAGAGATACTTTGAAACATCCTGTTTCTCCTGGAAGTGTTACCCAGTTATTTCAGCATTCATCAGTGGATCATGCCGACATCAATTATACTGAGTGTTCTAATGGTTATAACTAAAAGAAATAGAGCCATATGTGTCTAAATATCCCTGTTACTGATCATATGGAATGGAGGAATTTCCTTAGCTACAAGCGGGATGGTGCTATATCAAGGTCTATATACTGACAGTGAGTAATTGCCTCTGCCATGAAGCCAGCTCAAATCAGTCTTTCAGTCCATGGTAAAAGAAGCCTTCAGCAAGAATTGGGCCAGCAGACATACCTGAGACTGTCACTGGAAGACCTTGAACTGGCCCTACTCCTCAAAAACACTGAGAAGTAATCATGTGGAGTATAGTCACCACATGAAAACATGATTCCAAATAGGGGGGTCTGTGGTCAATCCAGAGATTTCACTTTCTCCCCAGAATCCAGCCATCTAAGATGGCATTAGGGTACAATAGAGCAGCTGTGAAATGGGTCTTACAGGCAGACCAGTGTGGTAGGTAGAAATCTAAAATGGCCCCAAACATGTCCTGATCCTTGAACATGTGAATATGATGGGATATTAGTCCCATGGTTAAATTATATGACATGGTTGATCTTAACATAAGGAGATTGTTCATGCGGGCTTGATATACTCACATGAGCATTTAAAAGTAGAGAGCTTATCTATGCCCAATGGCAGACTGGTAAGTCAGAGAGATTTGGAAACATAGGAAATTGACGTGCCACTGTCACATTGAAGACGAGAGGTTCACATAAGGAATGTGGGTGGCCTTAAGTAGCTGAGGGCAACCACCAGCTGACAGCCAGGAGGGTCAAAGCACCTCAGACTTACAGCTACAAAGAGCTAGGTTCTGTGAACATGAATGAACTTCGAAGGAGATTCCCAGAATCTCCAAATGAGCACCAAGCTGAGTACAGGTGTTCGCTTGAGTGTGAGACACTGAGCAGAAAGCTCAGCCAAGCCCACCTATATTTATGACATACAAAACTGAGAGATAAGAAATGGGTGAAGTTTTAATCCAATAACTTTGTGATAATTTCTCAGGCTGCTATGGAAAGCTAATAAAAATTTCAGTACCAAAATCTGGGTGCACCCATAACAAATAACTAAAAAAATGTGTAGGTGGCTTTAGAACCAAGCAGTGGAAAGAGGGTGAAACAAGTTTGAGCAGAATTTTAGGCATATGACAGAAAAAGTCCCAGTTACATTGAACATAATGTTGGTGGAAATTAGGTCATCAAGAATGCTGCTGGTGAGAACTCAGAAGGAAATGGAAAACACATTATTTGAAACTAAAAGAAGGGGAAAAAAAAAGCTTGGTGGAATTGTCTCCTGAAGTTATATAGTAAGTAGAATTTGTAAGCAATGAACTTGCATGTATAGGTGAGATTTTGCAGAAAAGTGTTGAGAGAGAAGAAACTAAGGAAAACATGAGAGAGAAGAAATTAAGGAAAGAAGTATCAAAGAAAAAGAAACCAGGACTTTATCATATGGGACATTCTCAGCCATCTAGATGGCAAAGAAACTAAAATCAAGACACTTCCAAATGCCTGGCACTGAGAAAAAACTGCATGTGTGGCTGTGCAACACTTTACTGAACCACTGGAAATACCAAAGGTCAGAGAAGAAATCCACAAGAGATTAAGGATGTGATTCACAGATCCCCTCAATCAAACTAGGTGGCCTCCAGGAAGGTGGGGTCATGTGCTTTGGAGCAGCAGAAGGAATACAATCGGGATATTTATGAGCTTCCTGGAACCTCTGCTGAGGAGTTGTTCTTGACAATTTTAAATCATCACATTTGTACCTTTTTGAAAATCTGATAGAAGCAATGAACCCTTATCCCACAAACACGTACATACCTACATACAGCCAGAAATTGCATCCATCTCAAGCAACAAATCAATGCCTTACAGCTCATGGGTGGTCTCAGGAATGAGTGAAGCTGGCTCAGTATATTTAATTTCTACTTTTCTGATACTGAAGCCTGGAAGTATGCTCATTAGGGGAAGGCAGTGCTCTATAATGTAAAGGGCCTAAGCATGAGAAAGAGTCAGTCAGCCACTTAACTAGCAAAATTCCTTGGCTTCATTCATTGGGTGGGTTACACAGCCTGGCTGTCTGTCATTCTGGTTATCACATCAGAGATGGTTGATGACAGTTAATCACTTCATTTATTAAACGGCCAGTGTTGTGTGCTTAATAGAAATTTTTAGTTATTTCCATGATTAGGCAAGCAGGAGATCCAAGGTCACTGAGTTCCAAAACCAGGCCATAAGGCCAACATATGGGGATCCAGGTCAGAGCAGAGTGTAGGAAGGCTCCTTGCCAAGTGTGTCACTATCTGCAACAGTATGAAAACCCTCTGAAAACAGGATGCTTTTCTGTCCTGTAGCAGCATGATGATCGTTATTAAGCAAGTACACAGAAAATCTAAATCTTTCTAGGTCTTCAAATGAGGCTACATTTCTTAGAACAAAAATGAAGAAACCCATAAAAGATCATCAGATAAGAAGAAAGATCTGACAGGTAGGGGAATAAAGGAAGATTAATGACAAGGATGTAGATAACATTCTCCAGTGGATGAAGTGGTGCTGGGGAGTCGTCTGGCTATATCCTGAGCAAAGAGGAAGAGCAGGTGAAGTCTGTGAACCTAGTCACTAGCCTGGGTCTCCTGGTTCCAAGAATGACCCCAGGCCCTCTGGGTAAATTGATATCACTTTGTGGGTACATGATTGAGACTGAATTTAATGCAAATCCAATCATAACCTCAAAAGATTTGTTGAAGGATAGATTATGTTATAAAATATTATTTCTAAGGAAAAAAACAACAAAACAACAGAATTTGGGGGGAAAAATGAAGGACTTATTCTATGATGTATAGTATTACAAAGGCAGGCAAAACATCTTGATCATAACAAATACAAACAAAGAGTTTGGCAAAAACAAAAAGAGACGAGAAACACATGATAAAAGAACAAATGGGCCAAATGAAGGGGTTTCCACTGGACAAATCTCAGACAATTACTATTATGAAACCAGTAATAGTACTTTTAGGCCTCTGGACAAAGACAGCATCCAGGAGTCTAAACTGGTATAAATAAATAAAAGAGCAAACTCTTATGATATAATGTCAATTGATAAATGCAGAAAGAAGAGGAGAAATACAAGGAAATGCCAAAGAGCTGTTTGAGATTAAGGGAGACTGAATAGACATGACAACAGAACATAATATATGATTGGGGAGAACCCGGCCACCACCCAACTGTTCGGAGAGGGGAGGGCCTTTGCCCTGGAGAGGCAGAGTCCGGATGGCACCTCGATGCTTGAAGAGGGTGGGGCCAAGACGGTGGTCTCCCCAGTGTGTGCATATGTTGGATCACTCACCCCAGCGTTTGGGGAGAAAAGGGCTGCTGCAAAGGCCCTTGGAAAAGGCTGAACTGCTCTCTCAAGCCCCAAGGATAAAACGGCATTCTATTAATGATTCTCAGACTTTGAAATCTAATGAAGTTTGCCCTGAGGGTTTTAGGAACTGTTTCAGACCTTTGAACCCAGTTTTCCTTTCACTTTCTCCCTATGGCAATGGGAATGTTTATCCTATGACTATTCCTCCTTTGTATATGGGCAGTACATAACTTGTTTCAAGTTTCACAGGTCAACAACTCCAGGAGAACTTTGCCTTAGGACCAACCACAACTGAACTGATTTTGAAAGGATCTTGTACTTGCCTATTGTTACTGAAATGATTTAAGTTTTTGTGCTATTGTGATGGGATGAATGTATTTTGTATTTGGAAAGATCATGTCTTTTTGGAGTCCAGGGGGTAGAATGTGCCAGTTGGGACATATTAGGTCCCCCTCAAAGCAATGATCTTTTAATCCAATCTTGTTTCCATGGAGATGTGACAACTGTAGGTAATCACTTTGATTAGTAATCATTTTGATTAGTTAATTTCTGTGGAGGAGTGGCCCCACCCATTCAGCCTGGATCTTTTTTTTTTAATTTTGTTGAGATTGTTCATATATCATACAAGCATCCAAACAGCCCGAGTGCACAATGAATTGCCCACGGTACCATCATACAGCTGTGCATCCATCACCGCAATAATTTTTTTTCCCAATTTTTAGAACATTTTCATTACTCCAGAAAAGAAATAAAGACAAAAAAGAAAACTCAAATCCTCCCATACCCCTAACCACCCCCCTCCATTGACCCACACTATTGTTATAGTACATTTGTTACTGTTGATGAAAGAATGTTAAAATACTAACTGTAGTACATAATTTGCAATAGGTATATTTTTCCCCTATATATACCCCTCTATTATTATTTTTTTCATGTCTACTATTTATTTTTTTTCTTTTTTTATCTTCATTTTATTGAGATATATTCACATACAAAACAAATCGCACTTTCGATTGTTCACAGTACCATTACATAGTTGTACATTCATCACCTAAATCAATCCCTGACACCTTCATTAGCACACACACAAAAATAACAAGAATAATAATTAGAGTGAAAAAGAGCAATTGAAGTAGGCTCTGGGGTCTGAGTTCTGAAGGGAAGGCCGCCACTAAAGCTGGGCCCCACCTCCTTCCCCTTAGGGAGTTATCTTCTGCATTTGAGTTGCTCCTTTGTCTCTCTCACTCCATTATCTCCACCCCTGTCTGGGTCAAAGCACTGCGAACTGAAAATGGTGGCGGCTCTCTCCACTGAGCCACTCAGGTTGAGAGAGAAAAAGGGAAAGAAAGCCCCCTTTCACAGCCAATCCACAGTCCCCCAGTTTTGCTCATCAGTTTGAGAGAGCACCTGGTCTTCTGGGTTCCCTTTCCTGGGGCACAGGCGTTTTCTGTTCTTTAAGGTCAGTTGTCTCTAAAAACCTCTGTCTGCTTGTTAGGGGTATGTCTATGTTTGTAGCTTGTATTTAGCAGTCCACATTTTTTTATTAAAACCCCTGCTGGAGCTGGGGTGAGCTATATTCGCTTGCTTTGGGACTGCTGCTTTCTCCTACAGCAAAGTCTTGTAGCTCAGCCTGCGGTGGGGGAAGGGGGCTCCCAGTGCGGTTCAGCAGTTTTTACTTACAGATTTTATGCTGCACTCTCAGCCACTCTACCCAATCCAGGTTGGTGTATGATATGTGAACAATCATGGTTGTCCTCCAGCAGTTGTTACAGATTATTTACTAGTTGTTTCTGGTTGTTTATTAGTTTCTCCAGGAGACTAACTAAATTCCACTCCTCTCTATGCCACCATCTTGCTCCCTGCCCTACCCTGTGTCTTGATTAGTTTACTGAAGTCCTTTTAAAAACAGCCATCACAAGCGCAGACTGCTGACGCTAATGTTTTGGCGATGCTAGTCCAGAGTTTGCTTCAGAGATGCTAAGAGAGACAGAAGCCCAGAGATGTTTTAGAGAAAGCGATTTTAAAACCAGAACCCTGGAGCAAAGGATCATCAGATGCCAGCCATGTGCCTTCTGAGCTAACAGAGGTTTTCCAAATGCCAATGGTCTTTCTCCAGTGAAGGTATACACTCATGTTTATGCCCTGGTTTGGACACTTTTATGGCCTTAGAACTGTAAATTTGTAACTTCATAAATCCCCTTTATAAAACCCAATCCATTTCTGATATTTTGTATAATGGCAGCATTAGCAAACCGGAACACTAGATTTTCTTTTGGTATAATGCATGCTATTTGGAAAATTGGTAAAACATTAATAAGAGCCACAGATTAAATCCTAGCATTTTTTCAATGATAATTTCTTGATTTTGATAAATATTCTGAGGTTATATAAAATAATTCCTTGTTTATAGAACAGTGTGATGTATTCAGGAGTAAAAGGGGCACCATATCTACAACTTACTCTTCCATAGCTTGGAAAACTATGGACTTAAATCCACCTGTTTATCTACCTATCATCTATGTATATATTTGACAGAGAGAATGATAGACAAAACCTAGTAAAGTGTTAACACTTGGGGAAACAGGTTATAAGTTGTCTGGGAATATTTTTATTACTCTTGCAACTTTTCTCTAAGTTAGAAATGATGTAAAAACAAAAATTAAAAGCTAGGGCTCACCATCAGATCCAAGGACACATCTTTTATTAGTGTTTTGGGACTATATAAGGGATCTATTGAAAGATCATGGATATTGTAGTCTTCAGAGACCCAAACCCTCTGCTGTACTTATGCAGTGTCAGAAAACTCTCTGCCTATCCCACCAGCCTCTTACTAAACGTACCCTCATTTTCTCTGATTGCAATTCAAAAGTCCAAAGAGGGGCACTCATTTGTTAATCTTGGATTAAATGCTCTTCACTGGCACAATCAATGTGGAAGCAAGAAAGGAAGTGCTATTATTTGCTCATATGGGTTATACACCAGCTCTGTGCACAAAGAGAGTATCTGTTATCAGAAGCAAATGGAGAAAGAGTACTGAGAATTCTATAATACCACTAAGAATGACAATTCATTACAAAAAATAAAGCAGTATAAATAAGCAGGAATGGCATGGAAAAATCTAATGATATTAGAACTATTTATCTGGATAAAAGTACAAGTAGGTGATTAACTCAAACCATATCAAAAGAAGCAACTCAGGGGTAAATGAATAAATCAACTTCATGTGTTTCCTACATTTTACACAGAATGTAGTTATAAAGTAAAGTAGTTGTGATGGCAATAGGACAGCTCACAAATCACAAATCCTTCTTTTATATGATGCAACAAGGAATGGCCTATTAATTAATTCAGAAAACCTTCTCCACACCCCCAAAATTTTCCTCAAAGGTTTTACTAAACATGGCTGGGTCACAAGCACACTCTAAAGAATTCAAATATAACTTGGGTATATTTCCATAATTATTCCATGATAAAAATAAGGACATATTTCTACATCATCAAGGAGAGGGATGGCTCCTCCAGTAGGGAGAAGTGAGAGATGGTCCTAGACAACCAAGCAACTGACTGTAAAACATCACGATTTTTCTAAAGTAAACTCAAGAAATATTGACTATGACCACAATGATGGTAATACTAATAATTAAAATGATGACACCACCACCACCTAACATATTACATTCATCACGTGCCAGACATTTTCCATTTGATTTGGGTAGATTATGTTCTTTAAGCCTCATAATCACCCTATGAAATATGTGGTATCATTCCCATTTTGGAGATAAGGTAACTAAGTACAGAGTTCAAGTAACCTACCTGTTCTGGTTTGCTAAGGCTGCTGAAATGCAAAATACCAGAAATGGATTGGCTTATATAAAGGGGATTTATTAGGTTACAAATTTACAGTTCTAAGGCCATAAAGGTGTCCAAACTAAGGCACCAACAAGAGGATATCTTCACTGAAGAGAGGCTGATGGTGTTTAGAACACCTTTGTCAGCTGGGAAGGCATGTGGCTGGCATCTGCTGGTCCTTTGCTCCCAGGCTGTGTTGCTTTTAGCTTCTAATTCCAGTGGCTTCCTCCTTAAGCATCTATGGGTTCTCAGCTTCTCAGGGGCAAACTCTGGGCCTCATTTCTTAGTTTAGCTTAGCATCTCCAAACATCTTTCTGTCTGCATCTCCAAAACATCTGGGATTGTGTCAGGTCTTGGCTCTCTTAAGGACTTCAGTAAACTAATCAAGACCTACCCTGAATGGGCTGTGTCACATCTCCATGGAAATAATCTAATAAAAAGGTCCTACCCTCAATTGGGTGGGTCACATCTCCATGGAAACAACCGTATCAAAAGATCCCACCCAGAATAGTCCTGGCCCCACAAGATTGCATTAAAGAACATGGCTTGTTATGGGGCACATAACAGATTCAAACCAGCAAACTACCCAGTGCTTAACCATTATCTGGGATTGAATACAGGTAGGGTAACTTCAAGTTAATTCTCTCAACCACTTCGTCATACTGCCAACACTTAAAGAACAGAGTACACCAAATGACATTCTATCACACACAAAAAAATAAAATGCATTTGTTACGGAGAATTAGGAGTTGCCTAATCCAGCTCATGTAGCCACCTCACTGAGCAATATAAAAAATGTGGAAGACAGGGATATTTTCCTTACTAAGTACCATTATTTTTTTATTTTTTATTTGTTTGGAATTGCTGGTACACATAGTGATTAGATAAAAAACAAAAACAGGCCAAGTTTTACACTGGCAAGGCAAACTGAGCTGGAACACTTCCATGTGGGAAAAAGAGGTGGTGTCTGCTGGGAGCAAGGGAATGTGGCTCAACCAAACTCTAATTGTGGTTTTAATTAACAAATCTGGACTACTGAATATAAGCTTTGAGCACAGACAAACACAGAGCAAGCAGGAAAGGAAACTTGAGGTCTCTCCTCAGAGAGGAAGTGGGTCAGAAGTAAAAAAAATAAATGAAAACAGAGGCTTTTGGAGTTGGTTGAGCTCAGAGTACTGGAAAAGGGCTATGTCCCAAGGAACCATATACCAACTCCTGTCAACCGGTGAAGCTGGAGGGCTGGTACTGGCTCTGAAAAGGGAATTCCTTTCTTTTTTCTTTTCTCTAAGTAGCTCATTAGAGAAAGCCTAAGGAATTTTCAGTTGTCAGCTCTGGCCCAGGAAAAGGTGGAACTAAGATAGAGAGACAAATGAAGAAGTCAAATGAAGGCAGTAATTCCTTAAAGAGCATATCTTCCCTAAGAAAATGGGAGACAGGGCCCAGCTCAAGTGGCTACCATACCTCAGGGAATTCAGATCCCAGAGCCTGGGGGAAAGGAAAAACAGAAACAGCTTAAGTTTGGCTTCCGACTCACCATCAGTCCCTGGCTGGGACAGGGTGTGCTGAGATCTCATTAACAACACCCCACCTCTTTATGCCAGTGGGGAGCTACGGGCTGTTTAGCACCACCTGCTGGGCAGGATAGGAAAAGAACAAAGTCTAGAGGCCTCACAGAAATGTCTGACAATCTGCTGGGTCTCATCCTCAGGGAAACATGATACCACTTATGGAGACGGGCCCTTCTGGTAGGGGAAAATCTGTTTGGGGTAATCAAGGAAACCAGAAGCCTAGACAACAAAAAATTAGAAGTCACATTAGGAAAAATGAAGATATGGCCCAGTCAAAGGAACAAACTTACAATTCAAATGAGATACAGGAGTTGAAACAACTAAGTAAAGATGTTCAAACAATATCTTCTAAATTGGATCAATGAGCTGAAGGAAAATGTGGCAAAAAGAGATGAAGGCTATAAAGAAGACACTGGGTGACCATAAAGAATTTGTATGCTTGAAAAAACAAATGGCAGACAATTTTTGCACCTAACTTCGCAGGGAGTTCAGATGAGGAGAGCATGCTCAGAATTATTTACTGCTGCTTTCATCATGGTTCGTCTGCTAAACCGCATCGTCGCTGGGTCCCAGAACATGAGCATCAGCAAGCATGGAGACATGCCCTGGTCCCCAGTCAGGAATGAATTCAAGTATTTTCAAAGAATAACCACAACCTCTTCAGTAGAGGGTAAATAGAATTTGGTGATTATAGGTAGAAAGACCTTGTTCTCCATCCCTGAGAAGAATTGGCCCTTAAAGGACAGAATTAACTTAGTTCTCACTAGAGAACTCAAGGAATCCCTACAAGGAGCACATTTTCTTGCCAATAGTCTGGATGATGCCTTAAAACTTACTGAGCAACCAGAATTAGCAAATAAAGTAGATATGGTTTGGATAGTGGGAGGCAGTTCTGTTTATAAGGAAGCCATGAATCAGCTAGGCCATCTTAAACTGTTTGACAAGAATCATGCAGGAATTTGAAAGTGATGCATTTTTTCCAGAAATTGATACAGAGAAATATAAACTTCTCCCAGAATACCCAGGTGTTCTTTCCAATGTCCAGGAGGAGAAAGGCATTAAGTACAAATTTGAAGTGTATGAAAAGAATGATTAATATGAAGATGTTTTCTGACTTAATTCAATTTGTTTCCCTTTCCCCCTCCAAAATTAACTATTTTCACATTAGAAAAAAAGACTTTTGTTAAGTTTAAATCTATGGATAATTGTTTCCAAGCATGGTGGTTTTATTCTCCATTAATCTTAAACTTTATCAGTACCATCTGTGAACTGTTTCTTGTTATAACTACTTTAATGCCTGTCCCTCAAGGATCAGGATTAGGTCCCCAATGCCTGCCTAGGGTATCATACCTATCAAGATAGCCCAAAGTTGGCAAATCCCTTATATCATGAGTTGAAACAAAGACCCATAGAGATAGGAGTTAGACAGATTAGTCCAAAGAGCAGTAAGGGATTACAAACAGAAGAATTACAACTCATAGCTTAAAAGAAAATTGGATTAGAATAGGGACTGTAAATTATTCTAGTTATATATCATCCTTTTGAAAAAAATTCTGTTCACTCAGATAGGAAATCAGTGAAGTGAGAGATCCACTATATTCAGTAGCCAACAAAGAGTTAGGTAGGAAACTAACTTTGTGAGGGTTAAAAGAGGAAAAAAGGTCTGAGACTTTTAAAAATTCTGTTTCTCATCATCAGTGAGATTCGAAGAGTTGTTAAATAATAGGACAAAAATAGGCTGCTGTTTACAGAAAGAGCTCAATCTAGTAACAAGCATAGTGTCTAAAATTAAACCCAAAGAAGTAATAAATTGAGAATGGATATTGCTAGAAACCAGAGTTAGTTTATTAGAAAATAAGCTTCAAAACTTTAAAAAAATGAAACTTAGTGTTTTTTTTTAAACTCATTTTCTTAGCAATGATTTAGATTATGATATCCAAGAAAATATTTTTGGCACTTTCTGCATTATAAATTGACACAGCCATTTTAAGAGTGTAAATTAGCAATATCAATTAATTAAAATTCAAAATTTCCATATCCTTGGCACCCAGAGCTTGCATTTCTAGAAATTAATCCTGAACTACAAGAAGGACCAAGAATATTTGTTGAAGACTTTTTAAAAAAATAACAGTTTGGAAACTGCCAAATATTGATCAATAAAGAAATATCTAACCAATATATCTATAAAATGTAACATACTACAGAAGTTAAAATGATTGCGGTACTGACAAAAAAAAGTCAAAAACTGCTAAGTGAAAGAAGCAAATTTTACACATTAGCCAAAAATTTTAGTAAATATTAATACGTGTGCTGGTTTGAATCTACTAAGTCCCCACAAAAGCCATGTTCTTTAATGCAATCTTGTGGGGGCAGACTTACTAGTCTTTTGATGATTAGGGTGGGATATTTGATTAGGTTATTTCCACGGAGATGTGACTCACATAACTGTAGGTGAGACCTTTTGATTAGATCATTTCCATGGCTGTGTGACCCACCCATTCGGGGTGGGTCTTGATTGGATCACTGGAGTCCTTTAAGAGAGCTCATGGAGAGAAGGAGCTCAGAGAAGCTCACAGAGATGTTTCGGAGAGAAGCTAAGATATGTAATCCAGAGATTGCCCCCAGGAGAAGATAAGAGTTGACACAGACCAAGATGCTCAGAAACACTTGGAGATGTGGACAGAAAGATGTTTGAAGGTGCTAAGAGATGAAGCCCAAAATTTGCCCCAAAGAAGCTAAGAGAGGACCCCCAGATGCTTAGATGCACAGCTGAGAGAGGAAGTTAAGAGTGATAGCCCAGATACATTTTGGAGAAAGCCATTTTGAAACCACAACCCAGGAGCAAAGAACCAGCAGACGCCAGCCACGTGTGTTCCCAGCTGACAGAGGTGTTCCAGAAACCATCAACCTTTCTTTACTGAAGGTACACTCATGTTGATGCCTTAGTTTGGATGCTTTTATGGCCTTGGAACTATAAATTTGGGACCTAATTTATAAAAGCCTATCCATTTCTGGTATATTGCATAACAGCAGCATTAGCAAACCGATACGCAACAAAAAAAAAGTTTTGCACACAGTTGACAGTATGAGGAGTAGGGGAATATTTTTCTCATTAGGGTATTTCTATCACGATTAGATTCTGAGTAACTTTAAGATGTTTATTTTTAAGAAGAAATTATTGAAGATAAGAAATTGAGCCCCCCATGTTCAGCAGTAAAATTAGGATACACCACAGAGTAAAGGAATTTCCTTAACTCTTCAATAGAGGGTAAAAAAAAAAATTGGACAAAGGAATCAATCCCATATATTATTTATGAAAACATGACTGTAGTAAAAATTATAAAGCCACACAGTTTGTTTGAAATATTTTATTTAAAAAAAGGCAGAAAGACTAATTAGAAGTTCAGGTGTACAATGATGGTAACTTGGACCAAAGGGAGGGATCAGGCATGGTGAGGAATTGTATGAGTCAGGATATATTTTAAAAGTAGGGGTAGAAGAATTTCCTGGTGGAGTTTGATTATGGTTTTGACTCACTGAATTTGAGATGCATTTAAGACAAGAAAGAAGGACAGAGGAATAAAAGAAAAAGAAACTGAAAACAATAGAGCAATGCCTTCAAAATTGTAAGAAAATTTTTTTTCAACTGAGAAATCTATAACCAGCCAGATATGATCAATCAAGGGCAAGGGTAAAATAAAGACATTTTTAACCAAGTGTTCTAGTTTGCTAACGCTGCCGGGATGCAAAACACCAGAGATGGATTGGCTTTTATAAAGGGGGTTTATTTGGTTACCCAGTTACAGTCTTAAGGCCATAAAATGCCCAAGGTAACACATCAGCAATCAGGTACCTTCACCGGAGGATGGCCAATGGTGTCTGGAAAACCTCTGTTAGCTGGGAAGGCACGTGGCTGATGTCTGCTCCAAAATTCTGGTTACAAAATGGCTTTCTCCCAGGTCGTTCCTCTCTAGGTTACAGTTCTTCAAAAATGTCACTCTTAGTTGCACTTGCAGTATTTGTCCTCTCTTACCTTCTCCGGAGCAAGAGTCTGCTTTCAAAGGCTGTCTTCAAACTCTCTCTCATCTGCAGCTCCTGTGCTTTCTTTAAAGTGTCCCTCTTGGCTGTAGCAGCTTCTTCCTTCTATCTGATCTTATATAGTGCTCCAGTAATTTAATTCAGACCCACCCTGAATGGGCGGGCCAACACTGCCATGGAAATTATCCAATCAGAGTCATCACCCACAGTTGGGTGGCGCACATCTCCATGGAAACACTCAAAGAATTACAATCTAATTAACACTGATAGGTCTGCCCACACAAGAGTGATAATGGCATCTGGGGGACATAATACATTCAACCTGGCACACCAAGCAAAGACTAACATGTTTCCCCCATGTACCCTTTCTTGGAAAGCGGCTAAAGGAAATGCTCCAACAAAATGAAAGAGCAAAATAAACCAAGAAACCATGTGATGTGGGATCCAGTAAATGGGAGCGAACAACAGGGAATATTCCAGCTATGTAGCTGGCTTAGAAAACAAAATGTAAAAATGAAACAATGGATTACTTGCTTTTTACAAAATATTAATAGGTTGTTGACAGATCTGGAGCATTTGGAAAGAGGTAAATTCATTGAAGGTAAAGCAAATGAAAAAAAAAGGGAGAGGCAATCATTAATTCCAGGAAAAAGAAAAAGATATATATAAAAAGTAAAGCATAAAATGCTGTTTTTTTTTTCAACAGTAATATGTACATAGTCATAATGATGTGATGACTGGTTAACCCAAAAATCTGGCAAATATTTGGGGGCAATATGGGGAGGAAAAGAGGATACTGCTGGTGTATGAATTAAATCCTTATTTACTATATCAGGAAATCACCAGTATTGTGTAAAATAATGAATCAAGAAATAATGTAAGTAATTGTTTTAAGAAAAAACAGCAGAAGAAACTGCTGAAACTATTAAAAGTCCCTCTATGGAGAGTGGGGAGGGATGGGGCAGGGGTCTGATGGGTTTTTAAATAACCTTATGAGTTTCTTAAAATACATGTATTAATATATGTACCTACTTGAAAAGCTAAAAAATTAATCTAGGAGGAAAAACCATGAAGGTAACTGCCAGAAGGAAAAGCTAAGAGAATGAAAAGGACAATGAAGTCAAGGGAGACACAGAGCAGAGGATTGTTGCTTTCATTGAAAAACCTTTTGGAACCATTTTATTTCATTTAACCATCTTCATGTATTCCTTTAATAAAACTATCTTAAGAAGTTGAACCAGTTAAAAAACACACACACAAACAAATGGCAGAACTTATGGGAATGAAAGGCACAAGTGAAATGATGAAAAACACAATGGAGACCAACAAGAGTAGATCTGAAGAGGCAGAAGAAAGGATTCACGAATTAGAGGACAAGACATTGGAAATCCTACAGACAAAAGAACAGAAAGGGAAAAGAATGGAAAATACATCTCAGGGAATTGAATGACAACATGAAGGACACAAATATATGTGTCATGGGTGTTCCTGAAGAAGGGAAAAGAGGCAGAAACAATAATGGAAATATAATTACTGAAAATTTCCCACGTTTATGAAAGACATAAAATTACGGATCCAAGGAGCAGAAAGTACCCCAAACAGAATAGATCTGAACAGACCTAATCCAAGACACTTGTTCTGCTTTGCTAATGCTGCCGGAATGCAAAACACCAGAAATGGATTGGCTTTTATAAAAGGGGGTTTATTTGGTTATGCAGTTACCGTCTTAAGGCCATAAAGCGTCCAAGGTAACGCATCGGCAATTGGGTACCTTCACTGGAGGATGGCCAATGACATCCAGAAAACCTCCGTTAGCTGGGAAGGCACGTGAGTGGCGTCTGCTCCAGAGTTCTGGTTTCAAATTGGCTTTCTCCCAGGACATTCCTCTCTAGGCTGCAGTTCCTCAAAAATGTCACTCTTAGTTGCTCTCGAAGCCTTTTCCTCTCTTAGCTTCTCGGGAGCAAACGTCTGCTTTCAATGGCCATATTCAAACTGTCTCTCATCTGCAGTTCCTCTCTCAGCTCCTGTGCATTCTTCAGTGTCCCTTCTGTCTGAGCTTATACAGTGCTCTAGTAACCTAATCAAGGCCCATGCTGAACCGGCGGGGCCACATCTCCAGGGAAATTATCCAGTCAGAGTTATCACCTACAGCTGAGTGGGTCACATCTCCGTGGAAACACTTAAATAATTACAATGTAATCTAATCAACACTAATAGGTCTGCCCACACACAATTGCATCAAAGATAATGGGGTTTTGGGGGACATAATACATTCAAACTGGCACATTCCACCCCCGGTCCCCAAAATGACATGATCTTTCCATATACAAAATACATTCATCCCATGACAATATCAGAAAAACTTCAATAATTTCAGTAACAACAGTTAAGTACAAGAGCCTATTAAAATCAGTTACAGGCATGGTTTGTCCTAAGGGAGAATAAATGAATGTCAACATTGCAAGGTGTTAGAAAATTGGATACTATAGGAGAAAAAGATGATCAATGCAAACTTGTCTATAGTTAACAGTAGCATTGTACAATGCTTCTATTAATTGTAACAAAGGCAATATACCAAAGCCAAATGTCTGTAAGAAGGGGTTATAAGG
Organism: Choloepus didactylus; assembly: GCF_015220235.1. NCBI lineage: Eukaryota > Metazoa > Chordata > Mammalia > Pilosa > Megalonychidae > Choloepus > Choloepus didactylus. The sequence continues at coordinate 22,169,340 of NC_051316.1, forward strand.
GAGTAGTATAGGAATCTTGGTGGTGGTGGTGTTGTTGCTGTTGTATGACCTTTTCATTGTATTTTAATTCTTTTTTTTTTTTAACTTTTTTATTCATTTTTTCCCTCATCTCCCTTTCTCGGCAAAAAAAAAATGGAAATGTCCTCATATAGATTGTGGTGGTGAATGCACAACTATGTGATTATACTGGGAATCACTGATTGTTTATTTAGGACGGATTGTATGGTGTGTGGATAAAACTGTTTAAAAAGTAGAAAGAGAGATACAAGTGATGAAGGAAATGTGGAGATAGGGAGGTACCTATCCCCTGTTGGTGGGGAGGTAGAATGGTGCATCCCATCTGGAGGGCAGAGTGGTGGTTCCACAGGAACCTAGTTTTGGGATTGTCATATGGTTCTGCAACCCTGTTACTGGGCGTATACTTGGAAGAACTTTAAGTGGGGACATGAGTGGACATTTGCACACTGGTGTTTGTGACGGCAAAATTCACGATTTGCAATGGATAGAAGTGGCCTAAGGGTACATCAAATGATAAAACAGAATCGTGAACTGTGGTGTATACAAACAATGGAATATTGACTGGCAGCAAGAATGAAGTTGTGAGGTATGCAACTAGGTGAATGGACCTTGAGGACAGTATGCAGAGTGAAATAAGCCAAAAACGAAAAGACAAACATTGTAATGCCTCACTAATATGGACTAATAATAATGTGCAAACTGTGGAATTGAATCTGGGAGCACGGGTTATCAGGGAAAGGCTTATTGTAAAGGTTCCTTGATTGTAATCTTTTACAGCAGCCACATCTATTCATGGGCTCTAACAGTTATTTCTAAACTGAGATGCTGAAATGTGTGACCTGTTTGGTCCCTGGAGCTTCAGAATCTGTGTCACCTGGGACTCAGAGCCAGGGTTCAGTCGCTGTGAGTGTTGGCATTGCCCCTTGCAACAACTGTTAGAGGCTGACAAGGAGATCAGACTTCAATTGAAGATATGAACCAACTGGACTTGACTGAGACTGGAGTAGATCAGGCTAAAGGGGAGAGGATGATATTGACTGTGTTTAAAAACAAAAATCTTCAGCTTCTGTGTGGGACCAAAAGAAGACATGTTTATTGGGTGCAAAATGTATATTTTCTGTAGCACAGTATATAATTTAACTTGCTTTGTCAGTTTAGTCAAACACCATAATTACATGGAACCTTGAATAGGGAGTAAGATCTAATAGGTTTGTACAGGTTAGCATGAAGATATGATACATCCCAGAGTAATTTGGGCAAAGAATAAAAAATATTTGCAAAGCCCCTTTGAGGGACTGGGTAAAAATGTGGAAATATTAAACCTCCCCACCTGAGGAATTCCTACTATTCTCGCAAGCACTGGGGACTACAGTTTAGTAGCCCAAGCCCTCGGTCTTGGGGCTTACCCTTATGAAGCTTGTTACTGCAACAGAGAGACTAGGCTTACTTGTAATTGTGCCTGAGTCACCCCAAGAGAACCTCTTTTATTGCTCAGATGTGGCCTCTCTCTATAAGCCAACATGGCAGGTAGACTCACTGCCTATCCCCCTACGTGGGACATGACTCCCAGAGCTGTAGATCTCTCTGGCAACATGGGGCGTGACTTCTGGGATGAGCGTGGACACAGTGTCGTAGGATTCAGAAAGTCTTCTGGATCAACAGGGGGAAGAGAAATGAAACACAATTAAGTTTCAGTACCTGAGAGGTTTCAAATGGAGCCGAGAGGTCAATCTGGAGGTTACTCTTATGCATTATATAGATATCCCTTTTTAGTTTTTAGTTTATTAGAACAGCTAGAAGGAAATACCTGAAATTTCTGAACTGCAACCCAGCATCCTTGATTCTTGAAGATGATCATATAACTGTATAGCACATATGGTGTGACCATGTGATTGTGACAATCTTATGGTTCACAATCCCATTATCCAGTGCATGGACAGATGAGTAGAAAAATAGGGACAAAGTAAATGAATAATAGGGGTGGAGGGAGGGAATGAGATGTTTGGGTGTTCTTTTTTAAATTTAGTTTTATTCTTATTTTTATTGTCATTTTTTGGATAATGAAAATGTTCAAAAACTGTGCACAACTATGATATTCTGTGAACTGTTGTACACTTTGGATGATTGTATCGTATGTGAATATATTTCAATAAAATTGTAAACTCAATGAACAGATATTCAAGGAGATATCATTTCTTTTTGGTAAAGGATTTCTGATATGTATCAACATATTAATTTCTCCAGATATTTACCTGCTTCGCAATGAAGGATAATTCTGGGACGATATTTAAGATGTCGTCAGGGGTTTGTCATGTGGAATTTTCCGATATACACTGAGTTGCCATGTCTCAGGGAAGTCACAATTGTAAATTTTATTAACCAATGATGAGTATATGTTAGTATCAAGTACATATAAACCTGCAGAAGTTCATCAAAAACAAGTTTATTTCCTTGTCACGCTAAGTCCACCTATGTACATGCAGGAGAAAACTCCGTTCCATAGTCACTCTTTGATCTAGGCCCCTTCTGTCTTGTACTTTCCCATCATAATACATAAGTCCCATGATTTCATTCCCATAATCTCCTTTCCATTCTGACAAGTGACAGGAGAACACAATGAAATTTTCAGAGTATCTTTAATGGGTCTGGTCACTGATTCCTATATTCCACTAGTTAGAGATTAGTGACATGGTATCACTTTGAAGGAGAGGTTGGGAAACTTAGACTTAGTGTGCCACAAGGGAAAAGAGGAAATGGTTACTAGTGGCCAAATAATAGTCATCCGCGATGTTTCTTGGTAAGGCAAATTGAGCATGGATATACTGAAGGGTTTTCCATATCCATTACCTTCATAGGTTCTCCCTGTTGTTCTAATATATTAAAAGGTCCACATTCAACATATTTTCTGCTGTACTGAGAAGGTTGGTTTATAGTTTAGGGTTACCACCCACTTACTACAATCTATTTTCTCAATGGATGATTACTCTTATCTTGAAGGAGTTATGAATCCCGGCACAGTGTTCACATTACTACTTTCTCAGAATTTACTCACAGTGTGAATTTTCTGAAGGCTGAATTCACACAAAATGTTTCCCATATTAATTACCTTTACAGGGTTTTGTTCTTGGGTGAACTCTCTGCTATCTAAGGAGGACTATATTCTCACTGAGACACATTCCATATAAAGTGTATTTCAAGAAGTTCTTTCCTGTGTAAGTTTTCTGATATTTAAAGGTTGATATTTTGCAGAGGAACTTCCAAAGTTCATTTATTCATAGGGTTTCTTTTTTCTGCATGTTCTCTGGTGTTTTATGAGGTATGATTTCCAGCTCCTACTATCCATATGTTTAAACCTTTTGGTGGGCTTTCTGATGTTCTTTAAGGCTTGATTTCTGGCTGAAAGTTTTTCCACATTCATCACATTTGTAGGGTTTCTCCCCAGTGTGAGTTCTCTCATGTATTGTGAGGGTTGATTTCTGCCTAAAAGATTCTCCACACCGATTACAATTATAGGGTTTCTCTCCTGTGTGAGTTCTCTGATGTATTCTTAGAACTGAATTCTGGCTGAAAGCTTTTCCACATTCATTACATTCATAGGGTTTCTCCCCTGTGTGAGTTCTCTGATGTCCACTGAGATTTGATTTCTGCCGAAAAGATTTCCCACATTCATCACATTTATAGGGTTTCTCCCCAGTGTGAGTTCTCTGATGTACTCTGAGATATGATTTCCAGCTGAAAGACTCCCCACATTGACTACATTTAAAGGGTTTTTCCCCTGTGTGAATTCTTTGATGTCCTCTAAGTTGTGACTTCTGACTATAAGCTATCCCACACTGACTACATTTATAAGGTTTCTCCCCTGTGTGAGTTCTATGATGTTTTCTTAGGCCTGACTTCAGTCTGAAAGCTTTTCCACATTCATCACATTTATACGGTCTTTCCCCTGTGTGAGTTGGCTGATGATTCCTTAGGCCTGATATGTAACTGAAAGATTTCCCACATTCATCACATTTATAGGGTTTCTCCCCAGTGTGACTTCTCTGATGTACTCTGAGATATGATTTCTGACTGAAAGACCCTCCACACTGATTACATTTAAAAGGTTTCTCCCCTGTGTGAGTTCTCTGATGTATTATGAGGTGTGACTTATAGTCAAACGATTTCCCACATTCATTACATTCAAAGGGTTTCTCCCCTGTGTGAGTTCTCTGGTGTACTATGAAGGTTGCCTTACAGTTGAAAGATTTCCCAAATTCATTGCATTCAAAGAGTTCCTCCCTTGTGTGAGTTCTCTGATGTATTCTGAGACCTGACTTTGCACTAAAAGCTTTCTCACATCCAATACATCTATAGGGTTTGCCCGCTGTGTGAATTCTCTGTTTCCTTAGCTGTAACTTTTTACTGAAAGCTTTCCCACATTCATGATATTCACAGGGTTTCTCCCCTCGGTAACTTTTTTGAGGCCGAACTGAGACTAAATTCATAGGACAGGATTTTCCAAATTCCTTACACTCATAGGGTTTTTCTCTTATGTGAGTTCTCTGATATACACTGAGAGCTGTCTTGTAGCTGAATGTCTCTCTACATGTGTTATAATCAGAAAATTTCTCTGTTGTGTGACTTTTCTGATGCACGGGAAGGGCTGAATCAGGGCAGAAAATTTTTCCATTTTCAAATGGTTTCACCTCTGTAAGAATTCTTTGATTTTCTCTAAAGTGTGATTTTTGGCTGAAACTTTTCCTTCCTGTATCAATTTTTGGAAGTTGGCTGATCCTACTGAAAGTGCTCCCATTTTCATTATATTTATATTTATTAAGTTCATCATGACTGTTATGCTCTTTAGGAATGTTCTGAGAGACGACAGGAGTAGATGGGCTTAGATCAAGGTAAGTAGGTCTTGCAACGTCACATTTAGAAGGGAATATTCTTGAAGGAAAAATGTTTTTGCTCAGTTTACATGGTGTTCCCAAGATGTTCTCTTGCTCCGTAGTCAATATTTTGTTGGTGAATAAAACTTGCCACCAGTGTTTGCCTTGGTTTTCTGAGCTCTTCTCTATGAGTTCCTCATGTTGGTAGTATTCTACAATCAGAAATTGAAAACGACTTTATGATGCTTAACACTGTTTACGCAATGGGGTTTATATACATATGCCCTATTATCTATTTGACTCCTTGATTTCTGGCTCAGTCTCCCAACAGAAAAATAATACAAAACATTTATTCCCTATATTCCAGTTTATTTATGAAAATAAAACACACCCAAGAAAACCTTTACAAAGTGGAAAAAGGGACTGCAAAGTGGAAATGAATGTCATGTGTATTTGGCATTTTAAAACATAACTCTCAAAATTAATCTACATGCTTCATTTGGAGTTCCCTTTGTTTCATTCTACACATGAACACCAAAACAAATTTATAATGGCACCAACTTACTTATGTCATAGGTCATGTTTTAATTCTTCCTGTACTGTTATTCACAGGAACACAAATGTACAATGAAGTATAAAACTGATGTGTGTAAGTCATTTTTCCATCTGGACTGGATCACTGCTCTAGCCTAGCTGTATTTTATCTGGTGCCTGCATGTATTATGTCAGGGCCATTGAATGAACTGGTCTTGACCATCAAATCTTAACATCCCTTCTTTCAATTTGCTCATTCATTTCCCCCAAACTAATTTTGCTCCTGTCCAATCCTTAATTCGAATTTCCATTTACTTATAAACATATCTAGTTTTCACTGACTGTGAGAACCTTAAGGATCATATGTTTCAACCTGATCAAAGAAACTTTACAAGTATCTTAATTTTTACTTTTTATCATAAATTTCTTGTATATGTTTTACTGCAATTTCCCTGCTGCAAGCCACATTCCATGAGACAAAGTGTCAGGCTTATGCTAAAAACATTTTAAGGCCTTGAGTCCACTCCCTAGGTACCAAAAGATGAAAGACAGAAGAGACATAATTCTGAAAAAGAAAGCTTTACATTAACTGCATGTTCATTATGTGTTCTAGTGACCATTTTACGAGTCCACAGTATTTTCTGCTCTAGTCTCGACAGGTTATTGGTCCCTACTAATTCAATTCCAACGATTATCTTATGTTTATATTCTTTCTCTAGGTATCCTGCATTCCATTCTGGGCACTAGTTAAATCTAGATGCCTTTCAAAGCAAAGCTATTTTCCTAAATGTTTAACAATATTATTTTTTTAAAAGGTTTCTTTTATTTTCATACCAACTTAAGCACCATTTGTTTTAAAATGTGAAAGTGGTTACTGTCGAATTCTTCATTTGTAACAATGGATGCAGGAGAGAATTCATGTATCTGAGACCAAAGATTTTTAAGCAAATTACCATCACTGAAATAAACATGCATCTTAAAACTGATGACATGTCCACACTTAAATAGGCAGCATTTTCCCTTGGTTGTGCTTTAAATAATGGTTTACCTTTTAATCGACAGCAACTTAAATGATAAAATGTATTTTATGCCACTTTGCTTTCCTTACCAAAATGCAACCCTCATTCTGATTTAATTGAATCTGTGTATACATTAAATAAGTAATGAATAGAAAGCAGTGAACCATATAATTGCCCAGGGAGCTCTTTCACACATAAGGGCTAAGACCTAGTGCAACAGGTAATGCTTCAAAAGGTCTAGAAATGTGACTTCGGCATTTGCAGGTAGGGATAGTGTTCCTGAATGAATCAATATGAAATATCTGTTCCAAATTCACTATGGGTTAATCTACATCACGAACCACTGAAAGATCAATAAGAGATTATAACACAGAAAAAAGACTTAAAAATTTTAAATTACTTCATGGTTGTCCATTACCGGAGGAGAAAGACAGCAGAAGAAAATAATTAAAGGGGAAGTAGGAAGGACAGAGGATTTTGATTCATGAGAGAAAATTTAGTTTTGATTTTTACCATATTGAGAAAAAGAAACAATAATACTCCAATAGAGATCCCTAAAGGCACAGAAATGTTGCATGTGAGCAGAAGTAGGGAAAAGCATGTGGAAGTAACAATTTAGTGGTCATCAGTATAAAGTAAAAAAGCTTAAATCTGAACATGGATGAAACAAAGAGGAACTTACTGTATAAGAAGAGGCACAGAGCACAGAGAACAGAGCATTCAGACACAGACACTACAGGAGGAGAAAGAGCCTGTGGGTCTAAATTTACTTTCTCAAGAAATATTCAGTAGAAGCCTATTATGCACGCTATTGCATTCCAGGCACTGGAGAAAAAACTTTAAACAAGGCTCACTAGCTGCGAAGAAGAGCTGATGAGAACTTTGGAGAAAGCATACAACAGAGGAAGGGGGATAACTAGACAGCCTGAGATGAGAGATGTCATTTTAAACAGGGTGATCATGGGAGGCCAGGCTAAGAAGCGGACACTTGTGACAAGATCAAATTCATTTTATTCATTAAAGGAGCAAACACTTTGTCTTGCATACTTGTAGTAAATAGCATCTCCCTCTTATTGGTTTGCCTCCTTCTAACTTTTTTAAAAACAACTAAAAATAATATAAGTGTGCATAAAACTCTTCAATGCATTTCAACAAATGGCAGAAGTCTAACAACTAGTAACCACCATTCAGGTGAAGAAAAAGAAAATGACTGGCTAGAGAAATCCCAGGTATTCCTTCCTGAGCAAAATTTCCTTCATGCTTACAAGGTCACTTCTCTCATGAAATTCATAGTAATTGTTTCCTCACTTTTCTTTTTTTCATCCTATGTATGCAACTCAAAAATAAGTACAATTTACTTTTACCAGTTGCTTTATATAAATGGAATCATAGAGCTTACTATATCCGTTGTTGTCTTCCTTCTATGTTCAACATTGAGGAATTCATCCATTTATTTGCTTTTGGCCACAATTTGGTACATTCCCTTTGCTGTATAATATTATTTCTTTCAGTAAATGCACCACAATTTATTTCTCCATTCATCTGTTGTTGGACACTTGGCTTGTTTTCATTTTGGAACAAAATTCTCACATGCTTCCTGTACCACAGCAGCACACCATTCTCAAGAGAATATACCTAGGACCAGAACTGCCTGATACGCAGTATGTGTATCTTTGCCTATAATCAATAATGCCTACTGATTTCAGAAGTGGTTGCACCAGTTTCAACTCCATAGCAGGGATGAGACTCTCCGATGCTCCACATCCTCATCAACTCCTGATGCTGTCAGATTCTGCCAATCTTATGAAAAAACAATTGTGCAGTTGCATTGTGTTGCAGTTTCATTTTGCATTTATTTCACAACTAATCAGGTTAAACAGCTTTTCCCATGTTTACTGGGCACCTGTATTTCCACTGCAAAAGCTTCTTATTAAGTCTTTTGCCCACGTTTATGCTAGGTTGCCTCACAGATTTTCAGAAGTTCTTCATATAATCTGAAAAATAGTACATACTGTCTTGGTTCTACATATTACAAATAGATTCTGCTATGCTGTGGTTTAACCTTTCAATCTTTTTGTGATAAAAATTCTGAATTTTAATATGCTCTAGTTTACGTCTTTTCTCATAAAATAAATGATTTTCTGGTCTTTAATTGTTCCCTATCCAATGTAAAAAACAGTTCTCTTGTATTTTCTTCTAAAATATTTACAATTTTGCCTCACAAAAACTCAGCCTTTAATACCCCCAAATTGACTTCTGTGGTACAGTGTAAAGCAAGACACAATATGTCATTTTTTATATTAATGGCTTTGCAGCTCTCTGCAATGTCACATTTTTCATAAATCAAGTGTCATTAAAGCACATGTTTGTTTCTGTGCTTTCTATTCTGTTTCATTTGTCTATTCAATTGTCTCTACACATTACTATTTTGTACTGGTTGCAAGAGCTTTACAATATACTTTAATGTCTGGGTGAGAAAATCCTCCTATCTTGCTCGTTTTCAAACATGCTTTAACAATTATTGGGACTTCGTATTTCCATAAAAATTTTAGAATCAGCTTTTCAGGTTTCAAAAAACAAACTGAGGAGGGAGATCTAAGATGGCGGCATGGAGAGGAGTGGAAGCTAGTTAGTCCCCCTGGAACAACTAACATGCAACAAGGAACAGCTAGTAAATAATCCAGAATAACTTCGGGGGGACAAACGTGACTGTGCACTCATCATACACCAACCTGAATTGGGAGGAATGCTCAAGATCGCAGCATAAAATCTGTAAGTAAAAACTGCGGATCCAAGCCGGGAACCCCCCACCCCCCACCCCATGGCCCAAGCTGCAAAGCCTCGTGGAGCCAGAGAGCAGCTCTCTCCGAGCAAGCAAATATAGCACAGCTGACCTCCAACCAGGGTTTTAATTAACAAGTGTGGACTGCTTGATATGAATCCCCAACAAACAGACAGAGACTTTGGGTGAAGACAGACTTTGGAGAGCCAGAGGGTGGCGGCAGACTGGCCCTGAAGGGAGCTTTCTGTTCCTGTTACGGCTCAGTGGAGAAAGCCTCAGTCATTTTCAGTTCCCAGTGCTCTGACCCAGACAAGGGTGACGATAACACAGGCACAGAGAGAACACTGAAATGTTAATGACCTCTCCCTAGGGGGTCTATCTTCCCTAAAAGGAAAGGGGTAGGGCCCAGCTCTACTACCTGCCTACCGTTCAGAACCAGACCCCGGAGCCTGGGGGAAAATAGCCATGGGCCACACCTCTTCACACCAGTCTGGGGCTACAGGCTGACAGGTGCCACCTGCTGGGCAGAGAACACAGTGACCTGAGGCCTCACAGGGTGTACCAATTTTCTAAGACACACCTTCAGGGAAACTGGATACTGAACAGTTCTTTCTTCTGGGACCAGAGGCCATTTTGGTTGGGGAAAATCTGATTGGGGTACCTGAGGAAACCATGCCTAAACAATCGAAAACTACACCCTACACTAAGAGAAATGAAGTTATGGCCCAGTCAAAGGAACAAACTTACACTTCAACTGAGGTACAGGAACTTAAACAACTAACACTAAATCAATTCAAAAAGTTTAGGGAAGATATGGCAAAAGAGATGGACCGTATAATGAAAACATTGGGCATACATAAGGTAGAAATTGAAAGTTCGAAAAACCAACTGGCAGAATCTATGGAAATGAAAGGCACAACATAAGAGATGAAAGATACAATGGAAACATACAACAGCAGATCTCAAGAGGCAGAAGAAAACACCCAGGAACTGGAGAACAAGGCACCTGAAAGCCTACACCCAAAAGAACAGATAGAGAAAAGAATGGAAAAATACAAGCAATGTCTCTGGGAACTTAAGGACAAAACAAAAATCAGGAATGTACGTGTCATTTTGGTGTCCCCGAAGTAGAAGAGAAGGGAAAAGGGGCAGCAGCAATAATAGAGGAAATAATCAATGAAAATTTCCCATCTCTTATGAAAGACATAAAATTACGGATCCAAAAAGCACAGCGTACCTCAAACAGAATAGATCTGAATAGGACTATGCCAAGACACTTAATAATCAGATTATCAAATGTCAAAGATAAAGAGAGAATCCTGAAAGCAGCAAGAGAAAAGCAATCCATCACACACAAAGGAAGCTTGGTAAGACTACATGCAGATTGTTCAATAGAAACCATGGAGGCAAGAAAGAGGAAAGAATTAAGATGGGAAAGGTGGTTCAAAGAGCATTTTGAGAAACTGGGTATTTGAGGAAGTAGGAAACTTGGTTAGATACAAAACTAGTTAATGTCCTGGAGGGTAATAAAAAACTATAACTTTCAGGTTATTTTTTGTACTGGACAAAAAACATCTGAAACTCTACTAGACAAATTTAGGCCTTTAATCAATAATAAAGAGCAAGGCAAACAAAGGTACAGTCCCTGGTCTATACCACCAGTGGGTCAAATCTGGCTGCTGCCTGTTTTTGTAAATAAAGTTTTACTGGAATGCAGGCAAGACCATTCATTTACATATTGTCTAAGGTGCTTTTGAACCCCAAGGACAGAATTGAGGAGTTGACAGAGAGCAAGCATATAGCCCGAAAAGCCTACAATATTTACTATCAAGACCTTTACAGAAGTTTGTTGACTCCCCCTGGAGAATGAAAGAATCCTTGAGAGAGCTTGTTAAACAATGTCCTAGATGTCATTGGAAGGACTAAGCAGTACTCTCTTGGTCTTTTTGGTAAATTTTTAATTATTTTTTTTTTAGGCTTAAAATAAAATCTTGGGCATTTTGAAAAAAAAAACTAATTAGGAATTTATTATTATATTGAATGTATAAACACATCAGAAAGAATTGTGTGTTTTAAAATACAATATCCCAATCTATGAATACTGCCATATTCTTCTATTGTAGTTTAGTTTACCGCCTCTCAAATACTTTTAGAAAAATTATTTAGATATATTACATGTCTTTCATTATATCTATTTCAAAATATTTTTGCCACTGTATTGCTAGGTGTATCTTCATAATCTTTTCTTAATGCAGCTATTTCCCTTTTCTAGTTGAGGATAGTTATTTTACATAATTATTTTGATTCCAGAACCACTTTTGGCCTTGTAATTTATAACATCATAGTTTATCTTGATTACTCCTTTTGCTTTGCTTAGTCTACTTTTAAAACTTCCTTACTTTTTATTATAAGTATGTGAGTCTAAAATTTCCTTCTAAGTTCTTTATTGCTCAAAGGGTCCACCTAATTCCCATGATTCTCATTTTTATAACTTTCTGGATATCGTACAGTATTAATTTTTATTTACCCTTTGATCAAATAGGTTTTTAAAAGATATATATTCATTATTGGTTTCAAGATAGACATTTAAATTTTTTTATATTTATAGGTTTTATTGAGCAATATTCCTACTTTGTGGAAATAACTGAAGTTTGCCTAAAGTACCTTACATTTTGTGACTGTTCCAATGTCACGTAATAGAAGGTTTGTTTTTTGTTTTCAGAGTACAGAGCTTTGAAAGACATATCAGATTCATTTTATGAAATGTAGTATTTACAACTTTAAGAACAGTTGTCAGCAAACTTTTTCTGTAAAGGTTCAGAGAGAACTATTTTGGGCTTTGCTGTTCATGTGGCTTTTTTTTTTGCAAGTATTCAATTCTGTCTTGTAGTTCAAATGTATAAATGAGTAGGCATGGCTGTGTTCCAATAAACCTGAGGGCCGTACTTTGCCAAGCAGTATTTTAGAGTCTCAGTTTTTGTCTATTGGCTCTGATATGAAATTAGTGTACATTAAGGTGTACTCTGTCCAATGTGTTTCTATCTTTCCTTATTTCTTGTAGATTTTTTGTTGTGTGAATCTTGATGATAATTTATTTGGTACACACTTAATCAAAACTTTTATCGTCCTTTTAAATTGTCTTCTTTAGCATTATCAAAATGCCCTTTCTCTCATCTGTTTTTTGACCCAAATTGAACCTTAAGTAGAAGTTACATAAATTAACCCTGAATTATTATTGGTTTAAGAATTCACAACTGTATTTCCAACTTTCTAAAATATGTTTTAGGTGTATCTCTGATACAATCTGATAACATTTTCTTTTAATGATTACCTTTAATCCATTTACCTTAGTCGACAGGGCAAATATGTTTCCCTTACTATATGTTACACTGCATGTTTGCAGAACTTTTGTGCAGAAAAGAGTTATCATAGAAGGTTTGAGGCTACTATCCTTAAAAAGGCCTGTTTGCATGGTTGGCTCCTAGCTGGCATCTGGGAACTTAGATTTCAGGTTTCCAACATTCCCAGAGCTTATAAAAGTGACTCACTGTGCCAAAACTGAAAAGTGTGATTTATGCTAAAGACTTGTTTTCCTTCTTGGAGCCTGCAACTTTGATAGATACTAGATACATGGGAGCCTACATGAACAACCCCCATTAAAAACCCTGGGCAGTGAGTCTCTAATGAGCTCCCCCACTGGGCAACATTTCACACATACTGTCACAACATGTTGCTGAGGATTAAGCATGTTCTGTGTGACTCTACTGGGAGAGGACTCTTGGAAGCTTGTGACTAGATTCCTCTGGACTTCACCTCATATGTCTTTTCCTTTTGCAGATTTTGCTTTGTATCCTCTCATTTTAATAAATCTTAGCAATAAATATGACTATTTGTTGAGTCCTGTGAGTTCCCCTTGTGAATCATAATACTTGGGGATGGTCCTGGGAATCATGATATAGCTTTCTAAAAAACATTTCTAGTAATTGTGCTCTGTTAAGTGTATTTATGTTCAAATAATTAGGAAGGTTGTATTTGGCTCTAGTAGTTATCCTTATAATTACAATATTGTGCAATTCCTCAATTACTTACTCATTTAGATGGCATCTAATAATTCCCCATTATATAATGACAAGATTGTTTCCTTGCTCTTTCTGATCCTTTAACTCCCAATTTAGTTGGTTTAATAACATTAGCTTTTTTATTTTTATTTTAAATATAGACCTATCACTTAATTTTTCAGCTTTAAATGATATACTTAATGCCTACAGTTTCAAGATGGGAAATCGACATGCTTAAACGCCATCTCTTTTGTTAGATCTTCCTTCCACATTTTACTGGATACTTTATTTCTAAAATGCCAATAAAGGCTTCTACAAGGAAGGTACTGAAAAATGAAACTGCCACTTCTATTGATCACTTTGGGTCTGAATTCCTTGGATACCTTCTGCCAGTACTAAATAACTCACCTGTATAACTCCTGTTTAGAAATTCTTCCTCTAATAAACATGGGTCCTCTCCTTTTTCCAATGTGAAGATCAATTCTGGTTTTGTAAAGCAGTATCCTGTAAATTGGAAATGATTTAGAACTTGACTGAGTTGCATGGGCTTCACTGGCTTTGAATGTGACAGAATGCACAGTTCAGAAGTGGCATGCTAAACAGGCTCATTTTCGCTTTATGGGGAGAGTGACAACAGTATATATTTTCTTCTGCTATAAAAGGACCAATCTCCTTAAATCCCTGAATCACAAACCCAAGTAATAGTGAACTTTAACATAGGACAACCTATTGGGCTTCAAAGAGGGGATTTCCAAGGAATGTCCATTGCTGGCTATGGCCAAGGAACTCATTTAACCCACTATAACGTACATCTAGAAAACCATGCAAAATATATGAAAGAATAGCTTTTAGACATTGGACAACAGGCAATGCAAAACAGGGATTCTTGAAAATAGGGAAACAAATAACATGAGGCCTAAGATAATCACAGATAATTGCTAAGTTCTCAAAAGATAGCATATAAAGGACTTCCAAAATAGAGCCTGGCAGGCTCAGTAAGTGAGGACACAGAATTGGAGGTTTAGGAAAGCTATAACAACTAGTATTTGTGGGGTAAAATATCAGAGAAGAGTTCTATGGAGAGAGTGCATCTTAGAGATCTGCAGAAGGTTCTCTTTGAGTCTTTGGCTGAGCACTGATTTGTGCATGCATGTAAGGAAACTACCCAAGGTTGGGGAAGGAACTACTGGAAAGGAGTAGGCTGAAAAATCACTAAGGCACACACAGAGATGGAATATTTCTGATCTTGCCAGCCAAGGTTGAAAGGCCTCCTAATATCAGAAGGGAACTGCCTAATTACTGCTAGACTAAAGCGAGCTCTGAATCCAGGAAAGTTTAAAAGCAAATCTTGAAAGGATCAAACTAATTCCAAGTATCTTAACTGCATTGCAGAAATGGCCCCCAAATATTTAAAAGAATATCAGAAATCCCAGCACTCAACAACGGAAAAAAAGGACATCAAGCACAGAATTAAAAATTACCAGGTAGGAATAGAAGCAGGATATATAACTCTTTAGAGAGAAAAATCAACCAATTGCAATAGAATAAGAAATGACACATGGGATAAAATTGGCAGTTAGGGTCATTAAAACAGCAATTATACTCCATGTATTTAAGAAGACGGAAAAACCATGGATATGATGAGAATAGGAAAAAAAAAGTTACAAAAAGCTCCACACTGAAATTCTAGATATAAAAATAAAATATCTGAAAAGAGAAAGCAAACCAACCAACCAACCAACAAACAAGAAAACACTGGAAATAATTAGTAACAGTAGATACCAAATAAGAAAAGATAAATAACATCAACAGACTGGCGAATTTATAAACAGAGCATCAATGACCTGTGGGATAATATTAAGCAGTCCAACATGTGTATGACTGGGTTTCCAGAGGAAAAAGAGGAGGAGGATAGAAGAAAATAGTTAAATAATGGCCACAATATTTCAATTTTGATGATGCATATAAACCCACAGATCTAAAGCTAAATGAATGCCAAGCTGAAGAAATATGAAGAAATTCATACTAAAGTATATTACAATCAAATTTTTAAAAACTAGTGACAAAGAGAAAATCTTAAGTAGAGTGAAAAAAGACATAATATGTGGAGGAACAAAAATAAAATGAAAGCCAACTTTTTATCAGAAATTATGCATGCCAGAAGACAATGAAGTGACACTTTTAAAAACTGAGAGAAAAAGTCAACCTAGCAAATACGTTTTCAAACAACCAAAGCTGAAAATATTTCACATCACCTTATGTGTATTACCAAAAGAGTTTAAAGAAATTCTTCAGAAAGAAGAAAAACGATACCAGATGGAAACTTAGATCTATACAAAGAAAGAACACCATAAACTGGGAACATGAGGAAACTTTTAGAACTCTTTTCAAAAGACAATTGAAAATTGAAAACAAAAATGATAACAATGTATTTGGGATTTATAACATATATAATAAGTAAAATGTATGATAAAACAGCACAAAAGATGAAAGAAAACGGAAGAAAGGTATTCTAAGATTCTTCTAACTTTTGTGAAGTGATAAAATATTACTTGAAGGTATACTATAATAAGTTTAAGATTGAAAGAAGAAAAACAGGAAGAAATAGACAGGAAAAATAGTTAGCAAATACTTATAATGGTGTAAAATAAACTGTATTTTGTACTTCATCATCATGCCTGGGCTAGTTATACATTCCCCGTTTGAGCCACCACTCCAATTAGTTCCTGCCTTGGGTGTAACAGCAACTAGCAAGGCATGTGCCTCTGTATGGCTTGAACGATAAAAGAACTGCCCTCAGTGTCCCCAAAAGGCCCTCACCACTTCTGCCCTTTGTGCCGCAAAGTTTAAAACTGCCAGTCCCCAGCATCCATGGGAAAACCCCACTACCCCTCCATGGGCCAGATAGACAAGGGCTGGGGACACAGATGCATTCCCCCTCCATCCTCCACTGACCTCGGTGGGAACCTAGGTTGGGTAAGCCCTGGCCCCCTACCAACTTCATTCTTCCCTCTCCCCCTCCAGGCCATTTGATCTAATAAAGCCATCTTTGCTTGCATTCCTGGCTGTTGACTATCTGAGTTTACGTTTCTTCACCCAAAGAACTTCCAGATAGCATACAAAATAATTGGTGGGCAAGCAGAATGATTTGGCACTGACTGAGAGCAGCCAGGTGGGAATGCATTTAGTCTGCTCTGGGCTGTCTTAAGTGTTTAGCACCATTTGGGAAGGCTCCACCATTTGCTGGCATTCATTGGCACCACTTTATATGGCTCCCTTCTGTGTCTGTCTGTGGATCTATTAAAGGCCTGCAGAGAGGCATGGGCTGGCTCCCTGGACACTGCTTAATTCAGCTGCCTGCCTTAGTGGGGCAAGAAGGGGGACAAGGATCTCTAGCACTCCCTGTAAAGGTGCACAGGACTAGGTGAAACCAGTGAAAATTTGGTATAAGTTAATTGGTTGTTGTCCTGTGAAGACACACAAAGATACAGAAAAGGCCATTACCAGGTCTATGTGCCATAGGACACCCATGGGGTAAGGACTCACAGGCCTCCTGTCAGCTGTGTCTGCCAAATCACCCAGAGGCCCAAGAATGGCACAGTATTGAGATGAGAGCTTCTGTTGGTTAGTTCTCTGAGCTGTGTCTGCCAAATCCTATCCAAGGGTAGGATACCATCCTCTGGGTTCAGGAACTATTTCCCCTGCCAGAACACACAGGGAGGGGGCATACTCTCAACCAGGACAACACGGCACCTTTAACAAAGGGAAGCAAGGGTTTACAATCCTCATATTGCTGCTTTCACTTTTCATCACCTGAACTGTGGGCTACAGAGAGTCCAGTTTTTTGGTCACAATAGGCCAAAGATCTCATGGGCAAATGCAAGGAACCCATGCACATTGTGCTGGCTCCACCTAAGAGTTCTGTTTCAGTTTGGTGAAGCTGCAGAATGTAATATACCAGAAATGGGCTGGCTTTTACAAAAGGGATTTATTAACTTACAATTTACAGTTCTTAGGCCGTGAAAATGTCTAAATTAAGGCATCAACAGGATGATACTTGAACTCTGAAGACAGGCTGCTGGCATCTAGGACACGTCTATCACATGGGAAGACACATGGCTGGCATCTGCTGGTCCTTTGCTCCCAGGTTTCATTGCTTTTAGCTTCTGGTTCCAGTGGACTCCTCCATGAGCTCTCTGTGGGTCCTCTCTTAGCTTCTCTGGGGCTTTTTCTTTCTCTGTGCTTCTCTTGCTTTCATCTCTCCTGTCCTCTAATATAGGACTCCAGTAAAAGGATTAAGACCCACTTTGAATGGGCTGGGTCACATCTCAATTGAAATAACCTAACCAAAAGGTACCACCCACAGGAATGGATTAAAAGAACACGGCCTTTTCTGGGGTACATAACAGCTCCAAACTACCACAAGCCCCAGTGAGGTTTACCAACTACCGAAGAAATGAAAGACAAGCCCAAGGTACCTGGGCTTTGCTGAGCTCTGCATCGTTATCAGTATGCTAAAATGCTAGTCTTAGGAGTCCTGGATCTTGGAGCCTTGCTCAATGATCTGACAATCCTGGCATTAATAGCTGCGGCCCCAACCCCTCTGAAATCCATTGGGACACCCTGGAAAGAGAAGCAGCAGAACATGAGACAGAGCGAAGGGACTCCCAAATTTTTCTGGTAACAACCTATAAGATCAAATGAACCCTGGATAGGGAGGATAATGAAACTGAAACTAGAAATATTACCAGACTAGAAATTCAAACCATTCTTACGGATTTTGTTCAGAAGGGAGAAATGGCAGCTGACTAGTCACTAAGGGTATTTCAACATGGGTCCAAATTATTAGTTACCCCCAGGAAATAAAGCAATTGGCTAATATCATTAAAGACTCTGAGCCCCTCCCCTATTGACTTAAAAAAAAAAAAAAAAAGACACAGCCATCCACAGTGGGTATAACACAGATGCCCACTGGCAAACAATTAATGAGGCCCCATTGTTACTTAAAAAGACTGAGATGATGCAATGTGCATAGCATTTTTTGAGAATTCAGAAAAAAGAGACCCACAGTTCATCTCCAAACCTCAGGCCACCCCTACTCTGACACCAACAGTGGAAAATTTTCTTATGGGGATTCTCCCTCTCCCCAAATTACTGGACAGCATTGCTCAATCTTATCAGCATAGACCATACTGTCTGTGAGGCTATGGGTATGGTGGAGCTTTAGTGGCAGAATATGATGGGGATTCACATCAGAGGCACAGATCCTGGCTTATCAGGCCCAGGAGGCCACCCAACAGGGGTCCACCACCTCTTTCTCCTGCCTATAAAAAACCCAGTCTCCTGCTCCCCCTGGGAGTTGTGACTATTGGAACAATTCTTATTAAACAGCTACCCCTAATGGTTGCACTTTTGGCTCTTACTTTCCCCACTAGAAGTACAGATGCTTTCATGTGTTGGCTGGAATAAGATCAAATCTTAATTGGCTCCCTTGAGGGACCAATGGGAACCCAGTGGAACTCCCCCTGCCAATCAAGGAGATAAAAACCACAATATCACCTGAAACAAGGTACTGTGGGGCTCTGGCTTATAATGCAATACCTCCTCAAAGAGGGAGTCATTATACCTACCATCTCCCCATATAAGAAGAACCCTCATCGGCCAGTTCTTAAAGCCTCCACCAATAAAGGATGAATAACCATCAGTTATATGCACCTTAATGTTCAAATCCTGCTCCTATTCCCAATATCATCTTTAAAAAAAGAAAAAAAAAATCCTAACTGTTGCTGCCAAGACCTTAACATAGTCTTTTAAAAACCGCTTACTAATGGCACTATATAGCTGAATCCGACAAAGAGGAAACTGTAAAGAGGGCTTCCTAGAGGACCTAGCACACTAACATATCATTTACAAAAGCGAGACTGAGCAATTGCACTCCATAAAATACAAGGGTCATAACACTCTGTCAAATTCCTGGGCATCGTCTGGTCTCCTGACGGCAGCAAGATTCCCACCACCGTCAAACACAAGTCCACTTCCCATATCTCTCACTCTCACTACAGCCCATAAACAAAATCATAAGTACATCTGCAGTTTTCAGCTGGGAAGAGTCTCAAAAATGCACCTTAGTATTGGCACAATAGACCATTTCCCATGCCATGCCCCTGTCCCACTGGGAATGGATTTTAGATTAGAAGTCTTCACTATCTCCAAATACGCCTCTTGGAGTCCTTGGTCTATGCACGGCAAATCCCGGCTGCTTATCATGCTCTTCTAAAAAATGAAGGTGCTTACAGGACCACGACTGGTCGGCCTGCACAAGCAGACTCCCATAACGCCATGGGTGAGAGAGAATTCCCAGCAGAAACTCACTATGGCCACACGCCTCACTAGTGATATGGAAATGGTACATACAGGAAAAGGTTAAACTTGACAAACAGGGACTTCCCAAACTGCAGGAGGATGTGGCTTCCCCAATGCTTAGTCCCTTGCCCACAGATCTAGCCAAGTGGGGAGCCCTTCCGGACCAACTCTCTGACTTGGAAAGGGAGTTGGTATATCTCACTGCTGGCAACATTATCATCATAAGCAATGCAGCGTGCTAGAGGGCCACAGCCTATCTCCTGACCTCAGATAGTATACCTATCCAAGATGGCTGTTTGGGGTCTGCACAGCACGTAGAGCTGAGAATGGTCCAGTTATACCTCCAGGATACTCTCAGCTGCCAGTTGTCCAATCTCCGAAACCTTACTGATTCTTGGGCTGTGGCCAAAGGGCTGGCAGAAGGGTCAGGCAATGGAAACAAAATAATTTTCTGAGGCAACAAAGGCCCTCATGGGGGAGGGGGGTCCACATTTGCAAAAAGCACACAGCCTCACCCATTTCTACACATGCTCGACTCACCACACTGGAATTACTATCCAATGACACTACTGATAATCTATCTAAAATTCATTCTTACACAGCATATCTGGCATGTTCCTCAGAGACTGCCCACTCAGGCCCCCAAAGCTTCCCCTACCAATAGTCTGGGCCCATAGCACTGCAGGACTCAAGGGCTCCTCTGCCCTGGTGGAGGGGACACATAAAAAGGAATTGCTTCTAGGCCCATCTCTGACCCACATAGTTACTAAAGGCTGTGACTTGTGCTCCAAAATCAAATATTAGTATCCCATAGATGTGGTCACATTCCACGGGGTGGGGATAAATCATTCTCCCACTCCCACATTAATTACCTGGGACCACTTCCCATCACTGCCAGAGCCACCAGGAATTTGAGATTATAGATCCCAAATGGGGAATGATCTGAGTTATATTTAGAAGTGAAGAAAAACGACGTGTGGTAGATGCCAGCCTCATCACAAAACGACCTCCTTTTACCCGCCATGAGTGCCTACAAGATACAACACCCAGCTAGCAAACACCAGACACAGAGCAAGTATTATACAACCTCTCAGCACAGGGAAACAACTCTCTACTGAGGAATCTCATAATGAAGATGCTGACTTCTCTCTACGAAAGGATTTGGCAGATGTGAAGCCTTGCTGCTCTCATATACCACCTGATGCTTTCATTACTTATAGTGAAGAAGCAGTTATTCCTTCAGCTATAAAGGCCTATTTAACAAAACTTTTACCCAAAAATATTCAAGTACAATTTCTGAATTCTAGAAACTGAAAAGGCCTTACTATAATAACTGGGACAGATGATCCATACCCTTCGAGTTGTATACTGGAAGACTGTACTGAGGGAGAGGCTAAACAAGTCCAAGTAAAAAAGGAGGAAGTGAGGGGCATGATGTAATGGCTAAACTAATTACAGAATGAAATAAGAAAACTATATGAATAAGTTAGATATAAGTACTAGTTATCTTCTAATTCTTAGATTTTATATAAGTAAAAGGTGTGTTATATTGCTCTTACAGAATTCATAGCTTAATCAGTAGAAATATTTTCAGTAAAGTTTTGCAAACATTCAAGGTTAAGCTTTAATCTCTAATAATGCTATGAATACCCTCTTTTGTTTTTGACTCACCCATGGGTTACCACCTACATTACCTGTGGTTCAAACATAAAAATAAAATATGATTTAACTGAATGTTTCCTAAGTCAAGGCTCTATAAATACTCGGTAACTTAAATTGGAGGGGTCTTCTGGTCTCATATCCAACTATATCTCGAAGAGTAGAAGTCCCCAGGTTTGGTAATGTATCTATTTTTACACAGTAAACTTGTTCCTTTAACCTTATGTGCTCCTTTAGTAAAAAAAAGTTGAATTCTTGCCTTGAGTGCTCTTTACTTTTCAACTATCATCTGAGTGACGGGTTACTTGATGAAGCCCAAGCCAACTGAAGCACAAGCTGATAAGGCTAAGGTCTTTTCTAACACAGATCACAGGTTTGAGATATAAAGAGACAAACCAATAAAACATGACACAACAGCACTCCCAGAAGCCAGTCCTCGTCCACTGGTGCAATGTCAATGTCCACCCTGGCTCTGGGTTTTAGTATTTTTACTGGCTGCATGGGTCATAAGCTTACTTACTGACCTACAAGGCCTCACCATGCAGGCCCAGGAATGCTCAAACAAAACTCAGCTAATCCTAAAACTGTACCTAGAGGAGATTGTTGGCTGTTGTTCCTCAATCACCCACACCCAAAATGCCATGGGGCATGGCTAATGACTCAAAGCTACCCAATCTATATATCAAATGGGCCCACTGGCATAAATAGGTCCAATGCATAAATGATTCTTAACCCAGCATATCCTAAATAAGATTCTCATACAGCAGCAATGGCCTCATGAGTATAATCAAACCAAACCTGCATGGCTCATTGCTCTCTACAGGGAAGTGCAGGTGACTGTGTGGGAACCTGTAGCCAAAGCCTTCACTAGGTGCATCCTAGATGACTTTCTAAAAGTCACAGAACACTATGATGACAACCATTTCACAAAACCTAAAGAGATATCATGACTGGGGTTGCACAGGGTCTTTAAAAATTCCCCATCCTTTATGGATTGCTACTTGGGAGCAAGACACATGCCAGGGCTGCCCTCTGGTAATTATTATGTGACCTCGGATGACACTGCCCCAGCCCATTATCTCATCCCTGAGAGGACTTCACCTCCAGTCGAATCCACTACAGTAGCTGAAGAACAGGACTTACAACACTGTTTGCAGCCCTGGGACTCAGATGAGGAATTACACCCTGCACAGTTTGCCAAATGCCTGCCTAGCGGACCCAAGCAGTATCTTACAGCCTGCAAAACAGTAAGTCACTCCCTCCACCACTGTCAACTTGCCCTGAGATGAGCAAATACATACTGGTTAAACAATGTCTACGTAACCATTCAGTTGATGACTCATGCCTACCTGGAGAGCCCCTCTCTAACCACCTCTTCTAGTGCATACTAATGCAGAGAAATTCTTGCCTCACAGTCCCAATTAAGGGGTTCCCTGCTCCCAGTATCATGATTACTCCCCACCTTATATCCACACCTCCACCTTCCTCACCCTTCTCCCTGTGATACCCGACTCACCCTCTCAGAAATATTCACCCACTGACAATGTTTTCGTGTACGTAACCCAAATAGCAGCCCATAAGCTATAACAATAGAACTGCTGGGTATTCCATCACCATGCACAGGCCTATTCCCCAAAGTTTGTACTCTACTCTGTCGAGCTGGCCCCAGATCATACCCTGTCTTGGACAAACGTCAATCACCCTTAGGCACCCCTAAAGCTACAAGATGACCCCAAGGTGGCTATAATCTGCCCCTTCACAAATCTGCCTAATAGAAAGATGAGGGTCACACAAACCCAGACTGTGACAGCCACATTAAATTCATATACCACTTATTTACATTCCGTAACTGCCCCAACCCCTAGGCCCCTTGGCTCAATGTCCCTAAATGGCCACAGAACCAATACTATCATCACATTGCTCTTCAAGAGATCTATGCTCTGAGGGATAGATTAATCCTCTTCTACTGTGGCCTTGACATAGATGGTCAACACTTCCTGAATTTTTTTGCTCCTTCTGCCAGATGGAGACTGGCCCCGTTTGTAGACTCATGGCACTGGTATACATACGGCAATACAGTCAGCACCCTTGCAGGGAGCCTTTTGCCCAAACGGGCCTTCCTGGCCCCCATATAATTAGGACTGGGAGTTCTTGCCAGGGTTGCCAGAAATGCTCTGGGAGCCACATTCCTACCACAACAAATAGATAGCCTCCAGGTCAATCAACGTTTGCCAGCTACAATTGCCTAACATATGTAACTGATACACCAGACCCTGAGCTACAAGCAACAACAGTATAGCTCCGTACTCAAATGGTCTTGACAACAGACTAGCACTGGGGAGTCTATGCTATAGCAGCATGGCCTACTGCATGTATATCAACAACTCAGGGCAAGTCAAATATAATTTACAAAAGATGCAACAGATGCACATAATTAATATCTCCAACACCTTTGTTAAAATATATAATTCCTCCCAAACCTTCACTATTTTCAAGCCCACCTGGGACCTTTTCTCATGGCTAAGTCCCACTACCAGGGGACACTGGCCTTGCCAGGCCTCCAAATTACTAGTCAGAGGACTGGTTTTAATTATGATTACAGTACCCCTATTTAGACTGATCATCGGAACCAGAATGAACATCTTAAATGTATCTCTAAATATCTTGACTACTCAAAGAAACGATGCTGAGGCACCACAGAGTAAACTGTAATGGCGTCAAATGAATTATATTTGGCGCCTCATCATATTGCCTAGCCTAGTCATAAGTTCCCCTTTAGAGCACCATTCCGGTTAGCCCTGCCCTGGGCATAACCGCAACCAGCAAAGCATGTACTTCCATAAAGTTTGGATGATAAAAGCCATCCTCAGTTTCCCCAAATAGCCCTTCCTGCTTCTACCCTTTGCACTTCATAGTTTAAAGCTGCCAATCCCCAGCATCTGTGGGAAAACCCCACTCCTCAGCAGAGGTTCACAATAAAGGTGAGGGCCGGGACCCCCATGGGCTTCTCCCCCTTCTTCCATTGACCCTTGTGGGAGCTTAGGTTAGACAAGACCCGGTCCCCAAGCCACTCTCATCTCAACTCTCCCCTCCAGGCCCTCTGATGTAATAAAGGTGTCATGTCAAGCACTCTCAGTTCTCTGGCTATGTGAGTTTTCATCTCATCACCTGTAGAACTTCCACATAACATCCCAAACAATACTCATATGATATATTTCAAGTCAACCATATCAATAGTAATATTAAGCAAATGAACAAATGTTCTAATCATAATCAAACCAATTAAAAGGCAGAGATTGACAGCAAGACCCAACTATATGATGTCTACAGGACTCAATTATATCATGTCTCCAAGAGATCCACTTTAAATATAAAAACAGAGACGATATGAGTAAAAGTAAAAGGAAAGAGATACCATGCAAACACTAATAAAAAGAAAATCTCAGTGCTATATTAATATCAGATCAAGTAAAATGACACTACATAACTTTCACAAACACTGATACAAAAAATGACAGTACCAAGTACTTGTAAATGGCAAATGGGAATGCAAAATCATACAGCCACTCTGGATAATATCTGGCCACTCTAGATAAGAGTTGCTTTAAAAACTAAATACACACTTACCATACAACTTTAGCAATTACACTCCTGGGTACTTATCCCACAGAGATGAAAATCTGTATATAAATGTTAATAGCAGTATTATTTGTAATAGCCAAAAATTGAAACAAAGGGTCCTTCAACTGGGGAATGACTAAACAAACTGCCACGAATTTATACAATGGAATACTGCGCAGTAACAATAGGAATGAACTATTGATACAAACTGCAACTTGGACGAATATCAAGAGCATATGCTGAGCGAAAAAGCTAATCTCAACACAACATATACTGCGTGATTGCATTTATATAACATTCTTGAAATGACAAAATTATAGACATGGAGCAGATTTGCAGTTGACAGAAATTAGGAGTGGTGGGAGAGAGGACATAGGTGTGACTATAAGGGGGTAGCACAAGAAAGATCTTTGTGGTGATAGAATAGTTCTGTATCTTGACCGGGGTGGTGCTTCCACAAGTCTACACACAAGATAAAATGACACAGAACTATTCACACACATTGTACAAATGTCAGTTTAATGGTGATGATGTTGTGTCATACTTACATGAGATGTAACCACTCAAAGAAACTTGGATAATTCCTGTGAATCTATAATTATCTTAATGTAAAAAAAAATTTAGCAAAAGAATATGCAGAAAACCCAAAAAACCCTGAAAAAGTTTTCTTCTTCAAAAACCACTATTTAAGAAAATGAAAAGGCAAGCCGAAGATGGAGAGAAAATATCTGTCAAACATATATATGATAAAGGTTTGAACTCTTTCAACTCAAAAATAAGACTATTTATCATACATGTTTTATAAAGAGAAAAAAAAAACTAAATTAAAAAAAATCAACTGAAGAGTTGACTGATTTCACTAAAGATTTAGGAAGGGCCAAAAAACACATGAAAAGAAGTTCAACACTGTTAATCATCAGGGAATGCAAATTAAAACTCAGTAAGATAGAAGTGGAATGGTTAAAAATAATAAGATGTACCAAATCACACGCTGGTAACCAAAGACCAATGAGAACTCTGACATTGCTAATGGGCATAAAAACAACAGCCAATTTGAAAACACTTTGCAGTTTTCTGTAAAGATACATATACAAAGAGCCAAAAAGCCCACTCCTAGGTATATACACAAGATAAATGAAAACAGACCTTCACACAAAGACTTGTAGGCAAGTATTCATAGCAACGTTATTCATAATTGCCCCAAACTGGAAAAAAACATGTCTAGCAACTGAGAGGTGATAAACTATGGTTTATTTGTACAAAGGAATACTACTTGGGATAAAAAGGATAAACTATCAATAAAGACAAACCCATACACGAATCTCAAAACATTATACTAAGTTAAAAAAAGACTAAAGACAGTATACTTTATGATTCCACTTAAATAAAATTCAAGAAAAGGCAAAATTATTCCAATAGAAAGCAATCACCGGCTGCTGAAACCAGAAGGGTAGGAATGGAAGAAACTTTCTGAGGTGATAGGAATATTCCAAATCATGATTTAGTGGTAGTAATCAGCTGTATGCATTTCTCAAAACTCACCAGACGTGTACTGAATTTTATTTTCTGTTAAATACATGTCAACAAATGTGATTAAAATTAAAAAAACAAAAAACAGAAATGCACTATATATAGGGAGTTACATGTTAGGATGCACTCACCGACTGAGACGAGGTGGCTGTAATTCTCCAGCATCACATCTCTGTACAGGGTCCTCTGAGCAGGGCCCAGGTGCTGCCACTCCTCCTGGGTGAACTCCACAGCCACGTCCTTGAATGACACTGATGCCTGTAACAGCACATTTCTGATCAATCTGAAGCATCCAGAAACAAGTGACATGGAAAACACCTTAGGAAATCAACTCTTACCATGTTTACTGTTGAGCGTTTCAAACAATGCTATAAAGGATGCCTAGGATGGTCCTAACTGTAGGAAATCTTGATGAGGAGCGCTCTCTACACAAGGTCAGGGGAAATGCTTCAGGAGCTCTGGGCATGGATAAGGCAGACAAAGAGAGAAGCACAGAACAATTCTCATGTTTAATATTTGATGATGCTTCTGTAGATGATATGACAGTATAAACTTTTGCTTTCTAATTGTTTCTGGCTGTGATATAGATAATGATTTTGATTTTTTTTTAAGCTACTTATCATTTTAAGCTAATTTTTTTAATGCAATAGCTTTTTTTTTTACTTTATCAAAACATTAAAAAAAACAATTCAAAAAACAAAACAAAACAAAGGTGATTTTGATTTTTTTTTTAAACACTGACCTTGTATCTAGCTACTTTCTAACTTGACTTATTAATTCTAATAGTTAATGTATAAATTCTTCTAGATTTTCTACCTACACAATCATTGCATGTCTAAAAAATGGGAGATTTCTTTCTTTCTAATCCTCATACCTTTTATTCTTTTTCTTTATACACCTGGTTAAAATTTCCAACACTATATTTTCGATATCAGCAGAAAATTCTGCTGTATTACATTATAACATATAACGTCGACCATAGTAGGCTATATATCAGATGAAGAAAGATTCCTTTTATTGCTAATATGTTAATAACTCTTATCATGAGTAGGTATTCAATATTCTCAAATTAATTTGCTACATATAATCCTATAAGCATATGACTTCTCTCCTTTACTCTATTACTGTCATGAATACACTGACATTTGATTAACTCAAACTTAAAATCCCTGGAATATCAGTAACCTCAACAAGATATATTATTCTTTTAAAATATGTATCAAATTATTTTCCTTATCTTGGCTCAAAAAATGGATATGGAAAATTAAACAGGCATATATAGCCAGAAAGGGGGGAAAAACATCAAATATGATAAAGTTGACCTACTAGATAATTGACATCTTTAAAAGGCTCAATAATTAAAACAGTGTGGTCTTTGTACATGATGCAACAGACTGACCTAGGGAACAGAAGACAAAGTCAGAAATAAACACTAATACACACCATTTCCTAATTTTAATACAGGTGACATCTTAGATAAGTGGAGAAAGGCTGAATATAAATGTCATATGGATAACTAGATTGCCTTCTGGGACACAAAAGTTAGATCAATTCCTCAGACCACAGAGCAGGACAAAATTCAAATGCATAAAATCTCTGAACCTGATACAAAATCAATCATATTCTAGAAGACCACACAGGACGATTCTCTACAATGTTACAATGGAAAATGCCCAACTATGACTCAAAATCCAGGAATCATAAAAGAAAAAAATCTGCTAAATTTAACAACATAAAAAATCAAATGACTTTATGGCAAAAAAAAAAAAAAAATCATAAGCAAGGCAAAGCACTAATGACAAACTGTAGAAAAATAGTATAATTTATATCATAGGATAAGGCTATAAAAACATACTGGATACAATAATTAAAAGATCAGCACATCAAAAGAAAAACGGGTAAGAGACAAACAATTCAATAACAAGAAATACAGAGGAATCAGGAAAAAAAAAAAAGCTGTTCCAACTCACTCATGGGAAGATAAAAGCTTATAAAATTCACCAGAGATATTATGTTTATATCACATTGGTAAAAACTCAAAAAGCTTCACAGCATATACTCTATTCGCCAGACTCCTGGGAAACAAGACACTCTGATCCTGTTGGCTCTACCTTCAAAATATATCCAGAATCTGACCACTTTGAAGAACCACAACTGCTAACACCCCTAAGAGCATCAATTTTTGCTAGAGTTACTGAAATACCCTCCTATGATGTTCATGCTTCCATTACGACAACCAGTGCCTGACTACCCCCTTCTATTCTTGATTAGTTATTCTTTTAGAACAAGTCAAAGCTGTCCTTTCTCAGCTCAAAACCTTCTGTTGTCACTTAAATAAACAGAGAGACTGAATATGATCAAGATGACATGTAATCAAATCAAAAATCAAAATCCTGGCACTAGACAAGCTTATTTTAAAAAAATCTATATAAAGAAGCAAAGGACCCAGAATATTCAAGACAATTTTGGAAAAAGAACAAAGTTGGACACATCATTTCAAAACTTACTGTAGAAGGACACTAACCAAGATAGTGTGGTATTAACAAAAAGGACAAACCCAGATCAAACAAATGAACAGCAGCCAGAAATAGACCACCTACACCCTCAGGGGTGCCAAGGCAATTCAATGGAGAAAGTATATTCCTTTCAGCAACTGGTGCAGACAGGCATGTGTGCAGCAGTGTAGAGCACAAATATGGTGAGTGTATGTTCCTTCCACTCTAATATTTAGAGAACACTAACAGCACACAAAATGTTAAGACCCAGAACCATAAAATTCTAGGTTTCAGATTGGGCCAACTAGAACACATTTTGTTTTTTTCTGATCAGCAGCAGCAAAATTTAAATAAAATTTAAAAACAGATCAAAAAAGGAATTACTGATACAACAGCTAACGACCCTAAAATCATAAGAGAATATTATAACCAAGCTCATGAAAATACATTTCAAAAAATAAAATGAACAATTCTCTATGAAACTGTAATGGCAAAAATTAAATCAATAAAAAACATAAATCCAGGATAGATTTATGATGATTTCATAAATCAATTCAATCAAAATCTTCACACAAATCAAGACCACAATGAGATACCATCTCACACCAATAAGAATGGGTGCCATTAAACAAACAGGAGACTATAAATGCTGGAGAGGATGTGGAGAAATTGGAACTCTTATTCATTGCTGGTGGGACTGTTTAATGGTACAGTCACTCTGGAAGACAGTTAGATGGTTCCTCAGAAAACTGAACATCAAGTTACCCTACCATCCAGCAGTAAAGGGGGAATAATAATCTAATATGTACAGATATGTTAATAAGGGTGAACTTAATGTTATCGGAACGGTCAGGTGTGACTATGGGATTCTTAGTATCAGTGACATATCGAAAGTGAACATGTTTGTAAATGGCTGTTTAAAAGGCATGTAACCCACAAAGTAGCACCACAAACCTAAATAAGTGTTAGCATGATATACTTATAAGTTATGACATTGGTGCCGAGGGTTAACAGCAGAGTGGTATATGGAAAAACTACCTATTACATATAAAAGACTATACTTACAAGAATCTCTTACCAACACTACACTAATACTACGGATGAATAATTAGCAGCTGATAAGAGCTCTGGGATGTATTATGTTATGATAATTGTTTAAATTCGAGAGTGATGATGACTGTACAACTAAGTGAAGATAATGTAAGAAACTGATTGTTTTATCCTGGGATAGAATATATATTAAGTGAAATTAAGAACCCTCTACTTAATAAATCAAGCCCTAGACATGAGGCTTGCTTTTGTGAAACTTAGGGTTGTAAATGGGAGGCTGAGCCTTCCTATAATTATGCCTAAGAGGCACCTCCAGAGAACCTCTTTTCTCTCTCTAAGCCCAACTCAGCAAATAAATTCATTAACAACCCCCCCCCCCCCAATAAGGGACATGACTCCCAGGGGAATGAGTCTCCCTGGCGACGTGGGAAATGACTCCCAGGAATGAGCCTGGCCCTGGCAGCGAGGGATTGAAAATGCCTATTTGACCAAAAAGGGTAAAAAGAAAGGTAACAAGCTGAGGTCACAGTGGCTGAGAGATCCCAAATAGAGTCAAAAGACTATCATGGAGGTTTCTCTTATGCAAGCTCCAGCTAGACATCCCAAATAGCCACAATACGCCACACCCGTACCAAAAGTAGACCCAAATACCTAGGTCCCTTTATGAGATTGTGTAAAAGATTCACTCACTAAGTTTTATCTCTCAGAAACTTTAATCCACTAGAGTGTTCCTATGCCAGACATATCTTAAAACCCAGAGGCAACAGCCTCTTTAAGAACAACAATCAGATGCAGCCCCCTTCCTCATACTGTCGACACCCCCTTTCAGTATGAACAAGATAGGATGCTCACTGCCTATTCATACCTGAGAATGGAGAAAGAGATTAAGTGAGAGGAAGGGGTAGCAACAAACAAGATAAGATTGAACAGAAGTATAAGAATATTGAAACTATATATATATACATTTTTAGATGCTGGGGTGTTGGAATAGCTGAAAAGAGGTAAATGATATGGTAGAACTGTAATCTTCAACATCCTTTGAAGTTTGCTTTATAGCTACTCATTGAATTGTGCTTTGAAAGTCTTCACCATTCTTATGTATATTGCATAAGAAAAGAACTGAAACTGTGGAAGTGTAAACCATAACAATTTTTGAAACTACCTATATAACTGCTTGAAAGTTAACTTTTCTGTATGTATATTTTAGAACAATGGAAATAGCTGAAATTGTGGAATTGCTACCCATGACATTCTTTGAAATTTGCTAACTACTTGTTAAATTACTTTGAAAGTTAACTCTGTTATGTATATATTTTAAAGTTCACAACAACAAAAAAATGCATTTAAAAAAAAAAAATCTTCACACAAAAAGTTCCTGTTTCATAGGTGAGTTTCACAAAAATCTACAAATAACAGACAATTTTCTCATCTAGATAATTAGAAAGGAAAATGAGAGTGGAAAGGACCTGTTTCTTTTTAAAACTTGATACCATAATGAGACAGGTACACAGGAAAATAATAGTTTAATCTAATTTGGTAATGTAGGAATAAAAATCCTGAATATCGTATCAGGAAAACAACAACAAAAAGAACTGCATAAAAACAAACCCAAATACATACCCTTAGGAACATAAGTAAGAAAACATAACACAGTTATTAGCAAGCACGGTCTATACCAGAATTTAAGAATCCATTAACATTAGAAAATAGATTTTTATAAGTTAAAGTAAAAAAATTATGCTTTTTTAACCAATAGATACACAAAAAAGTACTCAATATAATTCAATGCAAATTCATGACTAACATGTCATCTTCGCAAACTGGTAACTGCAGGGAAGCTACTTGTGCTGACACAGGTGACCTACCAAAATCTGACAGCAAACATCAGAGTTAACTGGGACATCTTTCCTCAAGTTTGACTCAATTTATTTCTAGTTCTTCATTTCCAATTAATGTATGGACCCTTATAAAGCTCATAAATCCATTACAGTGCAAAGTGGGGAATGAATAAAGAGCTCACCTGAGATTTTTTCATTTTCCGCGGCTTCTGGGAGAATGTGGAGACCTGTGACAGTTCAGCTGCGGGGACAGAAAAAGGTCATGAGATCTGGCCTGCCTTTTAGCTCCTGGATTTACCTCCCACAGATCTTAGCACTTCAGCTGGGGAGCAGCATCCCTATGGGAAGGGCCTTGAAAAGGTAAGAGAAGGACAATGTTGAGGTGATAGTATCTGCAAATGTGCAACTCTGAAATAAATATGGGGGCTTAAACCTGCAGTTCTTCACGGGATGAATATAAACTTTTCTCAATTGATTTAACAATAATGCATGGGTCCTTCTGACAAAAACACAAAGAAATAAAAACAAAAGAGGATTAGCTGAATTACAGTAAACAAAAGGATAAAACACTATTCTTTCATTAAAAGTAACTCAGCAGAAACTACATACCACACGCACAAACACGCACGCACACACAAGTGCATGTATAATTGGTAAAACTGGAATAAGCTATACTGACTGAACCAATGTCAATTTCATAATTTTGATATTGTATTATAGTTGTGCAAGATGTTAACGTAAGAGTAGGCTGGGTGAAGGGCGCACAGACCTCCTTTCTTTGCTCCTGTGAACCTGTAATTATTTAAAAAAACCTGATAGTGACATTTTTGAAAGCTAAATATTTTGTCTTATATGCTACTTAGCAGAAAATACTCATGGTGCATCATGCATCTATTTTCTCAGTAATTATGTTTATCCCTTGCCATAGAAAGTCCACAGAAAGCCGACTAAAAGAAATTAGGTGGTTTTAAGGCAAGGATTTTTAACTACTTGTTTTAACCACAATGCAGTTTCTCAAAAGGCCCTTGTCAGAAGATGCTTGTGGTGCCTTATCTGTGAAAGTGAACTGCACTGTGTTTTCCTCCTGATTCTGCCACGAACACACTGGATGTCCCTAGACAAGTTACTGAAGCATTCAGTCCCGATGTCTTTAAAGCTTTCAAGAGTAGGAAAGAGATATATATCCATGGAAACCTTTCGTGACACATCATTCCAGGATTCTACAATGTTAGAATAATGTCAGGAGTATCACATCTGGTAATGGACATGAGTTACAGCAGCACATAATTTGATAGAGTGGCGAATAAAAGCATAGAAACCTTTTAGGGATGCATGGAGACAGAATATCCTCACTTCCAGAGGCTATCCCTTATCTCCAGATGTCACCCATACAGGCTCTCCTGTGAAGTGGCCCTTGCTGAGCATCCTGCCTCTGGGCCTCCTCAGCTCACCTCGCCCTTCTCAAAGCTGGTACAACCCCTCCACTGTCCGACAGTCTGTGGTGACTTATGGAGGTGGTGACATCACAGAGTTTGCCTCATTCTGGGCAAGCAGATCAAGAACTGCTTTTAGCTGAGCAAATCAGGACCTGCTTCTTTCTGGGCAATTCAGCCTCTCCTCTGAAGCTCTGGTGAGAAGTGAAAAGTCAGAGAAACATTCTCTTCCATGTAAGATTCCAGTTCCCAGAGGCCTCCTGCTTCCTACCTCACTAGTGCTGCTTTTTCCCAATAGATTGGGGCCCTAGACCTGGGAAGTAAATTCATTTGAGGGCAAAAAACATGACTTTTGGAACTCACTGCAGTATCAGACTTAAAACACAGTCAGCCTGCCAGGCCAGGAAGGGCCAGGAATATTGTCTTACCCAAGGAATATGAAGACACTAGAAACCCCAGAATGCATTTGGTACATGGGGGGGACACTCTTCACATTCACTTTACACAGTATCACCAGAGACTTCATGACAGGCCACTCAGTTAAGTGCTGTGAAGGTTACAATCATGTGTTTTAGGCAGGTGTGATATTAGAAACAGCCTGAGAATGGGGGTAAAGCACACCTCCTTTAAATCCAAGCTTCCCCAACAGCTGGCTTGTGACCTGACCACATCACCCCACCAACTAGAACCTCAGTTTTTTATTATTTTCAGTGCATATGGTTATACCGACATCATAAAGTGGCTGTGAGGTTTACATAAGCCACTAAACGAAAGAATAGTGTCTTCTAAATAAAAATGTAGTTGTCACTTACTGCTTAGTACCTGGCATCTGTATAATTACAGGTGAAACTTAACTTTCAAACAGTATGCTAAAGCAGTCATTATTACTAACCTCATTTTCATATTAATGAACTCATCCTTTCCCAAGTTCCTTTCCTCGCTCCTGGTTTCTGGTGACAGCTGGAATTTACTCAGGCCTTTCTCTCTCCGGAGTTCGCAGACCCATGGCCGGCTCTTCCCGACATGCTCACAGTCAACGTTATAACGTTATAAACACACACTGACCTCCGGCCTTCGGCTTCCACTTTTTCCCGGTCGAGCTGTACCCGGGTCGGGCAGAAGCTCCCCGCAACTCCGCTGGTACCAAGCACCTTCCCCTCAGGAGGCCTCTGCACCCCCGGCGCCCCGGGAGCGCGCGGAGCTGGGGATTCGACCACGCTGGCCTTTCAGGGACGGACGGACGGGCCGGTCGCGCGCACAGGCTCCAGGCGGCGGGGTCGTTTCCATGGACTCCCTTTCCCGCTCCCTGGGCCCAAGCCCGCCTCTCCCGGTTGCTCCCCACCGCTCACACACGGAGTACTTACCTTCCAACCGGTAGAAACCCGGACAGTCTCAGGAAAATCCAAAGGAGGCGGGACTCCGGGTGCGCATGCGCAGAAGAAGGACAGACTTTTGTTCCCAGATTGCTACGCGAGGAAACCAGAAACCTCCTATTTGAAGTGATGTTTAGGATGTTTGTGTGTTATAGAAAGTTGGGGGCTGAGATTCTTAAAGGTCTCCCCTACCCAAAATCCCTCTGTGCCCGCAGAGGTTAAGGATTAAACTTGAACTGCACCGCCAAAGAGAAAGTCTGGTACCGAACAGATCCCGTTGGAAATAACCTTTTTCTTAAGACATTTGGAGACAGTTGGGGAAAATTGCATAGTTAAAGGCGTGACTACTTAAGTATTTAGGAACGAAATTATATAACTGTAAATTTACTTCCTAACTTATGAATTTTCATCCTGGGACCTCGATCCTTTTTACAAACCCCGGACCCATCGACACCCAAACCTGGTACTGGGTGCCTGGGATCCCAGCCGGAGAGTTTTAAGCCAGGGCCAAGTCTGGTGCTGCAGTTATAACTATATATAAGAAAACTGTTGGTTTTTATACATTAAGATATCTAATACAGAAAAAGTGGTGAATTTATTCAATAAATACATACTGAAAACCTGCGCTATAGGAGACATCATTCCAGATCCTGAAATTGCGACATGAAATAAGAGATAAAATTCCCTCCCCTTAATCAAGATCCCCTCAAGAAACAGGTAGATTCTATTAAAAGGGCTCTTGACAAACTATGGTAAGGGTTGGTGAACTACCCTGTGACAGAGTAAGGAGCCGTATCACCACCAGGTGTGAAGTGGGAGTAGGAGAATTACTGGAATCTGGCAGAAAAATGCCACCCTAGTAGGAGCAATGGCCTCAGGAAGGGGAATATTGTAATGGCCAACTCATGGCTCAGCACAGAGAGTCATCAGAATACGTATACCATGTACACTTGTTTTCCACCCTCTAACGTTCTATCTTTGGTAAGCATTCATACAACCCACTGTTTTTTCCAAGAAGTCCATACACATTTGTCTCCTCCAGGCGTTTTTTGTTACCAAATTGTTCACTCGTATTCCTTTCTAGCCCCCCACTGCCAGTCAACTCACTGAGCCATTGGACATGAGTCAGTATGAATCTAAACTCAGAACATCTCTCTTCATCATAAAGTGGACATACAAATATATCTTGTCAAACTGCACAAACAGAAGAATTCATTTCACCAGACTTTCAGAACCATCACTAAGTGGGATTATATTTGCAGCAGCCATCACTTCTAGATTATTCCATCATGCATAGTCGGTCTTGTGTGGAAATTCAACCTGTCTATGCCTACAAATCTCCCTTGGGAATGCTTGGGAATGATTCGCGGTAATACTTGTGACTAAATAACCAGGAATTGATTCAAAGGGACCCATCTCCTTTCATTTGAAGACTTCTGTCTATAAACTATGATACATCAAGGGATGGAAAAGAGGATTTGAATTCCTATTATGGAGATAAATGCTTGTTTTCTCCCGAAAAGACTAAGATTTCATATATATGTATACACACATGCACACACAAATCCACACAGGTACCTAGTTATCAAACATGGCGGCACACTGGAAATACCCAGAGTTTAAAAAAATATTAGTCAGGATTCCATTGGATAAATATTGTACTTCATGCATATGAAATGCAGCATGTGCTGCTCCTGAATCCATGGTGAGTATACTCATATTGATAACTTTGACCCTATCCAAACATATTTCAACGTTTGTGGACTAATATCCTAAGAATCCACCTTCACGTAGGTTACCCAGTTCAGCTTGTACTACTGAGGAAGATTTTGAGCTCCTTTGGTGTTTTTTTTTTTTTTATATATATATCTGAATTAGACATTGCAATTTCCCTTCTGGGCATTGCTGGGCTTTTACTCCGATTATGGTCAATAAGGGAGGTCATAGGGACAGGTCCTGAAGGGAGTATGCATCTCCTTTCTGGGATGAGTTACGCTAGGAGCACCCCTTAGGATTTGGAGAGAGAAGTGAGAGAGCTACTCTCAGAAGCCAGTTTATCCTCACTCTTTTTCTCAGCTTATCAGAGAGACTGATTTCCACAAAACTGAAAGGTTTTAAATTTGCAGAGAGTGTGCCAGGTATAAGGAATCCTAATTACTTAGTATGCCTCAGAAGCCTAATTTCCCACGCAAAGTGCCTAGAGCAGAGATTATTTGTTGTGACTAACCAATAATAGATGTCTGACCACACCCATTGCTTCTGGTGGTAACACTTGGCTTCCTGGCTGCTTTGTAAATCTACATGGGTGAAGGAAGAATGTTTCTTCTCCTTGATCTTACCTTCAGGCTCAGTCCATCCTAGCAGGGAAAGGGGAGAAGAAGGTACTTGGCATTATATTCATGTGTGCACTAATCATTTTATAGAAGGTTTTGGGACATGATGGCTCTCTTAAAGATAGTCTTGTAGTCAAAACCATATATGACTCAATGCTTGAGATAAATCTCCATCTATTGAGAGCCCAACTTTATTGGGCCATTTTTTCACTTATCCAGACAACTCCATCTGGGAACAGTTCTCGTTGGTTTCTGTCACTTTGGATTAGTTTTGTGTTTTCTATAATTTCATGCAAGAGGAATCACACAGTGTATATATACTCTTTTGTGTCTGTATTTTTCATGTGGAATAATGATTTTGAGATTTATACTTTTTGTACAGTAACAGCAAGGCAGGAGCAGCCTCACACAGGGAGGACAGCTGCTTATAATGACAAGAGGAACTCATATTTAACGGGTTTAAATTACATCTGAATCAAAAAACATGGCCTCATTCCAGTTTCAAGTTTCCTGGACTTTCTCAATAAATGCCCCAAATTTCATGTAATATACCTACTAAAATTATTACAATAGTTGTTGTAATCCAATTTCCTGCAAAAAAAAAAAAAAAAACACTCTATCATTTTATTTTACTTTTTCAACATCAGCCCAGTGGTTAGGAGAAAAGAGATTATTCTAGGGCAAATGTAGAGGTTTGCTTCTCCTCTGACATTGCTTTGGGTCAAGTCCTTGATTTTGACATTTTCCAACTTTGAATTATCTGAATCCACCTAACTAGCCAGCTCACTTCACAAACTGCCAATTAGTTGGTCAGAGCCTTATTTCATGGTTGGTTGGTTTGTTTTTCATTCCAGAAAAACACCCACAACATAACTGCTTCTCAACACCTATGATTGAGAAGTGGTCACTGGAACCCCAAGTCCAGGTGCTGGAACCAGATTCCTAAGAAGGTACTGGCCAGACACTGGTGCATGAGTCTAACCAACAAAATTACATCTCCACATTGACATCTTAAAGTGTTGTTTGTTCTCAGAAATAGCTTCAGAAAAATGACTCTTGTGATAGACATTTCCTACTGGATAAGCCTTAAAAGCACTCTTGTGATAGACATTTCCTACTGGATGAGCCTTAAAAGCCATCAACTTTTATTGAAAGTTAAGATTTTTTTTTTAATAAGTCAGCTGAGATCTTCTATTTCTACTTGAGTCAGTTTAGGTAAGATGTGTTTCTAGGAATCTGTCCATTTCTTCTGTATTATCTAATTTGTTGGAGTAGAGTTGTTCCTAGCAAGATCACTTGTAATGCATTCCCGACTTTAATTTTGGATTATAATTAGGTTTTCTTTCTTCTTGTCAGTCTAGCTAGAAGTTTGCCAATTTCATTGATCTTTTCAAATAACCAACACTTGGTTTTGTTGATTCTCTTAATTGTTTTTCTATTCTCTATTTCATTTATCTCCATTCTAAATTTATTATTTCTTTCCTTCTACTCACTTTAGGTTTATTTTGCTCTAGTTTTTATTGTTCCTCTTGATGTGAAATTAGGTTGTTGATTTGTTATCTTTACTCTTTTTTAAAATAGCTGCTCAACTCTTTCGTTTCTCAGATATGGCCTCTATCTCTCTCTAAGCCAAACTCTGCCCAAAAAATCTCATTACCCTCCCCACTACGTGGGAAATGACTTTCAGGGATGTTAGTCTCCCTGGCAATGTGGAACATGACACCCAGGGATGAGTCTGTCCCTGGCATCTTGAACTTGACAATGTCTTCTTGACCAAAAGGGGGAAAAGAAATGTAACAAAATAAGGTTTCAGTGGCTAAGAGACTTCAAATAGAGAGTCAAGAGGACATTCTGGAAATTACTCTTAAGCAGCTTCAGTCAGATTATGCAAATTGCCAGGGTATGCCAAACCCCAACCAACAGTATTCCTGAAAACCCTAAAGACCCAGGGCACTATGTAAGACTCTTTGAAAGTTTTACTTACTAAGTTTATTTCGCAGAAACTTGAAACCTCCAGATTGTTCCTATGCCAGATAAGCCCTAAAACTTAGACGTACCAGTCTCTCTCAGAATAACAAGTTACATTCCCCTATCCCATAAAGAAGTTAGGAAGGTCTTTGACCATGTATCCCTGAAGATTGAGAAAATGATCAAATGAGAGTGAGAAGTTGTAACAGAGAAGTTAGGATTTAACAAATGATTATGACTACTGAATCATTATATAGATATTTCTTTTTAGAGTCTAGTATATTAGAACAGCCAGAAGGAAATTCCTGGAACTGAGGAACTGTAACCCATACTACATTTTGACATTTGCTCTACAACTACTTGTTAAACTGTACATTGAAATTTATCACTTTTCTACATATGTTATATTTCACAATAAAAATGTTTTTAAAAATTCCTATTTATAAATTTTCCCTCTAGAACTGCCTTCACAGCATCCCATAAACTTTGATATGTTAGTTTCAGTGTTCTTTCATCTCAAAATAGTTTGTAATTTCCTTTTTTATTTCTTCTTTGACTCATTGATTGTTTATATGTGTTGTTTAATTTCCACATATCTGCATTTTCCAGTTTACCTTGTTACTGATTTCTAGCTTTAATCCCTTGTGTCTGGAAAAGATGCTCAGTATAATTCCAATCTTTTAAAATGTATTGATTTCTTGTTTTGTGACCTAACATGTTGTCTATTGTGGAGAATGAGCCAGAAAAAATGATTCTTCTGAGCACTTGAAAAGAATGTGTATTCTGCTGTTGTTGGGTGTTCTGTGTATGTCTGTTAGAGCTAACTCATTGATACTAATGTTCAAGTTCTTTGTTTCCATATTGATCTTCTGTCTAGATGTTCCATCCATTAATGAAAAGGGTGTATTTTAGTCTCCATCTGTTATTGTAGAGGTGTTTTTTTGCTTCAGTTTGTCAATGTATTTTGTGTTCATGTATTTTGGGGCTCTGTGATTAGGTACAAAAATGTTTACAATTGTTATACCTTCTTGGTGGAGTGACCCTTCTATTAATATAGTCTTTTTTTCTTACTCTTGTAACAGCTTTTAACAAAGTCTATTTTGTCTATTATCTTAGCCACTCGAGGTCTCTTTTGGTTAAAATTGCATGGAATATTTTTTCCATTCTTTCACTTTTAACCTATTTGTGTCTTTGGGTCTCTTGTAAACAATGTATAGTTGGATTATGCCTTTTTAATCCATTCTGCCAATCTGAGTACTTCGACTGGAGAATTTAATCCAGTTACATTCAGAGTAATTACTGATAAAGTAGGAATTTATCCTTTTATCTTCCCTTATACTTCTACACCTGTTTTCCCTTATTTCCTCCATTGTAGTCTTTTTTTTGTATAGTTGATTGTTGTAGTGATGCAAATTGATCCCCTTCTGGTTTCCATTTCTGTATATCATTTAAATAGTTTTGTGTGATTACCATGGGTTTGTATTTAACATCCTAAATCTATATAACAAAATATATACATCTATTAACACACTGCTTTGTAGTGATACCAACTTAAATTTAATGGCATACACAGTCTCTGTTCTTATATCCTTCCATTCCTCCTCTTTATGTTATTCTTGTTACACACTACCTTATCATTTTATGTAAATATGGTTATGTTTTATGCAACTGTATTCTAAATCTTATAAGAAATAAAATGTAGCATTACATACCGAGATACTGAGAATACACTAATACTGACATTTCTATTTAACTATGTAGTGACCTTTACCAGAGATCTTTATTTCTTCCTATGGCTCAGAGCTACCATTTACTATCATTTCCTTTCAACGTTAAGAACTTCCCTTACTATTTCTTGTATGGCAGGTGTTGTGGTGATGAACTCCTTGAGCTTTTGTTTATCTGAGATTGTCTTAAACTCCCCCTCATCTTGAAGGACAGTTTTGCCAGATAATGACATATTGCCTGGCAGATTTCCTCTTTCAGTAGTTTAAATATGTCATAACATTCCTTCTCACTTCCTAGGTTTCTGGTAAGAAATTGGCAGTTAATCTTACTGAGGATCCATTACACATGGCAAATCTCTTCTCTCTTGCTGTTTTCAGAACTCTCTATCTCTGGCATTCAACATTTGAAAATCACATGTCCTAGAGATCAACTTGAGTTTATCCTCCTAGGAGTTTAAGTTTTTGGTTGTGTATATTTATGTCTTTTGTCAATTTGGGGAAGTTTTTGGCCATTATTACTTCAAATATGCTTTCTGGCTCTTTCTCTTTCTCTTCCTCTTCTCCTTCTGTGGCACCAATAATGCATATGTTGGTACACTTCATGGTGTCCTACAAATCCCTTTTGCTCTGATCATTTTTTTTTCCCATCCTTTTCTCTTTCTGCTCTTCTGACTGAATGGTTTCTATTCTCCTGTCTTTGAGTATGCTGATTCTTTCTTTTGCCTCTCCAGATCTGCTGTTCAACACCCCTGGTATATTTCTCAATTCTGTTTTTGTGCTTTTCATCTCCAAAATTTTATTTGGTTTCTATTTAAAATTTCTAATACCTCCTTGTGGGCATGTATTTCTTATTGATTTCCTATAGTTCAATGTCTTTGTTTTCCTCTAGCTCATTGAACTTGTTTGGAAGGTGTGGTGCTTTGGAGCTGTATGAACCACGGAAAAACATGTTCTTAAACTTGATTCAAGTTCTGCGCTGCCTAGAAAGTGCAGCCTGATTTCTCCTTTCAGCCTACAGCAAAATGCACTTGTGGGTGTGAACCTATTGTAAGTAGGACCTTTTGATGAGGTTATTTCAGTTAAGGTGTTACCTATCTCAATCAGGATGGGTCTTAATCCTCTTACTGGAATCCTTTATAAGTTAGAATAAAATTCAGACATAGAGGGAGAAAGCCATGGGAAGCAAGAAATTGAAGGTCAACAGAACCTGGAAGCAAAGGGAGAGGCCTGGGAGATCATGATGTGTATTGCCATGGAACAGATTTGCCCAGGTCCATGGATCATTAGCAGCAGGCCCAGAACACTAGTCTTTGGGAAGAAAGCATCACCTTGATGGCACCTTGATTTTGGACTTCTCCTAGCAAATTCTCATTAAGC
This sequence comes from Choloepus didactylus, assembly GCF_015220235.1. Taxonomy (NCBI): domain Eukaryota; kingdom Metazoa; phylum Chordata; class Mammalia; order Pilosa; family Megalonychidae; genus Choloepus; species Choloepus didactylus. The sequence continues at coordinate 22,211,386 of NC_051316.1, forward strand.
CAAATCATTGTGTGGTTTTTGCTTTAGCAGCCTGAAAACTAAAACAGATTTTCATACTGAGGTGGGGTGCTGCTATTGCTAATACCAAAAAAGTCTGGAAATGGTTTTGGAATTGGGTAATGAGTAGAGGTTGGAAGAATTGTAAGGTTCTTTACAGAGAAAGCCCAGACTGCTTTGAACAGACTGCTGGTAGAAATATGGATGCTAAAGTTAGTTCTGAGGAGGATTTAGAAGGAAATGATGAATGTGTTATGGGAAACTGGAGAAAAGGTGATCCTTGTTTTAAAGTGGCAGAGAACTTGGCAAAATTGAATTCTGATGTCAGATGGAAGGCAAAACTTGAAAGCAATGAACTTAGGTATTTAGCTGAGGAGATTTCCAAACTAAGTGTAGAAAGTGCAGCCCAATTTCTCCTTTCAGCTTATAGCAAAATGTAAGAGGAAAGGGATAAGCTGAAAACTGAACTCTGGACTCTTAAGCACAAAGCAATCAGAAATTTATGATCTGGAAAATTCTCAGCCTAAGTGTGCTCTGAGACCAGAGCCAGCAATGGTTTTGTAAGGGACCTCCCTGAATCTTCCGAAAGCGAATCCCCAGAGAATAGGGCTCCATGTGAAGGTTTAACTTAATGATTCAGTTAGCCATTTCAGTGGAACTCAGGATTGGAAATGCAGTTATGTAGGAAGGATCTGTGGGAAGTCCTTCTGCGTGATGTTTGAATCTCTGTGAATACATGCAAAGCCAAGAAGGTTTCTGCAAAACTTGTGTTATTAGAACCACTACTAGTCTGGATTATAAGGGACAGAGAAGGGACAAATTAAACAAATTTGTCTTTTAGTATTGATTTTTGAAACAAGTCCTTTGGCAGATAAGATATTGCACTTATATTTCCCAGTCTTCTGCATGTCTTCTCATTTTCTTTGTGGTGTCCTTAAATGAGAATAGATCTTTTAATTTTAATTTAGTGCAATTTGTCATTCTTTTTGTGATTAGTGCTCCTTCTGCCTTTCTAAGAAATCTGCATTTATTGCAATGCTATGAAAATAGTCTCCTTACTCCTTTTATATGTTTAAGGCATGCATATTTTGTTTATTTCTGCAATCCAATTCTAGTTAATTTTTAGATGCAGAGTGAGAGGGTAGTTAAGGTCCAGTTCTATCTGTATAGTTATTTAGTTTTCCAGAAGTATTTGTAAACAAATCTATTTCCCCATTGAATTACATTAGTGCGTTTGCCAAAAATCAAAAACTATTTACGTGGAGGTGTTTTTCTGGATTATCTATTCTGTTCCCTTTTTCCATTGGTCTGCTTTGCATCACACTCTAGGTTTTGAATACTTACATATCACTCAAAATAATTTTATACATACATACAAACACACACACGCACATATATGTTAGTACCAAGGTTTCACTTTCTACAAAATTGCCTTTTGGTATTTTGCTGGGGATTGCATTTGAATTTTACATCTATTTGGTGAAAATTGATATTTTAACAATAATGGGGATTCTGATCTTTGAACACAGTATATCTTTCCACTGATTTTTTTTTTCTTTATCTCAGAAATGTCTGGTAATTTTCAGTGTATGGATGGATCATGTTGTTTGTTAAATTTATTTATAAATATTTTGTTTTTGATGCTACTGTAAATGAAATGTTTTATTTTTTATTTTTTTGCAAATTTGTAGTGGTAATTCATAAGCACAACGGATATTACATGTGGAACTTTTGTACTGCAAATTTAATTCATTTAGTTCAAACATATTATTGTAGATTTCTTAGTATTTTTCACATAGACAATCCTGTCAACTGCAAAGGAAGACTGTCATATGTCCTACTTTCCAAACCGTACAGATCTTATTTCATTTTTTTACTCCTTATTGTACTGGCTAGGACCTCCAGTACAAGGTTATATAGAAGCAATGGGGACAGATCTCCATTTCTTGCTCCCAGTCTCATAGGGAACATGGTCAATAATTCACTATTAAATATAATACTAGCTGTAGTGATTTTTGGGTAGACTTTAAGAAGTTGTATCATGGAATTTTAAAAATATTTCTTTTTGCTGAAACTTTTTATAGTGAATGAGTATGAATTATATGATATTTTATGCAGCTACTGAGAATATCATGCATATTTTCTCCTTTACTCTGTACTTGTGATTAACCAATCTGATTTTTAAAAGTTTTAAACTGATATTGTATTTCTGGTATAAAATTCCACTTGGTCATGACAGGTTATACTTTTTATGTATTTCTGGATTTGTTTTCATATATTTTGTTAAATATTTTTGTGTCTTGTTTCATGAAGGATGTTGGTCTCCATTGTTTTTATTTTTGTAACATTTTAGTATCAAAGTTAAACTGTCTTCATAAAACAAATTAGAACATGCTCTTCTTTCATTCTGAACAGATATGTAAAATTTCTTTTTTAAAGGATTATAGACTTTATCAGTAAAACTATATGGCCCAGGAGTCTTCTGTTTGGTAAGGTTTTAATTAGGAAATCAATTTCTTTAACAGACATAATGCAATTTGGCTTTTCTATTCTCATGTTAATTTTGGAAAATTGTGGTTCTCAAGAAATTTATTTCATCAAAGTTAATGAACTTATTGACATAAAGTTGTCCATAATTTTCTTTTACTATGATATTAATATCTGTAAAATCACTAGTTATGTCCTATTCTTGGTATTGATAATTTGTACTTACTTCATGGGGATTTAATAATTTTTAATCATTTTAAGTTCCAATTTTTGGCCTTAATTTTCTGCTATTTTTTTGCCATTTAAATGACTTCTACTCTTATTTTTTGTAATTCATGTTCTTCTAATTACTTTTGATTAATTTCCTCTTCTTTTCTAGCATCTTAAGTGGATCACTGAATTTCATACTTCAAAATATGTTGTTTTCTCAGTATTATCTTCAGTGTATCTCAACATTTTTGATCTTTGTTTCCATTATTATCTAGTACAATACATTTTTTTATTTCCATTGTGATTTCTTCAAGGACCTAGGATTACTCAGAGGTGTGTAGGTTAATTTAATATTGGGCAATTTTTTAAGCATGTGATTTTTACTGATTTCTAATTTAATACTACCAGGTTCAGATAAGGTATTCTGTACGGTTTTAATCCTATCAAATATACTGAACTTTATTTTTGTGACCCAGCATATGAACTAACTTCATGTGCACCCAAAAGAAGGTGTATTCTATCAGTTCGTGGGCTAAGGTTTCATAACATCAATTTAGTCAAATTGATTTATAGTGTTCTATTTTGTTACTTAGTTTTTGTATCATAAAGTTATCAATTAGTGAAATATGACATTGAAACATCCATCTATAATATGTGAATGTAATTTTACATTTAGTTGTGACAGATTTTTTTAAAATGTATTTTGAAGCTCTGTTATAGGTATTTATAGGTAACATTTAGGATCGCTATGACTTTCTGATGAACTATCAGTTTCATGACTATGAAATGACCGTCTTTTTCTATGGGAATTTACTTTTTCTTGAAGTGTATTTTATTTGGCATTAATCTAGCCACATTAGCTTCCTTATGCTTAGTGTGTGCATGGTAACTCTTTTTCTAACCCTTTATTTTCAGCATAGCTGTGTCTTTATATTAAAATGCATTATCTTTTAGGCAGTATATAGGTGGATGTTGCTTTATAACCCAGCATTAGTCTGTTTCAGTGTTCAGCTTATTTTTATTAAATGTAATTATTTATGTGACTCACTTTATATCTATCATGCTGCCTTCTGTTTTCTCTTTGTCCCATCTGTTCATGTCCAATCAGTTCATGTCTCTTAATGTCTTTTGCATTTTTTTCCTTAAGGTTTCCTTCTTTTTCTGAAGTTTTGAAATGTTTTATGAATTTGGGTTATAATTATTTCGCTATGTTATATGCTGCAAATATTTTTTGAATGTCTTACATGCATCTTGACAAGTTATATTTTTACTTTTTACTTTTTCTTTTGACCAGCTGCATGCTTATTTACCAATTCCAGGCTCTTCACTGCTAACATACAACTTTATTCAGGGATTTGTACAGTCCAGCTGGAATGGGAGAGAAAAAAGAAAAGAAAGGTGTAACTAAAGGGAAGCACATATCTGAGGGGTGGGGATCTACAATAAGCCAACCTTATTTTCTTTTTTGGTTAAAGAAAAAAAAATTTACAATCACTTCTACTCATAAGTAAAAGTGAGATAGAAAAAACTTGAATGCTTCAATATAGCATTATGTAAACCTTCTCATTTCATATGTACTATTTACCTGGGTATTTCTACCGTCCATCCACCAATAGAATACCTAAACTTAAACTGGCTGTCCGGAAGGAAAAAGTATTAACAAAAGGAGGTTCGGCGGCAGGGGGCATCAGTAGAAGCAGACAGTGTGCAGAAAGGTCTTGCCACTCTTTTCAAACTCCTGCAGCAGCTCGTTCACCTTGTCTTCAGTGTCCTCCATGTGCTGGATGCACTGGCGCAGCTCGCGGAGGAGGATGGCCCCCACGGTGGCCTCCTCATGGTTGTCCTGCATTTCCACATCAATGCCATGCACAGGCTGGCAGATCTTCTACCCTCTGGAATTCAGATCTTCCACCGCCTGATCATAGACTCTCTTCATAAGAGAGGATCGGATCAAACAGGACTTTGCAGTTCTGGAGCCTTTCTGGCCCGGGCTTGATTGTTTGTTTCTGTCCAACATGTGTAAAATGCCTTTCTGCGTATAGATGCTACAACATGGATGAATCTTCAAACAGTCACAAAGGATCACATATGGTATGACTTCATTTATACGAAATGTCCAGATAGGTGAATTCAGAGACAGAAGATAACTTAGCGGTGGGCTGGGGCAGGGGAAATAGGTATGCGGTTTCTTTTTGGAGTGATGCAGAGGTTCTAAAATTAGACAGTGGTAAGAACTGCACAACTCTATAAATGTACTAAAAGTCATTGAACTGTATAGTTAAACAGAATATCGTATGTGAATTATATCTCAATAAAGCTGTTTTTTTTTTCATGCAGAATTCTCATTAAAATAATCTGATAGAGGCTATTTCTTATTGATCTACACAGGGTCACGAATTGATTTCCTACCCTTGTCCATATGGGAAATGGTAACATAAAACTATTAAATAACCCATTCTTGTTTCAACCTATTTATAGCTAAATATTTAAGAAATAAATTATTTTGAGGGTTTAGTAACTGCAGATCCCTTATGCAACATTTCACATGTTCTAACTCATTTAATTCTCAGGCATACCCTGTGAATGAGGAAACCCAGACCCTGCGACACAGTGAGCAGGTGGCAGAGCCTGAGTTGGGTCCCTCACTCCTGATCCCTGGGTTTCAACCAGCAATTTTGCCTAATTGGGTAGCATTTTCCTATCAACTCACATCACTTTTTTCATGGAAAATTTAAACATTTTCCTACTGTCCTCTTTTATGTTTGGGTCTGCTAGCTTTCTATGACTGATTATACTGGTCAATTTTGCAAAAACAGGTTCTTCAATGAAAAATATGGAATGCTTCACAAATTTGAGGGTCATCCTTGTACAGGAGCCACACTAATCTTCTTTGTATTGTTCCAATTAAGTATATGAGCTGCCAAGGCTAGCACTTGACAAGTTATTTTTAGTAAGCAAAAGCTTCTTATTTTTATTAGGATCAATTTTCTCAATCCTTTCTCTTTTTTTTTGTCTAAGAAATCTTTATACTGATAAAAGAGGAGTTCTTCCATATTGTCTTCCAACAGGCTCTTCTATCACTCCAAATACAAACATAAAAAAACCTTTCCTATTTTTATAGTTGTATAGGATTCCATGTATTAATGAATCCTAATGTACTTATTCCACCTTCAAATAATACACTATATGTAGTCTTCTGCTATTATAGAGTCACAATATTTAACTTTTTCAATACAATAACATATATGTAAGCATACTTGTGGATCAGTTTCTAAATATGAAGTGGTTGGTTCAAAAGGTAAGAAGATATTTGTACTAATTAATTTCCATAAGTGTATACAGTGTATGCAAGAGTCTGTTAACCCCACAACTTCAAAAGCAGAAATGGGTATCTGTGCTGGTTTGTATATACTATTTCCCCCAAAAGCCATGTTCTTTATGCAACCTTGTGAGGGCAGACATTAATCTTTTGATTGAGTGTTTCCATGGAGACGTGACTCAATCAACTGTAGGCCAGCCATTTGATTAAATTATTTCCATGGAGATATGGACCCTGCCCATTCAGGCTGGGTCTTAATTAAATCACTGGAGTCCTATAAGAGAGCAGCTGAGAGGGACATTTTAGAGAGCAGCTGAGAGAGACTTTTGGAGAAATGCTTGGGAGCTGACAGAGATGCTTATAGATGCTTGGAGATGTGGACAGAAGGATATTTGACGCTAAGCTAAGAGATGAAGCCCAGAGTTTGCTTGGGAGAAACTAAGAAAGACCCAGTGACATTTTGGAGAAAGCCATTTTGAAATGCAAACCAGGAGCAAAGGAACAGCAGATGCCAGGCACGTGCCTTTCCAGCTGAAAGATGTGCTGTTCTTCAATGAAGGTATGCTCTTGTTGCTTTAATTTGGACATTTTCATGGCCTTCGGACTTTATATTTGTAACTGAATAAACCCCCTTTATAAAAGCCAATCCATTTTTGCTATTTTTGCATAACAGCAGCATTATCAAACTGAAACAGTATCCAAACTTTTTCATCTTGCTTCATCTAATAGTTAAATAAAATGAAATCACTGTAGTTTATATTTGCATTAAAGGAGGAAAACACAGTGGGTGAGCTCCACATTCCCTCAGTCTTACTTGCCTGGGACACTTTTCCAAACTTCAGCCCAAGGAAATCGAACTGAAACATAGGGAAGAGGTCACACTGGGTGGAGGAAACACACCAGAAGCTGGGGCTTCTGAAGAGACTGGAATTTATGTAGAAGAAAGATCAGTGAGAGGAGCCCATGAAATTGAGTAAGGGTCAACTCTAGTCTCTGAGTGCACGTGAACAAGGTATGACACTGAGATGCTTAACAAAGAATAGATATGAGGTCAGTGAGGGAGGGAACTGTGACTGAATGGAGAGTTCGAGGTTGCACTGTTCTCAGAGATGTTAGAGTTTGACCATCCTGAGTGGAGACATCATGTATGCCTTCTTTTTTCCCCCCAAATGTATATTTCTCATACTTTTATTTTTTATTCTTCTGTATGATATAAGAAACATCCAGTTTTAACATTCCCAAATGATGATCCCATTGTCTCAACATTATTTATTTAAAAAATCCCATTATTTTAAGATGTAAACTTTATCATTTACTAGTCTTCCATTATATTTGGGACTTTATTTCTATTCTTGACTTTATTTCTTTTCCGTTTATCTACTTCTCTATTCTTGTACCAGTACAGCTCTGTTTTAATTATAAAGCCTTACAGCATGATTTAATATACGGTAATATTAGCCCTCCCTCATAGCTCTTCATTTTTCAGGGCTTTCCTAGCGTTGTCTTTATTTTTCCATAGAACTTGAGAATATCAACTTTTCTAGATCCAGAAGATCAACAATAAAACTCATGTCAGAAACCCAACTTCAGTTAGCTTGGGGAAAAAGAATTTGTTGTCTCACAAAATCAGAGGATGGGCTTAACCATCATAATATATGTGAGTATATAAATTTCATCTTAGTTAAAACTAGAACTAGGTATGAACTGTTGTCTACCAACTTGTGCTTCTGTCACTTTTTTTTTTAACATATTTTCAATGATCCAATGTCCAAGAAAAAATTTCTTTTTCCTTTTGGAGACGTACTCATCTGTGGGCCATTTGTTCATAGAGAATAAATCCATGCAACCATTTTTGGAGTTGAGAATTAACAAATAAGATTTCCAGTGCCATAGCAAGAGAGTTTTAGAGTAATGATATATGAAAGATGTGTAATTTAAAATTTTAGTAGAAAATTCATGAGTGGACAAACCATATTATTGGATCTATTCATAAATGTCTGAGCTTTGAGATATGTATATACTGTTTGGAGATCTTATTATAGTTATGGTCAAGGTCATATGCCATATTCTGAGGAAATTATTTCTTTTTCCACTTCAGAGCATTTTAGTTGGTTCAGTGATAGTGCACACACATAGCATTAACAAAAACAAAATTATTTATTCAAAATATAGTGTTGAGTTATTGTCACAATTAGACAAAGCTCTAATATAATGATGGACAAGATAGGTTGAGCCCTTTTCCACGTGAAGATTACATTTTAGTATATGAGACAAACAATAAAAAAGGAAAACCTACACACAGTGTAGAGAGTGCAGAAACTTTTACATCAAGAGAAATCCAGAAAATATAAAAGACAGGGAGAAAAACTTAGCTATATAATAATTAAATACTATTGAGGGATAAAAATCCCCCACAGAGACTGAGAAAAACTTACAATTCTATTTTTTTAACGGATTACAAAACTGATTTTTTTTTTTTAATTTGTGAAGTAGATTTGCATAATTTTGTACGTCTGAATGTCAGGTTCACGAATCTGGACTTCCCCGCGCCCCATCAACATGGTAAAATATATTGAAAATAAATTGCTAACCTTTTTTTTTCAGTGGCATATTATTGACCAGGGAAATACAGAACAGGATTTTAATCTAAATTAACCTGGCAACATTAGAATAAACAGCAATTGCTATCCATATAGCTGTAGTTTGAGTCAGTCAGTAATTTAAATTAGGACAGAGCTATGTTTGGTTTGCTCTGGCTGAAGCAGCTGGGGAATTGTTACAGTGTGATTTGTACCCCTGCTGCCAGCAAAATGTGGCACTCTGAAGATCAGAAAGCATTATTTTATTTAAGTTCTTTCCCCTTGCACATTAAGGCCTCCCTGCAGGTAAGAAATGTTGTTAATAGAAAATTTTGAAGATAGGCCCATCCCTCCACTAGATCCCATCCCCTCTTTCCCACTCAAGTTCCTCACTTAAGCTATTTTCCCCTCTCATCTCTTTCCTTTTCCATCTACACTTACTCCCATGGCGTTGTATACCAGTCCTATATTCACAATTCTTATGTCTCATAAAAGATTAAAAGAGCTCTTACAAACTGAAAATAAAATGCCAAAAGTCCATCTAAAAAACTGGAAAATCATGTGATTAGGAAATTCTGAAGGCACTATAAAATCTGTAACTATAACACATCTTCACTATTAATCAAATATATCTGAATTAAAGTAATAAAAAGGCATCACTTTATCACAGCCACTGGATTGATATACATTTAAAGAGTGAAAAAGAATTCTGGTGTCAGATCAGGGATATAGAGAGCTGGAAACACATCCCTTCTATCCTTGCAAGATAAAACTGAAGAGGCAAGATTTAATGACTTTCCATGAATCCACCAGAGAACTTATGACAAAGAACAAATAACCATCCTGAAATCCTGAGTCAGGCAACTTCAGGGAGACACAGGACTCAACTGTATGCTTAACTAGGACAGAAACTGCTTGGTGCCATATATGCTGTTAGAAAGATTAAACCAGAAATTTTGACAAACTGCTGAAGGATGAGTGTGGACTAGCATGAAAATATGAAGCTCCTGGGAACTGCACTCATAAGAGAGTTTCCAAACTGCGTGCAGGCTTTTCTTCCAGGAATCACATCAGGCTCTTACAGGGATTTTAGAGGTGAATCAGGATAAAGCACCCTCATTGTGCTGGCTAGGGGAAGGGAACGGAAGCCACGAAATCCACCCGGACCATTCTCCATTAGATAGCAAAGGGGTTAATCAGCAGGAGGAAGGACCTTTGAGGTCTACAGCCTCAGGGAACTGGTGGATTACCAGTGTAGCTAGACGCAGGAAACTCTATCCAGACACAATGCCTCTATCTCACCTAAATTAAAAAACAAAAACAAGGGCCTTAATCTACAGGCATAGGATTTCAAAGCCATGGACCAAGGAGATTCAGAGATACTCTATACTGTGAATAAGGAATGGGTGGAAAGTGCTATCCCTAAAGGAGAAGTAGAAATATTTGTGAAGCCCACACAAGACAGAAGCCCACCGTGCATTTCAAACATGGAGTCTTAATCAGAACACTAGGAAATGTCCACTTTCCCCCACTTCCCACCACCATGCTGCAGGGGTTCATAATAATATCAGTGCATACCAACTGCTTACAAGAGCTGCAAAAGACAGATTTTTCAGGGGAGTACCACAAAGAGAAGACACAAAGCTAAGAAGGCATTAAAAAACCAGGTCACTAGAGGGCATCTGAAGTCACTGAGGGTGCATAACAACACCATAATTCAACACAGATAACCACAGCAACAACAAACTTCGTACACAGCCCAACTCCTCTGACTAGATTAACACAAATCCTAACGCTAGAGACTCAATTTACCTCAGTATACACTGCATTTCATTCTAGCTCATTGTATTAGTTAGGGAAACAGAATCAATGAGAGATATCTATAAATGTAAGATTTATAAAAGTGTCTCACTCAACTGTGGGTATGCACAAGTCCAAATTCCATAGGGCAGGCAGCAAATTGGCAACTCCAATGAA